>NC_133330.1:313743634-314459263 GCF_042186555.1 Aquarana catesbeiana
GCCACTGTGCCATCAAACGCAGCCACTGTGCCATCAAGTGCAGCCACTGTACCCATAAATTGCCACCACTGTGCCCATTAAACGCAGCCACTGTTCCATCAAGCGCAGCCACTATACCCATTAAACGCAGCCACTGTGCCATCAAACGCAGCCACTGTACCCATAAATTGCCGCCACCGTGCCCATTAAACGCAGCCACTGTCCCCATAAATTACCGCCACTGTGCCATCAAACACAGCCACTGTACCCATAAATTGCCACCACTGTGCCAAACGCAGCCACTGTACCCATAAATTGCCGCCACTGTGCCAAACGCAGCCACTGTACCCATAAATTGCCACCACTGTGCCAAACGCAGCCACTGTACCCATAAATTGCCGCCACTGTGCCCATTAAATGCAGCCACTGTGCCCATAAATTACTGCCACTGTACCATCAAACGCAGCCACTGTACCCATAAGTTGCCGCCACTGTGCCCATTAAACGCAGCCACTGTGCCAATAAATTACCGCCACTGTGCCATCAAACGCAGCCACTGTGCCATCAAGTGCAGCCACTGTGCCATAAATTGCCGCCACTGTGCCCATTAAACGCAGCCACTGTGCTATCAAGCGCAGCCACTGTGCCCATTAAACGCAGCCACTGTGCCCATAAATTACCGCCACTGTACCATCAAACGCAGCCACTGTACCCATCAATTGCAGCCACTGTGCCCATCAAACGCAGCCACTGTGCCCATAAATTGCCGCCACTGTGCCCATTAAACGCAGCCACTGTGCCCATAAATTACCGCCACTGTACCCATCAATTGCCGCCACTGTACCCATCAAACGCAGCCACTGTACCCATAAATGCAGCCACTGTGCCCATAAATTACCGCCACTGTACCATCAAACGCAGCCACTGTACCCATCAATTGCAGCCACTGTGCCCATTAAACGCAGCCACTGTGCCATCAAGCGCAGCCACTGTACCCATAAATTGCCACCACTGTGCCCATTAAACACAGCCACTGTGCCCATAAAACACAGCCACTGTGCCATCAAACGCAGCCACTGTGCCCATCAATTGCAGCCAAATGTGCTTTAAAATGCATGGTTTTCCATTTTATGAACAAGAAAATAATGACGTTATGCTGTTGGGCTGGTATAATAATGCTATGGGGGCTGGTATGACATTTTTGTTCATTCCCAGTCCGGCCCTGCTCCTGAGGCAGCACAGTCCAGGAAGGAGGGCGGGGGAGGAGCTGGCCAAGTTAACTTTTTAAGGTAACCCGCAGGTAATTGGTTGCTAGATCCTAAGCAACCAATCACCAGCTTGTTAATATTAAGTCACTCTGCCAGCTCCTGCTTCTGCCCCCTGTACAGAACTGTGCTGCTTCTCGGTCTCCTGCTGCATTCTGTGCGTAGAGCGCTTCTCATCCCTGCATTCTAAGCGCAGCGTGCTTCTCATCCCTGCATTCTAAGCGCAGCGTGCTTCTCATCCCTGAATTCTGAGTGCAGAGAATGCTTGTAATCCCAAGCACTCACATATCAAAGCAAGTTTCCCCATAAAAGTCAATGGAAACGAAAATAATTTGTTCGTCATTGACTTCTATTACATGCAATACGGCATGTGACCGGGGGGGGGTTTTTGGCTGGAGAGCCTCGGAAATACTCGCGGACAGCTCGGGAGCGGAGTATTTCCGAGTCATTCCTAGTATTTCCAAACGGCCCCGCACCTCTGGCCAAATGCGGTACTCCACCGCTCATTAGCTTGAATTCTGCTTGTTTTGCGAGACAAGACTCGCAAACCGAGTCAGAGTTTAAAAGGAAAAATTGCTCGTCTTTCAAAACGATCGTTAACCGCGTTAACTCGTAAACCAAGGTTCCACTGTATAATGTTTGGGGGTTCTAAGTAATTTTCTAGCAAAGTTGATTTTCACATGTAAATTGATTTTCCTATGCTCTAACTTTCTCTGCTATGTGCTGCCTGCTCTACTGACGTACCAACTTTTCATTTTGACTCACTCCTGTGCACCATCACAATAAAACCAATGAGCCAAACCCACTCTCCAACCCCTAGAACAACTGTTGACCAGGACAGATTCCTAGACAGTGTGGAACCCACTCCAAACACCTATCATATTTATATAGTGGTAGCAAAGTAAAAAAAAAAAAAATCCCCCTGCAAGACAATATTATAACAAGCTAGTTTGCATCGCATACTAAGCACATTATGGGAGACTTGCCTTAAAACCAAGGCCTCCAGCGGGCTGCAGAGGCTTCCATCTTCATCCGGTCTTCCTTCCGGGTTCGTCAGCTCTGGCCGTCTGACTGGCCGAACCACGATGACGTCACTCCCAAGCATACACATGGGAGTCACGGTTTACGGCACAGAGCTCTGTAGGGACAACACGGATATGCCGTTCTTTCAGAGCAAATGCGCCGGTGACGTCACCAGCTGCTGCTCACTGGAATATAAATTTTACCTACAGGTAAGCTTTATACCTTACGGGGACCCAGAAATTACATCACATGTCACTACCGGGTCAACAACTAGATAAAAAGGAGAGTGGTCGTCTGTCTGCTCTCCTACCTCCCCCCTCCCCCTCTCCCCGGCGCCTCCCGCTATGCCGGTTGCGGGCCCGCAGATGGGCAGGCAGAGCCCAGGATACATAGCGGGGTGAGGAGCACACGGGTTGTATGCGGGCGGCAGCCCAGGCACCAGGGCGGAACTTCTGGTCGCAGTGCATACCTGGAGCCTGGGGTTTGTCGAGCCCTGATATACATAGTTACATAGGCCCAAGCTGGTCCAATGCAGTGGCGTAGCGTGGGGGGTGCAGGGGGTGCCGTGGCCCCGGGCGCGATATTTAGGGGGGCGCCAGTATGTGTCACTGGCTGCCTCCTCCTAATTTCTAATTTTGTGTCCCCGGGCTCCGGCCGCCATGTTAAGTGTCCGGCGCCCTGTGATTGGGTGTATGGGGGTCATGTGAGGCCAGTGGCGTAGCGTGGGTTGTCAGCACCCGGGGCAAGGCAAGTAATTTGTGCCCCCCCCCCCAACCTGCGGACTTTTAGCTATCCCTGAGTCCCTTCAAATACAATAGTACTGACCTACCTGATTCCTATACTGACCACTACACTGAGAACTACACTGTCCACTACACTGACCACTATACTATACTCGCCACCATACTACACTGACCACTATACTAAACTGTCCACTATACTACACTGTCCATTATACTACATTACACTGTCCACTATACTACACTGACCACTATACTAAACTGTCCACTATACTACACTACACTGTCCACTATACTACACTACACTGTCCACTATACTACACTACACTGTCCACCATACTACACTGTCCACTATACTAGACTACACTGTCCACCATACTACACTGTCCACTATACTACACTATACTGACCACCATACTACACTGTCCACTATACTAGACTACACTGTCCACCATACTACACTGTCCACCATACTACACTGTCCACCATACTACACTGTCCACCATACTACACTGTCCACCATACTACACTGTCCACCATACTACACTGTCCACCATACTAGGTGGGCACTGCACAGCAATTTATATGATGGGCACTGCACATGACATGGTGGGCACTGTATGACACAGCACATTACATGGTGGGTACAGCGCAATACATGGCACAGCACATGACGTGGTGGGCACAGCACATTACATGGTGGGCACTGAATGGCACATAACATTACATGGTGGGCACAACACATTACATGGTGGGCACAGCATGACATAGTGGGCACTGCACATCACATGAAGGGCAATGCAATGCACAGCACATGACATTGTTCAGCACAGCGCATTACATGGTGGGCACTGCAACGTACAGCAAATGACATACTGGACACAGCACATTACATGGGGGGCACTGCAAGGCACATGACATGGTGGGCACAGCACATTACATGGGGGGCACTGCAAGGCACATGACATGACATGGTGGGCACAGCACATTACATGGGGGCACTGCAAGGCACATGACATGACATTGTGGGCACAGCACATTACATGGGGACACTGCAAGGCACATGACATGGTGGGCACAGCACATTACATGGGGGGGCACTGCAAGGCACATGACATGACATGGTGGGCACAGAACATTACATGGGGACACTGCAAGGCACATGACATGACATGACATGGTGGGCACAGCACATTACATGGGGGGCACTGCAATGCACATGACATGGTGTGCACAGAACTTTACATAGTGGGCACTGCAATTCACATGACATGGTGGGCACAGCACATTACATAGGGGCACTGCAATGCACATGACAGGACATGGTGGGCACAGCACATTACATGGGGGGCACTGCAAGGCACATGACATGACATGGTGGGCACAGCACATTACATGGGGGGCACTGCAAGGCACATGACATGACATGGTGGGCACAGCACATTACATGGGGGGCACTGCAAGGTACATGACATGCGGGGCACAGCACTTTACATAGTGGGCACTGCAATGCACATGACATGACATGACATGGTGGGCACAGCACATTACATGGGGGCACTGCAATGCACATGACATGGTGGGCACAGCACATTACATGGGGGCACTGCAAGGCACATGACATGACATAGTGGGCACAGCACATTACATGGGGGGGCACTGCAAGGTACATGACATGCGGGGCACAGCACTTTACATAGTGGGCACTGCAATGCACATGACATGACATGGTGGGCACAGAACATTACATGGGGGCACTGCAATGCACATGACATGGTGGGCACAGAACATTACATGGGGGCACTGCAAGGCACATGACACGGTGGGCACTGGGCACAAGAGAGCACATTACATGGGGGAAGCAGCAGTCTGTCCCCTAGCACAATAATTACACAACATCCCCCTAACAAATGTACTGACCTTATCATAACAGCATGGGAGATGTCCTTCCTCCCGGGCTCCTGCTGGTAAGGAGAACATCAGTGCCCCTCCCCCAGACACTGAGGATGTGTGTGTGTGTAACAGATCCTGTGATAGGGGTCAGTCATCGGCAGAGACAGGACTTGGCTGCAGTGGCGTAGCGTGGGTTGTCAGCACCCGGGGCAAGGCAAGTAATTTGCGCCCCCCCCCCCCCCCAACCTGCGGACTTTTAGCTATCCCTGAGTCCCTTCAAATACAATAGTACTGACCTACCTGATTCCTATACTGACCACTACACTGAGAACTACACTGTCCACTACACTGACCACTATACTATACTCGCCACCATACTACACTGACCACTATACTAAACTGTCCACTATACTGACCACTATACTAAACTGTCCACTATACTGACCACTATACTACACTGTCCACTATACTACACTACACTTGACCACCATACTACACTGACCACTATACTAAACTGTCCACTATACTACACTGTCCACTATACTACACTACACTGTCCACTATACTACACTATACTGACCACCATACTACACTGTCCACTATACTACACTACACTGTCCACCATACTACACTGTCCACCATACTACACTGTCCACCATACTACACTGTCCACCATACTACACTGTCCACCATACTACACTGTCCACCATACTACACTGTCCACCATACTAGGTGGGCACTGCACAGCAATTTATATGATGGGCACTGCACATGACATGGTGGGCACTGTATGACACAGCACATTACATGGTGGGTACAGCGCATTACATGGCACAGCACATGACGTGGTGGGCACAGCACATTACATGGTGGGCACTGAATGGCACATAACATTACATGGTGGGCACAACACATTACATGGTGGGCACTGCATGGCATAGCACGTTTCATGGTGGGAAATGCAACTGCACATTACATGTTAGGAACTGCACATGACATGGTGGGCACTGTTGAACAGCACAGCACATTACACAGTGGGCACAACACACTACATGCTGGGCACAGCACATGGCAGGGTGGGCACAGCATAGCACATGACATGGTGGGAAGTGCACATGACATGGTGGGCGCTGCACATTACACGGTGGGCACTGCACATTACATGGTGGGATCACTGTATGGCACAGCACATGACATGGTGGACACTGCAAATTACATAGCGGGCATTGCAAGGCACAGCCATGACATGGTGGGCATTGCACATGACATGGTTGGCACATCACATGACATGGTGGGCACTGCACATTACATGGTGGGCACTGCAAGGCACAGCATGACATAGTGGGCACTGCACATCACATGAAGGGCAATGTAATGCACAGCACATGACATGGTCAGCACAGCGCATTACATGGTGGGCACTGCAACGTACAGCAAATGACATACTGGACACAGCACATTACATGGGGGGCACTGCAAAGCACATGACATGGTGGGCACAGCGCATTACATGGTGGGCACTGAATGGCACATAACATTACATGGTGGGCACAACACATTACATGGTGGGCACTGCATGGCATAGCACGTTTCATGGTGGGAAATGCAACTGCACATTACATGTTAGGAACTACACATGACATGGTGGGCACTGCAAGGCACAGCATGACATAGTGGGCACTGCACATCACATGAAGGGCAATGCAATGCACAGCACATGACATTGTTCAGCACAGCGCATTACATGGTGGGCACTGCAACGTACAGCAAATGACATACTGGACACAGCACATTACATGGGGGGCACTGCAAGGCACATGACATGGTGGGCACAGCACATTACATGGGGGGCACTGCAAGGCACATGACATGACATGGTGGGCACAGCACATTACATGGGGGCACTGCAAGGCACATGACATGGTGGGCACAGCACATTACATGGGGGGGCACTGCAAGGCACATGACATGACATGGTGGGCACAGAACATTACATGGGGACACTGCAAGGCACATGACATGACATGACATGGTGGGCACAGCACATTACATGGGGGCACTGCAAGGCACATGACATGGTGGGCACAGCACATTACATGGGGGGGCACTGCAATGCACATGACAGGACATGGTGGGCACAGCACATTACATGGGGGGCACTGCAAGGCACATGACATGACATGGTGGGCACAGCACATTACATGGGGGGCACTGCAAGGCACATGACATGACATGGTGGGCACAGCACATTACATGGGGGGCACTGCAAGGTACATGACATGCGGGGCACAGCACTTTACATAGTGGGCACTGCAATGCACATGACATGACATGACATGGTGGGCACAGCACATTACATGGGGGCACTGCAATGCACATGACATGGTGGGCACAGCACATTACATGGGGGCACTGCAAGGCACATGACATGACATAGTGGGCACAGCACATTACATGGGGGGCACTGCAAGGTACATGACATGCGGGGCACAGCACTTTACATAGTGGGCACTGCAATGCACATGACATGACATGGTGGGCACAGAACATTACATGGGGGCACTGCAATGCACATGACACGGTGGGCACTGGGCACAAGAGAGCACATTACATGGGGGAAGCAGCAGTCTGTCCCCTAGCACAATAATTACACAACATCCCCCTAACAAATGTACTGACCTTATCATAACAGCATGGGAGATGTCCTTCCTCCCGGGCTCCTGCTGGTAAGGAGAGCATCAGTGCCCCTCCCCCAGACACTGAGGATCTGTGTGTGTGTAACAGATCCTGTGATAGGGGTCAGTCATCGGCAGAGACAGGACTTGGCTGCAGTGGCGTAGCGTGGGTTGTCAGCACCCGGGGCAAGGCAAGTAATTTGCGCCCCCCCCCCCCCAACCTGCGGACTTTTAGCTATCCCTGAGTCCCTTCAAATACAATAGTACTGACCTACCTGATTCCTATACTGACCACTACACTGAGAACTACACTGTCCACTACACTGACCACTATACTATACTCGCCACCATACTACACTGACCACTATACTAAACTGTCCACTATACTGACCACTATACTACACTGTCCACTATACTACACTACACTTGACCACCATACTACACTGACCACTATACTAAACTGTCCACTATACTGACCACTATACTACACTGTCCACTATACTACACTACACTTGACCACCATACTACACTGACCACTATACTAAACTGTCCACTATACTGACCACTATACTAAACTGTCCACTATACTGACCACTATACTACACTGTCCACTATACTACACTACACTTGACCACCATACTACACTGACCACTATACTAAACTGTCCACTATACTGACCACTATACTACACTGTCCACTATACTACACTACACTTGACCACCATACTACACTGACCACTATACTAAACTGTCCACTATACTGACCACTATACTACACTACACTGTCCACTATACTACACTATACTGACCACCATACTACACTGTCCACCATACTACACTGTCCACCATACTACACTGTCCACCATACTACACTGTCCACCATACTACACTGTCCACCATACTACACTGTCCACCATACTACACTGTCCACCATACTACACTGTCCACCATACTAGGTGGGCACTGCACAGCAATTTATATGATGGGCACTGCACATGACATGGTGGGCACTGTATGACACAGCACATTACATGGTGGGTACAGCGCATTACATGGCACAGCACATGACGTGGTGGGCACAGCACATTACATGGTGGGCACTGAACGGCACATAACATTACATGGTGGGCACAACACATTACATGGTGGGCACTGCATGGCATAGCACGTTTCATGGTGGGAAATGCAACTGCACATTACATGTTAGGAACTGCACATGACATGGTGGGCACTGTTGAACAGCACAGCACATTACACAGTGGGCACAACACACTACATGCTGGGCACAGCACATGGCAGGGTGGGCACAGCATAGCACATGACATGGTGGGAAGTGCACATGACATGGTGGGCGCTGCACATTACACGGTGGGCACTGCACATTACATGGTGGGATCACTGTATGGCACAGCACATGACATGGTGGACACTGCAAATTACATAGCGGGCATTGCAAGGCACAGCCATGACATGGTGGGCATTGCACATGACATGGTTGGCACTGGATGGCACATCACATGACATGGTGGGCACTGCACATTACATGGTGGGCAATGCAAGGCACAGCATGACATAGTGGGCACTGCACATCACATGAAGGGCAATGTAATGCACAGCACATGACATGGTCAGCACAGCGCATTACATGGTGGGCACTGCAATGTACAGCAAATGACATACTGGACACAGCACATTACATGGGGGGCACTGCAAGGCACATGACATGGTGGGCACAGCGCATTACATGGTGGGCACTGAATGGCACATAACATTACATGGTGGGCACAACACATTACATGGTGGGCACTGCATGGCATAGCACGTTTCATGGTGGGAAATGCAACTGCACATTACATGTTAGGAACTGCACATGACATGGTGGGCACTGCAAGGCACAGCATGACATAGTGGGCACTGCACATCACATGAAGGGCAATGCAATGCACAGCACATGACATTGTTCAGCACAGCGCATTACATGGTGGGCACTGCAACGTACAGCAAATGACATACTGGACACAGCACATTACATGGGGGGCACTGCAAGGCACATGACATGGTGGGCACAGCACATAACATGGGGGGCACTGCAAGGCACATGACATGACATGGTGGGCACAGCACATTACATGGGGGCACTGCAAGGCACATGACATGACATTGTGGGCACAGCACATTACATGGGGACACTGCAAGGCACATGACATGGTGGGCACAGCACATTACATGGGGGGCACTGCAAGGCACATGACATGACATGGTGGGCACAGAACATTACATGGGGACACTGCAAGGCACATGACATGACATGACATGGTGGGCACAGCACATTACATGGGCGGCACTGCAATGCACATGACATGGTGTGCACAGAACTTTACATAGTGGGCACTGCAATGCACATGACATGGTGGGCACAGCACATTACATAGGGGCACTGCAATGCACATGACAGGACATGGTGGGCACAGCACATTACATGGGGGGCACTGCAAGGCACATGACATGACATGGTGGGCACAGCACATTACATGGGGGGCACTGCAAGGCACATGACATGACATGGTGGGCACAGCACATTACATGGGGGCACTGCAAGGCACATGACATAGTGGGCACAGCACATTACATGGGGGGGCACTGCAAGGTACATGACATGCGGGGCACAGCACTTTACATAGTGGGCACTGCAATGCACATGACATGACATGACATGGTGGGCACAGCACATTACATGGGGGCACTGCAATGCACATGACATGGTGGGCACAGAACATTACATGGGGGCACTGCAATGCACATGACATGGTGGGCACAGAACATTACATGGGGGGCACTGCAAGGCACATGACAGGACATGGTGGGCACAGCACATTACATGGGGGGCACTGCAAGGCACATGACAGGACATGGTGGGCACAGCACATTACATGGGGGGCACTGCAAGGCACATGACATGGTGGGCACTGGGCACAAGAGAGCACATTACATGGGGGAAGCAGCAGTCTGTCCCCTAGCACAATAATTACACAACATCCCCCTAACACATGTACTGACCTTATCATAACAGTATGGGAGATGTCCTTCCTCCCGGGCTCCTGCTGGTTAGGAGAACATCAGCGCCCCTCCCCCAGACACTGAGGATCTGTGTGTGTGTAACAGATCCTGTGATAGGGGTCAGTCATCGGCAGAGACAGGACTTGGCTGCACTGACTTGTCTCCTCCAATACTGTCCACTACACTGCCCCCCATAGTGACACTACACTGCCCCCCATAGTGACACTACACTGCCCCCCATAGTGACACTACACTGACCTCCCATAGTGACACTACACTGACCCCCATAGTGACACTACACTGACCCCCCATAGTGACACTACACTGACCCCCCATAGTGACACTACACTGACCCCCCATAGTGACACTACACTGACCCCCCATAGTGACACTACACTGACCCCCCATAGTGACACTACACTGCCCCCCATAGTGACACTACACTGCCCCCCATAGTGACACTACACTGACCTCCCATAGTGACACTACACTGACCTCCCATAGTGACACTACACTGACCTCCCATAGTGACACTACACTGCCCCCCATAGTGACACTACACTGCCCCCCATAGTGACACTACACTGCCCCCCCATAGTGACACTACACTGCCCCCCCATAGTGACACTACACTGCCCCCCATAGTGACACTACACTGCCCCCCATAGTGACACTACACTGCCCCCCATAGTGACACTACACTGCCCTCCATAGTGACACTACACTGACCCCCATAGTGACACTACACTGCCCCCCATAGTGACACTACACTGACCTCCATAGTGACACTACACTGCCCCCCATAGTGACACTACACTGCCCCCCATAGTGACACTACACTGACCTCCATAGTGACACTACACTGCCCCCCATAGTGACACTACACTGACCTCCATAGTGACACTACACTGCCCCCCATACTGACACTACACTGCCCCCCATAGTGACACTACACTGACCTCCATAGTGACACTACACTGACCTCCATAGTGACACTACACTGACCTCCATAGTGACACTACACTGCCCCCCCATAGTGACACTACACTGCCCCCCCATAGTGACACTACACTGACCACCCATAGTGACACTACACTGACCACCCATAGTGACACTACACTGCCCCCCATAGTGACACTACACTGACCTCCATAGTGACACTACACTGACCTCCATAGTGACACTACACTGACCTCCATAGTGACACTACACTGCCCCCCATACTGACACTACACTGCCCCCCATAGTGACACTACACTGCCCCCCATACTGACACTACACTGCCCCCCATACTGACACTACACTGACCTCCATAGTGACACTACACTGACCTCCATAGTGACACTACACTGACCTCCATAGTGACACTACACTGACCTCCATAGTGACACTACACTGACCCCCATAGTGACACTACACTGACCTCCATAGTGACACTACACTGACCTCCATAGTGACACTACACTGACCTCCATAGTGACACTACACTGACCTCCATAGTGACACTACACTGATCTCCATAGTGACACTACACTGACCTCCATAGTGACACTACACTGCCCTCCATAGTGACACTACACTGACCTCCATACTGACACTACACTGCCCCCCATACTGACACTACACTGCCCCCCCATAGTGACACTACACTGCCCTCCCATAGTGACACTACACTGACCTCCATAGTGACACTACACTGCCCTCCATAGTGACACTACACTGACCTCCATAGTGACACTACACTGCCCCCCATAGTGACACTACACTGCCCCCCCATAGTGACACTACACTGCCCCCCCATAGTGACACTACACTGCCCCCCCATAGTGACACTACACTGCCCCCCCATAGTGACACTACACTGACCTCCATAGTGACACTACACTGACCTCCATAGTGACACTACACTGACCTCCATAGTGACACTACACTGACCTCCCATAGTGACACTACACTGACCTCCATAGTGACACTACACTGCCCCCCATACTGACACTACACTGCCCTCCATACTGACACTACACTGCCCCCCATACTGACACTACACTGACCTCCCATAGTGACACTACACTGACCCCCATAGTGACACTACACTGACCCCCATAGTGACACTACACTGACCCCCATAGTGACACTACACTGACCTCCCATAGTGACACTACACTGACCTCCCATAGTGACACTACACTGACCCCCATAGTGACACTACACTGACCCCCATAGTGACACTACACTGACCCCCATAGTGACACTACACTGACCCCCATAGTGACACTACACTGACCTCCCATAGTGACACTACACTGACCTCCCATAGTGACACTACACTGACCCCCATAGTGACACTACACTGACCCCCATAGTGACACTACACTGACCCCCATAGTGACACTACACTGACCTCCATACTGACACTACACTGACCTCCATACTGACACTACACTGACCTCCATACTGACACTACACTGACCTCCATAGTGACACTACACTGACCTCCATAGTGACACTACACTGACCTCCATAGTGACACTACACTGACCTCCATAGTGACACTACACTGCCCCCCATAGTGACACTACACTGACCTCCATACTGACACTACACTGACCTCCATAGTGACACTACACTGACCTCCATAGTGACACTACACTGACCTCCATAGTGACACTACACTGACCTCCATAGTGACACTACACTGACCTCCATAGTGACACTACACTGACCTCCATAGTGACACTACACTGCCCCCCATAGTGACACTACACTGACCTCCATAGTGACACTACACTGACCTCCATAGTGACACTACACTGACCTCCATAGTGACACTACACTGACCTCCATAGTGACACTACACTGCCCCCCATAGTGACACTACACTGACCTCCCATAGTGACACTACACTGCCCCCCATAGTGACACTACACTGCCCTCTATAGTGACACTACACTGACCTCCATACTGACACTACACTGACCTCCATACTGACACTACACTGACCTCCATACTGACACTACACTGACCTCCATACTGACACTACACTGACCTCCATACTGACACTACACTGACCTCCATACTGACACTACACTGACCTCCATACTGACACTACACTGACCTCCATACTGACACTACACTGCCCCCCATAGTGACACTACACTGCCCCCCATAGTGACACTACACTGCCCCCCATAGTTACACTACACTGACCTCCATACTGACACTACACTGACCTCCATAGTGACACTACACTGACCCCCATAGTGACACTACACTGACCTCCATACTGACACTACACTGACCCCCATAGTGACACTACACTGCCCCCCATAGTGACACTACACTGCCCTCCATAGTGACACTACACTGACCCCCATAGTGACACTACACTGACCCCCATAGTGACACTACACTGACCCCCATAGTGACACTACACTGCCCCCCATAGTGACACTACACTGCCCCCCATAGTGACACTACACTGCCCCCCATAGTGACACTACACTGACCTCCATACTGACACTACACTGACCTCCATACTGACACTACACTGACCTCCATACTGACACTACACTGACCTCCATACTGACACTACACTGACCTCCATACTGACACTACACTGACCTCCATACTGACACTACACTGACCTCCATACTGACACTACACTGACCTCCATACTGACACTACACTGACCTCCATACTGACACTACACTGACCTCCATACTGACACTACACTGACCTCCATACTGACACTACACTGACCTCCATACTGACACTACACTGACCTCCATACTGACACTACACTGACCTCCCATAGTGACACTACACTGACCTCCCATAGTGACACTACACTGACCTCCATAGTGACACTACACTGACCTCCATAGTGACACTACACTGACCTCCATAGTGACACTACACTGACCTCCATAGTGACACTACACTGACCTCCATAGTGACACTACACTGACCTCTATAGTGACACTACACTGACCTCCATAGTGACACTACACTGACCCCCATAGTGACACTACACTGACCTCCATAGTGACACTACACTGACCTCCATAGTGACACTACACTGACCTCCATAGTGACACTACACTGACCCCCATAGTGACACTACACTGACCTCCATACTGACACTACACTGACCTCCATACTGACACTACACTGACCTCCATAGTGACACTACACTGACCTCCCATAGTGACACTACACTGCCCCCCATAGTGACACTACACTGACCTCCATACTGACACTACACTGACCTCCATACTGACACTACACTGACCTCCCATAGTGACACTACACTGCCCCCCATAGTGACACTACACTGACCTCCATACTGACACTACACTGACCTCCATACTGACACTACACTGACCCCCATAGTGACACTACACTGACCTCCATACTGACACTACACTGACCTCCATAGTGACACTACACTGACCTCCCATAGTGACACTACACTGCCCCCCATAGTGACACTACACTGACCTCCATAGTGACACTACACTGCCCCCCATAGTGACACTACACTGACCTCCCATAGCGACACTACACTGACCTCCATAGTGACACTACACTGACCCCCCATAGTGACACTACACTGACCCCCCATAGTGACACTACACTGACCTCCATAGTGACACTACACTGACCTCCATAGTGACACTACACTGACCTCCATACTGACACTACACTGACCTCCATACTGACACTACACTGACCTCCCATAGTGACACTACACTGACCTCCCATAGTGACACTACACTGACCTCCCATAGTGACACTACACTGACCTCCCATAGTGACACTACACTGACCTCCCATAGTGACACTACACTGACCTCCCATAGTGACACTACACTGACCTCCCATAGTGACACTACACTGACCTCCATAGTGACACTACACTGACCTCCCATAGTGACACTACACTGACCCCCATACTATACTAAACTACATTGTCCTGCCTACAGTCTCTCTCTCTTGCCCCCCTCCCCCTCCCAGTAACAAGACTCTCACTTACCTTCTTCTCCTGGCTGCATCGATCCGGATGAGGAGGAGAACACAGCGGCGGATCACTTTCTTCTCTCCCCCGCGCTCTGCTTGCTGCCATGTTCAGTATCCAGCGCCATGTGATTGGGTGTATGGGGGTCATGTGCGGAGGCGGGGCGCCTCACATGACCCCCATACACCCAATCACAGGGCGCCGGACACTTAACATGTCGGCCGGAGCCCGGGGACACAAAATTAGAAATTAGGAGGAGGCAGCCAGTGACACATACTGGCGCCCCCCTAAATATCGCGCCCGGGGCCACGGCACCCCCTGCACCCCCCACGCTACGCCACTGCTTGGCTGCACTGACTTGTCTCCTCCAATACTGTCCACTACACTGCCCCCCATAGTGACACTACACTGCCCCCCATAGTGACACTACACTGACCTCCATAGTGACACTACACTGCCCCCCATAGTGACACTACACTGCCCCCCATAGTGACACTACACTGACCTCCATAGTGACACTACACTGACCTCCATAGTGACACTACACTGACCTCCATAGTGACACTACACTGCCCCCCATAGTGACACTACACTGCCCCCCATAGTGACACTACACTGCCCCCCCATAGTGACACTACACTGACCTCCATAGTGACACTACACTGACCTCCATAGTGACACTACACTGACCTCCATAGTGACACTACACTGACCTCCATAGTGACACTACACTGCCCCCCATAGTGACACTACACTGCCCCCCATAGTGACACTACACTGCCCCCCCATAGTGACACTACACTGACCTCCATAGTGACACTACACTGACCTCCATAGTGACACTACACTGACCTCCATAGTGACACTACACTGCCCCCCATAGTGACACTACACTGCCCCCCATAGTGACACTACACTGACCTCCATAGTGACACTACACTGACCCCCATAGTGACACTACACTGACCTCCATAGTGACACTACACTGACCTCCCATAGTGACACTACACTGACCTCCCATAGTGACACTACACTGACCTCCCATAGTGACACTACACTGACCCCCATAGTGACACTACACTGACCCCCATAGTGACACTACACTGACCTCCATAGTGACGCTACACTGACCTCCATAGTGACGCTACACTGACCTCCATAGTGACACTACACTGCCCCCCATAGTGACACTACACTGCCCCCCATAGTGACACTACACTGACCTCCATAGTGACACTACACTGACCCCCATAGTGACACTACACTGACCTCCATAGTGACACTACACTGACCTCCCATAGTGACACTACACTGACCTCCCATAGTGACACTACACTGATCTCCATAGTGACACTACACTGCCCCCCATAGTGACACTACACTGCCCCCCATAGTGACACTACACTGACCTCCATAGTGACACTACACTGACCTCCATAGTGACACTACACTGACCTCCATACTGACACTACACTGACCTCCATACTGACACTACACTGACCTCCATAGTGACACTACACTGACCTCCATACTGACACTACACTGACCTCCATACTGACACTACACTGACCTCCCATAGTGACACTACACTGACCTCCCATAGTGACACTACACTGACCTCCCATAGTGACACTACACTGACCTCCATAGTGACACTACACTGACCTCCCATAGTGACACTACACTGACCCCCATACTATACTAAACTACATTGTCCTGCCTACAGTCTCTCTCTCTTGCCCCCCTCCCCCTCCCAGTAACAAGACTCTCACTTACCTTCTTCTCCTGGCTGCATCGATCCGGATGAGGAGGAGAACACAGCGGCGGATCACTTTCTTCTCTCCCCCGCGCTCTGCTTGCTGCCATGTTCAGTATCCAGCGCCCTGTGATTGGGTGTATGGGGGTCATGTGCGGAGGCGGGGCGCCTCACATGACCCCCATACACCCAATCACAGGGCGCCGGACACTTAACATGGCGGCCGGAGCCCGGGGACACAAAAATAGAAATTAGGAGGAGGCAGCCAGTGACACATACTGGCGCCCCCCTAAATATCGCGCCCGGGGCCACGGCACCCCCTGCACCCCCCACGCTACGCCACTGCTTGGCTGCACTGACTTGTCTCCTCCAATACTGTCCACTACACTGCCCCCCATAGTGACACTACACTGCCCCCCATAGTGACACTACACTGCCCCCCATAGTGACACTACACTGACCTCCATAGTGACACTACACTGACCCCCATAGTGACACTACACTGACCCCCATAGTGACACTACACTGACCTCCATAGTGACACTACACTGACCTCCATAGTGACACTACACTGCCCCCCATAGTGACACTACACTGCCCCCCATAGTGACACTACACTGACCTCCATAGTGACACTACACTGCCCCCCCATAGTGACACTACACTGACCCCCATAGTGACACTACACTGACCTCCATAGTGACACTACACTGACCTCCATAGTGACACTACACTGACCTCCATAGTGACACTACACTGACCTCCATAGTGACACTACACTGACCTCTATAGTGACACTACACTGACCTCCATAGTGACACTACACTGACCCCCATAGTGACACTACACTGACCTCCCATAGTGACACTACACTGCCCTCCATAGTGACACTACACTGACCTCCATAGTGACACTACACTGACCCCCATAGTGACACTACACTGACCTCCCATAGTGACACTACACTGACCTCCCATAGTGACACTACACTGCCCCCCATAGTGACACTACACTGCCCCCCATAGTGACACTACACTGACCTCCATAGTGACACTACACTGACCTCCCATAGTGACACTACACTGACCTCCATAGTGACACTACACTGACCTCCCATAGTGACACTACACTGCCCCCCATAGTGACACTACACTGACCTCCATAGTGACACTACACTGACCTCCATAGTGACACTACACTGACCTCCATAGTGACACTACACTGCCCCCCATAGTGACACTACACTGACCTCCATAGTGACACTACACTGACCTCCATAGTGACACTACACTGACCTCCATAGTGACACTACACTGACCTCCATAGTGACACTACACTGACCTCCCATAGTGACACTACACTGACCTCCCATAGTGACACTACACTGACCTCCCATAGTGACACTACACTGACCTCCATACTGACACTACACTGACCTCCCATACTGACACTACACTGACCTCCCATACTGACACTACACTGACCTCCATACTGACACTACACTGACCTCCATACTGACACTACACTGACCTCCATACTGACACTACACTGACCTCCATAGTGACACTACACTGACCCCCATAGTGACACTACACTGACCTCCATAGTGACACTACACTGACCTCCATAGTGACACTACACTGACCTCCATAGTGACACTACACTGCCCCCCATAGTGACACTACACTGACCTCCCATACTGACACTACACTGACCTCCATACTGACACTACACTGACCTCCATAGTGACACTACACTGACCCCCATAGTGACACTACACTGACCTCCATAGTGACACTACACTGACCTCCATACTGACACTACACTGACCTCCATAGTGACACTACACTGCCCCCCATAGTGACACTACACTGACCTCCATTGTGACACTACACTGACCTCCATTGTGACACTACACTGACCTCCATTGTGACACTACACTGCCCCCCATAGTGACACTACACTGACCTCCATAGTGACACCTCACTGACCTCCCATAGTGACACTACACTGACCCCCATAGTGACACTACACTGACCCCCATAGTGACACTACACTGACCCCCATAGTGACACTACACTGACCCCCATAGTGACACTACACTGACCCCCATAGTGACACTACACTGACCTCCCATAGTGACACTACACTGACCTCCCATAGTGACACTACACTGACCTCCATAGTGACACTACACTGACCTCCCATAGTGACACTACACTGACCCCCATAGTGACACTACACTGACCTCCATAGTGACACTACACTGACCTCCATAGTGACACTACACTGACCTCCATAGTGACACTACACTGACCTCCATAGTGACACTACACTGACCTCCATAGTGACACTACACTGACCTCCATAGTGACACTACACTGACCTCCATAGTGACACTACACTGCCCCCCATAGTGACACTACACTGACCTCTATAGTGACACTACACTGACCTCCATAGTGACACTACACTGACCTCCATAGTGACACTACACTGCCCCCCATACTGACACTACACTGACCTCCATACTGACACTACACTGACCTCCATACTGACACTACACTGACCTCCATACTGACACTACACTGACCCCCATAGTGACACTACACTGACCTCCATAGTGACACTACACTGACCTCCATAGTGACACTACACTGACCTCCATAGTGACACTACACTGACCTCCATAGTGACACTACACTGACCTCCCATACTGACACTACACTGACCTCCATAGTGACACTACACTGACCTCCATAGTGACACTACACTGACCCCCATAGTGACACTACACTGACCTCCATACTGACACTACACTGACCTCCATAGTGACACTACACTGACCTCCCATAGTGACACTACACTACCCCCATAGTGACACTACACTGACCTCCATAGTGACACTACACTGCCCCCCATAGTGACACTACACTGACCTCCATAGTGACACTACACTGACCTCCCATAGTGACACTACACTGACCTCCATAGTGACACTACACTGACCCCCCATAGTGACACTACACTGACCTCCATAGTGACACTACACTGACCTCCATAGTGACACTACACTGACCTCCATACTGACACTACACTGACCTCCATACTGACACTACACTGACCTCCGATAGTGACACTACACTGACCTCCCATAGTGACACTACACTGACCTCCCATAGTGACACTACACTGACCTCCCATAGTGACACTACACTGACCTCCCATAGTGACACTACACTGACCTCCATAGTGACACTACACTGACCTCCCATAGTGACACTACACTGACCTCCATAGTGACACTACACTGACCTCCCATAGTGACACTACACTGACCTCCCATAGTGACACTACACTGACCTCCATAGTGACACTACACTGACCTCCATAGTGACACTACACTGACCTCCATAGTGACACTACATGGACCTCCATAGTGACACTACACTGACCTCCATAGTGACACTACACTGACCTCCATAGTGACACTACACTGATCCCACTTAACATGGCGGCCGGAGCCCGGGGACACAAAATTAGAAATTAGGAGGAGGCAGCCAGTGACACATACTGGCGCCCCCCTAAATATCGCGCCCGGGGCCACGGCACCCCCTGCACCCCCCACGATACGCCACTGCTTGGCTGCACTGACTTGTCTCCTCCAATACTGTCCACTACACTGCCCCCCATAGTGACACTACACTGCCCCCCATAGTGACACTACACTGACCTCCATAGTGACACTACACTGACCTCCCATAGTGACACTACACTGACCTCCCATAGTGACACTACACTGACCTCCCATAGTGACACTACACTGACCTCCCATAGTGACACTACACTGACCTCCCATAGTGACACTACACTGACCTCCATAGTGACACTACACTGACCTCCATAGTGACACTACACTGACCTCCCATAGTGACACTACACTGACCTCCATAGTGACACTACACTGACCTCCATAGTGACACTACACTGACCTCCCATAGTGACACTACACTGACCTCCCATAGTGACACTACACTGACCCCCATAGTGACACTACACTGACCTCCATAGTGACACTACACTGACCTCCATAGTGACACTACACTGACCTCCATACTGACACTACACTGACCTCCATACTGACACTACACTGACCTCCATAGTGACACTACACTGACCTCCCATAGTGACACTACACTGACCTCCATACTGACACTACACTGACCTCCATAGTGACACTACACTGCCCCCCATAGTGACACTACACTGACCTCCATAGTGACACTACACTGACCTCCATAGTGACACTACACTGACCTCCATAGTGACACTACACTGACCCCCATAGTGACACTACACTGACCCCCATAGTGACACTACACTGCCCCCCATAGTGACACTACACTGCCCCCCATAGTGACACTACACTGACCTCCATAGTGACACTACACTGACCTCCCATACTGACACTACACTGACCTCCATAGTGACACTACACTGACCTCCATAGTGACACTACACTGACCCCCATAGTGACACTACACTGACCCCCATAGTGACACTACACTGACCCCCATAGTGACACTACACTGACCTCCCATAGTGACACTACACTGCCCCCCATAGTGACACTACACTGACCTCCATAGTGACACTACACTGACCTCCATAGTGACACTACACTGACCTCCATAGTGACACTACACTGCCCCCCATAGTGACACTACACTGCCCCCCATAGTGACACTACACTGACCTCTATAGTGACACTACACTGACCTCCATAGTGACACTACACTGACCTCCATAGTGACACTACACTGCCCCCCATAGTGACACTACACTGACCTCCATAGTGACACTACACTGACCTCCATAGTGACACTACACTGACCTCCCATAGTGACACTACACTGACCTCCATAGTGACACTACACTGACCTCCATAGTGACACTACACTGACCTCCCATAGTGACACTACACTGACCTCCCATAGTGACACTACACTGACCTCCATACTGACACTACACTGACCTCCATACTGACACTACACTGACCTCTATAGTGACACTACACTGACCTCTATAGTGACACTACACTGACCTCCATAGTGACACTACACTGACCCCCATAGTGACACTACACTGACCTCCATACTGACACTACACTGACCTCCCATAGTGACACTACACTGACCTCCCATAGTGACACTACACTGCCCCCCATAGTGACACTACACTGACCTCCATAGTGACACTACACTGCCCCCCATAGTGACACTACACTGACCTCCATAGTGACACTACACTGACCCCCCATAGTGACACTACACTGACCTCCATAGTGACACTACACTGACCTCCATAGTGACACTACACTGACCTCCATAGTGACACTACACTGACCTCCCATAGTGACACTACACTGACCCCCCATAGTGACACTACACTGACCTCCATACTGACACTACACTGACCTCCATAGTGACACTACACTGACCTCCATACTGACACTACACTGACCCCCCATAGTGACACTACACTGACCCCCCATAGTGACACTACACTGACCTCCATACTGACACTACACTGACCTCCATAGTGACACTACACTGACCTCCCATAGTGACACTACACTGACCCCCCATAGTGACACTACACTGACCTCCATAGTGACACTACACTGACCCCCCATAGTGACACTACACTGACCTCCATACTGACACTACACTGACCCCCCATAGTGACACTACACTGACCCCCCATAGTGACACTACACTGACCTCCATAGTGACACTACACTGACCTCCATAGTGACACTACACTGACCTCCCATAGTGACACTACACTGACCCCCCATAGTGACACTACACTGACCTCCATACTGACACTACACTGACCTCCATACTATACTAAACTACATTGTCCTGCCTACAGTCTCTCTCTCTTGCCCCCCTCCCCCTCCCAGTAACAAGACTCTCACTTACCTTCTTCTCCTGGCTGCATCGATCCGGATGAGGAGGAGAACACAGCGGCGGATCACTTTCTTCTCTCCCCCGCGCTCTGCTTGCTGCCATGTTCAGTATCCAGCGCCCTGTGATTGGGTGTATGGGGGTCATGTGCGGAGGCGGGGCGCCTCACATGACCCCCATACACCCAATCACAGGGCGCCGGACACTTAACATGGCGGCCGGAGCCCGGGGACACAAAATTAGAAATTAGGAGGAGGCAGCCAGTGACACATACTGGCGCCCCCCTAAATATCGTGCCCGGGGCCACGGCACCCCCTGCACCCCCCACGCTACGCCACTGCTTGGCTGCACTGACTTGTCTCCTCCAATACTGTCCACTACACTGCCCCCCATAGTGACACTACACTGCCCCCCATAGTGACACTACACTGCCCCCCATAGTGACACTACACTGACCTCCATAGTGACACTACACTGACCTCCATAGTGACACTACACTGACCTCCATAGTGACACTACACTGACCTCCATAGTGACACTACACTGACCTCCATAGTGACACTACACTGACCCCCCATAGTGACACTACACTGACCCCCCATAGTGACACTACACTGACCTCCATAGTGACACTACACTGACCTCAATAGTGACACTACACTGACCTCCATAGTGACACTACACTGACCTCCATAGTGACACTACACTGACCTCCATAGTGACACTACACTGCCCCCCCCATACTGACACTACACTGACCTCCATACTGACACTACTCTGACCTCCATACTGACACTACACTGACCTCCATACTGACACTACACTGACCTCCATACTGACACTACACTGACCTCCATACTGACACTACACTGACCTCCATAGTGACACTACACTGACCTCCATACTGACACTACACTGACCTCCATACTGACACTACACTGACCTCCCATAGTGACACTACACTGACCTCCATACTGACACTACACTGACCCCCATAGTGACACTACACTGACCTCCCATAGTGACACTACACTGACCTCCATACTGACACTACACTGACCTCCATACTGACACTACACTGACCCCCATAGTGACACTACACTGACCTCCATACTGACACTACACTGACCTCCATACTGACACTACACTGACCTCCATACTGACACTACACTGACCTCCATACTGACACTACACTGCCCCCCATAGTGACACTACACTGACCTCCATAGTGACACTACACTGACCTCCATAGTGACACTACACTGCCCCCCATAGTGACACTACACTGCCCCCATAGTGACACTACACTGCCCCCCATAGTGACACTACACTGACCTCTATAGTGACACTACACTGACCTCCATAGTGACACTACACTGACCTCCCATAGTGACACTACACTGACCTCCATAGTGACACTACACTGACCTCCATAGTGACACTACACTGACCTCCATAGTGACACTACACTGACCTCCATAGTGACACTACACTGACCTCTATAGTGACACTACACTGACCTCCATAGTGACACTACACTGACCTCCCATAGTGACACTACACTGACCTCCATAGTGACACTACACTGACCTCCATAGTGACACTACACTGACCCCCATAGTGACACTACACTGCCCCCCATAGTGACACTACACTGACCTCTATAGTGACACTACACTGACCTCCATACTGACACTACACTGACCTCCCATACTGACACTACACTGACCTCCATAGTGACACTACACTGACCTCCATAGTGACACTACACTGACCCCCATAGTGACACTACACTGACCCCCATAGTGACACTACACTGACCCCCATAGTGACACTACACTGACCTCCCATACTGACACTACACTGACCTCCCATACTGACACTACACTGACCTCCCATAGTGACACTACACTGACCTCCATACTGACACTACACTGACCTCCATACTGACACTACACTGACCTCCATACTGACACTACACTGACCTCCATACTGACACTACACTGACCTCCATACTGACACTACACTGACCTCCATACTGACACTACACTGACCTCCATACTGACACTACACTGACCTCCATAGTGACACTACACTGACCTCCATAGTGACACTACACTGACCTCCCATACTGACACTACACTGACCTCCCATACTGACACTACACTGACCTCCATAGTGACACTACACTGACCTCCATAGTGACACTACACTGACCCCCATAGTGACACTACACTGCCCCCCATAGTGACACTACACTGCCCCCCATAGTGACACTACACTGCCCCCCATAGTGACACTACACTGCCCCCCATAGTGACACTACACTGACCTCCCATAGTGACACTACACTGCCCCCCATACTGACACTACACTGACCTCCATACTGACACTACACTGACCTCCATACTGACACTACACTGACCTCCATACTGACACTACACTGACCTCCATACTGACACTACACTGACCTCCATACTGACACTACACTGACCTCCATACTGACACTACACTGACCTCCATACTGACACTACACTGACCTCCATAGTGTAACTACACTGCCCCCCATAGTGACACTACACTGACCTCCATAGTGACACTACACTGCCCCCCATAGTGACACTACACTGACCTCCATAGTGACACTACACTGACCTCCATAGTGACACTACACTGCCCCCCATAGTGACACTACACTGACCTCCATAGTGACACTACACTGCCCCCCATAGTGACACTACACTGACCCCCATAGTGACACTACACTGACCTCCCATAGTGACACTACACTGACCTCCATACTGACACTACACTGACCTCCATAGTGACACTACACTGACCTCCCATAGTGACACTACACTGACCTCCCATAGTGACACTACACTGACCTCCATACTGACACTACACTGACCTCCATACTGACACTACACTGACCTCCATACTGACACTACACTGACCTCCATACTGACACTACACTGACCTCCATAGTGACACTACACTGACCCCCATACTGACACTACACTGACCTCCATACTGACACTACACTGACCCCCATAGTGACACTACACTGACCTCCATACTGACACTACACTGCCCCCCATACTGACACTACACTGACCTCCATAGTGACACTACACTGACCTCCATACTGACACTACACTGACCCCCATAGTGACACTACACTGACCTCCATACTGACACTACACTGACCTCCATACTGACACTACACTGCCCCCCATACTGACACTACACTGACCTCCATACTGACACTACACTGACCTCCATACTGACACTACACTGACCTCCATAGTGACACTACACTGCCCCCCATAGTGACACTACACTGCCCTCCCATAGTGACACTACACTTCCCCCATAGTGACACTACACTGCCCCCCATAGTGACACTACACTGACCTCCATAGTGACACTACACTGACCTCCATAGTGACACTACACTGACCTCCATAGTGACACTACACTGACCTCCCATACTGACACTACACTGACCTCCCATACTGACACTACACTGACCTCCATACTGACACTATACTGACCTCCATACTGACACTACACTGACCTCCATACTGACACTACACTGACCTCCATACTGACACTACACTGACCTCCATACTGACACTACACTGACCTCCATACTGACACTACACTGACCTCCATACTGACACTACACTGACCTCCATACTGACACTACACTGACCTCCATACTGACACTACACTGACCTCCATACTGACACTACACTGACCTCCATACTGACACTACACTGCCCCCCATAGTGACACTACACTGCCCCCCATAGTGACACTACACTGCCCCCCATAGTGACACTACACTGCCCTCCATAGTGACACTACACTGCCCCCCATAGTGACACTACACTGACCTCCATACTGACACTACACTGACCTCCATACTGACACTACACTGACCTCCATACTGACACTACACTGACCTCCCATAGTGACACTACACTGACCTCCCATAGTGACACTACACTGCCCCCCATAGTGACACTACACTGACCTCCATAGTGACACTACACTGACCTCCATAGTGACACTACACTGACCTCCATAGTGACACTACACTGACCTCCATAGTGACACTACACTGACCTCCATAGTGACACTACACTGACCCCCATAGTGACACTACACTGACCCCCATAGTGACACTACACTGACCTCCATAGTGACACTACACTGACCCCCATAGTGACACTACACTGACCCCCATAGTGACACTACACTGCCCCCCATAGTGACACTACACTGACCTCCCATAGTGACACTACACTGCCCCCCATAGTGACACTACACTGACCTCCATAGTGACACTACACTGCCCCCCATTGTGACACTACACTGACCTCCATAGTGACACTACACTGACCTCCATAGTGACACTACACTGACCTCCATAGTGACACTACACTGACCTCCATAGTGACACTACACTGACCTCCATAGTGACACTACACTGACCTCCATAGTGACACTACACTGACCTCCATAGTGACACTACACTGACCTCCCATACTGACACTACACTGACCTCCATACTGACACTACACTGACCTCCATACTGACACTACACTGACCTCCATACTGACACTACACTGACCTCCACACTGACACTACACTGACCTCCATAGTGACACTACACTGACCCCCATAGTGACACTACACTGCCCCCCATAGTGACACTACACTGCCCCCCATAGTGACACTACACTGCCCCCCATAGTGACACTACACTGACCTCTATAGTGACACTACACTGACCTCCCATACTGACACTACACTGACCTCCCATACTGACACTACACTGACCTCCATAGTGACACTACACTGACCTCCATAGTGACACTACACTGACCCCCATAGTGACACTACACTGACCCCCATAGTGACACTACACTGCCCCCCATAGTGACACTACACTGACCTCCCATAGTGACACTACACTGACCTCCATAGTGACACTACACTGCCCCCCATTGTGACACTACACTGACCTCCATAGTGACACTACACTGACCTCCATAGTGACACTACACTGACCTCCATAGTGACACTACACTGACCTCCATAGTGACACTACACTGACCTCCATAGTGACACTACACTGACCTCCATAGTGACACTACACTGACCTCCATAGTGACACTACACTGACCTCCATAGTGACACTACACTGACCTCCATAGTGACACTACACTGACCTCCCATACTGACACTACACTGACCTCCATACTGACACTACACTGACCTCCATACTGACACTACACTGACCTCCATACTGACACTACACTGACCTCCACACTGACACTACACTGACCTCCATAGTGACACTACACTGACCCCCATAGTGACACTACACTGCCCCCCATAGTGACACTACACTGCCCCCCATAGTGACACTACACTGCCCCCCATAGTGACACTACACTGACCTCTATAGTGACACTACACTGACCTCCCATACTGACACTACACTGACCTCCCATACTGACACTACACTGACCTCCATAGTGACACTACACTGACCTCCATAGTGACACTACACTGACCCCCATAGTGACACTACACTGACCCCCATAGTGACACTACACTGACCTCCCATAGTGACACTACACTGCCCCCCATAGTGACACTACACTGACCTCCATAGTGACACTACACTGACCTCCCATAGTGACACTACACTGACCTCCATAGTGACACTACACTGACCTCCATAGTGACACTACACTGACCTCCATAGTGACACTACACTGACCTCCATAGTGACACTACACTGCCCCCCATAGTGACACTACACTGACCTCCATACTGACACTACACTGACCTCCATACTGACACTACACTGACCTCCATACTGACACTACACTGACCTCCATACTGACACTACACTGACCCCCATAGTGACACTACACTGACCTCCCATAGTGACACTACACTGCCCCCCATAGTGACACTACACTGACCTCCATAGTGACACTACACTGACCTCCCATAGTGACACTACACTGACCTCCATAGTGACACTACACTGACCTCCATAGTGACACTACACTGACCTCCATAGTGACACTACACTGACCTCCATAGTGACACTACACTGCCCCCCATAGTGACACTACACTGACCTCCATACTGACACTACACTGACCTCCATACTGACACTACACTGACCTCCATAGTGACACTACACTGACCTCCATAGTGACACTACACTGACCCCCATAGTGACACTACACTGCCCCCCATAGCGACACTACACTGCCCCCCATAGTGACACTACACTGACCTCCATAGTGACACTACACTGACCTCCATAGTGACACTACACTGACCCCCATAGTGACACTACACTGCCCCCCATAGTGACACTACACTGACCTCCATAGTGACACTACACTGACCTCCATAGTGACACTACACTGACCCCCATAGTGACACTACACTGACCTCCATAGTGACACTACACTGACCTCCATAGTGACACTACACTGACCTCCATAGTGACACTACACTGACCTCCATAGTGACACTACACTGCCCCCCATAGTGACACTACACTGACCTCCCATAGTGACACTACACTGACCTCCATAGTGACACTACACTGCCCTCCATAGTGACACTACACTGCCCTCCATAGTGACACTACACTGCCCTCCATAATGACACTACACTGACCTCCCATAGTGACACTACACTGACCTCCCATAGTGACACTACACTGACCTCCCATAGTGACACTACACTGACCTCCCATAGTGACACTACACTGACCTCCATACTGACACTACACTGACCTCCATAGTGACACTACACTGACCCCCATAGTGACACTACACTGACCCCCATAGTGACACTACACTGACCTCCATAGTGACACTACACTGACCTCCATAGTGACACTACACTGACCTCCATAGTGACACTACACTGACCTCCATAGTGACACTACACTGACCTCCATAGTGACACTACACTGACCTCCATAGTGACACTACACTGACCTCTATAGTGACACTACACTGACCTCCCATACTGACACTACACTGACCCCCATAGTGACACTACACTGACCTCCATACTGACACTACACTGCCCCCCATAGTGACACTACACTGACCTCCATAGTGACACTACACTGACCTCCATAGTGACACTACACTGACCTCCATACTGACACTACACTGCCCCCCATAGTGACACTACACTGACCTCCATAGTGACACTACACTGACCTCCATACTGACACTACACTGACCTCCATACTGACACTACACTGACCTCCATACTGACACTACACTGACCTCCATACTGACACTACACTGACCTCCCATAGTGACACTACACTGACCTCCCATAGTGACACTACACTGACCTCCCATAGTGACACTACACTGACCTCCCATAGTGACACTACACTGACCTCCCATAGTGACACTACACTGACCTCCATAGTGACACTACACTGACCTCCCATAGTGACACTACACTGACCTCCCATAGTGACACTACACTGACCTCCCATAGTGACACTACACTGACCTCCCATAGTGACACTACACTGACCTCCATACTGACACTACACTGACCTCCATAGTGACACTACACTGACCTCCATACTGACACTACACTGACCTCCCATAGTGACACTACACTGACCTCCATACTGACACTACACTGACCTCCATAGTGACACTACACTGCCCCCCATAGTGACACTACACTGACCTCCATAGTGACACTACACTGACCTCCATAGTGACACTACAATGACCTCCATAGTGACACTACACTGACCTCCATAGTGACACTACACTGCCCCCCATAGTGACACTACACTGACCTCCATACTGACACTACACTGACCTCCATAGTGACACTACACTGACCTCCATACTGACACTACACTGACCTCCCATAGTGACACTACACTGACCCCCATACTATACTAAACTACATTGTCCTGCCTACAGTCTCTCTCTCTTGCCCCCTCCCCCTCCCAGTAACAAGACTCTCACTTACCTTCTTCTCCTGGCTGCATCGATCCGGATGAGGAGGAGAACACAGCGGCGGATCACTTTCTTCTCTCCCCCGCGCTCTGCTTGCTGCCATGTTCAGTATCCAGCGCCCTGTGATTGGGTGTATGGGGGTCATGTGCGGAGGCGGGGCGCCTCACATGACCCCCATACACCCAATCACAGGGCGCCGGACACTTAACATGGCGGCCGGAGCCCGGGGACACAAAATTAGAAATTAGGAGGAGGCAGCCAGTGACACATACTGGCGCCCCCCTAAATATCGCGCCCGGGGCCACGGCACCCCCTGCACCCCCCACGCTACGCCACTGCTTGGCTGCACTGACTTGTCTCCTCCAATACTGTCCACTACACTGCCCCCCATAGTGACACTACACTGCCCCCCATAGTGACACTACACTGACCTCCATAGTGACACTACACTGACCTCCATAGTGACACTACACTGACCCCCATAGTGACACTACACTGACCCCCATAGTGACACTACACTGACCTCCATAGTGACACTACACTGCCCCCCATAGTGACACTACACTGCCCCCCATAGTGACACTACACTGACCCCCATAGTGACACTACACTGCCCCCCCATAGTGACACTACACTGACCTCCATAGTGACACTACACTGACCTCCATAGTGACACTACACTGACCTCCATAGTGACACTACACTGACCTCCATAGTGACACTACACTGACCTCCCATAGTGACACTACACTGACCTCCCATAGTGACACTACACTGCCCCCCACAGTGACACTACACTGCCCCCCATAGTGACACTACACTGCCCCCCATAGTGACACTACACTGACCCCCATAGTGACACTACACTGACCTCCCATAGTGACACTACACTGACCTCCCATAGTGACACTACACTGACCTCCATAGTGACACTACACTGACCTCCATAGTGACACTACACTGACCCCCCATAGTGACACTACACTGACCCCCATACTGACACTACACTGACCTCCATACTGACACTACACTGACCTCCATACTGACACTACACTGACCTCCATACTGACACTACATTGACCTCCCATAGTGACACTACACTGACCTCCCATAGTGACACTACACTGACCTCCATACTGACACTACACTGACCTCCATACTGACACTACACTGACACTACACTGACCTCCCATAGTGACACTACACTGACCTCCATACTGACACTACACTGACCTCCCATAGTGACACTACACTGACCTCCCATAGTGACACTACACTGACCTCCCATAGTGACACTACACTGACCTCCATACTGACACTACACTGACCTCCATAGTGACACTACACTGACCTCCATAGTGACACTACACTGACCTCCCATAGTGACACTACACTGACCTCCCATAGTGACACTACACTGACCTCCATAGTGACACTACACTGACCCCCATAGTGACACTACACTGACCTCCCATAGTGACACTACACTGACCTCCATACTGACACTACACTGACACTACACTGACCTCCCATAGTGACACTACACTGACCTCCATACTGACACTACACTGACCTCCATACTGACACTACACTGACCTCCATACTGACACTACACTGACCTCCCATAGTGACACTACACTGACCTCCCATAGTGACACTACACTGACCTCCCATAGTGACACTACACTGACCTCCATAGTGACACTACACTGACCTCCATACTGACACTACACTGACCTCCATACTGACACTACACTGACCTCCATACTGACACTACACTGACCCCCATAGTGACACTACACTGACCTCCATACTGACACTACACTGACCTCCATACTGACACTACACTGACCTCCATACTGACACTACACTGACCCCCATACTGACACTACACTGACCCCCATACTGACACTACACTGACCTCCATACTGACACTACACTGACCTCCATACTGACACTACACTGACCTCCATACTGACACTACACTGACCTCCATAGTGACACTACACTGACCTCCATAGTGACACTACACTGACCCCCATAGTGACACTACACTGACCTCCCATAGTGACACTACACTGACCCCCATACTGACACTACACTGACCTCCATACTGACACTACACTGACCTCCATACTGACACTACACTGCCCCCCATAGTGACACTACACTGCCCCCCATAGTGACACTACACTGCCCCCCATAGTGACACTACACTGCCCCCCATAGTGACACTACACTGACCTCCATAGTGACACTACACTGACCTCCATAGTGACACTACACTGACCTCCCATAGTGACACTACACTGACCTCCATACTGACACTACACTGACCTCCATACTGACACTACACTGACCTCCCATACTGACACTACACTGACCTCCCATACTGACACTACACTGACCTCCCATACTGACACTACACTGACCTCCATACTGACACTACACTGACCTCCATAGTGACACTACACTGACCTCCATAGTGACACTACACTGACCCCCATAGTGACACTACACTGACCTCCATAGTGACACTACACTGACCTCCATAGTGACACTACACTGACCTCCCATACTGACACTACACTGACCTCCATAGTGACACTACACTGACCCCCATAGTGACACTACACTGACCCCCATAGTGACACTACACTGACCTCGATACTGACACTACACTGACCTCCATAGTGACACTACACTGACCTCCCATAGTGACACTACACTGACCTCCCATAGTGACACTACACTGACCTCCCATAGTGACACTACACTGACCTCCCATAGTGACACTACACTGACCTCCCATAGTGACACTACACTGCCCCCCATAGTGACACTACACTGACCTCCATAGTGACACTACACTGACCTCTCATAGTGACACTACACTGACCCCCATAGTGACACTACACTGACCTCCATAGTGACACTACACTGCCCCCCATAGTGACACTACACTGACCCCCATAGTGACACTACACTGACCTCCCATAGTGACACTACACTGACCTCCATAGTGACACTACACTGACCCCCATAGTGACACTACACTGACCTCCCATAGTGACACTACACTGACCTCCATAGTGACACTACACTGACCTCCATAGTGACACTACACTGACCTCCCATAGTGACACTACACTGACCTCCCATAGTGACACTACACTGACCTCCCATAGTGACACTACACTGACCTCCCATAGTGACACTACACTGACCTCCCATAGTGACACTACACTGACCTCCCATAGTGACACTACACTGACCTCCCATAGTGACACTACACTGACCTCCCATAGTGACACTACACTGACCTCCCATAGTGACACTACACTGACCCCCATAGTGACACTACACTGACCTCCATACTGACACTACACTGACCTCCATACTGACACTACACTGACCTCCATACTGACACTACACTGACCTCCATACTGACACTACACTGACCTCCCATAGTGACAGTACACTGACCTCCCATAGTGACACTACACTGACCTCCATACTGACACTACACTGACCTCCATACTGACACTACACTGACCCCCATAGTGACACTACACTGACCTCCATACTGACACTACACTGCCCCCCATAGTGACACTACACTGACCTCCATAGTGACACTACACTGCCCCCCATAGTGACACTACACTGCCCCCCATAGTGACACTACACTGCCCCCCATAGTGACACTACACTGCCCCCCATAGTGACACTACACTGACCTCCATAGTGACACTACACTGACCTCCATAGTGACACTACACTGACCCCCATAGTGACACTACACTGACCCCCATAGTGACACTACACTGACCCCCATAGTGACACTACACTGACCCCCATAGTGACACTACACTGACCTCCATAGTGACACTACACTGACCTCCATAGTGACACTACACTGACCTCCCATACTGACACTACACTGACCTCCCATACTGACACTACACTGACCTCCATAGTGACACTACACTGACCTCCATAGTGACACTACACTGACCCCCATAGTGACACTACACTGACCTCCATACTGACACTACACTGCCCCCCATAGTGACACTACACTGACCTCCATAGTAACACTACACTGACCTCCATAGTGACACTACACTGACCTCCATAGTGACACTACACTGACCTCCATAGTGACACTACACTGACCTCCCATAGTGACACTACACTGACCTCCCATAGTGACACTACACTGACCTCCCATAGTGACACTACACTGACCTCCCATAGTGACACTACACTGACCTCCCATAGTGACACTACACTGACCTCCCATAGTGACAGTACACTGACCTCCATAGTGACACTACACTGACCTCCCATAGTGACACTACACTGCCCCCCATAGAGACACTACACTGCCCCCCATAGAGACACTACACTGACCTCCATAGAGACACTACACTGACCTCCATAGTGACACTACACTGACCTCCCATAGTGACACTACACTGACCTCCCATAGTGACACTACACTGACCTCCCATAGTGACACTACACTGACCTCCCATAGTGACACTACACTGACCTCCCATAGTGACACTACACTGACCTCCATAGTGACACTACACTGCCCCCCATAGTGACACTACACTGACCTCCATAGTGACACTACACTGCCCCCCATAGTGACACTACAATGACCTCCATAGTGACACTACACTGACCTCCCATAGTGACACTACACTGACCTCCCATAGTGACACTACACTGACCTCCATAGTGACACTACACTGACCTCCCATAGTGACACTACACTGACCTCCATAGTGACACTACACTGACCTCCCATAGTGACACTACACTGACCTCCCATAGTGACACTACACTGACCTCCATAGTGACACTACACTGACCTCCATAGTGACACTACACTGACCTCCATAGTGACACTACATGGACCTCCATAGTGACACTACACTGACCTCCATAGTGACACTACACTGACCTCCATAGTGACACTACACTGATCCCACTTAACATGGCGGCCGGAGCCCGGGGACACAAAATTAGAAATTAGGAGGAGGCAGCCAGTGACACATACTGGCGCCCCCCTAAATATCGCGCCCGGGGCCACGGCACCCCCTGCACCCCCCACGCTACGCCACTGCTTGGCTGCACTGACTTGTCTCCTCCAATACTGTCCACTACACTGCCCCCCATAGTGACACTACACTGCCCCCCATAGTGACACTACACTGACCCCCATAGTGACACTACACTGACCTCCATAGTGACACTACACTGACCTCCATAGTGACACTACACTGACCTCCATAGTGACACTACACTGACCCCCCATAGTGACACTACACTGACCCCCCATAGTGACACTACACTGACCCCCCATAGTGACACTACACTGACCTCCATAGTGACACTACACTGACCTCCATAGTGACACTACACTGACCTCCATAGTGACACTACACTGCCCCCCCATAGTGACACTACACTGACCTCCCATAGTGACACTACACTGACCTCCATACTGACACTACACTGACCTCCATACTGACACTACACTGACCTCCATACTGACACTACACTGACCTCCATACTGACACTACACTGACCTCCATAATGACACTACACTGACCTCCCATAGTGACACTACACTGACCTCCCATAGTGACACTACACTGACCCCCATAGTGACACTACACTGACCTCCATACTGACACTACACTGACCTCCATACTGACACTACACTGACCTCCATACTGACACTACACTGACCTCCATACTGACACTACACTGACCTCCCATAGTGACAGTACACTGACCTCCCATAGTGACACTACACTGACCTCCATACTGACACTACACTGACCTCCATACTGACACTACACTGACCCCCATAGTGACACTACACTGACCTCCATACTGACACTACACTGCCCCCCATAGTGACACTACACTGACCTCCATAGTGACACTACACTGCCCCCCATAGTGACACTACACTGCCCCCCATAGTGACACTACACTGCCCCCCATAGTGACACTACACTGCCCCCCATAGTGACACTACACTGACCTCCATAGTGACACTACACTGACCTCCATAGTGACACTACACTGACCCCCATAGTGACACTACACTGACCCCCATAGTGACACTACACTGACCCCCATAGTGACACTACACTGACCCCCATAGTGACACTACACTGACCTCCATAGTGACACTACACTGACCTCCATAGTGACACTACACTGACCTCCCATACTGACACTACACTGACCTCCCATACTGACACTACACTGACCTCCATAGTGACACTACACTGACCTCCATAGTGACACTACACTGACCCCCATAGTGACACTACACTGACCTCCATACTGACACTACACTGCCCCCCATAGTGACACTACACTGACCTCCATAGTAACACTACACTGACCTCCATAGTGACACTACACTGACCTCCATAGTGACACTACACTGACCTCCATAGTGACACTACACTGACCTCCCATAGTGACACTACACTGACCTCCCATAGTGACACTACACTGACCTCCCATAGTGACACTACACTGACCTCCCATAGTGACACTACACTGACCTCCCATAGTGACACTACACTGACCTCCCATAGTGACAGTACACTGACCTCCATAGTGACACTACACTGACCTCCCATAGTGACACTACACTGCCCCCCATAGAGACACTACACTGCCCCCCATAGAGACACTACACTGACCTCCATAGAGACACTACACTGACCTCCATAGTGACACTACACTGACCTCCCATAGTGACACTACACTGACCTCCCATAGTGACACTACACTGACCTCCCATAGTGACACTACACTGACCTCCCATAGTGACACTACACTGACCTCCCATAGTGACACTACACTGACCTCCATAGTGACACTACACTGCCCCCCATAGTGACACTACACTGACCTCCATAGTGACACTACACTGCCCCCCATAGTGACACTACAATGACCTCCATAGTGACACTACACTGACCTCCCATAGTGACACTACACTGACCTCCCATAGTGACACTACACTGACCTCCATAGTGACACTACACTGACCTCCCATAGTGACACTACACTGACCTCCATAGTGACACTACACTGACCTCCCATAGTGACACTACACTGACCTCCCATAGTGACACTACACTGACCTCCATAGTGACACTACACTGACCTCCATAGTGACACTACACTGACCTCCATAGTGACACTACATGGACCTCCATAGTGACACTACACTGACCTCCATAGTGACACTACACTGACCTCCATAGTGACACTACACTGATCCCACTTAACATGGCGGCCGGAGCCCGGGGACACAAAATTAGAAATTAGGAGGAGGCAGCCAGTGACACATACTGGCGCCCCCCTAAATATCGCGCCCGGGGCCACGGCACCCCCTGCACCCCCCACGCTACGCCACTGCTTGGCTGCACTGACTTGTCTCCTCCAATACTGTCCACTACACTGCCCCCCATAGTGACACTACACTGCCCCCCATAGTGACACTACACTGACCCCCATAGTGACACTACACTGACCTCCATAGTGACACTACACTGACCTCCATAGTGACACTACACTGACCTCCATAGTGACACTACACTGACCCCCCATAGTGACACTACACTGACCCCCCATAGTGACACTACACTGACCCCCCATAGTGACACTACACTGACCTCCATAGTGACACTACACTGACCTCCATAGTGACACTACACTGACCTCCATAGTGACACTACACTGCCCCCCCATAGTGACACTACACTGACCTCCCATAGTGACACTACACTGACCTCCATACTGACACTACACTGACCTCCATACTGACACTACACTGACCTCCATACTGACACTACACTGACCTCCATACTGACACTACACTGACCTCCATAATGACACTACACTGACCTCCCATAGTGACACTACACTGACCTCCATACTGACACTACACTGACCTCCCATAGTGACACTACACTGACCTCCATAGTGACACTACACTGACCTCCATAGTGACACTACACTGACCCCCATAGTGACACTACACTGACCCCCATAGTGACACTACACTGACCTCCATAGTGACACTACACTGACCCCCATAGTGACACTACACTGACCTCCATAGTGACACTACACTGACCTCCATACTGACACTACACTGACCTCCATAGTGACACTACACTGACCTCCCATAGTGACACTACACTGACCTCCATAGTGACACTACACTGACCCCCATAGTGACACTACACTGACCTCCATACTGACACTACACTGACCTCCATACTGACACTACACTGACCCCCATAGTGACACTACACTGACCCCCATAGTGACACTACACTGACCCCCATAGTGACACTACACTGCCCCCCATAGTGACACTACACTGCCCCCCATAGTGACACTACACTGACCTCCATAGTGACACTACATGGACCTCCATAGTGACACTACACTGACCTCCATAGTGACACTACACTGACCTCCATAGTGACACTACACTGATCCCACTTAACATGGCGGCCGGAGCCCGGGGACACAAAATTAGAAATTAGGAGGAGGCAGCCAGTGACACATACTGGCGCCCCCCTAAATATCGCGCCCGGGGCCACGGCACCCCCTGCACCCCCCACGCTACGCCACTGCTTGGCTGCACTGACTTGTCTCCTCCAATACTGTCCACTACACTGCCCCCCATAGTGACACTACACTGCCCCCCATAGTGACACTACACTGCCCCCCATAGTGACACTACACTGACCTCCATAGTGACACTACACTGACCTCCCATAGTGACACTACACTGACCTCCCATAGTGACACTACACTGACCTCCCATAGTGACACTACACTGACCTCCCATAGTGACACTACACTGACCTCCATAGTGACACTACACTGACCTCCCATAGTGACACTACACTGACCTCCATAGTGACACTACACTGACCTCCATAGTGACACTACACTGACCTCCATAGTGACACTACACTGACCTCCATAGTGACACTACACTGACCTCCCATAGTGACACTACACTGACCTCCCATAGTGACACTACACTGACCTCCATAGTGACACTACACTGACCTCCATAGTGACACTACACTGACCTCCATAGTGACACTACACTGACCTCCATACTGACACTACACTGACCTCCATACTGACACTACACTGACCTCCATAGTGACACTACACTGACCTCCCATAGTGACACTACACTGACCTCCATACTAACACTACACTGACCTCCATAGTGACACTACACTGCCCCCCATAGTGACACTACACTGACCTCCATAGTGACACTACACTGACCTCCATAGTGACACTACACTGACCCCCATAGTGACACTACACTGCCCCCCATAGTGACACTACACTGCCCCCCATAGTGACACTACACTGCCCCCCATAGTGACACTACACTGACCTCCATAGTGACACTACACTGACCTCCATAGTGACACTACACTGACCTCCCATACTGACACTACACTGACCTCCATAGTGACACTACACTGACCTCCATAGTGACACTACACTGACCCCCATAGTGACACTACACTGACCCCCATAGTGACACTACACTGACCCCCATAGTGACACTACACTGACCTCCCATAGTGACACTACACTGCCCCCCATAGTGACACTACACTGACCTCCATAGTGACACTACACTGACCTCCATAGTGACACTACACTGACCTCCCATAGTGACACTACACTGACCTCCATAGTGACACTACACTGCCCCCCATAGTGACACTACACTGCCCCCCATAGTGACACTACACTGACCTCTATAGTGACACTACACTGACCTCCATAGTGACACTACACTGACCTCCATAGTGACACTACACTGCCCCCCATAGTGACACTACACTGACCTCCATAGTGACACTACACTGACCTCCATAGTGACACTACACTGACCTCCATAGTGACACTACACTGACCTCCATAGTGACACTACACTGACCTCCCATAGTGACACTACACTGACCTCCATAGTGACACTACACTGACCTCCATAGTGACACTACACTGACCTCCCATACTGACACTACACTGACCTCCCATACTGACACTACACTGACCTCCATACTGACACTACACTGACCTCCATACTGACACTACACTGACCTCCATAGTGACACTACACTAACCCCCATAGTGACACTACACTGACCTCCATAGTGACACTACACTGACCTCCATAGTGACACTACACTGACCTCCATAGTGACACTACACTGACCTCCATAGTGACACTACACTGACCTCTATAGTGACACTACACTGACCTCTATAGTGACACTACACTGACCTCCATAGTGACACTACACTGACCTCCATAGTGACACTACACTGACCCCCATAGTGACACTACACTGACCTCCATACTGACACTACACTGACCTCCATAGTGACACTACACTGACCTCCCATAGTGACACTACACTGCCCCCCATAGTGACACTACACTGACCTCCATAGTGACACTACACTGCCCCCCATAGTGACACTACACTGACCTCCATAGTGACACTACACTGACCTCCCATAGTGACACTACACTGACCCCCCATAGTGACACTACACTGACCTCCATACTGACACTACACTGACCTCCATAGTGACACTACACTGACCTCCATAGTGACACTACACTGACCTCCCATAGTGACACTACACTGACCCCCCATAGTGACACTACACTGACCTCCATAGTGACACTACACTGACCTCCCATAGTGACACTACACTGACCCCCCATAGTGACACTACACTGACCTCCATAGTGACACTACACTGACCTCCCATAGTGACACTACACTGACCCCCCATAGTGACACTACACTGACCTCCATACTGACACTACACTGACCCCCCATAGTGACACTACACTGACCTCCATAGTGACACTACACTGACCTCCATAGTGACACTACACTGACCTCCATAGTGACACTACACTGACCCCCCATAGTGACACTACACTGACCCCCCATAGTGACACTACACTGACCTCCATACTGACACTACACTGACCTCCATACTATACTAAACTACATTGTCCTGCCTACAGTCTCTCTCTCTTGCCCCCCTCCCCCTCCCAGTAACAAGACTCTCACTTACCTTCTTCTCCTGGCTGCATCGATCCGGATGAGGAGGAGAACACAGCGGCGGATCACTTTCTTCTCTCCCCCGCGCTCTGCTTGCTACCATGTTCAGTATCCAGCGCCCTGTGATTGGGTGTATGGGGGTCATGTGCGGAGGCGGGGCGCCTCACATTACCCCCATACACCCAATCACAGGGCGCCGGACACTTAACATGGCGGCCGGAGCCCGGGGACACAAAATTAGAAATTAGGAGGAGGCAGCCAGTGACACATACTGGCGCCCCCCTAAATATCGCGCCCGGGGCCACGGCACCCCCTGCACCCCCCACGCTACGCCACTGCTTGGCTGCACTGACTTGTCTCCTCCAATACTGTCCACTACACTGCCCCCCATAGTGACACTACACTGCCCCCCATAGTGACACTACACTGCCCCCCATAGTGACACTACACTGACCTCCATAGTGACACTACACTGACCTCCATAGTGACACTACACTGACCTCCATAGTGACACTACACTGACCTCCATAGTGACACTACACTGACCTCCATAGTGACACTACACTGACCCCCCATAGTGACACTACACTGACCTCCATAGTGACACTACACTGACCTCCATAGTGACACTACACTGACCTCCATAGTGACACTACACTGACCTCCATAGTGACACTACACTGCCCCCTTATAGTGACACTACACTGACCTCCCATAGTGACACTACACTGACCTCCATACTGACACTACACTGACCTCCATACTGACACTACACTGACCTCCCATAGTGAAACTACACTGACCTCCATACTGACACTACACTGACCTCCCATACTGACACTACACTGACCTCCATAGTGACACTACACTGACCTCCCATACTGACACTACACTGACCTCCCATACTGACACTACACTGACCTCCCATACTGACACTACACTGACCTCCATAGTGACACTACACTGACCTCCATAGTGACACTACACTGACCTCCATAGTGACACTACACTGACCTCCATACTGACACTACACTGACCTCCATACTGACACTACACTGACCTCCCATACTGACACTACACTGACCTCCCATACTGACACTACACTGACCTCCATACTGACACTACACTGACCTCCATACTGACACTACACTGACCTCCATACTGACACTACACTGACCTCCATACTGACACTACACTGACCTCCATACTGACACTACACTGACCTCCATACTGACACTACACTGACCTCCATACTGACACTACACTGACCTCCATAGTGACACTACACTGACCTCCATAGTGACACTACACTGACCTCCATAGTGACACTACACTGACCCCCATAGTGACACTACACTGACCTCCATAGTGACACTACACTGACCTCCATAGTGACACTACACTGACCTCCATAGTGACACTACACTGACCTCCATAGTGACACTACACTGCCCCCCATAGTGACACTACACTGACCTCCCATAGTGACACTACACTGACCTCCCATAGTGACACTACACTGATCTCCATAGTGACACTACACTGACCTCCATAGTGACACTACACTGCCCCCCATAGTGACACTACACTGCCCCCCATAGTGACACTACACTGACCTCTATAGTGACACTACACTGACCTCCATACTGACACTACACTGACCTCCATAGTGACACTACACTGACCTCCATAGTGACACTACACTGCCCCCCATAGTGACACTACACTGCCCCCCATAGTGACACTACACTGCCCCCCATAGTGACACTACACTGCCCCCCATAGTGACACTACACTGCCCCCCATAGTGACACTACACTGCCCCCCATAGTGACACTACACTGACCTCCCATAGTGACACTACACTGACCTCCCATAGTGACACTACACTGCCCCCCATACTGACACTACACTGACCTCCATACTGACACTACACTGACCTCCATACTGACACTACACTGACCTCCATACTGACACTACACTGACCTCCATACTGACACTACACTGACCTCCATACTGACACTACACTGACCTCCATAGTGTAACTACACTGCCCCCCATAGTGACACTACACTGACCTCCATAGTGACACTACACTGCCCACCATAGTGACACTACACTGACCTCCATAGTGACACTACACTGACCTCCATAGTGACACTACACTGCCCCCCATAGTGACACTACACTGACCTCCATAGTGACACTACACTGCCCCCCATAGTGACACTACACTGACCTCCATAGTGACACTACACTGACCTCCATAGTGACACTACACTGACCTCCCATACTGACACTACACTGACCTCCATACTGACACTACACTGACCTCCCATAGTGACACTACACTGACCTCCCATAGTGACACTACACTGACCTCCCATAGTGACACTACACTGACCTCCCATAGTGACACTACACTGACCTCCCATAGTGACACTACACTGACCTCCATACTGACACTACACTGACCTCCATACTGACACTACACTGACCTCCATACTGACACTACACTGACCTCCATACTGACACTACACTGACCTCCATACTGACACTACACTGACCTCCATACTGACACTACACTGACCCCCATACTGACACTACACTGACCTCCATACTGACACTACACTGACCCCCATAGTGACACTACACTGACCTCCATACTGACACTACACTGCCCCCCATACTGACACTACACTGACCTCCATAGTGACACTACACTGACCTCCATAGTGACACTACACTGACCCCCATACTGACACTACACTGACCCCCATACTGACACTACACTGACCTCCATACTGACACTACACTGACCCCCATAGTGACACTACACTGACCTCCATACTGACACTACACTGCCCCCCATACTGACACTACACTGCCCCCCATAGTGACACTACACTGACCTCCCATAGTGACACTACACTGACCTCCATAGTGACACTACACTGACCCCCATAGTGACACTACACTGCCCCCCATAGTGACACTACACTGCCCCCCATAGTGACACTACACTGACCTCCCATAGTGACACTACACTGACCTCCCATAGTGACACTACACTGACCTCCCATACTGACACTACACTGACCTCCATACTGACACTACACTGACCTCCATACTGACACTACACTGACCTCCATACTGACACTACACTGCCCCCCATACTGACACTACACTGACCTCCATAGTGACACTACACTGACCTCCATACTGACACTACACTGACCCCCATAGTGACACTACACTGACCTCCATACTGACACTACACTGACCTCCATACTGACACTACACTGCCCCCCATACTGACACTACACTGACCTCCATACTGACACTACACTGACCTCCATAGTGACACTACACTGACCTCCATAGTGACACTACACTGCCCCCCATAGTGACACTACACTGCCCCCCATAGTGACACTACACTGACCTCCCATAGTGACACTACACTTCCCCCATAGTGACACTACACTGCCCCCCATAGTGACACTACACTGACCTCCATAGTGACACTACACTGACCTCCATACTGACACTACACTGACCTCCCATACTGACACTACACTGACCTCCATACTGACACTACACTGACCTCCATACTGACACTACACTGACCTCCATACTGACACTACACTGACCTCCATACTGACACTACACTGACCTCCATAGCGACACTACACTGACCTCCATAGCGACACTACACTGACCTCCATAGCGACACTACACTGACCTCCATAGCGACACTACACTGACCTCCATACTGACACTACACTGACCTCCATACTGACACTACACTGACCTCCATACTGACACTACACTGACCTCCATACTGACACTACACTGACCTCCATACTGACACTACACTGACCTCCATACTGACACTACACTGACCTCCATACTGACACTACACTGACCTCCATACTGACACTACACTGACCTCCATACTGACACTACACTGACCTCCATACTGACACTACACTGACCTCCATACTGACACTACACTGACCTCCATACTGACACTACACTGACCTCCATACTGACACTACACTGACCCCCATAGTGACACTACACTGCCCCCCATAGTGACACTACACTGACCTCCCATAGTGACACTACACTTCCCCCATAGTGACACTACACTGCCCCCCATAGTGACACTACACTGACCTCCATAGTGACACTACACTGACCTCCATACTGACACTACACTGACCTCCCATACTGACACTACACTGACCTCCATACTGACACTACACTGACCTCCATACTGACACTACACTGACCTCCATACTGACACTACACTGACCTCCATACTGACACTACACTGACCTCCATACTGACACTACACTGACCTCCATAGCGACACTACACTGACCTCCATAGCGACACTACACTGACCTCCATAGCGACACTACACTGACCTCCATAGCGACACTACACTGACCTCCATACTGACACTACACTGACCTCCATACTGACACTACACTGACCTCCATACTGACACTACACTGACCTCCATACTGACACTACACTGACCTCCATACTGACACTACACTGACCTCCATACTGACACTACACTGACCTCCATACTGACACTACACTGACCTCCATACTGACACTACACTGACCTCCATACTGACACTACACTGACCTCCATACTGACACTACACTGACCTCCATACTGACACTACACTGACCTCCATACTGACACTACACTGCCCCCCATAGTGACACTACACTGACCTCCATAGTGACACTACACTGACCTCCATAGTGACACTACACTGACCTCCATAGTGACACTACACTGACCTCCATAGTGACACTACACTGACCTCCATAGTGACACTACACTGACCCCCATAGTGACACTACACTGACCCCCATAGTGACACTACACTGACCCCCATAGTGACACTACACTGACCTCCATAGTGACACTACACTGACCTCCATAGTGACACTACACTGACCTCCCATAGTGACACTACACTGACCTCCATAGTGACACTACACTGACCTCCATAGTGACACTACACTGCCCCCCATAGTGACACTACACTGACCTCTATAGTGACACTACACTGCCCCCCATAGTGACACTACACTGACCTCCCATAGTGACACTACACTGACCTCCCATAGTGACACTACACTGACCTCCATAGTGACACTACACTGCCCCCCATAGTGACACTACACTGACCTCCATAGTGACACTACACTGACCTCCATACTGACACTACACTGACCTCCATACTGACACTACACTGACCTCCATACTGATACTACACTGACCTCCATAGTGACACTACACTGAACTCCATACTGACACTACACTGCCCCCCATACTGACACTACACTGCCCCCCATAGTGACACTACACTGACCTCTATAGTGACACTACACTGACCTCCATAGTGACACTACACTGCCCCCCATAGTGACACTACACTGCCCCCCATAGTGACACTACACTGACCTCCATACTGACACTACACTGACCTCCATACTGACACTACACTGACCTCCATACTGACACTACACTGACCTCCCATAGTGACACTACACTGACCTCCCATAGTGACACTACACTGACCTCCATAGTGACACTACAGTGACCTCCCATAGTGACACTACACTGACCCCCATACTATACTAAACTACATTGTCCTGCCTACAGTCTCTCTCTCTTGCCCCCCTCCCCCTCCCAGTAACAAGACTCTCACTTACCTTCTTCTCCTGGCTGCATCGATCCGGATGAGGAGGAGAACACAGCGGCGGATCACTTTCTTCTCTCCCCCGCGCTCTGCTTGCTGCCATGTTCAGTATCCAGCGCCCTGTGATTGGGTGTATGGGGGTCATGTGCGGAGGCGGGGCGCCTCACATGACCCCCATACACCCAATCACAGGGCGCCGGACACTTAACATGGCGGCCGGAGCCCGGGGACACAAAATTAGAAATTAGGAGGAGGCAGCCAGTGACACATACTGGCGCCCCCCTAAATATCGCGCCCGGGGCCACGGCACCCCCTGCACCCCCCACGCTACGCCACTGTCCATACTGACACTACACTGACCTCCATAGTGACACTACACTGACCCCCATAGTGACACTACACTGACCTCCCATACTGACACTACACTGACCCCCATACTGACACTACACTGACCTCCATACTAACACTACACTGACCTCCATACTGACACTACACTGCCCCCCATAGTGACACTACACTGCCCCCCATAGTGACACTACACTGACCTCCATAGTGACACTACACTGCCCCCCATAGTGACACTACACTGCCCCCCATAGTGACACTACACTGACCACCATAGTGACACTACACTGACCCCCATAGTGACACTACACTGACCTCCCATAGTGACACTACACTGACCCCCATAGTGACACTACACTGACCTCCCATAGTGACACTACACTGACCCCCATAGTGACACTACACTGACCCCCATAGTGACACTACACTGACCTCCATAGTGACACTACACTGACCTCCATAGTGACACTACACTGACCTCCCATACTGACACTACACTGACCTCCCATACTGACACTACACTGACCTCCATAGTGACACTACACTGACCTCCATAGTGACACTACACTGACCCCCATAGTGACACTACACTGACCTCCATACTGACACTACACTGCCCCCCATAGTGACACTACACTGACCTCCATAGTGACACTACACTGCCCCCCATAGTGACACTACACTGCCCCCCATAGTGACACTACACTGACCTCCATAGTGACACTACACTGACCTCCATAGTGACACTACACTGACCTCCATAGTGACACTACACTGACCTCCATAGTGACACTACACTGACCTCCCATAGTGACACTACACTGACCTCCCATAGTGACACTACACTGACCTCCCATAGTGACACTACACTGCCCCCCATAGTGACACTACACTGACCTCCATAGTGACACTACACTGACCTCCCATAGTGACACTACACTGACCTCCCATAGTGACACTACACTGACCTCCATAGTGACACTACACTGACCTCCCATACTGACACTACACTGACCTCCCATACTGACACTACACTGACCTCCCATACTGACACTACACTGACCTCCATACTGACACTACACTGACCTCCATACTGACACTACACTGACCTCCATACTGACACTACACTGACCTCCATAGTGACACTACACTGACCCCCATAGTGACACTACACTGACCTCCATAGTGACACTACACTGACCTCCATAGTGACACTACACTGACCTCCATAGTGACACTACACTGACCTCCATAGTGACACTACACTGACCTCCCATACTGACACTACACTGACCTCCATAGTGACACTACACTGACCCCCATAGTGACACTACACTGACCCCCATAGTGACACTACACTGACCTCGATACTGACACTACACTGACCTCCCATAGTGACACTACACTGACCTCCCATAGTGACACTACACTGACCTCCCATAGTGACACTACACTGACCTCCCATAGTGACACTACACTGACCTCCATAGTGACACTACACTGACCTCTCATAGTGACACTACACTGACCCCCATAGTGACACTACACTGACCTCCATAGTGACACTACACTGCCCCCCATAGTGACACTACACTGACCCCCATAGTGACACTACACTGACCCCCATAGTGACACTACACTGACCTCCCATAGTGACACTACACTGACCCCCATAGTGACACTACACTGACCTCCCATAGTGACACTACACTGACCTCCCATAGTGACACTACACTGACCTCCCATAGTGACACTACACTGACCCCCATAGTGACACTACACTGACCCCCATAGTGACACTACACTGACCTCCATACTGACACTACACTGACCTCCATACTGACACTACACTGACCTCCATACTGACACTACACTGACCTCCCATAGTGACACTACACTGACCTCCCATAGTGACACTACACTGACCTCCATACTGACACTACACTGACCTCCATACTGACACTACACTGACCCCCATACTGACACTACACTGACCCCCATAGTGACACTACACTGACCTCCATACTGACACTACACTGCCCCCCATAGTGACACTACACTGACCTCCATAGTGACACTACACTGACCTCCATAGTGACACTACACTGACCTCCATAGTGACACTACACTGCCCCCCATAGTGACACTACACTGCCCCCCATAGTGACACTACACTGCCCCCCATAGTGACACTACACTGACCCCCATAGTGACACTACACTGACCCCCATAGTGACACTACACTGACCTCCATAGTGACACTACACTGACCCCCATAGTGACACTACACTGACCCCCATAGTGACACTACACTGACCCCCATAGTGACACTACACTGACCTCCATAGTGACACTACACTGCCCCCCATAGTGACACTACACTGACCACCATAGTGACACTACACTGACCCCCATAGTGACACTACACTGACCCCCATAGTGACACTACACTGACCCCCATAGTGATACTACACTGACCTCCATAGTGACACTACACTGACCTCCATAGTGACACTACACTGACCTCCCATAGTGACACTACACTGACCTCCCATACTGACACTACACTGACCTCCATAGTGACACTACACTGACCTCCATAGTGACACTACACTGACCCCCATAGTGACACTACACTGACCTCCATACTGACACTACACTGCCCTCCATAGTGACACTACACTGCCCCCCATAGTGACACTACACTGCCCCCCATAGTGACACTACACTGCCCCCCATAGTGACACTACACTGACCTCCATAGTGACACTACACTGACCTCCCATAGTGACACTACACTGACCTCCATAGTGACACTACACTGACCTCCCATAGTGACACTACACTGACCTCCCATAGTGACACTACACTGACCTCCCATAGTGACACTACACTGACCTCCCATAGTGACACTACACTGACCTCCCATAGTGACACTACACTGACCTCCCATAGTGACACTACACTGACCTCCCATAGTGACACTACACTGACCTCCCATAGTGACACTACACTGCCCCCCATAGTGACACTACACTGCCCCCCATAGTGACACTACACTGACCCCCATAGTGACACTACACTGACCCCCATAGTGACACTACACTGACCTCCATAGTGACACTACACTGACCTCCATACTGACACTACACTGACCTCCATACTGACACTACACTGACCTCCATACTGACACTACACTGACCTCCCATAGTGACACTACACTGACCTCCATACTAACACTACACTGACCTCCCATAGTGACACTACACTGACCTCCATACTGACACTACACTGACCTCCATAGTGACACTACACTGACCTCCATAGTGACACTACACTGACCTCCATAGTGACACTACACTGACCTCCATACTGACACTACACTGACCTCCATACTGACACTACACTGACCTCCATAGTGACACTACACTGACCTCCATAGTGACACTACAATGACCTCCATAGTGACACTACACTGACCTTCATAGTGACACTACACTGACCTCCATAGTGACACTACAATGACCTCCATAGTGACACTACACTGACCTCCATAGTGACACTACACTGCCCCCCATAGTGACACTACACTGACCTCCATAGTGACACTACACTGACCTCCATAGTGACACTACACTGACCTCCATAGTGACACTACAATGACCTCCATAGTGACACTACACTGACCTCCATAGTGACACTACACTGACCTCCATACTGACACTACACTGACCTCCATAGTGACACTACACTGCCCCCCATAGTGACACTACACTGACCTCCATAGTGACACTACACTGACCTCCATACTGACACTACACTGACCTCCCATAGTGACACTACACTGACCTCCATACTATACTAAACTACATTGTCCTGCCTACAGTCTCTCTCTCTTGCCCCCTCCCCCTCCCAGTAACAAGACTCTCACTTACCTTCTTCTCCTGGCTGCATCGATCCGGATGAGGAGGAGAACACAGCGGCGGATCACTTTCTTCTCTCCCCCGCGCTCTGCTTGCTGCCATGTTCAGTATCCAGCGCCCTGTGATTGGGTGTATGGGGGTCATGTGCGGAGGCGGGGCGCCTCACACAGTGGCGTAGCGTGGGGGGTGCAGGGGGTGCCGTGGCCCCGGGCGCGATATTTAGGGGGGCGCCAGTATGTGTCACTGGCTGCCTCCTCCTAATTTCTAAATTTGGGTGCCCGGGCTCCGGCCGCCATGTTAAGTGTCCGGCGCCCTGTGATTGGGTGTATGGGGGTCATGTGAGGCGCCCCGCCTCCGCACATGACCCCCATACACCCAATCACAGGGCGCTGGATACTGAACATGGCAGCAAGCAGAGCGCGGGGGAGAGAAGAAAGTGATCCGCCGCTGTGTTCTCCTCCTCATCCGGATCGATGCAGCCAGGAGAAGAAGGTAAGTGAGAGTCTTGTTACTGGGAGGGGGAGGGGGGCAAGAGAGAGAGACTGTAGGCAGGACAATGTAGTTTAGTATAGTATGGAGGTCAGTGTAGTGTCACTATGGAGGTCAGTGTAGTGTCACTATGGGAGGTCAGTGTAGTGTCAGTATGGGGGTCAGTGTAGTGTCACTATGGGAGGTCAGTGTAGTGTCAGTATGGGGGTCAGTGTAGTGTCACTATGGAGGTCAGTGTAGTGTCACTATGGAGGTCAGTGTAGTGTCACTATGGAGGTCAGTGTAGTGTCACTATGGGGGGCAGTGTAGTGTCAGTATGGAGGTCAGTGTAGTGTCAGTATGGAGGTCAGTGTAGTGTCAGTATGGAGGTCAGTGTAGTGTCAGTATGGAGGTCAGTGTAGTGTCACTATGGGGGGCAGTGTAGTGTCACTATGGGGGGCAGTGTAGTGTCACTATGGGGGGCAGTGTAGTGTCACTATGGGGGGCAGTGTAGTGTCACTATGGGGGGCAGTGTAGTGTCACTATGGAGGTCAGTGTAGTGTCAGTATGGAGGTCAGTGTAGTGTCAGTATGGAGGTCAGTGTAGTGTCAGTATGGAGGTCAGTGTAGTGTCAGTATGGGGGGCAGTGTAGTGTCAGTATGGGGGGCAGTGTAGTGTCAGTATGGGGGGCAGTGTAGTGTCACTATGGAGGTCAGTGTAGTGTCACTATGGAGGTCAGTGTAGTGTCACTATGGGAGGTCAGTGTAGTGTCACTATGGAGGTCAGTGTAGTGTCACTATGGAGGTCAGTGTAGTGTCAGTATGGGGGGCAGTGTAGTGTCACTATGGAGGTCAGTGTAGTGTCACTATGGAGGTCAGTGTAGTGTCACTATGGAGGTCAGTGTAGTGTCACTATGGGGGGCAGTGTAGTGTCACTATGGGGGGCAGTGTAGTGTCACTATGGGGGGCAGTGTAGTGTCAGTATGGAGGTCAGTGTAGTGTCAGTATGGAGGTCAGTGTAGTGTCACTATGGGGGGCAGTGTAGTGTCACTATGGAGGGCAGTGTAGTGTCACTATGGAGGTCAGTGTAGTGTCACTATGGAGGTCAGTGTAGTGTCACTATGGAGGTCAGTGTAGTGTCGCTATGGGGGGCAGTGTAGTGTCAGTATGGAGGTCAGTGTAGTGTCACTATGGGGGGCAGTGTAGTGTCAGTATGGAGGTCAGTGTAGTGTCAGTATGGAGGTCAGTGTAGTGTCAGTATGGAGGTCAGTGTAGTGTCACTATGGGGGGCAGTGTAGTGTCAGTATGGAGGTCAGTGTAGTGTCAGTATGGAGGTCAGTGTAGTGTCACTATGGAGGTCAGTGTAGTGTCACTATGGAGGTCAGTGTAGTGTCACTATGGAGGTCAGTGTAGTGTCACTATGGAGGTCAGTGTAGTGTCACTATGGAGGTCAGTGTAGTGTCAGTATGGAGGTCAGTGTAGTGTCACTATGGGGGGTCAGTGTAGTGTCAGTATGGAGGTCAGTGTAGTGTCACTATGGGAGGTCAGTGTAGTGTCACTATGGGAGGTCAGTGTAGTGTCAGTATGGGAGGTCAGTGTAGTGTCAGTATGGGAGGTCAGTGTAGTGTCACTATGGGAGGTCAGTGTAGTGTCAGTATGGGAGGTCAGTGTAGTGTCAGTATGGGAGGTCAGTGTAGTGTCACTATGGAGGTCAGTGTAGTGTCACTATGGAGGTCAGTGTAGTGTCACTATGGAGGTCAGTGTAGTGTCACTATGGGGGGCAGTGTAGTGTCACTATGGAGGTCAGTGTAGTGTCAGTATGGGGGGGCAGTGTAGTGTCACTATGGAGGTCAGTGTAGTGTCACTATGGGGGTCAGTGTAGTGTCACTATGGGGGTCAGTGTAGTGTCACTATGGGGGTCAGTGTAGTGTCACTATGGGGGTCATTGTAGTGTCACTATGGAGGTCAGTGTAGTGTCACTATGGAGGTCAGTGTAGTGTCACTATGGGGGGCAGTGTAGTGTCACTATGGGGGTCAGTGTAGTGTCACTATGGGGGGCAGTGTAGTGTCACTATGGGGGGCAGTGTAGTGTCACTATGGGGGGCAGTGTAGTGTCACTATGGGGGGCAGTGTAGTGTCACTATGGGGGGCAGTGTAGTGGACAGTATTGGAGGAGACAAGTCAGTGCAGCCAAGTCCTGTCTCTGCCGATGACTGACCCCTATCACAGGATCTGTTACACACACACAGATCCTCAGTGTCTGGGGGAGGGGCGCTGATGTTCTCCTAACCAGCAGGAGCCCGGGAGGAAGGACATCTCCCATACTGTTATGATAAGGTCAGTACATGTGTTAGGGGGATGTTGTGTAATTATTGTGCTAGGGGACAGACTGCTGCTTCCCCCATGTAATGTGCTCTCTTGTGCCCAGTGCCCACCATGTCATGTGCCTTGCAGTGCCCCCCATGTAATGTTCTGTGCCCACCATGTCATGTGCATTGCAGTGCCCCCATGTAATGTTCTGTGCCCACCATGTCATGTGTATTGCAGTGCCCCCATGTAATGTGCTGTGCCCACCATGTCATGTCATGTCATGTGCATTGCAGTGCCCACTATGTAAAGTGCTGTGCCCCGCATGTCATGTACCTTGCAGTGCCCCCCCATGTAATGTGCTGTGCCCACTATGTCATGTCATGTGCCTTGCAGTGCCCCCATGTAATGTGCTGTGCCCACCATGTCATGTCATGTGCCTTGCAGTGCCCCCCATGTAATGTGCTGTGCCCACCATGTCATGTCATGTGCCTTGCAGTGCCCCCCATGTAATGTGCTGTGCCCACCATGTCCTGTCATGTGCATTGCAGTGCCCCTATGTAATGTGCTGTGCCCACCATGTCATGTGCATTGCAGTGCCCACTATGTAAAGTTCTGTGCACACCATGTCATGTGCATTGCAGTGCCCCCCATGTAATGTGCTGTGCCCACCATGTCATGTCATGTCATGTGCCTTGCAGTGTCCCCATGTAATGTTCTGTGCCCACCATGTCATGTCATGTGCCTTGCAGTGCCCCCCCATGTAATGTGCTGTGCCCACCATGTCATGTGCCTTGCAGTGTCCCCATGTAATGTGCTGTGCCCACAATGTCATGTCATGTGCCTTGCAGTGCCCCCATGTAATGTGCTGTGCCCACCATGTCATGTCATGTGCCTTGCAGTGCCCCCCATGTAATGTGCTGTGCCCACCATGTCATGTGCCTTGCAGTGCCCCCCATGTAATGTGCTGTGTCCAGTATGTCATTTGCTGTACGTTGCAGTGCCCACCATGTAATGCGCTGTGCTGAACAATGTCATGTGCTGTGCATTGCATTGCCCTTCATGTGATGTGCAGTGCCCACTATGTCATGCTGTGCCTTGCAGTGCCCACCATGTCATGTGCAGTTCCTAACATGTAATGTGCAGTTGCATTTCCCACCATGAAACGTGCTATGCCATGCAGTGCCCACCATGTAATGTGTTGTGCCCACCATGTAATGTTATGTGCCATTCAGTGCCCACCATGTAATGCGCTGTGCCCACCATGTCATGTGCCTTGCAGTGCCCCCCATGTAATGTGCTGTGTCCAGTATGTCATTTGCTGTACATTGCAGTGCCCACCATGTAATGCGCTGTGCTGACCATGTCATGTGCTGTGCATTACATTGCCCTTCATGTGATGTGCAGTGCCCACTATGTCATGCTGTGCCTTGCATTGCCCACCATGTAATATGCAGTGCCCACCATGTCATGTGATGTGCCATCCAGTGCCAACCATGTCATGTGCAATGCCCACCATGTCATGGCTGTGCCTTGCAATGCCCGCTATGTAATTTGCAGTGTCCACCATGTCATGTGCTGTGCCATACAGTGATCCCACCGTGTAATGTGCAGCGCCCACCATGTCATGTGCACTTCCCACCATGTCATGTGCTATGCTGTGCCCACCCTGCCATGTGCTGTGCCCAGCATGTAGTGTGTTGTGCCCACTGTGTAATGTGCTGTGCTGTTCAACAGTGCCCACCATGTCATGTGCAGTTCCTAACATGTAATGTGCAGTTGCATTTCCCACCATGAAACGTGCTATGCCATGCAGTGCCCACCATGTAATGTGTTGTGCCCACCATGTAATGTTATGTGCCATTCAGTGCCCACCATGTAATGTGCTGTGCCCACCACGTCATGTGCTGTGCCATGTAATGCGCTGTACCCACCATGTAATGTGCTGTGTCATACAGTGCCCACCATGTCATGTGCAGTGCCCATCATATAAATTGCTGTGCAGTGCCCACCTAGTATGGTGGACAGTGTAGTATGGTGGACAGTGTAGTATGGTGGACAGTGTAGTATGGTGGACAGTGTAGTATGGTGGACAGTGTAGTATGGTGGACAGTGTAGTGTAGTATAGTGGACAGTGTAGTATGGTGGTCAGTATAGTGTAGTATAGTGGACAGTGTAGTGTAGTATAGTGGTCAGTATAGTGGACAGTTTAGTATAGTGGTCAGTGTAGTATGGTGGTCAAGTGTAGTGTAGTATAGTGGACAGTGTAGTATAGTGGTCAGTTTAGTATAGTGGTCAGTGTAGTATGGTGGCGAGTATAGTATAGTGGTCAGTGTAGTGGACAGTGTAGTTCTCAGTGTAGTGGTCAGTATAGGAATCAGGTAGGTCAGTACTATTGTATTTGAAGGGACTCAGGGATAGCTAAAAGTCCGCAGGTTGGGGGGGGGGGGGCGCAAATTACTTGCCTTGCCCCGGGTGCTGACAACCCACGCTACGCCACTGGTCCAATGTAACTATAATATAGCCATGCCTGGAATTTATTCTTTAAAACATTAGTGACTTTTTTAAACTAAGCACAGGATGCAAAAATTGTATGAATGTAAACCTGTTCCATTTATTGCATGACCAGCTGATTTCAGGCTAATTGGATTCTTTTGTTGAATTCTAATGTGAAAGGAAACCTAAAACTAAACAGTCTACCTTTCCTTGAACTCTTAGTTACAGTGGCACAATGTTTCTTGACATTTCCGATTTTGTAATATTCTTTTATGTGTAAACCTTGCTGTATGATGGGGTCTTATCCTGTACTGTGTATCTGAGAATCTTCATTTCACTCAGTGTAATGGGTTTCTGTACGGTCTGTGTCCTTCTAGAGTCTTGAGCTGTGTGCACTGATTGTCATTTATTTTTTCTCTTTTCCTTCCAGTTATCAGAGGCTTTTACAGACTATCTCAGTGCTGGAGGCTCAGCGATCACAAGCCGTGTTAGACATTGAGAAGTTAACCCATCACCAGAAGGACGCGCTGGTCGATCCTATTGGATTTGTGGAGATGCTTCAAAAGAAGGTATGGTGTATTCTGAAGAGCAGGTTTATTAACTGTTTTAATGGGTGTGACGGACCACCTGGCACCTGGGTGCCTCCATCAAGGTACAGCTTTCTTCACTCAGTAACCAGGTATTATAACTAAATATTGCACCCAAGAACTAGACTGCACTAGCTTAGGTGAAAACTGGAACTGGCTTAATTGTAAATTTACACAGAATATATACCACACAGAATCAGGTAAGTATTTGATCACATTGTCCTAAACAATGCAAACTGTAAACAGCAATATCATTAGAACATCTAAGGAATAGCTAACAGTGATTTAACCCTTTCATGACTAAGCCTATTTTTGACATTTGATGTTTACAAGTTAAAATCTGTATTTTTTGCTAGAAAATTACTTAGAGCCCCCAAACATTATATATATAAATTTTTTAGCAGAGAATCTAGAGCATAAAATGGTAATTGTTGCAATATTTTTTTATCACACGGTATTTGTGCAGCGGTGTTTTAAACGCAACTTTTTGGGAAAAGGGACACTTTCATGAATTAAAAAAAAAATCAAACAGTAAAGTTAGCCCAATTTTTTTGTATAATGTGAAAGATAACGTTACGGCGAGTAAATGGATACCAAACATGTCACGCTTTATAATTGCACACACTCGTGGAATGGTGACAAACTACGGTACCTAAAAATCTCCATAGGTGACGCTTTAAAGTTTTTTTTACGGTTAGAGTTAGAGGAGGTCTAGTGCTAGAATTATTGCTCTCGCTCTGACGATCGCAGGGATACCTCACATGTGTGATTTGAACCCCGTTTGCATATGCGGGCACGACTTCCGTATGCGTTTTCTTTGCTGCGCGGGGACGGGAGGCGCTTTAAAAATTTTTTTTTTTTTTTTTCTTATTTATTTGATTTATTTTTATATTTAGAAATTGTGTTTTAAAAAAAAAAAATTTTTTTATCACTTTTATTGCTGTCACAAGGAATGTAAACATCCCTTGTGACAGTAATAGGTGGTGACAAGTACTCTTTATGGAGAGATCGGGGGTCTAAAAGATCCCTCCTTTGCACTTCACAGTATTCAGATCGCCGAAAACGGTGATTCTGAATACTGTATATTTTTTAAAACCGGCACCATTGGCAGCCGAGTAAACGGGACGTGACGTCGCTTCGGCGTTTACAATTAGAAGGCTGGAACGAAGCCACTCACGGCTTCGTTCCAGACTGTCAGCCTGGATCGGGAGGCCCGGTAAGAGCGGCGGGAGGGGGGGAGTCCCCTCCGGTATAACAGCAGACCAGCTTTTAGCCGCATCTGTTGTTATACATGGATAGCCGATCGCCCGAGGCCATAACGTCCTGCCAAACCACCCTGACTGCCAGCATCCAGGAAGTAAAGGTGGACATCTCTCTGGTGAGGCAGAACTTCCAGAAGCTGAAGGACAGGGTCAAGGACACAGAAACTCGGCTGAGCACTGTGGAGGACTCAATCCCCCCCCCTCCAGAACTCTACAGACAGCATGCAGTTGAAAGTGAACCAATTGCTCCAGAAGCAGGACGAAATGGAAAACAGGCTCAAAAGGAGCAACCTGAGATTTAGCTGGCTGCCTGAGGGAGAAGAGGGAGCAGACCCCCCCCTTCATTCTTGGAGCAACTCCTGTGCACCACGTATGGTAAGGAGGCCTTTCTCCCACATTTGTTGTTGAACGGGCCCACCGCATGTCAGGGAGACCACCTCACGCGTTCATTGCAAAATTCCTTAACTATAGAGACCGAGATACCATATTGCGCTTAAGCAGAGAGAAGGGAAATATTCCTTATGGCAATAAGATGATCGCGGTGTTCCCGGATTTCTCTGCAGAGGTGCAGCGCAGACGCAAAACTTTTACAGAAGCTAAAAGGCACCTCTGTACTAAACCACATCAAATATGCCATGTTCTTCCCTGCCCGCCTCCGGGTGGAGGGCGACGACAGAGTGCACTTTTTTTTTTGATGATCCGGATGTAGCCGTCTCCTGGCTTGAGCGCAGGGAAACCCACAGCTAAGTGTCTCTATTGCTCTTCTTAGTGTTCTCCCTAAATCCCCATTTGACGAACTCTTACTCTATGGTTTCTGGAATCCTGTTTGTTTCATCTCCCTACTCATCCTATTCTCCTTGAGGCTGCTTTACTGTTCTCAGCTCTCACTACCTCCTATTCCCCATGGATACAAGGACTTGCTCTCTAGTCTGTTTTGTTTCCAAGTTGTCATGTGGAGAATATATACCTGACTTTTATTCATACAGTTGCACATCCAGGAGCAATATCTTGGGAGCTCGCCAATATATTCACCACTGGAGGTCACTGTTGCCTTACAATTGCTCGCATCCGAGCCTGACTACAGGGTGCCTGGAAATGTTCCGTTTTTTTCTCAGGGACAGGCTATATGTCTTTACTCTTTTATGATGCCGGTCCAGATTGCATTTTTTTCCAGCGGAAGCAGACAAACAATTCACCAAGATGCCAACCTAATCACGTGGGCTCTGTCCTATGTTGTGTTTTGTTAAACAGCGAAGTTTTGCACCACCTGACTCTTTAAGTGACCTGTGCTGGAATGTATTAATTTCCATGCTTTACTTTATTTTATATTCTTTCTATTCACAGCTGGAGAATGCTTACGGGCACTTGTTTCTGTACCATGCACACATGGGATTCTTTGCATTTTCTTCACAGGTTGGACAATGTTTTTCCTATGTTAGCAGTTTGGGTATAATGCCCGCACAAGTTGGGGACAGTGCAGGGCAGGCAGGGGGGGGGATTGTATTTTCTATTTGTTAGAGACACAATGTTTCACTATGTCCAGGTCAGAGACAAATGGTACAGTAAACAAAATAGGATATTACTGAGTGTTCTTCCTCTACACTTTTTATGCATATATGGACGCCAAGAAACCTGGAGCCTCACAATTTTTCTTGTTTGATCTATGGCCTCTTTGAAACTCCTCCTCACCTGGAACGTTTGGGGCATGAAAAATAAAATTAAGAGGTCAGCTGTATTCTCCTTCCTTAAAAAACAGCGAGCTGATATAATAGTCCTTGTAGAAACTCATAAGGACATCTGCAGCTGGCGCTTAAATGCCCTTGGATAGGATGGGCATACCATACCACTTATACCTCTCACTCTAGAGGCGTTAACATTCTTATAGCTAAATCTACTCACTTTGAGCCCCGGGGTTCTAAGGTTGACCCACTGGGTAGATATGTTTTTCTACATGCAGCTATCTATGGGGCACTGATTTTTATATTGGCATTATATATACCTCCACCCTTCAATTATGGAACTTTTGTCTGAGGGTTTTGGCTATATGTCATTGCACCCTGCCACTCCGGCTATTTGGCTAAGTGACTTTAATATGACCCTTAACCCCAGCCTGGATAAGCTACATATTAATTCACTTGCACCAAATCCATCCCAGTCTATTAGGTTTGCAAAATTAGTTTCTGGTTTTAACCTTATTGACACATGGAGGTCTGTGCACCGTGATGCCCAGGCCTTTTCGTGTTTTTCTTCTGCACATCACTCCATGTCTAGAATAGACTTGATCTTAATCTCCAACTCCCTATTACCTAGATTGTAGGACGCAGGTATTTCTCTGAGGTCACTCGCCCCCAGTTATGTTGAGGTTAAACCCCTTCTGGCTTTACATTACTGCCTGATGACGGTGACATCCTGACTGACTGGGGGCACTACTTTACAGATAATGAAGGATCAGCCCCACTGCATACGGTTTGGGACGCCTTTAACCTACATGCCAGAACTACCCTGGTTATGCGTATAAATAGATTGAAAAAGGCGTCAGAGACTGATCTGGAGAAAGTGATGGTAGTTTTAAAGGGGGCTGAACGAGCGTTTATAGATGATCCGTCGATAACACAATTAGGCTACATTCCAGGGTAGACACACAACTACAATACGGAAATTCCAAACGTAAATTGTTCTTTCATAAATAAGCAAAAACTGTTTGAACATGGAGAAAAGGCCAGTAAACTGTTGACTTAGTGCACTGTGAAGAGTGACCAGCGGTAATTTCACTTAGGTCCCGCGAGGGTGAACTAGTGTCTGAGCCCAGGAAAGTCACTGAGATTTTCAGGGATTTTTTTACCTCATTGTATACCTCTAGCGTCTCGGAAGGTAACTCTGCCATTGATTCTTTCCTTAATGTGGTGCAGCTTCCACAGCTCACGGCGCAACAAACCGCAGAGCTGGAAAAGCCACTGAAAACAGAGGAAATAGCTGAAGCCATAGCGAAATTTACCCACTCTAAATTATTGGGCTCAGATGGTCACCCTGTGGAACTATACTCCTTATACTCGGAATTCTTGGTTCCTAAACTTCACAAGCTTTACAATCATATTTTTGAGACCTCATCGCTACCTGCTTCTATGCAAGAGGCCTCGATGGTATTGATTCCCAAACCGGGTAAAGACCCGCATCTCCCGGAATCTTACCGCCCCATATCTTTGCTACAAGTCGATGTCAAGATCTTGGCTAAGATCCTTGCCACTCGCCTTAATACAGTTATTTTATCCCTAATACATGGGGACCAGTCGGGCTTCATGCTGGGTAGAAATACCTCCTTTAACCTGAGGAGGCTATTTATCAACCTTCAGACCCAGCATGATAACATAGGTTCCAGAATGGTGGTTGCATTGGACACTGCCAGGGATTCGACACTGTTGAGTGGATCTACCTTTGGACCTGCCTGGAGAGGTTTCCCTTAGGGCCCAAATTCATAAAATCAGTGCAACTACTGTATCAGAGCCCAGCGGCTAAAGTGATGGCCAACGGGTGGACTTCTGAACAGTTCCCCCTTACCAGAGGCAAGCGCCAGGGTGTCCCCTCTGCTATAATATGCCCTCGGAGTGGAACCCTTATCTATAGCACTACACTCCAATCCAGACATAGTAGGACTACACGTGGGACCCACATCGGAGAAGGTTAGCACATATGCCTTGGCCGTAATAGAACGTTTTGACTCCTTTTCAGGACTCAAAATCAATTGAGATAAATCTCAAATACTTCCCTTAGACAGCTTCCCAACAACACAAGCCCAGGGCCACCTTCCCTTACAAAGAGTGAACAGGTATTTGGGCATATACATCACTCGGGTGCCTGCTGACTACACTAAGCTTAATGTGCAACCTCTTTTTGAGATGCTTAAGCACAAAACTCAGATATGGGCCAGGTTTATACCTAAAGGCCAGATTTGTGGAGAGCACGACTAATAGTTGTCCTGTGGACAGATTCTCCCACCTGAGCTGTGGATCTCTGCAGCTCCTCCAGAGTTACCATGAGCCTCTTGGCTGCTTCTCTGATTAATGCTCTCCTTGCCCGGTCTGTCAGTTTAGGTGGACGGCCATGTCTTGGTAGGTTTGCAGTTGTGCCATACTCCGTGAAACATTCAAAGCTTGGGATATTTTTTTTATAACCTAACTCTGCTTTAAACTTCTCCACAACTTTAGCCCTGACCCGGTGTGTTCCTTGGCCTTCATGATGCTGTTTGTTCATTAAGGTTTCTTAACAAACCTCTGAGGGCTTCACAGAACAGCTGTATTTATACTGAGATTAAATTACTCACAGGTGGACTCTATTTACTAATTAGGTGACTTCTGAAGGCAATTGTTTCCACTAGATTTTAGTTAGGGGTATCAGAGTAAAGGGGGCTGAATACAAATGCACGCCACACTTTTCACATATTTATTTGTAAAAAATGTTGAAAACCATTTATCATTTTCCTATCACTTCACAATTATGTGCCACTGTTTGGTCTATGTGTTGGTCTATCACATAAAATCCCAATAAAATACATATATGTGTTTGGTTGTAACATGACAAAATTTGGAAAATTTCAAGGGGTATGGATGGTTTTTCAAGGCACTGTAGATTATCATATGCACATTTCCAAAGAAGGTTTAAACTCAAAAGCAAAAATGTAATATATTGCAGCTTAGCAATTCATAAATGTGGTAATTGCATTGTTTTCTTTTTTTTAGGCTTTTTTCACCTCTGTTTTTACCTGCTGATCCTTCCAGAAAGTATTTTGCAACAGACCAAGCTGTCCTTCAAAAATGGTAGTTAGAGAGTTGAGGCAAATCATTTGACACTGACAGGGATCAGATTTTATTCTTTTATGTAAAACCTTTCTTCGAAAGGAAAAAAAATTGTTCCTGTAACTTTTTCGGCTTAAATTTCTTAGACAATTCCATCTCTGCTAGTGTATCTAACACCACCCTCTCCCCAGATGGACAATGCTGCTGTCCAAAGGTGTCTCCAATGCTCCTCCATCCAGAGTGGAGGTACTCTAGACAGAAGTATGTTATTGGCTGGATCACCAGGTGAAAATACAGGTAAAAAAAGAAAATGAATGCAGGTATAACATTTAGGGATTGGTTAGTTACAATATATTACATTTTTGTTTTTGGGTTTAATACCTCTTATATGTAGAGGTTGTGAACATTTTTAATACAATTTTTTTTTTTTTTTTTTTTTTTTTTTACAATCAGTTTTCTATATGGTAAACAGCACAGAGCCCGTACTTTGGATTTTCTGAAATTTACATAGTTGGCTGCCAAGTAAACCGGAAGTGAGGTCGCTTCCGGGTTACTACATCAGAGACCTGATCAAAGCCGATTTCGGCTTTGTTCTGGTCTCCGGTCAGCCGGCGGACGTGTCGGCTGGTTGCTCGGGTCTCCCGGTGGGATGGGAGACCTGGGTGGAGTGGTAGAAGGGTGCGGGACGTCCCCTCCTGCTGCTTGTGATAACGGCCGAGCAGCTGCTTAGCCACATCAGTTGTTATGACATGAAAGCCGACCTTCCGCTCTAAAAAAAACGCTATCTGGGTGATGCCTCTAGTTGCAAGCGTCATCCTGGTACAGCCACCTCCCCAATGGTGGGCAACTGCATGGCAAATGAGGTTCAATGTAGAAAAATGTAAAATAATGCATTTGGGTGGCAAAAAAATGAATGCAATCTATACACTGGGGGGAGAACCTCTGGGGAGATCTAGGATGGAAAAGGACCTGGGGGTCCTAGTAGATGATAGGCTCAGCAATGGCATGCAATGCCAAGCTGCTGCAAGCAAAGCAAACAGAATATTGGCATTAAAAAGGGATCAACTCCAGAGATAAAACGATAATTCTCCGGCTCTACAAGACTCTGGTCCGACCGCACCTGGAGTATGCTGTCCAGTTCTGGGCACCAGTCCTCAGGAGGGATTTAGTGGAAATGGAGCGAGTACAAAGAAGGGCAACAAAGCTAATAAAGGGTCTGGAGGATATTAGTTATGAGGAAAGGTTGTGAGCACTGAACTTATTCTCTCTGGAGAAGAGACGCTTGAGAGGGGATATGATTTCAATTTGCAAATACTGTACTGGTGACCCCACAATAGGGATAAAACTTTTTCGCAAAAAGGAGTTTAACAAGACTCGTGGCCACTCATTAAAATTGTAAGAAGAAAAGAGGTTTAATCTTAAACTATGTAGAGGATTAGTTACTGTAAGAGCGATCAGGATGTGGAATTCCCTTCCACAGGCTGTGGTCTCAGAGGGAAACTATTAGATAAGCACCTGAACGACCGCAACATACAGGGATATACAATGTAAGACTGACATATAATCACACACATAGGTTGGACTTGATGGACTTGTGTCTTTTTTCAACCTCACCTACTATATAACTATGACATACATGTACGTCATTTGGTGACAAGTGGTTAAGAAAAAATCTGGGTATTTTTATTACATAAGCAGCTGTTTTTTCAATTAATCAACAGGTAAGTACATCCAGTGGATTCAATCTCAAATATTCTTACAAGACAAGGAATTGGTCACACACTGGAACTCCAAATTATCTCGATGTCATCTTTATTGTCAAAAAAGGGTCAGACAGATACAGGCAATGGTAGACGTTTCACAAGCAAGCTATGAACAAGCAAGCTATCGCTTGTGAAACATCTACCATTGCCTGTATCTGTCTGACCCTTTTTTGACAATAAAGATGACATCGAGATAATTTGGAGTTCCAGTGTGCGACCAATTCCTTGTCTTGTTCGTCTTCCATGGTGGTGAGCCGAGGTCTGCACCTGTGATCCATCCTGCACCTGAGTTTGCTGGAGGTGTGCTTCTCTCTGTTCAAATATTCTTAGGGTCCTTTCACACGAGCTTTCCGATCGGGTCCGCCTGTCAGTTTTTCAGGAAGACCTGATCAGACGCCCTATACATGTCCGCCGCTATCCGATCCTGTCTGCTAAAACCACATGGATGGTGACCCTATTTTCCATCCGTCTAGCGGATCGGATGAAAACGGACAGGCGGTCCGTTTTTCATCTGATCTTTTCATAGAGGACAGCGGGGATCTGACATGTCCATCTCAGCACAGCGAGCGAAGACGGACCTGTTATCTGCCTGATCAGTGGAGCGATCCCCGCTAAGCAAAACAGAGTCCGCCGGGTGAAAGGACCCTAACCAGATTTTCTGACCAATACACCAATCAATGGGGTCGATTCACTCAAGGTTATCCCATGCAATATGGTCATGTGACCCATTTTTCGAAAATATCGCATGAGATAAGAGAGTCAATTCATCAAAGTAAAATATGGAATTTGAGGTAAATACTGCTAAAAAGGAAAAAAAAAAGAAAAAGATAAATCATTAAAGTCCATTTACTGAAGAACACACATTTGTCATTTATCACCTGCCAGTAGACAGTCGGTATTTTAGCAATGTACAAAATAAGAAAGAGGGGAACTCTGCACTGGCCAGTAAATTAAAAGTATACAATGTATCGGTGTAGAAATGTTTTGTCCTGAGCTCAGGAATGAAAATAAATTGTAACACTTCACCAGAGGGAGATCGTGGCGGTGAATGAAAGCATGCTAGAATGTTTTCAGTTTCATAGTACAGTGGAACCTTGGATTACGAGCATAATTTGTTCCAGAAGAATGCTTGTAATCCAAAGCAACTCATATTAAAGTGAGTTTCCCCATAGAAGTCAATGGAAACTCAGATAATTTGTTCCACAGTGGCTTCTACTGTATGCAGTAGAGCATGTGGCCAGAGGTGTGGGGGGCGCCGGAGACTCTCCGAAACCACTCGAATGCACTCGGGAACCGAGTGTTTCTGAGTGGCTCCGAGTGTCATCAGCGCCCCCGCACCTCTGGCCACATGCGATACTGCACACCGCAGTGGCTTGAATCCTGCTTGTTTTGCGAGACGACGCTCGCTGAGTCAGGATTTTTAAAAAAATAGCTCGTATTGCGAAACGCTTGTTAACCACGTTACTCGCGATCCGAGGTATTACTGTATTTCTGTCTATTTCTTCCTCTGTTGCAGTGTTGGCATGTAAAAAAAAAAAAAGTGAAACAATAAAGCAAAATTTAAGTGATAAATATTGCAAAACATAAATATTTAACGCAATCGGTAAGTAACGCATGTTTTTTAGTGAATTGACTACTTTTGAGATAAATGCCACATGAGTTATTTTAACTAAAAAATCCATGCGGTATTTATCCTTAGTTATGCTTGGAAATGAGAGTTTTGCAGGAAAAGTTTGTATGGAACATGTAAACACATTTTTGCATAGAAGGCCTTGCTCACACAGGGTATACTATACCATATGGCCATGTTTACCTGCACAGGGATGTGCAAGTTTTTTGTGCATCCCCATTGGTCCACAGACACGGCGACTGCTCCTATTATGACATCCACGCAGGTGCTTTCCCCCAACACAGACAGTACGAGTTTAGAGACAAGGACCCTCACAGATGTCATATTGGGAGCAGTGGCTGTGTCTGCGCAGCTGCTGTGTACCAGTTGGCATCAATGGCACAGCCTGCATGGGGATGCATGGAGCACTTGTGTGTCCCCATGCAGATAAACACGGCCCTGCACAGATGTACACTAGAGCAGCGCTCTCCAACCTTTTGTCTTCGGGGACCGATTTCATGGTAGCCAAATTTCCTAGGGACCAAGGGGGCGGGGGTTGCAGGAGAAGGACGGTGGTTGTGGTGGATGGGTCGCGTAGAGTTGCCACCTCATCCCTTTAAACCCGAACACATATGAATTACACAGGTTCTGAGGCTAATTAAATGCAGATAAGACACCAAGTGAGTTTAATTACCACCTTAATCAGCCACAGAACCTGTGTAATTAATATGTGTTTGGGTTTAAATGGATGAGGTGGCAACCCTAGGATTGCGGGATGGGATATTCATGAAGTCTGTCCTCAGCCCCCTTCGCACCCCCATTATATCAGTGTTCACAGTTCCCCCTTTAAAGCAGTCCCACAGTGTCCTCAGTTCCCCTTCACATTACAGTGCCTCTTTATAGTGCAGTCCCCTTTACAGTAATGTAACGGGGACTGCTCTGTAAAGGGGCACTGTGATGTGTAGGGGACTGTGCTGTAAAGGGAACTGCACTGTGATATAAAGAGGACTACACTGTAAAGGGGCACTCATCTCCCGCTGTGCGGCCAGGTCAGCAACAGGCCATGCACTGGCACCAGTGTGGGGGTTTGGGGACCCCTGCGCTACAGTACATCCCATGTGACCGAGGCCTTAATGTTAAACAAACACTATAGTTCACAAATCTATTTCTCATGCATTTTTATAAACACAAACACCAGAGCCTTGTATGAATGAAGCCTTATTGTTTGGAAGGTGAAGCTTGAACCTACATTGTTTTTATTCAAACTAGGTGGATATTGGCATTCCTCGCACTCAGAGGATTGTTCAGTTACCAGAAATTTCTTGGGACCAGTATACTTCAGCTCTTGGAAACTTCGAAAGAGAGTTCAGAAACAGGAAACGGAATTCCAGAAGAGTGAAGCTCATTTTTGATAAAGGTTAGTAAGTGTTATGACCGAAGTCATGCTGAACCCAATTTCCCAATTTTTGTCATTTTGCTCAGCCAGTCTTAGGATATATCTCTTATACATTGGGGTTGATTTACTAAAACTGGAAAGTGCAAAATCTGGTGCAGCTGTGCATAGAAACCAATCGTTTTCCATTTTTTTTGGTCAAAGCTTCATTGAACAAGCTGAAGTTGGAAGCTGATTGGCTACCATGCACAGCTGTACCATATTTTGCACTTCCCAGTTTTAGTAAATCAACCCTCATGTGTATCCAAGCAGATGACATTTGACAGGTTTCCCTTTTGAATGCATTTGTTTCTGTCCAAAAACTTTTGAACTGATATTAGGAGTAGCATGTGATGTTCCACTGGTTTTGATTGTGTTTTAAGGCCCCTTTCACACTGGGGCGGGGGCAGTGTCGGCGGTAAAGCGCCGCTATTGTTAGCGGCGCTTTACCGTCGGTATTCGGTCGCTAGCGGGGTGGTTTTACACAGCCAATCAGCAGGTCTCAGCCATGAAGCATTGGCCGGAACCTGCTGACAAAATCGACACGTGTCCCCACTGACGTACATGCACGTGATCCGGCAGGGCCGTGCCACTTGCCCGCAGTATAACTACTGTGGGCGGGAGGCAAGAAGTTAATGATTTGGATTTACACTTTATTCATTTTTTTCACTTATTTTCCCGCACTGCGTTAGATGAACAGAAGTAAGAGGAATCTGAGTGGTTATTGTGAACCCACAAAACAAAATATAATTATACTTATAGGGCTCAGTACTAGAAGAATGGACAGTGTACATTTTATATCCTAAAGCCCCTTTCACACTGGGGCGGTTTGCAGGCGCTATTGCGCTAAAAATAGCGCCTGCAAACCGACCCGAAACAGCCGCTGCTGTCTCTCCAGTTTGAAAGCCCTGAGGGCTTTCACACTGGAGCGGTGCGCTAGCAGGACGGGAAAAAAAGTCCTGCTAGCAGCATCTTTGGAGCAGTGAAGGAGCAGTGTACGCTCCTTCACCGCTCCTGACCATTTTACCCCCCGCTAGCGGCCAAGAAAGGGTTAAAAACCACCGCAAAGCGCCTCTGCAGAGGCGCTTTGTCGGCGGTATAGCCGCGCTGTCCCATTGATTTCAATGGGCAGGAGCGGTGTATACTCCGCTCCTTCACCGCTCCGAAGATGCTGCTAGCAGGACTTTTTTCCCGTCCTGCTAGCGCACTACTCGAGTGTGAAAGCCCTCAGTGCTTTTACACCGGAGAGACAGCAGTGGCTGTTTCGGGTCAGTTTGCAGGCGCTATTTTTAGCGCAATAGCGACTGCAAACCGCCCCAGTGTGAAAGGGGCTTTAGGATATAAAATGTACACTGTCCATTCTTCTAGTACTGAGCCCTATAAGTATAATAATTATATTTTGTTTTGTGGGTTCACAATAACCACTCAGATTCCTCTTACTTCTGTTCATCTAACGCAGTGCGGGAAAATAAGTGAAAAAAATGAATAAAGTGTAAATCCAAATCATTAACTTCTTGCCGCCCGCCCACAGTAGTTATACTGCGGGCAAGTGGCACAGCCCTGCCGGATCACGTGCATGTACGTCAGTGGGGACACGTGTCGATTTTGTCAGCAGGTTCCGGCCAATGCTTCATGGCTGAGACCTGCTGATCGGCTGTGTCTAACCACAGCACAGTGCCCTGTGTGTACAGACACACAGGGCGCTGTACACTGATCAGCGATCTGGCTGTTTCTTTTTCCTGCAAAGCAGAGAGAAAAAACAGCCAGATAGAAAAGTAAAAGCAACACACATTACACATTGTTAGGCACATATTTGCACCTTGATTGCCCCTAGATGTTAGTCCCTTCTTAGCCAGTGTCATTCGTACAGTGACACTACAGTATTATCACTGATCACTGTATTAGTGTCACTAACGATGTCAGTGACACTCCCAGATAGTGTCAGTTAGTGCTCGATTGGTCGCCACACTATCACAGTCACACTATAAGTAGCTGATCATCGCCATTACAGTATAGTGTCTATAGCTGCTAAATTCCAGTATACAGTGGATATAAAAAGTCTACACACCCCTGTTAAAAAGTCAGGATTCTGTGATGTAAAAAAATGAGACAAAGATAAATAATTTCAGAACTTTTTCCATCTTTAATGTGACCTATAAAAACTGTACAACTCAGTTGAACAACAAACTGAAATCTTTTAAGTGGAGGGAAATAACAAAAAATTGAATATAATATGGTTGCATAAGTGTGTACACCCTTAAATTAACAACTATGTTGAAGCACCTTTTGATTTTATTACAGCACTAAGTCTTTTTGGGTATGAGTCTATCAGCACGGCACATCTTGACTTGGCAATATTTGCCCACTTTTCTTTGCAAAAACACTCCAAAATCTGTCAGATTGCAAGGGCATCTCCTGTGCACAGCCCTCTTCGGGTCACCCCACAGATTTTCAATGGGATTCAGGTCTGGGCTCTGGCTGGGCCATTCCAAAACTTCTCTTCTTCTGGTGAAGCCATTCCTTTGTTGATTTGAATGTATGCTTCAGGTCGTTGTCATGCTGAAAGATGAATTTCCTCCTCATGTTCAGCTTTCTAGCAGAAGCCTGAAGGTTTTGTGCCAATGTTGACTGGTATTTGAAACTGTTCATAATTCCCTCTACCTTGACTAAGGCCCCTGTTCCAGCTGAAGAAAAACAGCCTCAAAGCATGATGCTGCCACCATCATGCTTCAAAGTGGGTATGGTGTTCTTTTGGTGGTGTGCAGTGTTGGTTTTTGCAACAAACCTCTTTTGGAATTATGGCCAAAAAGTTAACCTTGGTTTCATCAGACCATAACACATTTTCCCACATGCTTTTGGGAGACTTCAGATGTGTTTTTGCTAAATTTAGCCGGGCTTGGATGTTTTTCTTTGTAAGAAAAGGCTTCCATCTTGTCACTCCACCTCATAGCCCAGACATATGAAAAATACAGGACATTGTTGTCACATGTACCACACAGCCAGTACCTGCAGCTCCTTTAATGTTGCGGTCGGCCTCTTGGCAGCCTCTCTGACCAGTTTTCTTCTCGTCTTTTCATCAATTTTGGAGGGACATCCAGTTCTTGGTAATGTCACTGTTGTGCCATATTTTCTCCACTTGATGATGACTGTCTTCACTGTGTTCCATGGTATATCTAATGCCTTGGAAATTCTTTTGTACCCTTCTCCTGACTGATACCTTTTAACAACGAGATCCCTCTGATGCTTTGGAAGGTCTCTGCAGACCATGGCTTTTGCTGTAGGATGCGACTAAGAAAATGTCAGGAAAGACCTACTAGAACAGCCGAACTTTATTTGGGCTTAATCAGAGGCACTTTAAATGATGGCCGGTGTGTCCTGACTCCTATTTAACATGAGTTTGAATGCGATTGCTTAATTCTGAACACGGCTACATCCCCAGATATAAGAGGGTGTGCACACTTATGCAACCACATTATTTTTGTTTTTTTTTATTTTTGCTCCCCCCCCTTAAAATATTAAAAGATTTCACTTTGTTTTTCAAATGAGTTGTACAGTTTATAGGTCACATTAAAGTTGGAAAAGTTCTGTAATGATTTATTGTTGTCTCATTGTTTTACATCACAGAAACCTGACATTTTAACAGGGGTGTGTAGACTTTTTATATCCACTGTATACTGCAAATCAATCAATATACACTCATTGGGATTTTTTTTTTTATCAAAGACATGTAGCAGAATACCTTTTGCCTATTTTTTTAAAGACATTTAATGGATGTGTTTTATAACAGAAAGTAGAAAATTTTTTTTGGGGGGGGGGGGGGGGGGGGTTCAAAATTTTCTGTCTTTTTTTTTTTTTTTTTTTTTTCATTTTTATCACAAAAAAATAAAAAATCCAGTGATGATCAATTACCACCAAAAGAAAGCTCTGTTTGTGTGGAAAAAAAATGATAAAAATTTCATTTGGGTACAGCATTGCATGACCGCGCAACTGTCAGTTAAAGTAGCGCAGTGCTGAATAACATTGCCCTGGTCATGAAGGGGGTAAATGCTTCTGGAGATCAAGTGGTTAAAATCTTTTTTCAGACTCACATGGGCTTGGAGGGCCGTACACAGCAAACTGTCTGCGTTCAGGGCTGCTCATCTTTCCCTAAAAACATGTAATTGCTCTATATGCCCTAATACTCAGACAGCTGGGGCCAGTCAGCCTCTCAATGCGAATGTAATTTAAAAAGTCAAATAACAATATTTTTGACTCTGCAGTTTCCATTGAAAATAACATCTGGTGTTCTTGCCATGATGTTCCTTTCTCAGGCACTTTCTGCTATAGGGGGACAATGCTCTGTCTTCCAATCATGCACCTCTTTCCGCACTCATTATTTAGGCCACTGTTATCAACATCAGCAAACCCGCCATGAGAAATACCAGGCAGCTATCGCCGGAGTGCGTGTAGGCAGAACATTTCTGCAAAGATGCTGCAGGAGATCAGCAGAACTGAGATATAACAAAGGATGAGATCAAGTGTTTTGTTTTAAAGATGACAGTTGTTAATGATACTTGCAACTTTTGCAAACTAAATGTGATTGAGTTAGGATTTACATCTACTTTAAAGTGGAACTTTAGTGAGAAAATGAAGTCCTGCTAGATGACTTCAGGCTGGCCTCTTTTGCAGGTATAGCTATGCAAAACATTAAAAATAAATGCCCATACTGCTTAAAATCCAGTAATACACTGTCACACCCTGCTCTGCACATGCTCAGTTGCTCTCTGTTTTTAGGCCCTGCTGAGTTTGTAGAGGCCAATCTGCTGACAGCCCTAGGCTGGGTTCACACTATGTGCGGTGCGGGGCACAGCAGCGAGTCCGGTACGTCCCTGTTCACCATTTCAGGTCCAAATTTTTTGCTTGAATTCGGACCTGAAATGGAGCCAAACTTGCACAGGACTCTTCTGCTGTGCGCTCTGGGGCCGCCCTGGATATGTGTGAACCGGCTTCATTGAGAGCCAGTCACACTCTCCTGTTATGCAAATTGGATGGGGGGGAAACCCACATCCTATTCACATAAGTGACACAGCCTTAAAGCGGAATTAAACCCTCCTCTCCTTTACAGCCAAGGAAGCTTCTTCTGTTTGATCTGCAATTGCCATGGTGCTGCACATGTGATCAGTTAAGACACCTGCCATTTAATGGTTTGACAGTTTGGTTGAGGACACAAGCAAATGTGGCAGTTAGCAATCCTGGCATTACAGGAATAGAACTGTTTTTTGATACACTTAAATCGATGGGTTTAGTTCTGCTTTATGATTTACTGCTGTTCAGGGGCTCTGGGCTTTCTGCAAAATGGCAGCCTTCAGCAAGAAGAAACAGGAGCAATGCTGGAGGCAATTTACAGCACACACTAATTTGGTAGTATAATTATTAATATGGAATGTAATTTCCTTGCTAAAGAACATTATTTTTTTTTATTAAGTTGCTATGGGTAAAGTTCCACTTTAATGTTGATTCTCTCAAATATAAGTAAACAAGACCAACTTTATTATGAGGGAATGAATTTTGGTTCACATTGTGTAATGAAGGCACTAACACAGAATGCCTTATTTGCTCTGGACAGCTGGGCTATACGCCAATTCTCAGAGAACAGGAGAAAAAGATGGAGAGCCTTCCTGTTATTCTGTCCTGCCCCAGAGTGATGGTCAGGAAAGCTCTGCGATTTAATATGTCCCAGGTAAGAGAACAGTTTTGGGAGGTCTGTACCTATCAGTGACATTTATTGGTGAGGAACCATAGATATGCATTGTGGTCTCTGGGCAATGTATTAGTATAATGTATTAGTATTATGCATTAGATATCAGGACCATTGGTACTGAAGGTATTTGCAGCCTCTACGCCAAGATGACACAGCAGAGTATAATATGTAAGGGTCATACACGGTACAATCTGACCGTACTGTCAACATGGATTTACTGAGCTGAAAGCAGGATCACATCTGTGCATTTCAGTTGTGTAACAAATTAAAAAAAAAAACTTTTAGGTTGTTTTTAGTTTTTTTTTTTTTTCCCAGTCACATTAATGGCTGTTTAAAAGGTGTATTAAAGAGGTTCTTCACCCTGTAAACAGAAATGTAAAAGTCAGCATCTCCAAATGCTGCCGACTTTTAAAAAACACATGCTTACCTGTCCCAGGATCCAGTGATGTCCTCACCCAACTTGGCTCTTTGCCGGTCTTTGGGTACAGGCTCTGGCATCTTAACTGTGGGGAGCCGACTGTGACTCCCTGCGTCTGCACAGATGACTACGCATGCACGAGCTGCACTATGCCCCGCCCAATGAATGGTCCCGCAGTCCCCTGGGACCTATAATGTGTACCAAGAGCCTGTGGGGGGAGAACTTTGGTTCAGAATGCCGTGGCGATCTAACGGGAAGTGGGAGCGGGTACCGATCAAAATTGGACTCCCCTTTTAGGTGAAGTTCAGCTTTAAATTCTCCTTAGTCTAAACCGCCTAATTGCTAAACTGTTTTAAAGCTGAACTTCCAAGCAGTTAAAATGACAAAAGGTAACACAACTCTGTGTAAATGAATACATCATTAAATATTTGTTTTTTTTAAATGAAAGCAAAGTAAGTATCTGAATTTGACTTGTACCCACCTGAACTGCAGAGCTCATACTGGGGAATTGAGAAGCAGCACAAACAGCCAGTTAGTTGTATTACTGGACTCATGAGCTAATAAGGCACATGCTGAGATGAAGAGAGAGCTGAGGCATAGACTTACCAGTCTGCTGTTTCTCTTTTTTTTGTCAAGTCACAGGCTCGGGGAAGGGCAAGACCTCCCAAGTGTTAAAGCTGAATTCCCAGAATACAGCAACTTTGCTTGAATTCCAACAAGGTGCCTGCCACCTCCTGGGCTTATCTCTATTATTTATATCTGATAGGTTTATTGTGCTCCAGCAACATTGCTTTCGGAGCTCTGACGCTGGTCTCACCCCCTTCAAGTGTAGAGTCAGTGCAGCTATTATGCTCCCCCTCCCCTCATCTCTCCTGACCAAACCCAGAAGCCTTTGTATTCACAAAATACAAAGGCTTCTGTGAATGGCCAGCAGAAGGGAATGGCAGGCATGGCTGCTTAATTTTCTTCTCTCCTCTCTTGCAGACTTGTGTTTTGAGTGTATCCTACAGCAGAGCCATAAACTTGTCCTATATAAATAATAGCGATAAGCCCACTATGTGGCAGGCAGCTATTTGGACCTAACTCATGGTATGCCTGCACTTTTTACAAAGTTTCTGAATTGTGGATTGCAGTTTTAATGCAGCCGAGAAAAGTCAGGTCTTCTGCCCCACCAGACAGGGCTTTGCGGTATGCCGTGTACATTTCCGAACTGGATGGATAAAAATACAAATCCTTGTGGAAGTAAAACAGCACCCATATATCCATTTCATCTTTGGATTTAGCTGTTTGCTTGGAATTCAGATTTAGTACGGGAAGTACCCATGACATTGGTTTTGCAGAGCATTCCAAGAGAGCCCAGCAGTAGCTGTTCCCTGTGTAAATGCGTCCTTGTAATGGAATCTCAATACAACCCTTTATGAACAGGCTTTCCAGGGAATGGGGCAAGTCACAAGTCACTTTTCTAGTTCATTCTGTTGTCTGTTTATTTAAATTTTCAGCTATTCAGTTGTTCAATTAGACTTTAAAAGAAAAACTGTGAAAGAAGAATACTGATGAGCATAAAAAAATACAGGTTTCTTACATTGATGTCTAAATTATTTTATTAGCCTTTCCAATGAACCACTATTAAAATGTGAAGAGAATCTCTTTCTCTGCTCCTCCCCTAATAGAAACCCAATTTGTGGGTGTTACTAATGTTAAGTTAAGGCAAAATTCAGTTGTCACCTTCCCATTCATTGAGGCCACCGAAACTTTGGTACATGTCAGCTAGAGGGTTCCCACTCAGTTCCCTTATTTTTACCCCCCTGTCTTTTCTTTGTTTGGACAGTCTTGACCTTATTTCATTTTAGGCAGAGTCACTCGACACATTTTTTTTTAAATTGGGGTAAGAAATGCAAGTCTATTAGGGCAGAGGTCCTCAGGCCACAGATCGATACCTGTCTGTGGCCTGTTAGTAACCGGGCCGCACCGCAGGAGGTGAGCAGTGACCCCGCGGTCCTGACACAGGCCCAGTGACAGGTCTGCCCGGACCATGGCTGTGCCACTTAGCAGCCTTGTGTGTCCACTCCTGAGTCCCACGCCCAGCCACCGATATAGGGGCAAGGGGGCAGGAGGAGCTGCAGATTTGGACAGAGATTGTTAACATAATAAGGTGGGTAGCTCCCAACCCTCCATCCAGATATGCAACTCCTCCCGCTTCTGGCCTGCTGATAGGGTAACGTTGGCAGCAGGGCGTGACTTGGGCGAGGAGACACAGGCCCATAAATGTCTCTGTCCTGCTGAAGGTCGGACTGTGCAGGGGAGGCTGAGATTGAAAGGGGGACAGGGATATAAGGGGTGAAAGGGGGGCCAATGACTGCAGGTGGCACAGTGATTGGGGGAGATCAGCTGGGATGTGAAGTGAAACTGAGGACACTGTGGCACTGTTTTAAAAGAGAAGTATGGGTTTTTTTTTTTTTTAATCATACTTACCTAGGTGGATGCAGCAGTGGTCTGATGCCGCATCTGTCCCCCTGCGCCTCTAACACTGAGCAGTGGTCTGATGCCGCATCTGTCCCCCTGCGCCTCTAACACTGAGAACCGAGCGATCGAACACCACTGATTTCTCAGTTCTCACAGCTCCCCGAGCAGAAAGCTGCTGGCTGACTCTCTGCTCTGCCCCCCTTCACGCTTACTGAAGGGGTGTGGAGGTGGCGGCAGCAGCGGATCAGGCTCTCAGGGGCTCGCTGAGAGGCAGAGCTGGGTGCCGGTCCAGGGATCTGGGCGGATCCCAACCATATGGTCCTGATGACGCCCGAGCCTGGACCGACTCTGATGTTAGCAGAGAGCAGACTTCAGCCCGCTGTCTGCTGAAGATGGGTCACAGGAGTTCAAAATGAACTTCACTCCTGTGATCCATAGGAGAAGTACAGGCAAACGAGCTTTGGCTATTCTCATTTAAAGGGGGTACTGTGCTGTAAAGGGGGGAATGTTGACACTTATAAAAAATGGGGGACTGTGCTGTAAAGGAGGTTGTGATGTGAAGGGGAGCTGAGGATCTACTACCACAATATCCCCCACCCCACCCCCGGTCCCTGGTGCCAAAAAGGTTTGGGACCACTGTATTGGGGTACTAACAACCAATGAAAACACAGAGGGGGTGGAATAGGGAACTGAACCACCCCTCTCATGCATTTCTACTGACAGCGCTTGCCTCTGGAAAGTGCATAGAGCTGAGACCAGTTTCATCAATTAAGATCTGAAACTGAGGGGGGGGGGGGGGAGGGATGTGCATGCCGAGGACCATTTAAAGATGCAACGAACTGCTACATGCACTTAATCCCCTGAAGGACAGGAGCAAATAGAATACAAGCTAGTAAGGCTAGCCTGGTATAAGTGTGGAAGGAAGCCCATAGTAACACCTGCTGCCTACGATGATACATAGTAAATATATTCATATGTAGTGTTTTAGATTTACCTTAAAAAACTATATGTATCCTGTTAGTACTATACTTGTTGCATAAATAAAATGTATAAATACACAAATCATTTAATGTGGCCTCTTGGCGAGCTTACGCTCATTCTGACTTGTATCACAGGTAAGAGGCCGACTCTGTATGGACTCCAAGCCGGGGACCTTCAATCAGTTGTGGTCAGTGGAAGAACAGGTAAAGGATCCAAATAATTGTATTGTAAATCCACGTCATCCTCTCTTTTTCCAGGCTTATAGATTTTGTCCTTTTGAATTTTCATTTATGTTGAGAGATACAATGAACACTCAATTTGTTTTAATTTTATGATGAAATAGAAAAAACTGGAGCAACTGCTTCTGAAGTACCCCCCGGAGGAGGTGGAGTCCAAGCGGTGGCAAAAGATCGCTGAGGAGTTAGGAAACAGGACGGCCAAACAGGTGTGTAGCATGGCGCTCTTCTTCTCCATCAATGGCAAAGGGCCATCTCACTAAGTGAGGGATATGTGAATGTGTTCCGCTATCTTGCAGGGGATCTTAAAGTGATCTTTTATGTTGCTCTTACATAAATACTGCCCCCCTCCAGCAGCTAACACTCACCTAGCCTTTGTTTCCCCACTGCCATGATCAGCTGTCGGAAGTTAAAGTGGTTCTAAAAGCAGAAGGGGGGAGGAGACAGACCACCGGCAGAGAACCCAAAAAGAAAAGGATCGGAGCTGCTCTGTGCAAAACTATTATACAGAGCAGATAAGTATAACATGTTTTGGTGTTTTTAAAAAAAAAAACTAAGAAAATCAACCTGGTATAAGCTCTGTCAATCTAGTTGGATTTGCTATGTCGTCATTAAAGAGAACTGGTCGTCAAGCCATTCATTTCAACATTATTCCAATAAGAGTATATAATGGTTTATGCATATAAAAGCCTCCCTTGTGTAGGCACCTAAAAGCTCTGCGACTGCTGCTGGGAGCTTTCATCTTGGATGTGATGACAGCAGACTTAAAGTGGAGTTGCACCCGAAAGTGGAACTTCCGCTTTAAATACTCCTAGCCCCCTGACATGCCACAATAGGCATGTCATTTTTTTTGGAGGGGGGCTGGGTTTCTGGTTTGGAGTGTGACTTCCTGTCTCACTTCCTCCTTCCGACCCCTGACCGCCTAGGTGATTCCTAGGCAGCCCCTCCCTCCCGGCAATGTTCTGGGACACGTGACAGGTCCCAGAAGATTGCCCGGCCATTGACGGAGCGCAGTGCGCACCAGGCTGTATAGCCGTAAACGGTCACAGCCGGGTGCCCACACTCACAATGTCGGAGGGGGAGAGAACGGAGGCTTCGGGCGGCCGCATCGCGGGACAGGTGAGTGGCTGTTTATTAAAAGTCAGCAGCTACAAAAAGTATAGCTGCTGACTTTTAATAAACTCAAAAACCAGTGGAAATACGCTTTAAAGAGGAAGTAAACTTCCTCTGCAAACTTTTACCTATAGGTAAGCCTATAATAAGTCTTACCTATAGGTATTGAAAATATCTCCTAAACCTGTACAGTTTAGGAGATATTTCCAGTGCATGCAGCCAGTGATATCCCTGGCGCATGCGCTCTGAAGGAACGGCCGATGTGTGCCGTTCCTTCCGAGCCCGTGCCGTGAACAGTTTCTCCCACACGGGGGTGTGACATCATCACGGTTCCGGCCAATCACAGCGCCAGATCCCACGAACCCGGAAGAAGCTCCGGAAAAAGATGTCAGCCGTGACAGCGGTGTGCAAAAGCCGATGCAACAGCTTTCTTCTAAGGTAAGCATTTCATAATGAGCTAGTATGCAATGCATGTTAGCCCATTATGCCTTTGTCTTGCAGATTTTTTTTTGGGGGGGGGGGTTTCAGAGGTTTACAATCTCTTTAAGTGACACTCCTCAGAGGTAGGTGGTCTTGGCACTCCAGCTGGGCTGAAAATCCCATCATGCCTCTGCATTGGGGAGTCATGCCTGTAGCTGTCAGTCTTGCAATGCTTCATGGGACTTATAGTTGCACAACAGCTGGAAGGCTGAGCTTGTCGGCTGCTCTATAGTATTCCTCTTCGCTTCTCCCCAGCAGCTGCATAAAATGTTATGCAGGTAGATGATGGAGGGAAGTGTTGGACCAGCACAGACAATAATTGGACACTCCAAGAAAAGGCGAGCGCTCTGATGTGCAGGGAGGACGGGGCTAGTGAGTTTACTCTTCTAGAAGTAGCCAGTTTGCTAGCAAGTTCAGAATCCCTTTGTAAGTCAATAAACAATTGTTTATGGAAGGAAAAACTACGTCAATAAGAATTTTTTTAGGCTGGTGACATTAAGGTTGATTTACTAAAGGCAAATCCACTTTGCACTACAAGTGCACTGAAAGTGCAGTCGCTGTAAATCTGAGGGGAAGATCTGAAATGAGGGGAAGCTCTGCTGATTTTATCATCCAATCATGTACAAGCTAAAATGCTGTTTTTTATTTTCCTTGCATGTCCCCCTCGGATCTACAGCGACTGCACTTCCAAGTGCACTTGCAGTGCAAAGTGGATTTTCCTTTAGTAAATAAACCCCACTGTCTCTTTAAAGCCCAACTCTGCAGGAAAAAGTCAGAATGCTCCCTTGCAGTGAGGCTGCCCCCACAATCCTAGGGTTCAAGGTTTGTCTAGCTTTTGGGGGCAGGAAAAGCAGTTTTATTCACCTGATCCTCCGTTCCTCTGGCAGACAATGCCCTCTTCTATTTCCCTATGACCTGGTAATGGACTTGTCCATCAGCATCCTCATGTGCAATGTAGGGCTATGGGCTCTGCCTTGGACTTTTATGGAACCGCCAAGGCATTAAGAAAAGGCTGTGGGAACCAGTTTTACAGGCTGTAGAGCAAAGAAAACAGGACAGGCTATTTTTCAGGCGGGGGGTGGGGGCATTTTGCTCATCCTTCTGTATAATACAATTGCCTTTTTTTAATTATTGTCTCTTTTTGTTTTTGTAGGTGGCCAGTCGAGTGCAGAAGTACTTTATAAAACTGACCAAAGCTGGCATCCCAGTGCCAGGGCGAACTCCAAACCTTTACATGTATTCTAAAAAGGTAAAAAAAAAGGCCGAAGCTTATTCTCTGATTACTTCATGTTTTCTATCAACACTCTTTTCTTTGTGCTGCGCTGTGAGGCTTCTGCCTTTTAGATGCTCTGCCTGTTACGGCTCTTTGTCTTTGTTTCTGTTGTATTCAGGAAATAATTCATATATTGGTTGTCTTCAGTTCAGCCACCAGGGGGTGTTTTTGTCTGATTTTTACATTATTGGCATGGCTACTTTCCCCTTTGTGCCTCAATAGACCCATTTACAGGACTCGCTCTAATTCTTCGTACACATGATCGGAAAATCGTACGAAAAATATTGATTTTGAAGCGATCGTACGATAATCTGATCGTTAGTACAGAGCTTTCGAGAGACAATCATGACAGTTCATTCGATATTATCCGATGGGACAAGCATGAAAATTTTTCTCGTACGATGTCAGATCACACAATTTTTGTTTAATCAGTACAGTTGTCATTCGGAAATACAATAGAAATACACTACAACACATGACATCACTTCTGAATTCTTTTTCTGTCGTATGAGAATTTTCATTACTCTAGTAATCTCTTCATTTTTGGTATGAGACTAGCATGCAAAAAAATAAACATTTTCCTGATTAATCTCATCGTGTGTACCAGGCATAAGTCATCACAACAGTGACTATTCCCTTATCAGAGGGTTTATTAGGAGTTCTTTAGCAGGTAAAGGGAGCAGCAAAGCATTTATATTGGAGAGTAGTGGGTATTGCTTTCTGTCAGGCACACTGCAGACCATCTCATTCATAAAAATCGGACAGCGGTGTGTAGCTGACGAAGTCCCACAAAGCTTTGTGATTGGAGGAGAACAGGTCTCCCAGCTGTTGTTTCTTTAATTAGCAGAACTGTCACAGCCCCAAATCCAGCGGTGCGATAAGCACGTATGTAAAACGCATTGATGTGCTTTTATAAATGCAGTGCTTGTTTTTTTTATTCTTATTTTAAAGTGGTAGTAACAATGTTTAACTGCTTAAGGACCGCCCCACGTACATATACTGCGGCAGGGAGGTCCCTTAGCGCAAAATCTCCTACCTGTAAGTGATTCTCGCGCGTGCCGCGGGAGCCAATCAGCAGGTACCGGGAACCGGGCGATCGTTCGTAGAGAGGCAGATTGTAAACAAGGCAGACCGCTGTTCTGCCAGAAAGGAAAATGGAGATCTCTGTTTCTGCTAAGCAGAAATGGGGATCTCTGTTTTCCTTTAGTCAAAGCGCTCCCCCTACAGTTAGAAAGCACACATAGGGAACACATGTAACCCGGGCTTTTTTTCAGCGGGAATGTGGGGGAACGCAGTTCTGGCACCTCCAGCACTGAATGTATCTAATGGCAAGGGGTGCTGGGGTGTCCTAGAGGGTCTACTGATGCTGGCTGCTGGGGGATCTATTGTCACTGGAGGGGATCTGTTTTTGTGTAGTGGCCTCTTGTTGCTGGGGGGGAGGTTATGTTACTGGGGGGGGGTCAACTGCTGCTGGAAGGGATCAACTGTTAATGTCTATATTGTTTCTGGCTGCTGGAGAGTCTATTGATGCTGGCTGCTGGGAGATCTGGTCTTGCTGCTGGGTGATATTCTGTTGCACGGGTCCTATGTTGCTGGGGGGGGTATATTGCTGCTGGCTGCAGGGGATCTATTGTACTGCTTTTCTTGTTATCATTACCAATTTCCATACAAATTACTTTAGCATAGCAGGACATAATCATACTTGGCTTTGTATTCTCTGAATGAGACGGTGCTGGGAGGTGGGTAGGGGGTGAAACCAAGGGACAGTGCTCGGAGGTGGGTAGGGGGCAGAGACAAGAAGTGACTCAGAAGGTGGGGATTCCAGCACCTATTCTCTGAGAAAAATAAGCCCTGCATGTAACCCTTTGATTGCCCCTGATGTTAACCCCTTCCCTTGCCAGTGTCATTTATACAGTGACAGTGCATATTCTTTTAGCACTGATCACTGTATTGGTGTCACTGGTCCACAAAAAGTGTCACTTAGTGTGCGATTTGTCCGCCGCAATGTGGTAGTCCCCCTTCAAAATCGCTGATCGCTGCCATTACTAGTAAAAAATATTTAAAAATATAAAAAGTCCCTAAATTTATCCCATAGTTTGTAGACGCTATAACTTTTGCACAAAAAACAATCATACGCTTATTGGGAATTTTTTACACAAAAATTATGTAGCAGAATACATATTGGCCTAAATTTATGAAGAAATTGTAATTTTTAAATTTTTTTTTATTGGATGTGTTTTATAGCAGAAAGTAATATGTATATTTTTTTTTAATTGTCAGCCTTTTTTTGTTTATAGCGCAAAAAATAAAAACCGCAGAGGTGATCAAATACCACCAAAAGAAAGCTCTATTTGTGGGAAAAAAAGGACAATGCAGTGCCGTATCATAAAAAATGGCCTTGTCAAGAAGGGGGTAAAACCTTCCGGAGCTGAAGTGGTTAAAAAACTGCATTAACTATTTTTTATTTGGTTGCAATGTAAATTGCTGAGAGTGCTGACCGGAGTGTTCTGGTGAGGGGGGGGGGGGGGGGGGGCGTTCTCCTGTCAGAACAGAACAGTTCAGTGGGGGAGATTGCTGTACTAACATTGGATAATTTGTACAGCGGTTCTGACCGAAGCTGTCAGCTTTTTTTTTCATTGGACCTACTGGGTTGAAGGAAAAAAAAATATTAGTGTGTACCAGGCTTTTACCGTCCGTGCTGGCACAGCTCCTCTGCCCTTATGCTCACCCTCCTACAATAACCTTTTATGTAGCTGCCCGGGGGAGGAGCAAAAGGCAGCGCTATAGAGGTGGTATCCAAACTCTGGCCTGGGGGCTAGATGCAGCCCTTTGCTTTCCTTTTTCCAGCCCTTGAAGCATTATTCCTGCCATTGACCCCAACAATGGGGCACTTTTCCTCCCACTGACCCCAACGATGGGGCACTATTCCTCCCACTGACCCCAACGATGGGGCACTATTCCTCCCACTGACACCAACGATGGGGCACTATTCCTCCCACTGATACCAACGATGGGGCACTATTCCTCCCACTGACACCAATAATGGAGCAGTATTCCTCCCACTGACACCAGTGATGGAGCACTATTCCTCCCACTGACACCAATGATGGAGCAGTATTCCTCCCACTGACACCAATGATGGGGCATTGTTTACTCCTACTGGTCACAGTCTGACCTCCCTAAAGTATAAAGGACAGTAAACTGTCCCTTTGTTTAGAAAGTTTGGGGACCCCTGCTATAGAGTGTCACTTAAGTAGGAGGTCTGCTGGGGCTGCTGACATCCCATCCAAGATGGCGGCACCCAGCAGTAGTCTCCCAGGCCTTTTGGATCTCTACAGAAGGGAGGCTTTGACAGGTAAATACCATAAAGTACATTGAATGCGCATATAATCTTATGGGAAGATTGTTGTTGAAATAAATGGTCTGGAGACAGGGTCCCTTAAATGTATTTCCTGCTGTTGTCCACACAGCTTCCCAATAAGCGACAGCATATCCTCAACAAACACCTCTTTAAACCCTCCACCTTCATGACATCCCACGAGCCTCCTGTGTTCATGGAAGAGGATGACGACCACTCCAGTTACCACAGCCGGGACCTCGACGCAGCTGCTGATGAAGACGATGAAGTCTCGGTAATTGTGGTCAATCTGTGTGTGTTCAAATCTCTTGCGTATTCCATTTTTTCATTTGCTCTCTACCATCACATTTTCCTCCTTCAGATTAATTTTATTTACAATCAGAACTTCCTTTTTAGATTATTCAGAATATATACACTATTGCTGTGTGCAGTGAGTTTAATGTTGATGGTTATCTGTGTGGCTGGCAATTTCAACTTCTCTGTTAGCGCCGGTCTTAATGGGCTTGGTTGGACAAATGCGCAGCGTCTGTAGTGACGTCACTTTGAGCTGCTTCTGAGGTCATTAAAAATTCCATGATTGGTGCAGTTGACCTCCTTCTGAAGTGCATTTGACCTGCTTTTTGCATTCCAATAGACTTTTGTATAGGGACTAAAGCACCGGCCCTTACACTGACACTCTATTAATGAAGCTGTCTATCACGAATGTCGGCCATACACCAATCAATTTAACAACAGATTAATAATGTCCTACACCACATAGCTTAAAAAATGATCAGATGTTATAGATTCCCATTTTGACTGCTTATATTTTGGTTTAATTACAGTAAACTGGGTCGAATATGATCAAACATGTAGTGAAGAAAGGTCAATATTTGTCGAAATGTTGAAAATGATAGTTTCGTGAATAAACAGATCCATACATGTATGGCCAGCATAAGCATAATACACCATGCCCAATAAAGAATGATGCTGGCCACTTACCTGAACTGTGGCTTTCTGCTCGATAGAGATCTTGCTGATTTCTGAATTGAGCCTCATCTATTCACAGATCCCTGTAAATGGATCTGTGAATGAAAGACTAAAAGTCCTTTCCCAGAGGAAGGCCTCACACACTCTGGGCGTCAAAAACGCCACTTTTAAGGGCACTTGGAGTTTTCTTTTTTTTTTTCTGTCTCTAGACGCTCCTCCATGTTAGACTATGGGGGTTATTTACGAAAGGCAAATCCACTTTGCACTACAAGTGCAAACTACAATTGCAAAGTGCACTTGGAAGTGCAGTCGCTGTAAATCTGAGGGGTAGATCTGAAATGAGGGGAAGCTCTGCTGATTTTATCATCCAATCATGTACAAGCTAAAATGCTGTTTTATATTTTCCTTGCATGTCCCCCTCGGATTTACAGCGACTGCACTTTCAGTGCAATTTCAAGTGCACTTTGCACTTGTAGTTTGCACTTGTAGTGCAAAGTGGATTTGCTTTTAGTAAATAACCCCCTATATGTCCTTGCATGCATAGACGTTTAGGAGCACATTGCACGTTTAGGAGAGGAGCGTTTCTGCAGAAAAAAATGGCAAACACGCCTAAATGCACCTAACTGCAGCTAGGCCCGTTTAGCCTTTGAGTGTGGGTTCATTTCAGTGACCAGAATCAATTCTGACCACTGAAATAAATGAACCCCTGAACACACCTAAACGCGTTTGCAAAACGTGGCTTTGGGCATGTTTTTAACTCTGGTTTTCTCCTGCCAGGAGAAAAGGTGTTCGGGGGAACTGAGCAAAGAGCACAAGTGTGGTGACCTCACTGCATTTATAATCCATTGTTTACTTCCTCTAGCCTCAAAACGGTAGGTCTGTGCCTCCATACAGTCCTTGTTCTGGGAAAGCAGCCTGCAGGCGCTTGTGCATGGCACCTGCCATGTAGTGATTGTGGTTGTGCAATGCTTTGCCGACTCCAATGCAAACGTTTACTAAATGTGCATTCTTTTATTTTATTAATGTGGTGTGCAGTTTTTACATTTTTGCAAAGGGTGGAATAAGCTTTTTAAGACCTCATGCACACTGCAGCTGTCAAATGCCCTGTTTAAGGCTGGGTTCAAACTATTGCGAATTGGATGTGGGTTTCCCTCAATGGAACCGGTTCACACATCTCCGGGGCGGCTGCAGAGCGCACTGCAGAAGAGTCCTGTGCGTCTTTGGCTGCTTTCGGGTCCGAATTCAGCCATAAATTCGGACTTACAGTAATTCAAATCGGAAACGTCCCTCTGTTATCCTATGTGTCCATGTACACATACATAGGCATCTACAGGCATTTAGGAGGTAGAAATCTGAACGCACCAAAATCGTGTTCCAGAGGGAAGTGTTTGGGGAAAAAACGCCAAATGCACCAAGCCTGTGCAAACATGTCTAAACACTAGGCGTGTTTAGCACCACTTCTTTCATTTCAATGGCCAGAATAAATGACTATTACTGGCCAATAAAATTAGTAAACGCCTAAACACTTGACATGCCTAAACGCAGTTAAAAAACGTGGCTTTTCTCCTGTCAAAAGAGAGGCATTCAGAAGAGCCTAGTACTAGTGCATGAAGCCTAAGAGTTGCCGACCCCGAGCAAGTTTGCTGATTACTAATTCAGGTCCGTGTCTTTTTATATTGTGAAAGCTGGAGACAGCCAGGCAGCTCCTATATTTCACCATAGATTTGTTGTAACATCTGTGCAGGGTTGGTCCCTGTATGATGACATTGCTTTTTTTCCAGTGACGTACCTCCCAACTAAGGATGAGCTCCGGCGTGTTCGCACACTCCATGTGCAGAGCCCGCCAGGAAGTCGGCACGGCGCTGTGCTAATCACAGGCAGTGAGACATTTCCCGTTCTCTGCATCCGCGCATCGGGTAAATGTCCCACTGCCTGTGATTAGCGCAGCGCCGTGCCGACTTCCTGGCGGGCTCTGCACATGGAGTGTGCGAACACGCCGGAGCTCATCCTTACTCCCAACATTTTGAGATGGGAATGAGGGACACCTACTAGGGAATGTATGTAGGCATGGGACACGCCCCCTGCCACACCCCCTTAAAGGAGCATTAACCTAAATAAAGTTAATTAAATCCACAAGGGCTTTTTTTTTTTTACCACTACTATTCCATTATATTGGCTTTAAAATTTACAAATGCAGCAATTTAGAAACTGGATGAAAGGTTTATGGCTGTGAAACACTTTTTGAAAGATAAAAAGTGCATTTGATATACAACTATAGAGATCAGACCAAAATGAGGGACAGAGGGGCATTGCTCCAAATCAGGGACAGTTGGGAGCTATGCAGTGAGAATTTCTGCCAGACCACTAAATACACAGGAGAAGTACATACAATGTGCCTTGTAGATCTTTGTTATCTTATCCTGGAAGGATCACCCATACACTAATCTGTCTTCCCACAGGATGAGGAGTCCATTCCCGCTGCTTATTATGGCCTGCCAGAGTATAAAGAGCTACTTGAATTGAAGAAATTGAAGAAGCAAAGACTCCAAGAGATGGAGGCTGACAGTGGTTTTGTGCAGCATGTTGGCTTCAAAGTAAGTTTATTCTGTGACACAGAGAGTGGATTTGTCTAATTTCCAGGCTATAGAGGAAGATGGGGCTCCCTATGTAATGCCCAGTTCTTACTAGCAGGTGGCGCTGTATGACTCTAAGATGGAGTTGTCCATTTTTAATCACAGTAGATCAGTCAAAGTTCAAGGCAATCTATTTATTATTTTTTTACAGGTACTCGTATAGCACCATCGATTTATGCAGCGTTTTACATATATTTTGTACATTCATATCAGTCCCTGCCTTCAAGGAGCTTACAATCTAAGGCCACCAATTCACATTCGTACACTACATATACAGTATCTCACAAAAGTGAGTACACCCCTCACATTTTTGTAAATATTTTATTCTATCTTTTCATGTGACAACACTGAAGAAATGACACTTTGCTACAATGTAAAGTAGTGAGTGTACAGCTTGTATAACAGTGTAAATTTGCTGTCCCTTCAAAATAACTCAACACACAGCCATTAATGTCTAAACTGCTGGCAACAAAAGTGAGTACACCCCTAAGTGAAAATGTCCAAATTGGGCCCAAATATCAATATTTTGTGTGGCCACCATTATTTTTCTAGCACTGCCTTAACCCTCTTGGGCATGGAGTTCACCAGAGCTTCACAGGTTGCCACTGGAGTCCTCTTCCACTCCTCCATGAGGACATCACAGAGCTGGTGGATGTTAGAGACCTTGCGCTCCTCCACCTTCCGTTTGAGGATGCCCCACAGATGCTCAATAGGGTTTAGGTCTGGAGACATGCTTGGCCAGTCCATCACCTTTACCCTCAGCTTCTTTAGCAAGGCAGTGGTCGTCTTGGAGGTGTGTTTGGGGTCCTTATCATGTTGGAATACTGCCCTGCGGCCCAGTCTCTGAAGGGAGGAGATTATGCTCTGCTTCAGTATGCCCCCTTTGCTTCTGATCAGCAGGCCTGCATTCTCCGCCAATAAGCAATTTTATCAAGAGCTGCTTGTTTTTTTCCCTCCATCACTAGGAACGCATTGGTTTAAGTGGGTTTCCCAAGGCTGGGCTGTCCCTTTGTGACAAAGTTGGCAATGTAATTCCATGAGGCAGGCTTAAAAAAAATTGAGGTTGGGGTGGGGGGTTAAAACAAGAGCAAAGACTTCCACTCTCTTTGTAATTGGAAAACCTCTCTAGTCTAAGTGCCTGGAAAATTTACTTTGCAGGAGGATCACTAGACAATGTATAGTTCATTTATTGATTGCTGTAGTCTCCTCCATCTCCCCAAAATACTTCTCCATCCTCTAGTTGTTACTTAGAAGCAGGTTTTTACTGCAAATGCATTATATTGTCAAAAGTATTGGGATGCCTGCCTTTACACACACATGAACTTTAATGGCAGGGTTGGCCCACCCTTTGCAGCTATAACAGCTTCAGCTCTTCTGGGAAGGCTGTCCACAAGATTTAGGAGTGTGTCTATGGGAAGGTTTGACCATTCTTCCAGAAGTGCATTTGTGAGGCCAGACACTGATGTTGGATGAGAATGCCTGGCTCACAGTCTCCGCTCCAATTCATCCCAAAGGTGTTCTATCGGGATGAGGTCAGGACTCTGTGCAGGCCAGTCAAGTTCCTCTGCCCCAAACACGCTCATCCATGTCCTGAATGCCACATTGGGTCGCGGAATCGGGGGTGGGATAAAGCCAAGCTCACTCTGTACAGCTAAGTGGGCTGAAATTGATGTATTTTGCTCCAGGGTTCCCAACCTGCCTTTCACTACTTAGACCTGCTGCCCGTCTGCCTTATTACCGTCTCTCAATAGAATAGAAATGATGCTTCATTCAGGATAGTGATGTGTAAATGTTTTGTAATGAGCAGCTCCTATAGACCATTAGTTGTGTGACTTTATATTTATGTTGTTTCTGTTGTATACCTAAGTCTGTGCTGTTGTCTTACAGTGTGATAACTGCAGGACAGAACCTATCCAGGGTATCCGGTGGCATTGCCAGGACTGTCCTCCTCAAATGTCTGTGGACTTTTGTGACTCATGCTCAGACTGGTAAGTGTGATCGGAGCGAAGTATGCTTAAAGTGTTACTAAACCCACAAAAGGTAAAATCAGTCTGTATATGCAGTAAAGCATGCTTGTTATTCTCACTGTGGAACCTAAGGGGTTAATCCTCCGCATTGTGTAAAAAGGCTGTTTGATCCTGTCTTCTCTGATCCTCCCCTCCTTCCACAGTCCCCAATCAATCTGCTGATGATAGTACAGAGCCTTGTGGGCACTCTGCACATGCTTAGTTTGGTGTGTATTGCTAGAGCGTTTTTTTGTTTTTTTTCTTGAGAGGGTGCATGTAAACAGCACAGGGCCAATCAGCACTGTCCAGACAAATGGTCAGGGGTCCTGCAGCCTCATAAAACAGAGGAGAATGAAAACTCCTCCTACAAGCTTTGACCAGACACTGATAGAAGTCATGATGAGAAAAGGTATTTAGCTGTTTATATTCACCAAAATAATTGCATTTTCATGTTCTGTGTACTGTGGGAGACCAGATATAATGAATGCAGGGTCCTGGGTTTAATAACACTTTAAAGGAAACCTGTCACAGGGACATAAGCTAGAATGAATTAGTAATAGCAAGCAGCATTAAATGATTGATGCATCCTCTTGCTTTATAACTATTCTGCTCCAGCTCTGCAGTTTGCATACTGTGGGGTTGATTTACTAAACCTGGAGAGTGCAAAATCTGGTGTAGCTGTGCATAGTAGCCAATCAGCTTCTAACTTCAGCTTGTTCAATTAAGGTTTGATAATAAAACCTGGAAGCTGATTGGTTTCAGTGCAGAGCTGCACCAGATTTTGCACTCTGCAGATTTAATAAATCAACCTCCCTGTTTGTCTCCCAGGTTTGTAGAGGCAGCTTGTGACCCTTTATTATTGTTGGTCTGTACATTATTCCCCAGTGACTGGTTCACTTTAAATGGGATATGCTGGGCTGAAATCACAGCAACTGCAACTTGAGGATACATCTAACAGAGGATGTCAGAATAAAACATCTATAGGACATAGAAAAGAGATTGGGGGGGGGGGGGGGGGGGGGCGCTACTGCACACAGAATGTTTTTCATCTTGATGCAAGATAAAAAAAAAACCTTCTGACTTTACAACCCCTTTAAGCGTCATGCTGAAGTCTGTTGGAAAAGTGAAACTGGTCTAAGTATATCATCTAGTCCAGTAAAAGCCCAGCGCTGCTTTCTATGTATCTTCTCTCCTTGGACTACACTCCCCCTCCCCCCCCAGCAGTACTGTTACACTAACGCGGTGGCAGGTACAGAGAGCTGAGCATGCATTATCAAGCAATCTATAAATGCATCTGCTTAAATAATAGAGGAAATTTAAAAAAAATCATTTTATCTGTGCTTGTTCCAGGTCAATTTGTTTTTAACAGTGATGGTGGCGATCAGCGATTTTTAGCGGGACTGTGACATTGCAGCAGACAAATCGCACACTAAGTGACACTTTTTGGGGACCAGTAGAACCAATACAGTGATCAGTGCTAAAAAAAAAATGCACTGGCAGGGAAGGGGTTAACACCAGGCGATCAAAGGGTTAAGTGTGCTCCTAGGGAGTGATTTCTAACCGTGTGGGGGATGAATGCACTGGACGAGAAGAGAGATCTGTTTTTCCCCTTAGCAGAAACACAAGATCTCCCTTTTCCTCCCTGACAGAACTGCAGTCTGCCTTGTTTACATAGGCAGACTGCCGTTCTGTCTTTCCTCCAAACGACCGGCGGCCGTCTGACCCGCTAATTGGCTCCGAAGTGGGCATAAGAACATGTACAGGTATGTGATTTTTTTGCAGCCGGGCCGCCCTGTCACAGTATATATGCGGTGGGCGGTCCGGAAGCGGTTAAGGTGGACCTGTGTCTAGACTATGGACAATTAACAATTTACATATTCTTAACACGCAATAGAAAGGCTTTCAAACAAGCCATCCCTTACCTCTCTAGCTGCTATTCATGTGAAATCATTCATTTTTGAATAGCCTCAAAGATTACAACAGGGACCATTTCTATTGGTTTCTAACAGCTTAGAAGAATCTGTGGTTTGTGTACATTAAAGGGCTGCCAGCCTGACCAGATTCTGCTCTCATATAAAAACACAGTACTTCTGTTGCAGATTTTTGAAAACAAATTTCTCCTCAATGTTTATAGATACAGAGATAAATGAGTGCTTGCTATAAAGAGCTTTTACTGCTTGTTCAGGATCTGTAACTTCTTTGGTGCATGTGATTCGGGGCGCAGGGTTACTTTAACCACTTGCTGTCCATCCCATAGCAATTTTACTGCTGCAGGGTGGCAGCTGTGCGCCATCACACACACACACACACACACACACACACACACACACACATTTATATCTCTGATCCGGCTCTTCTGAGTAGGGGACGCGCTATGTAAACTAGGCAGATTGTCGTTCTGTCAGTAGGGAAGGCATGGATCCTGTGTTCCCCTAGTAAAAGCACCTCCCATAGTACACAGAAACACTGGCTAGGCAAACCGTTAACCCTTTAATCGCCCCTGATGTTAACCCCTTCCTAGCCAGTGTCATTAGTACAGTGACAGTGCATATTTTTGTATTGGCGTCACTGGTTCCTAAAAAGTGTGGATCTGTATTATAGCAGAATGTAAAATATATATATATATATATATATATATATATATATATATATATATATATATATATAATTTCAAAATTGTCAGTTTTTTTTGTTTATAGTGCAGAAAATTGAAAACGCAGAGGTGATCAAATACCACCAAAAGAAAGCTCTATTTGTGGGAAAAAAGGACATCAATTTTATTTGGGTACAACGTTGCATGACCACAAAATTGTCAGTTAAAGTAATGCAGTGCCGTATCGAAAAAAATAGCCTGGTCAGGACGGGGGGTAAATCTTCCGGAGGTCAAATGGTTAAAGAGGACTCTGGACTTTGACGAGGGTGAATAGTGCTTTCTATCTTTTTTTTTTTGTTTTTTTTTTGTTTTGTTACCTGGAGGGGACAGGATCCAAAAAATAAAAGATACCATCTGAGAATTTAATTCAGGCGCAAATACAGTCTTGTTTGTTTGTTTTTTTCCTGCAGTTTGCATGAAACGGAAACCCACAAAGAGGATCACCACCTGGAGCCTGTGTACAGGGCAGAGACATTCCTAGATCGAGATTACTGCATGCCACGCGGCACCAGTTACAATTACCTGGACCCAAACTATTTCCCAGCAAACAGATGACGTGACCCAGCCAAACAGCCGGCTGAGTAATCTTTTGCAGTCACCAGGGGGCAGTAGAGCGGACCATGCATTTGTCAGCAGACCCCGGCCTCCTCCCGAGACTCTGCTCACAGCATGACACCTACCTGGACAGCTCCACCAGACTCCACTTGGCATCTACAGCAGTCCAACATTCCACAGGCGTTCGGGACAAACCTCCCTGGGAGCTTGTCCGCTAGAGGCCGTCAGTCCGGGGACTACTGATCATTTACACCAACTCACAACGCACGTTACAGCAACTCCTCATTTTCCAAAGGCTTCCGACGAAAACAATAATCGGTCAAAAAAAAAAAAAAAATGTGAACTATTTATATTAAAATTGGTTTACTAGCTTGCAGTTTTGTGAAATATTATTTTTCTCCTTTTTTTGCACAGAAACTGACGTTTTCAGAAGGTTTTAACCAATCACAGTGTTTGTTTAGAAGACGCTACTGTTTAAAAGACAATGTGGGGGGGAAAAAAAAAAAAAAGACGACTTACCCACCTAATGGATTAACTCTGTTCTCTGCTAGACTTTGAGCTGCTTTTAAAGACAAACGACTACAATCAAGCACTACAGATTCAGGTTTCTGTGGCGGCTTCTCCAACCAGCTCGTGGGCGTGTGAGCGCGTGTGAATGTCGAAATTTTGAGATCTATTTTTTAAATGTAATGTTCTGCTGATCATGTGACGTGTACACAAAATGGTGATACAGTGCCACTCGTAGTAATTGTGTCAAGTCTAACACTTAAAACTTTTCTTAGGTCCTCCCTTCAGGAAAAAAAAAAGAAAAACAAAAGATTTAAAGGGTTAGTCCCTGCAGAACTGGGATTTTGAGTCATCTGCTGGCTTGCCTTCTGTATGTCTCTGGCCTGCTTTCCTCCCTTTACAATTTTACAACTGCTACTGCATTCTTATAGAATCCTGCAGGGAAAGTGAGGTGTCCTAACATATTCTGCTGGTGGGCGGAGCTGGGAACTCCAATGAGAAGGAATCATCCTGCTATAAAGGTAACCACACACAGGCTGATTGGAGAGGCTTTTGAGGTGTTCTCCTCTGACAGTTAACTGTGATTGGACCAACTCTGATTTCTAGACTGGTAGCCGATAGGATATTTAGCGACTAAGATGGTAATAAGGTCATAGGAAACCTGCATCAGTGTATGTATGTGGCTCCCTTGCCAGCCCCCACGTAAGATGTACACTTTCAACAGCTCTACTGAATACCCTAATCTGTTGGTTTGGCCAACACCTTGGATAGCTAGAGTTGTAGACATTCTGCCCGACTTTAATAAAAAAAATGCATAGAAAACTTTATGCAATGCTATAATACTATGCTATAATTTAGGACGTTCCTTAACTGTCTCCTACAAGTCAGGTGACCACTGCTTAGACATTGATCATGGACTTTCTTTCAGAAGATGTAAGACAAAGTCAGGCAGAGCTGGCCAATCAGTGACTCTTTCAGATCACCCATGTAATATGTACATTTTTTAACAGCCGTGCTGAATGTATATACCCTTATCTGTTGCCTAAAAATGTATAGAAAACCTTATAATTTTAGGATGTTCCTCAACCGTCTCCTACAATTCAGGTGACCACTGTTTAGATGTTGCTCATGGGATCTCTTTCAAAAGATGTTGTAAGGCAAAGTCAGGCAGAGCTGGCCAATCAGTGGCTCTTCCAGAACACCCACGTAAGATGTACACTTTACCAGCTCTTCTGAATACCCTTATCTTTTGCCTTGGCCAACATCCTAGATAGCTAGAGTTGTAGACATTCTGCCCGATTTAATAAAAACGTATAGAAAACGTTATGCTATGTTATAATGCTGTGCTATATTTTGGGACATTCCTCAACTGTCTCCTTCAATTCAGGTGACCACTGCCAACTCCTTGATCTTGGGATCTCTTTTAAAAGATGTTGTAAGACAGAACATTAGGCAGAGCTAGCCAATCCGTGAGTCTTCCAGAACACCCACGAACATGTATACTTTTAACAGTTCTGCTGCATACCCTTATCTATTGCCTTGGCCAATATCTGGGATAGCTAGATTTGTAGACATTCTACCCGATTTAATAAAAAATATACAGAAAATGTTTTGCTATGTTATAATGCTATACTACCATTTAGGATGTTCCTCAAACATTTCCTTCATGTCAGGTGACCACTGCCAAGACATTGATCATGGGATCTTTTTCAAAAGATGTAAGACAAAGTCAGACAGATCTGGCCAATCAGTGACTTCTCCAGAACACTGATCCCTCCCCTCTAAGCAGAGACCATGTGGCTAACGGCTAAACGATGAAGAGTGCCAAGAATTACAGGACAGTTCAGGTTTCTTAATCTTTCTTTTAGACATTAAATAATGTCAAATTGAAACAAGGTAATGTCTTTTTTCCTGTATCCTGTAGTTATCCAGCACATGTTCTCTGCCTGATGGACCAATATTCAGGTATAAATCAGCCGTAGAGGGAGCGTTTTTTTTCTTTCCTGCAACCATAGTCAGTGTTGATAGGGGAATCCCTCCCGCAGAGCCATTGTGTTCTCCCAGCGAGGGAAGCTGTCCCTGCCGGGAGAACACAGTGATTGTTGCTAGTAGCTACAATAGCCAATAGCAATAATTGCATGTGAAATATGACAGTCTGGTTGTCGATTGATCAACTTGGGTACATTCAGCCTGCCCGTACATGGTTCAAATCGATGGCCAGCATAAGCCACTGACGGCAAACTATGTCTGACGTTCTTTTTTTAAATACCTTTTGACAGAGACCCCATGGTCATTGTCTAGGCAGTGGTCATCTGTCTTGAGGGAGACAGTTGAGGAACATCCTAAATTTATTTATATAAACATACTAACCTAAATTATAGAAGTTACTTGTAATTAATAATGACAGAAGTCCTACAGCAGACTGAGATCCCATAATCCGTGCCAAGACATTAGTCATCTGACTGGTTGGAGACAGTTGAGGAACATCCTAAATTGTTATTTACCTAATTTGTAGCCACTTACTAAGCTAAATTATAGAAGTTACTTGTAATTAATAATGACAGAAGTTCTACAGCAGACTGAGATCCCATAATCAGTGCCAAGACATTAGTCACCTGACTGGTTGGAGACGGTTGAGAAACGTCCACAAATACAGAACAAGCATAAGCTTTTCTCAACGTTTTAGTAAAATCAGGCAGAATCCTGATTTATATAGATCCACTTTAACCTGACCAAACACCTCGTACTACTTTCCCAATTTTGTTTGTTTTTCCTTTTAAATGGTTATCTCTGTGTGTGTTCATGTTATTAATATGAGAGAGTAATTGCCAAATAGTCAATTGGGTGAACATGAAGCGTTTGTGTCATCCGGTTGAACAGTAAATTGTGTATGGCGCTTGCAATGTCGTCTTTCCGTTGTAATGTGCGCATATTTTTCCTTGACAGAATTAAGGTGTCATTTTTTTTTTTTTCGTATGTTTTTCATGTAAAGATGCAAACGGTCCTTCCATGACAGTATCATGTAAGATAAGCAAATGAAAATTATAAGTGAGCGATCACGTGTTGAGTTCTTGACAGTTGAGACCAGTAGATGAATCGTCCCTCCAGCATCTGCTGAAACCAAAAAACTGGTTTTGCTGGACTGACCCTTTAAAGACGCGGCCTTCTGCCTCAACATTTTGGGAGGGAAGATTGATAAAAACCCACCTAAAAGACGAAAAAAAAAAAAAAACTAGAAAAATAACTGCCTATTGTAAATTCTATGTGTATTGTAATTTCTCTTTTTGTAGTCGCACAGAATCCATAAAAAATGTATTTTTATTAATATTTAAGCAAGTGGTTACATAGATCTATGCGATGAGCTAGATATGGTCACGTGATCTTTTGTATATGGCATCCTTATATAGCTTGACCCTCCGCCAGAGAGAGAGAGCGAGTGCGGGGCTGAGGGGGCGTGGCTGAACTCTCCGGCAGGGAAAGGATAGACATATTGTATTTTTTTTTTTCCCCCCCTCCCGTTCCCTTCTACATGTAAACAGTATGTTCTTAAAAGAATTGTCAGGAGGACTTAAATAAAATGTGTGGGTACTATTTGTTTGTACATAATGTCATTTTTGGCCTCTTGACTTTTCATCCAGGTACCCCCCCCCCAAAAAAAAAAGCCACCAGCCAATGATCAAGGCAGCCAACCAATGTAATAAACACTCAACCAAACAGGTCTTATATTTTTATTGAATGTGTATTGTCAGTAATACCACCATGACATCATAATGCATATCATCTATTTTACAGTTGTTCTCATGATCTGTTACAGCATCCATAAAGAAAATCCGCCAAGCAAACAAACAAAAAAAAAAACAAAACCTTGGCATATAATCATCAGGTTGTCAAAGCTGCGGTACCAGGTCCAAGTCTATTTGTCTGTGAACCTTTGTATTACTTTACCATCATGCCCTGCACCCGCTGGCTGACATTTCAGACCAGACTGACAGCGGTAGATCTTAACAAAAAAAAAAAAGAGGAAGCTACAAAGCGGCACTGATTGACACAAACTCTAAGCGGCAGCTTTTGACAGTCTCTCCTTCCATGTACTGGAAATGCGTGATGTTAAAGTGACATTAAACCCAGACTTGATATTCTATTAAGATGTAAGACTATTACATCTGATTATGTGTGCTGTTTATTTTGTAGAAAAAGTGCGGTCATAGTTGCAGTTACCTGTCCAATTCCTTATTATGGGTGGCAACGTTATTGTCGTCAATCTTCAATTCTCTGTGTTGCCACTCAGTCTGCATGTGCTCTGGGATTCCTTATTTCCTCAGTAATAAGTTGCCCCACGTGACACTCTGAGGTCATCCAGGATTGAGATTGACAGCGGAGCATTGATTCGTCCCTTCGCTGTTTTTTATCGCTGGATATGTGGGCGGAGCTCTGGAGAGCATGTGATCTATTAAACAATGCTCCAAATGTAAACTTAATGTGAAGCAAACTCATGAAAGCAATGTTTGCTTGTATGTGTTTTGTACAAATAATGTAATGTGGAGCTCCCCGCACATATTCAGCAATGATTGACAGCTGAGCATTGACTTATTGCTCCACTGTTTATCATTGCTGAATGTGTGGGCGGAGCGCTGGAGATCATGTGATCCATTAAAAATCGCTCCAAATGTAAATAAAACGTTATTAAAAAAAAAAACACATAAAAGCGACCACTGCATAAGTTTATTTCTTGTAATGTTTACGTATGGAGCCATTTTTAATGGATCACATTATCTCCAGAGCTCCGCCCACATACAGGCATACTTCACTTTTAAGTACACAATGGGATCAGAGCATGTATGTAAAACAAAAATGTACTTAAAGTGAAGCAATACCTTTTTTCACTTCTGGGTTGTCAGGGGCTGTAGAGGGGGGGATCAGGGCCTATAGTGGAGGGCCCTGGGCTGTAGTGGGGGGTCAGGGAGTGAAGTTTATAGTACTGTACAGTAATCCACTTACGTTTAGGCAGGAACTTTGCCTCTTCACTTGTGACAACTCCGGGCGGCAGCTCCTCCTCTTTCAGGCCATACTGCGGCTGCGTGGCTCGAGGTGTCTGTACTTGCGAGGTACTTTACGTACACTCGCGGGTATGTCTGTACTCACGGGTGTACATAAAGTGGGGTATGCCTGTATTCAGTAAGGCTGAACAGCAGAGCGATGGGGCAGTGTTCTGCTGTCAATCACAATCCTGGAGCAAGTGCAAGGTGTTTTTTTTTTTTTTTTTTTTTTTACCCACAACAGTAAACTCAGTTTGTATATGCAGTATACTCACTGTGGAACCTAAGGTTAATCATCTAAATTGTGTAAAAAGGCTGTTTGATCCTGTCTTCTCTGATCCTCCCCTTCTTCCACAGTCCCCAATTCATCTCCTGATAGTACAGAGCCTTTGGAGTCACTCTGCATATGCTCAGTTTGGTGTGTATTGCTAGAGAGTGTTTCTTTTCCTGGGAGGGTGCATGTGATTGGCACAGGTCTAATCAGCGCTGTCCAGACAGAGGGTCGGAGGTCCTGTAGCTTCATAGGAGAGTCAGAGGAGACACTGATAGAAGTCACAAGACTGCTATACACGGCTCATGAGAAAAGATATTTAACAGTTTAAGTTACTAAAACTATTGTATTTCCATGTTCTGTGGGAGACGAGATATAGTGAACGCAGCCTCCTGGGTTTAGTAACACTTTAATACTATTATAAACTTCCATGTCCATATATGAAAGCCAAGCATTGCTTTCATCTGTTTGCATAATGCTATTTGCACTTAGATTAGGTATTTATTGTTTTCAGTCAGTCACATGACTGCTGGAGCTCCGCCCACATATCACACATAGACTTACTGAAGGACTAGCAAAGGATCATGTGACCAGCTATAAAACTTTGAAAAAGGTATTTACAAATATAACTCACAAATATATTCACTTTGGTTTTAATTATACCATATACTGCATTTTAATTATACCTGTACATTTGGGTTTAATGACACTTTAAAACTTAACTCCAGGATTAAGAAAAAAACAAACAAAAAAAAATAACTGCTTGCAGTAGGCATCTTGCAGACACCCCTGTATATGCAGATCTGGTGCCTGCCTTTATTGCAGGATGTAGGGAACATGTCTGAACTCTGACTTGGACCAAAATCAGTATTTCCTGGTGACTCCGTGTCTGAGCTGCATGTATGTGTGTCATCATGGTAGGCTCCAGGAAAGGAAAATTAAAAAGAAGCATTACATTTTCCTTTTTGCATGCTTCACAGGCAAGGGAGAGTGTACTATTGCCTACTAATGCAGGTTTATGCAGCATATCTTCCCTAACAGGTCCATGTTAAAGGAGAAGTACAGCCAAAGCTTGTTTGGCTGTACTTCTATGGATCACAGGAGTGCAGTTCGTTCTGCACTTCTGTCACCAGTTTTCAGCAGACAACAGTCTGACATCACAGAGCCGGTCCAGGCTCGGGCAAGATCGCGGCACTGGGGTCAGGATTCACCCACATGCCTGTACTGGCATCTGCCTCAGCGTCTCAGCAAGCCACTAAGAGCCTGAGCTGGTTGTGCTTCGCCCCCCCCCCCCCCCCCCACAGCCCAGTGCTCCAGCGAGCAAGGGGGGGGGGGGGGGGGGAGAGCGATGAGTCAGCAGCTCTTTGCTCAGGGACCTGTGCAGCATGAAACCTAGGTAAGTATAAATCTGCAAAATAAACAAACCCCATACTTCTCTTTTAATGGAAACCAGTATTGAGAGAAGTTTCATCATTGCTCACCTATTGAAATCTTTGCCTGGTTCTTTCTGATGTCACAATTTTAGATCACTGATCCAGGACAGGCATGCTGTAAGTGAATTCAAAGTATCTTACGTCCATACCTGTTTTAAAGGTCTCTTATTAAAAATACCAAAGCTACTTAAAGTCTACAGTTCCTGAATGGCCGCTCCATTCCCAGGTTTCCAGCTGCGGTGGCATCACAAATCTCAGCAGGACAAGACAGCAAAGAACTCCTAGTTCATATACAGCTGATGGACCCCAAGAGGTCTTCCTGTGTGCTGTAGAGTTAGGAAGCAATCCTGGCACAGCGATCGTTCTAGCAGTAGTAAAAACTGACATTGTCCTTTCCTGGCGGATTCACACATCGTCTGACATGTCTTCGTTCGGTCATTCAGTTTGTATGCTGTGGCGTTTAGCGGGAGGTTGACATTACATTCACTGCAATACCAATGACCAAGAAAACAGAATAGCAATGTACAAGTGATTTATGAAAGGGTTTTTTATCAGAATCTGTTGTCTTGTTTTATGGATATTTCATGGTAATTTGCAGGTTTCTGTTACCCGTATTTCCTTTATTATCATTTCTGTAAGAGCATGGACACAGATATGGGATGCATTGCCCCTCTTCAAGGGTAAGGAGGAACTCTGCTAAGCACTCAATCTAAGCTGGCCGTATAACCCCTGAATATTGCCAGAATATGTATATATATATATATATATATATATATATATATATATATACACACATACACTCAAGCCTCACACTGTTGTGCATCAAAATTTTACAGTAGGAGCTTTTTTTTATTTTTTTACCTAGTCTACTTTTCAGGCTTTAAGAATGTTTTACTCATAGCCCTGTGTAAGCTATCCAGTGACTTGTAGCTTAACCTTTTTGCTGCCAAAGGCGGTTTTGCATTTTTTTTTGCACACGTTTAAAAAAAATAATTTTAGGTCTGAAGATTACACAAAACCCCCAAACATTATATGTTTACTGAAAGCAGAGAATAAATTAGTGGTACCGTGTTTCCCCAAAAAATAAGACCGGGTCTTATATTAATTTTGGAAACAAAAGACACAGTAGGGGTAGGTATTATTATGTAATGCGCTGTCTTCTCTCCCCCTCGCCCTCCCTGCCTGTCAGAAATTCCCAGTGTGAACCGAGTTAAAATGCTTGTAAAATCCTATACTCCACTCCTACAGTAGTATATAATGTACAATGTGTGTGTTTCTGTAATATAAAATTGTTCCAAATACTTACGTTATAGTGCCGTGACCCATCGGAGCTCTCTTCCCTGCGCCGAGCACTGCGGGGGGGGGGTGAGATTCCCCCGCTGGGAGAAGAGAAGGAGAGCAGCAGAAGATCAGCTGAGGACCGAGCGGCGCTGTACCGAAGGTATGTGGCACAATTATATTACAGAAACACCTTGTACACTATATACTACTGTAATAGTGAATTATAGGATTTTGCAAGCATTTTAAACTAGGGCTTATATTGAATCCCTGAATATGATAACCCTTAATAATATAAACAAAATGTGATATCCATAAACACAGATGCTATAATTGAAAAAAAAAAAAAGTTCAGGTCCGCCTGTCAGTTTTGACGGCGGACCTGAACGGGCGCTCCATGTTAGTCTATGGAGCGTCGGATGTCAGCGGAGACATGTCCGCTGACATCCGACCTGGTCCGATCCTAAGAAGAGCAGACGGATGGCCCTACGTCCAGGTCTGTCGCTGGCGGATCGGATCGGGGGAGATCTGACGAAAACGGACACGCTGTCCGTTTTCGTCCGATCCCTCCATAGGCGGCAGCGGCACCTGACAAGCCCCTCCCCGCTCAGTGAGCAGAGAGGGACCTGTCATCCGCCGGCTCAGCGGAGATCAACGGACAGATCTCCTGCTGAGCCGGCGGACCGGCTCATAGAAATGAAGCCCGCCTCGTGTGAAAGGGGCCTTATTCCTCCTGTGGTTCCTCCTTCCTGTAGTAAAAACTCTAGCACAGATGCCCGGTCAACATATGAAGTGCTCCTTCCTGATGGTAGCCAGTGACCTCCACTCACATAAGCCACATGAAAAGCAACAGAAGCTTGCAATAGGAACAAGGAAGTGTTTTGGTCTAGGGCTACGGACGGAGGGAACACCGCTGACCGGGGCTGTAGAGCCGGTTTCGGGCGATACCATCGCCCTAGCGCATATGAGTGCACCAAGGCTTGTTTTTATTTAAAGAAATGTGAATGCATTTATGTGGTGTGATGTTTGGAATAAATCATTTTTAAAACGATAATACACTATTTCAAGCTTCTGTTGCTTTTCATGAGGCTTATGTGAGTGGAGGTCACTGACTACCATCAGGAAGGAGCACTTCATATGTTGACCGGGCATCTGTGCTAGAGTTTTTACTACAGGAAGAAGGAACTACAGGAGGAATATCTAAGTGGAAAATATATATATCACAGGCGCTTTTCATAAGCCCTTAGGGTGAGGGTACATCCGATGGAGGGTAGCACTAGGATTTTTGTGCACACTGCATGAAGACACCAGTGTTATATTTATCCATCCACATATGATGGACTGTCACCTTATCTATTGGATTGAATAAGGACAGTGTGTGGAACATGCAGCACTTGCACTTTATATTTTGGACCCTATTTACATGTTTCAGACCATTTGCACAGTGGTAGTTATTTTTCAATTATAGCATCTGTGTATATGGATATCACATTTTGTATATATTATTAAGGGTTATCATATTTAGCATATTCATTAACCATTTTTTTCACTTATTGTTTTAGCCCCGCACTAATTGCTTTTCAAATTTGCATTGTCACATTTAAGGAAGTGTGTGGAGTGCTGGCAGCTGCATTCATTTATTTTATCTATATATTCTAATATCTATTTGTAATTTATCAATTTTAGCAGCTCACAAGGTTTTACACTCATTCATGATTATATTGCATCCCTCCTGGAAAATCACAGTAGGTCTTCTTTTCAAGATGGGTCTTAATTTCGGGGAAACGCGGTAGTACCAATTTTTTATGTAACACAATATTACCGCAAAGGTCTAAGAAACTAACAGTGTTTGGGGTATCATGAACTTAATATTGACACCCACTACAGATTGCAACTGTAATGTATTTTGTATGCGGCGTAGAAAATGCGTGTGGAACGTGGGTTTCCCGCACCGCCTTCTGGTGTGAACTGGCCCTGAGCTGTAAAAATCTGTTAAAAGGAGGAAATATTTTGCTTCTAATGTGATTCAGAGATGATCGCCCACCTGTGTACATTAGCAGTGGTGGTTGGTGTTCCTGTAATATAGCAACACTCGGGTAATAAGCGATGGAGAATGTTGTTGTTCCTCTCTCGGTCAGTTAAGTGTGTATGTGTAAATCTAATTGAAGGTAATCATCGGGCTCCAGCAGGCTCTGCCAGTCATGATGTTAAGTGACACCGGTGTACTTACGCCCACCTTTTCCTCAGCTTCCAGCATGAACACAATTTATTGGAGGGAGGGGAACTTTGAGGCCTTTTGCTGGATGTAACAGGCACTATGATGGTCAAATTGCAATTTTTTTTTTTAACTGGAATTTTATTAGAAGCGATAAGAAAAATGGACACTTACATAGTGCAAAAGGATTATGCGATAACAGAAACAGATTCAAAAGAAGTTTCTCTTCGCAAATATTAAACATTGGGCAATGATTTAAAAATAAACAGTAGCCAAGCAACATTAAATTGTTAGGTGATCAAATTGAGCCATGCCTGAAATTGCGATGCGCTTCATGTCCAAAGAGGGGGCCCTTGAGCTCGGGACCGTAGAACTGAAGACAATGTAGTCCTATGGGACAAAAAAGAGGCACTGCTCTTGCTTGTGGGCAAAATATCCGGGGCACAGAGAATCAGATGAAAGGAGAAAAGGAAGAGGAGGTTCCAGGAAGCGCATAGGCGGTTTTGTCGATGGGAAGTAATCTAGCCAGGGCTGCCAGGCACAAAGAAATTTATCGTGTCTGTCAGTTAATCGCCGTCAGTTTCTCATTCACTAGCATACCGTGCACCCGTCTTGCAATCGTCTGTTTTGTGGCTGAGAATATGCGGGTCACCATGCAATATTTTTTTTTTTTACTCTCCATGTGCACCTATTGTTATGCCTCTCTACTCCAGATGGATGGGTCATGTGATCTCTGATTTTATAGAGAAGGGGGAGGTTACACGTGCGATTGTAGTGCAAAGGCCATAGGTCCAGTCAATAAAGGGTTTTTGCGCCTATATAGTACACAACACAAGCTGCAAACTGTTCTACACAGAGCGTTGGGGTAATGAGCCCTTAGAACCCTGGTGCCCAAACTGCATCTCTTTTACATATTGTGTAGCCCTCAGGGCCCCTGGGAGCAGTAGTTTGTCTTTTTATCACCTTAGTGGCATAAGAAAACACTTAAGAATAAATATTCTTCAGACTGGATTCTAGTTGATAAATGGGTGGCTTTATTTTATACTAGCCTAATTTATTTCTGTACTGCACATTCCTTTTCTCATTTAATTGTTTTTTTTAACAATAGTTCAAAATAGCTAAACATGGAGCCTTAAAGGTTCATCAACAGATGTTTTTTTTTTGTTTTTTTCAGGGACTTTGTCATGAGTTGAATGTGTGGCGCTGTCTCTGATTAGTGAGGCAATTAACGTTTAAGAATGGAGTCAGTAAACACTATATGCAAAGCATTGGGGGTACCACTGGGCAAGCATTGTGTTTGAATGCAACTCTATAACATATGAAACTACTGACCACAAACGCAGATAAGTTTTAGTCCTGGTATACAGCTTTGTCATAGTACTGCTTGGCAATCCGCCACCCATTGTAGGCGCAGTGATAACTACTAGGGTAAGGCTCTCCTGAGATGTTAAAAGAACCTACCCGGGTTCAATCTGGGCAGATTCCACCTTTAGAACTGCACCCACCTGAAACACATCTTCAGGCATTCATCATCTTTGGCCCACAGCTCTTCATAAAGCAGTAGTATACTTGGATAATTGCAATGATACTATAGAGTGGCAAAAACCTGCAAAGTAGTATCTGTGACCTTTTGTACATGATACAGCAGCTCAGGCACACAATGACACCTTGGTTGTTGGAAAAGTCCCACCACGGCTTGCCATACAGAACAGTGCATGCTAGGACTTGTTCCTCAGCAGCTGGAGGTCCTCAAGGTGTCCAGGTCTGCTCTGTACTGCTGGGGTCACTGCTCTGGTGTTACAGTTCAGACAGCATGCAGTAGTGTGACGAACATGGCGTCCCCGCTTTCACTGGTGGATATAATATACATGTACACATTTCCGTCTTTTCAATGGCACCACTCAAGGGATTTTCTCAGAAAATTGAGTCGACTGATGCGCTGAGTTGAAGAAAAACCTCTTCTGGAGACCCCTCCGCGTTGATCTGGAAATTAAAAAAACAAAAACGTTATATAAAGCTTACCCAGCCTTTAAATATCCACATGAGAGTAATCAATTTAAAACTGAAGTTTAGTTTGAATATATTTTACCTTCCCTGGTTCCTACTTTCCCCACTCATCAACATGCTGACTGACTTTGATTGACAGCCGCAGGAGCCAATAACGCCGCTGCTCTGTCTCAGCCAATCAGGAGGAGTGTACTGGATGGCTGAGGGGATCGTGGACATCGCTGGAGAGAGAAGGAGCTCAGGTAGGTAATTGAGGGGTGCTGGGGTTGCTGCTACATACAGAAGGTTTTTTATCTTAATGCATGGAATGCATTAAGATAAAAAAACCTGCCTTTACAACTCCTTTAATTTTAGACCCAGGGATGTCATCGCTGGGTCTCTCGGCTTCTCTAGTCAATGAAGGCAGATCATGGCTGGTGGGAGGGGCCAGCAGGATGCTGTACATCGCCCCCTGAAAACATTACAGCACCCCATCATAGTATGCCTCATAAGAGTCCTTAGCGCTAATGCAAGCTGTGGGCTGGCTCTTAGGACTAGTTATGCAAATATCAAAGTGGCAGCCATTCCTAGGCAGGCTGTATTTGCATGCAGATCATCCTAGGTAACACCCACATGGAATGCAGCCCATCCTAGGTAACACTCACATGGAATGCAGTCCATCCTAGGTAACACCCACATGGAATGCAGTCCATCCTAGATAACACTCACATGGAATGCAGTCCATCCTAGGTAACACTCACATGGAATGCAGTCCATCCTAGGTAACACTCACATGGAATGCAGTCCATCCTAGGTAACACCCACATGGAATGCAGTCCATCCTAGATAACACTCACATGGAATAAAGTCCATCCTAGGTAACACTCACATGGAATGCAGTCCATCCTAGATAACACTCACATGGAATGCAGTCCATCCTAGATAACACTCACATGGAATGCAGTCCATCCTAGATAACACTCACATGGAATGCAGTCCATCCTAGATAACACTCACATGGAATAAAGTCCATCCTAGATAACACTCACATGGAATGCAGTCCATCCTAGATAACACTCACATGGAATAAAGTCCATCCTAGATAACACTCACATGGAATGCAGTCCATCCTAGGTAACACTCACATGGAGTGCTGATCATCCAAGATTGATAGAACCAAAATTCAATTAATGAAAGGGGTGGGCCAGAGGCAGTAAAGCTCAGGAGGAAAGCGTAAGCTAAAGCCAAACAACCTTCAAGCAGGAAATGAGGCAGCCTCTAGCTGACTTGTTGCAGCTGAGAAGCTCACAGTGTGCAGTGAAATCCAGTACGGGAGAGGAGCTGGTACAACTGTGCAAGACTGAAGCGAAGGCTGGAGTTCCGTATTAAAGCTAAACCTCGGGGCAGGCATTAAGAAATACCAGTGAATGCAGTTATCTGTGTACTAGAAATAATTAAATCAATTTAAATGCAGTTAGTATAAATATCTGAATATGAGCACTAGGAGCTAATTTGGTGCCCTGCATTCAAATACAGACATGCTGAGAGGAGGACAGAGCAGGAAGAAGACTTCACCAGTCTGTTGCTGCTCCTTCACTGTCTAGTCACCGATAGTGAGGCAGGGAGGTAACCCAGCTGTGTTTCTTAACTACAGAATTTTGAATAGGCTTCAAATGCACCACAACAGAAGAAAAAACAATCATGACCCTTTTTTTCCCAAAACACAGCACACCACAAGAGGGCGGTGTGTGTAAAGTGTAAACAAAGTCCACACTACAGGTATACTGCTCCTCCAGGTGGCCAGCCTCATGGAGCCAAGATGGATGCTTCCAGCATCTTGAACCTCCAAAACGGCCACTACAGGTATTGCCCGACTAAAACCACCAAATGGTACACCTGGGCCTTGCTGCCTTCTTCGGTTCCAGGTAACCACAACTAAGATACAAACAAAGGAAGAAGGCGCACCAGCCTAGTGCATTACTTTATGACTGTATGCCACCGAACGACAATCCATCAAGTAGAGCATAGCTAACGTGTTTCGAGGACCAAGCCCTCTTTCTCAGAGCTCTGAGGGCATGGCCCTCAAAACACGTTAGCTGTGCCCTACTCGATCTTCTTTTGTGAGTACACTTGACTTTTAATATTTAATGAATGAGTCATACAGTGATGTACTAGGAAGGTGCGCCTTCTTCCTTTGTTTGTATCTTAGGGCAGTATGTGAGTTGTAGTTGCACTCTAATGCACAGTGTCAATGGGGTGCCATCCTCAATAAATGACACCTCAGTGCACAGAATATAGAGCAGGTGTGTTGTGAATGGGCCCTAGGGCTAAAGTTACAATTCCATCACAGCCACCATCTATTCCTGTCAGGTTTGTGTTATTGCTAAGATACAGGATGGACCCAGAGTATACGGAATGCTCTGTGTGCATTGAGTCAACCTTGACTCATGGAATACAAGGGATTTTCTGTGCTCACTGATCCAGCCGTGACCCAAGGAATACAAGGAATTTTTTGTGCTTCCTGATCCAGCCTTGACCCAGGGAACACAAGGGATTTTCTGTATGCATTGAACCAGCTTTGACCTAGCGAATACAGGGGATTTTCTTTGTGCACTGAGCCAGCCTTGACACAGGGAACACTAGAGATTTTTTTCTGTGTGCACTGAGCCAGCTTTAACCCAGGGAATACAAGGGATGTTCTGTGCTCACTGAACCAACCTTGATCCAGGTAGTCCAAGGGTTTTCTGTGTGCACCGAGTCAACTTTGACTCATACAATACACTGGATTTTCTGTGCTCAAAGAGTCAGCCTTAACCCAGGGAACACAAGGGATTTTCTGTGCTCACTGAGCCAGCTTTAAAATTGAAAAAAAAACACATGGAAAGGGCAGCACCTAAAAAATAGATCCAAGCATATACAAGACAATGTAAAGAGCAACAGTGATATAGTTGTCTGAAATGCAGTGACCATAGCAACCATATTTCGGGTTTTGTTTGAAGCAGATAAGTCAATGAACAATGTGCTGATTGGCTGACACGGGTAACCATTCACTTCCTGTCCCTCTCTATTCTACTCATTGCAAAGTGTTAAATTGTTCAAATTTAGTCTTGTTTGTCCTTAGCAAAACATATTTATATGTAATAAAAGAGTAATTTAAAATAATACTTGCTTTAGACAATGCATTAGGAAGGTATTTGTACATAAGGTCACCTAATGTCCCCAACAGCGCAGAGCGTTTTTTGTACCGTCCTCCTATAAGCCGCTCTTTGTGTGATGCGTTTACGGTACAACTGTCAGGCTGACAAACCAATCTGGGCAGATCACGTCCAGGTCCGCAGTGACCTTTTAGACTATAAAAATAGCGCAAAGGACAGGGGACCACTGAACGTCTCATTAGGTTATATCTCCCTGTTGTGTCACCAGGAGAGATCAGGACAGACCCTCTATCCTGCTTTTCTATACACAGGCCAGATGACCATTACTGTGAATAAATATTATATTCTGATAACTGTATGTGATTAATATATGTGGTGATAGTGTCAGTATATAAATTCCTTTTTTTATTTTTATATTATACGTATTTCTCCAGATTTGCATGCAGACCAAGTGAAGGTAATAGAAGCAGGCCATTAAGAAAAACAAGATGCAAAATATATCTTTTTAAGTAAAAGTTAACAGCAGAGGAAAATAAACTAGAAAATGCATTTCCTGGGGAAAATGCGTGGGAATGCTGAATAGCCGAATTGCTAAAATGGCCCCCATCAAAACTGCCCCCATCATATTGCCATCAAAATTGCCCCATCAAAACTGCCCCATCATATTGCCATCAAAATTGCCCCATCAAAACTGCCCCATCATATTGCCACGATCAAAACTGCCCCATCAAAAATGCCCCATCATATTGCCGCCATCAAAACTGCCCCATCAAAAATGCCCCATCATATTGCCACCATCAAAACTGCCCCCATCATATTGCCACCATCAAAACTGCTCCATCAAAATTGTCCCCATCAAAACTGGCCCATCATATTGCCACCATCAAAACTGCCCCATCAGAATTGCCCCATCAAAAATGCCCCATCATATTCCTATAAATCAGTACATGGTGTGTCTGTCCCCTCCCCCGGGCTCTGTAATCAGAGCTGAGATGCTCCAGCCACCTCCCCCCCCCCTGTGTATAACAGAAGCTTTGATAACCATGGCAACAAAAGCAACACAGTACACTCTGATTAATATCTAAAATGTCCTGAAATTACCTCTAAACAAAAAGCTTTTTCACAAAAACTGTAAAAGATATCAAACTGAAAAGATATCGCCAGATAGCTAAATATTTTGTGAACATTTTAAAGTTTGTTTGGCGTCTGTAGGTGAAAGTATGAAGGAGCTAAAACTTTTGGGAGCGGAAGAAGATTTAAAGGATCTGAAGCATGCTCCCATTGACTTCAATGTTAAAAAAAAGTGATAAAAAGCTTAATATTTTAAAAAGTATAAATGGTAGAAAAAAAGTTGAAAAAGTCCTATCATTAGCTGAAAGAGACGAACAGTTTAATAGTTGAATGGTTTTAATAGCTGAAAGTATGCAGAAGTTACGCAGAGCCAAAAAATGTACGGAATAATAAAGAAATAAATAATAAAAATAAATAAAATTGAATAAAAATAGTGGGACTGCTAAAGCAGTCCCACTAATAACCGTCACTTCAAGAAAAACATGTTATTACAGGAGATATATCCCTATTACATCAGTATACTGAGCCTACAGGCTGAATTCACAAAGCTCAGAAAAAAGGACGTGGCCCCTTTAAGAAAAATCGTCAGTTATTTTTTTTGCTCAATCATCAAACTAACTGACAGTGAAAGGGTTAAAAAAAAAAACCTCCACTGTGATGTCATCACCTGCTACACTATAAGGCTGCACAGGGCTCTGGGATCAGTATCTGAGTTGTTACTGTACAGTGAAGACGTGTTATTGTCTTTGTCCAGTTTTACTCTTGCAGATTGATTGGATTCGGTTTTTATTCGATTCAGTTTTATTGCAATTTCTCAGACTTAAAGCGTGTCTTATTATTCTTCATAATGAGACAATTTAAAAGTAAACAGATTGTTTCTCAAAACAACAATATTGAGAAACCAACCAAAGGAAGCCCAGCTATGGAAGGAGGTATCAATATAGAGCTTGCAGATCCGCCATTCAAGAAGCCCACCAAAATGAGGAGGGCGCGGCGATTTGTACGTCGCTGTTTCAGATCCGTTATCGGTTGTTTTGATGTCGGCTGTAAAGCCAAAGGACCACGCCAGAACAAAGAACGCGATGCTGGTAAGTTTTGTGGATATTGATAAATACAAAATACTTTCATTGCATTCTTTTTCCTCCCATTGATGACAATCACACCCCCCTCCCCCCTATATGTACACATGTATAGGGATGGCCATAGACATTGCTGGCTTTTGTCTTGTAAACACTATTCTGAGGATTTATTTTAAATCAAGAGAAACAAGCAGCTACTTTTAGATCTGTTTACCCTGAGCCAAGTCCCCCCCCTCCCCCCCTCTTTTTCCAACTGTCACCTACTAACTGACTTTTTTTTTTTTTGAACAAGCCTTGCATGCCACTTATTACAGGCTGGACTGATGACCTCAGTGCCACCCAGCAAGATGGCAGAGATTTACAATATGGAAAGAAAAGAACCCCACATACACGTTTAACCCCTTGTTACCCACATAACACATATACATAGTCCCCAAAATTTCATAAAAAATATTGCACAGAAACTGTTTTTAGCTGCACATGTAGCAAAGGCATTATAGGCTGAGCATGTATTTTCATTTACAATAGGAGTCGTTCTACAACATTAAACCAATGCCATACATTACAGTGATGGTAAAGCTTGTTCTTTTATTTTTTACCTGCTCTGTGCAATGCCCAGAAAGAAAATAAAACAAGCTGCCTCATGCACACTGGACGTTATAATATAGTTATAAAAATGCCAGTAGCTTTGCAGTGAGTTTTTCAACGTTTTTGCAATAGCGTTTTTTTTTACAGCATTTGCCTTTTTTGGCGTATTATTTTTTTATTTTTTTTTTTTTTACTGAGCCAGTGAGGAGCAAGAGAGCCTTGGCTCTTGTGCACATTGCTGGATCGGGATCAAGTATGTATTTAGGCTGGATTTACACCTATGCATTTTTAGTGCTTTTTGCATTTTGCAGATTTGCACTACAGTCCATTTAACATGGTTTCCTATGGAACACATTCTGTAGTGCAAATCTGCAAAATGCAAAAGGCACTAAAACTGCATAGGTGTGAATCCAGCCTTAGGCTCTATTCACACTAATGCGTTTTTTAATGCATTTTGCAGAAATGCATGAGAATTTTTTAACATGGATTCCTATGGAACATGTTCACATCAATGCATTTTTGTGGCTCTGCGTTTTTGGAAAAGGTTGGGGACTTTTTTCATGCAAAATACAGCGTTTTGCATGTAATAGAATTCAATGGACCTGCATCCAAAAACGCAAGTACCGCGGTTTTACCGCGTTTTTGCTGCGTTTTTTTCCTTTCATTTTTTTAACACTATATACAGAAAAAAAAACTGTAAAAAAAAAGGCAAAACGCGGCAAAAACACATGTTCAAAAACGCGGCAAGCACTGCAAAAAGCACTGCAGAAACGCTCAAAAGCAACATGCATAGATGTGAATCGAGCCTAAGGGGGGCTGGGGGGGCATGCAGAAGTTTTTTTTTTTTAGAAATGCAGCAAGATGAAATCCCTCTGCCTTTACAAGCACTTTAATTGAACCAGTATAAGGCTGGATTCACACCTATGCAGTTTTAGTGCTTTTTGCATTTTGCAGATTTGCACTACAGAACGTGTTCCATAGGAAATCATGTTAAATGGACTGTAGTGCAAATCTGCAAAATGCAAAAAGCACTAAAACTGCATAGGGGTGAATCCAGCCTAATGCCCTGTACACACGATTGGACATTAATCGGACATTCCGATAACAAAATCCTAGGATTTTTTCTGACAGATGTTGGCTCAAACTTGTCTTGCATACACACAGTCACACAAAGTTGTCGGAAAATCCGATCATTCTGAACGCGGTGACGTAAAACGCGTACGTCGGGACTATAAACGGGGCAGTAGCCAATAGCTTTCATCCCTTTATTTATTCTGAGCATGCGTGGCACTTTGTGCTTCAGATTTGTGTACACACGATCGGAAATTCCGACAACGGATTTTGTTGTCGGAAAATTTTATAGCAAGCTCTCAAACTTTTTGTGTCGGAAAATCCGATGGAAAATGTCTGATGGAGCACACACACGGTCGGAATTTCCGACAACAAGGTCCTATCACACATTTTCCGTCGGAAAATCCGACCGTGTGTACAGGGCATAAGAGAGCTGAAGTTGTCATAGCTAAAGAAAAACAAAAAAAAAAAAACAAAACACACTTGTAGGAAGCAAGTCCGCTGATCCCAAAGTTTTGCAAGGTGCGGGACTTTAAAGAGGCGCTCCAGTCTCCCCCCAAAAAATTTAAAGTCAGCAGCTACAAATACTATAGCTGCTAACTTTTAATATAAAGACACTTTACCTGTCCAAACATCCAGAGCTGTCCTCACCTGAGCCGATTCTTCAATCCCAGCCTCTTCTATATAAATTCACCAGAGCAATCCGGTAGATTGATATAAAAGAGGCTGGGATTTTAGTTAAATTATAAGAAACAGCAGAGCTCTCAGCCTGAAAGTGAAGAAATTGTCTCCTTTCTGCAGTGGCGCCCCCCACCCCCCACTCCCCTCTCCCCTCCCCGCTTAACTAATAGGGCCAGGGAAAGTATTTCTTTTAATGGCTCCAGATTTTTTCAGAAGTAGGGACTCCCATTTGCTGCTGTGGTGTTCTGATCCCAGGGCTGATAAATGACACACTTTCTTGACAAAACTGCCACTCAACAAAGCCTCTGCTTAGCTGGTCTGATGATTCACAAACCCCTGCCACAATGTACAGCCAGGCAGGTGACACCACTACCTCCTGTCACAACTTTCTTTGTGACCTGCCTACTCATTTAACTATGAAAGTGCATCATCATACTGCTAAAAATAATACGCAACCAGATCACAATGAGCCACTACTTAAGATCTTATCACTGCGCCAAAGAGAAACCTGATATATATAGAGCGGCCACTTTAAAAGAAATGATATAATAAAACAGCATCTACCAAACATAGGTTTAAAGTAAATAGTGGTGCTAGGTAATGCGATAACATAAACAATACACATATATATTACACACCCAGTAAGTAGCAATGTGCAAACAATAAATATGCAAAAACAGAGATAGTCCATAAACTGTGATATTAATACTGGGTAGGATCTCTGTGATAGATATTCAGTTGATAGAATGATCTGACACCCCACCACGTGATCAACACCGTGTACCCGCCCACACAGTGTGCCCACAGAAATTACCTATGTTTGGTAGATGCTGTTTTATTATACTGCTAAACATACTTGTTGGCTTCCAATCTTCCAATCATGGAATTTTAGTGGGTCAGCATAACTGCCAGGCAACCAGCATTTTTATACAAAGGCCAACAACAGTTTTTCCTGTGTCACTGTCATGTCGGGTTTACTATTTGTCCCTGGCAGTGGAGCTTTGAACGTTTTTCTTCATAACTTGATGTTGTATAAAGAAAAATATATGAAATGTAGGTAAAGATGCTAAATCCAATTCCTATTTCTTTATTGCAGATGAAGGCGAGATTTACTGCAGACACAGCTCACAAGGCAAGCCTGCCACAGTGAGCAGTATTGAAAGGGACGTTCAGACTCCAGAAGAGTGTGTCGCCCACATTCAGACCCCAGAAGAGTGTGTCGCCCACATTCAGACCCCAGAAGAGTGTGTCGCCCACATTCAGACTCCAGAAGAGTGTGTCACTCAGACTCCAGAAGAGTGTGTCACTCAGACTCCAGAAGAGTGTGTCACTCAGACTCCAGAAGAGTGTGTCGCCCACAGTCAGACTTCAGAAGAGTGTGTCGCCCACATTCAGACTCCAGAAGAGTGTGTCATCCACATTCAGACTCCAGAAGAGTGTGTCACTCAGACTCCAGAAGAGTGTGTCACTCAGACTCCAGAAGAGTGTGTCACTCAGACTCCAGAAGAGTGTGTCGCCCACAGTCAGACTTCAGAAGAGTGTGTCGCCCACATTCAGACGCCAGAAGAGTGTGTCACCCACACTCAGACTCCAGAAGAGTGTGTCACCCACACTCAGACTCCAGAAGAGTGTGTCACCCACATTCAGACTCCAGAAGAGTGTGTCGCCCACATTCAGACTCCAGAAGAGTGTGTCGCCCACATTCAGACTCCAGAAGAGTGTGTCATCCACATTCAGACTCCAGAAGAGTGTGTCATCCACATTCAGACTCCAGAAGAGTGTGTCACTCAGACTCCAGAAGAGTGTGTCACTCAGACTTCAGAAGAGTGTGTCACTCAGACTCCAGAAGAGTGTGTCACTCAGACTCCAAAAGAGTGTGTCACTCAGACTCCAGAAGAGTGTGTCGCCCACAGTCAGACTTCAGAAGAGTGTGTCGCCCACATTCAGACTCCAGAAGAGTGTGTCACCCACACTCAGACTCCAGAAGAGTGTGTCGCCCACACTCAGACTCCAGAAGAGTGTGTCGCCCACACTCAGACTCCAGAAGAGTGTGTCGCCCACACTCAGACTTCAGAAGAGTGTGTCGCCCTCACTCAGACTCCAAAAGAGTGTGTCGCCCACACTCAGACTCCAGAAGAGTATGTCGCTCACGTTCAGTCTCCAGAAGAGTGTGACGCTAACGTTGAGACTCCAGCAGAGTGTGATGCTCATGTGCAAACTCCAGAAGAGTGTGATGTGCACATTGGGACTGTACCAGACATTCAGACTCCACCAAAATGCCAGGTGAACCATGGGAACACCTCCTCCGGTAAAAATGGGGGCAAGGTTACAAGAAAGGATAGGCAGATACTGGTGGTAGGGGATTCAATTATTAGAGGGACAGAAAGGGCAATCTGTCACAAAGACCGTCATCTACGAACAGTATGTTGTTTACCAGGCGCTCGGGTTCGGGACATTGCAGATCGGATGGAAAGATTGTTGCGTGGGGCTGGGGAGGACCCAGCTGTCTTGGTACATATTGGTACCCATGACAAAGTTAGAGAAAGATGGAGCATCCTACAAAATGATTTCAGGGACATAGGGACTATGTTGAAAAAAAGGACATCCAAGGCAGTATTTTCAGAAATACTGCCTGTACCTCACGCCACACCAGAAAGGCAGCAGGAGCTTAGAGAGCTTAACAAGTGGCTAAAGAACTGGTGCAGAGAAGAGAAGTTTGGCTTCATGGAGAACTGGTCTGACTTTGCGGTCACTTCCCGACTCTATAACAGGGATGGACTGCACTTAAATGGGAGGGGTGCAGCTTTTTTGGGAGTGAAGATTGCCAACAAGTTGGAAGAAATTGTTCAGACTCCAGAAGAGTGTGTCACCAACATTCAGACTCCAGAAGAGTGTGTCGCCCACACTCAGACTCCAGAAGAGTGTGTCATCCACACTCAGACTCCAGAAGAGTGTGTCGCCCACATTCAGACTTCAGAAGAGTGTGTCGCCCACATTCAGACTCCAGAAGAGTGTATTGCTCACACTCAGACTCCAGAAGAGTGTGACACTCCCGTTCAGACTCAAGAAGAGTGTGACACTCCCGTTCAGGCTCCAGCAAAGTGCAACATTCCCGTTCAGGCTCCCGCTGAGTGCAACACTCTCTTTCAGGCTCCAGCAAAGTGCGACACTCTCGTTCAGGCTCCAGTAGAGTGCGACACTCCCGTTCAGGCTCCAGTAGAGTGCGACACTCCCGTTCAGGCTCCAGTAGAGTGCGACACTCCCGTTCAAGCTCTAGCAGAGTGCTACATTCCCATTCAAGCTCCAGCAGACAGGGCCATTCAGGCTCCAGCAGAGTGGGCCATTCAGGCTCCAGCAGATTGGGACGCCCACGTTCAGGCTCAAGCAGAGTGGGATGCCCACGTTCAGGCTCCACAAGTGTATGCCGTTCAGGCTCCAGAAGAGTGGGTGGTTCTGGCTCCAGAAGAGTGGGCCGTTCAGGCTCCAGAAGAGTGGGCCGTTCAGGCTCCAGAAGAGTGGGCCGTTCAGGCTCCAGAAGAGTGGGCCGTTCAGGCTCCAGCAGAGTGGGCCGTTCAGGCTCCAGCAGGGTGGGCCGTTCAGGCTCCAGCAGGGTGGGCCGTTCAGGCTCCAGCAGAGTGGGCCGTTCAGGCTCCAGATGAGTGGGCCGTTCAGGCTACAGATGAGTGGGCCGTTCAGGCTACAGATGAGTGGGCCGTTCAGGCTCCAGAAGAGTGGGCCGTTCAGGCTCCAGAAGAGTGGGCCGTTCAGGCTCCAGAAGAGTGGGCCGTTCAGGCTCCAGCAGGGTGGGCCGTTCAGGCTCCAGCAGGGTGGGCCGTTCAGGCTCCAGCAGGGTGGGCCGTTCAGGCTCCAGCAGAGTGGGCCGTTCAGGCTCCAGCAGAGTGGGCCGTTCAGGCTCCAGATGAGTGGGCCGTTCAGGCTACAGATGAGTGGGCCGTTCAGGCTACAGATGAGTGGGCCGTTCAGGCTACAGATGAGTGGGCCGTTCAGGCTCCAGAAGAGTGGGCCGTTCAGGCTCCAGAAGAGTGGGCCGTTCAGGCTCCAGAAGAGTGGGCCGTTCAGGCTCCAGCAGGGTGGGCCGTTCAGGCTCCAGCAGGGTGGGCCGTTCAGGCTCCAGCAGGGTGGGCCGCTCAGGCTCCAGCAGAGTGGGCCGCTCAGGCTCCAGCAGGGTGGGCCGTTCAGGCTCCAGCAGGGTGGGCCGTTCAGGCTCCAGCAGGGTGGGCCGCTCAGGCTCCAGAAGAGTGGGCCGTTCAGGCTCCAGAAGAGTGGGCCGTTCAGGCTCCAGCAGGGTGGGCCGTTCAGGCTCCAGCAGGGTGGGCCGCTCAGGCTCCAGCAGAGTGGGCCGTTCAGGCTCCAGCAGAGTGGGCCGTTCAGGCTCCAGCAGAGTGGGCCGTTCAGGCTACAGATGAGTGGGCCGTTCAGGCTACAGATGAGTGGGCCGTTCAGGCTACAGATGAGTGGGCCGTTCAGGCTTCAGCAGGGTGGGCCGTTCAGGCTACAGAAGAGTGGGCCGTTCAGGCTTCAGCAGGGTGGGCCGTTCAGGCTTCAGCAGGGTGGGCCGTTCAGGCTTCAGCAGGGTGGGCCGTTCAGGCTCCAGCAGGGTGGGCCGTTCAGGCTACAGAAGAGTGGGCCGTTCAGGCTTCAGCAGGGTGGGCCGTTCAGGCTCCAGCAGGGTGGGCCGTTCAGGCTCCAGCAGGGTGGGCCGTTCAGGCTCCAGCAGGGTGGGCCGTTCAGGCTTCAGCAGGGTGGGCCGTTCAGGCTCCAGGAGAGTGGGCCGTTCAGGCTTCAGCAGGGTGGGCCGTTCAGGCTCCAGAAGGGTGGGCCGTTCAGGCACCAGAAGGGTGGGCCGTTCAGGCTCCAGAAGAGTGGGCCGTTCAGGCTCCAGAAGAGTGGGCCGTTCAGGCACCAGAAGGGTGGGCCGTTCAGGCACCAGAAGGGTGGGCCGTTCAGGCTCCAGGACAGTGGGCCATTCAGGCTCCAGGAGAGCTGGCCGTACCGGCTCCAGAAGAGTGGGCCATTCAGGCTCCAGAAGAGTGGGCCGTTCAGGCTCCAGAAGGGTGGGCCGTTCAGGCACCAGAAGCGTGGGCCGTTCAGGCACCAGAAGGGTGGGCCGTTCAGGCACCAGAAGGGTGGGCCGTTCAGGCTCCAGGACAGTGGGCCATTCAGGCTCCAGGAGAGCTGGCCGTACCGGCTCCAGAAGAGTGGGCCATTCAGGCTCCAGAAGAGTGGGCCGTTCAGGCACCAGAAGGGTGGGCCGTTCAGGCACCAGAAGGGTGGGCCGTTCAGGCTCCAGGACAGTGGGCCATTCAGGCTCCAGGAGAGCTGGCCGCACCGGCTCCAGAAGAGTGGGCCGTTCAGGCACCAGAAGGGTGGGCCGTTCAGGCACCAGAAGGGTGGGCCGTTCAGGCTTCAGAAGGGTGGGCCGTTCAGGCTTCAGAAGGGTGGGCCGGTTAGCTTCCAGAAGGAGGGCTTTTCAGGCTCCAGCAGAGTGGGCCTTTCAGGCTCCAGCAGAATGGGTCATTAAGGCTCCAGAAGGGTGGGCCGTTCAGGCTCCAGAAGGGTGGGCCGTTCAGGCTCCAGAAGGGTGGGCCGTTCAGGCTCCAGAAGGGTGGGCCGTTCATGTCCCAGTAGGGTGGGCCGTTCAGGCTCCAGAAGGGTGGGCCGTTCAGGCTCCAGAAGGGTGGGCCGTTCAGGCTCCAGAAGGGTGGGCCGTTCAGGCTCCAGAAGGGTGGGCCGTTCAGGCTCCAGAAGGGTGGGCCGTTCAGGCTCCAGAAGGGTGGGCCGTTCATGTCCCAGTAGGGTGGGCCATTCAGGCTCCAGAAGGGTGGGCCGTTCAGGCTCCAGAAGGGTGGGCCGTTCAGGCTCCAGAAGGGTGGGCCGTTCAGGCTCCAGAAGGGTGGGCCGTTCATGTCCCAGTAGGGTGGGCCGTTCAGGCTCCAGAAGGGTGGGCCGTTTAGGTCCCAGAAGGGGGGGTTTTCAGGCTCCAGCAGAGTGGGCCATTAAGGCTCCAGAAGGGTGGGCCATTAAGGCTCCAGAAGGGTGGGCCATTAAGGCTCCAGAAGGGTGGGCCATTAAGGCTCCAGAAGGGTGGGCCGTTCAGGCTCCAGAAGGGTGGGCCGTTCAGGCTCCAGAAGGGTGGGCCGTTCAGGCTCCAGAAGGGTGGGCCATTCAGGTTCCAGAAGGAGGGCTTTTCAGGCTCCAGCAGAGTGGGCCTTTCAGGCACCAGCAGAATGGGCCATTAAGGCTCCAGAAAGGTGGGCCGTTCAGGCTCCAGAAGGGTGGGCCGTTCAGGCTCCAGTAGGGTAGGCCGTTCAGGCTCCAGAAGGGTGGGCCGTTCAGGCTCCAGAAGGGTGGGCCGTTCAGGCTCCAGAAGGGTGGGCCGTTCAGGCTCCAGAAGGGTGGGCCGTTCAGGCTCCAGAAGGGTGGGCCGTTCAGGCTCCAGAAGGGTGGGCCGTTCAGGCTCCAGAAGGGTGGGCCGTTCAGGCTCCAGAAGGGTGGGCCGTTTAGGTCCCAGAAGGGGGGGTTTTCAGTCTCCAGCAGAGTGGGCCTTTCAGGCTCCAGCAGAATGGGCCATTAAGGCTCCAGAAGGGTGGGCCGTTCAGGCTCCAGAAAGGTAGGCCTTTCAGGCTCCAGAAGGGTGGGCCGTTCAGGCTCCAGAATGGGGACCGTTCGGGCTCCAGAAGGGTGGGCCATTCAGGCTTCAGAAGGGTGGGCCGTTTAGGTTACAGAAAGAGAGCTTTTCAGGCTTCAGCAGAGTGGGCCTTTCAGGCACCAGCAGAATGGGCCATTAAGGCTCCAGAAGGGTGGGCCGTTCAGGCTCCAGAAGGGTGGGCCGTTCAGGCTCCAGTAGGGTGGGCCGTTCAGGCTCCAGAAGGGTGGGCCGTTCAGGCTCCAGAATGGGGACCGTTCGGGCCCCAGAAGGGTGGGCCATTCAGGCTTCAGAAGGGTGGGCCGTTCAGGCTCCAGAAGGGTGGGCCATTCAGGTTCCAGAAGGAGGGCTTTTCAGGCTCCAGCAGAGTGGGCCTTTCAGGCACCAGCAGAATGGGCCATTAAGGCTCCAGAAGGGTGGGCCGTTCAGGCTCCAGAAGGGTGGGCCGTTCAGGCTCCAGTAGGGTGGGCCGTTCAGGCTCCAGAAGGGTAGGCCGTTCAGGCTCCAGAATGGGGACCGTTCGGGCTCCAGAAGGGTGGGCCATTCAGGCTTCAGAAGGGTGGGCCGTTTAGGTTCCAGAAAGAGAGCTTTTCAGGCTTCAGCAGAGTGGGCCGTTCAGGCTCCAGCAGAATGGGCCATTAAGGCTACAGAAGGGTGGGCCGTTCAGGCTTCAGCAAGGTGGGCCGTTCAGGCTCCAGAAGGGTGGGCCATTCATGTCCCAGTAGGGTGGGCCGTTTAGGTCCCAGAAGGGGGGGTTTTCAGGCTCCAGCAGAGTGGGCCATTCAGGCTCCAGAAGAGTGGGCCGTTCAGGCACCAGAAGGGTTGGCCGTTCAGGCACCAGAAGGGTGGGCCGTTCAGGCACCAGAAGGGTGCGCCGTTCAGGCTCCAGGAGGGTGGGCTGTTTAGGCTCCAGAAGGGTGGGCCGTTCAGGCTCTAGCAGAGTGGGCCTTTCAGGCTCCAGCAGAGTGGGCCTTTCAGGCTCCAGCAGAATGGGCCATTAAGGCTCCAGAAGGGTGGGCCGTTCAGGCTCCAGAAGGGTGGGCCGTTCAGGCTCCAGAAGGGTGGGCCGTTCATGTCCCAGTAGGGTGGGCCGTTCAGGCTCCAGAAGGGTGGGCCGTTCATGTCCCAGTAGGGTGGGCCGTTCAGGCTCCAGAAGGGTGGGCCATTTAGTTCCCAGAAGGGGGGGTTTCAGTCTCCAGCAGAGTGGGCCTTTCAGGCTCCAGCAGAATGGGCCATTAAGGCTGCAGAAGAGTGGGCCGTTCAGGCTCCAGAAAGGTGGGCCTTTCAGGCTCCAGAAGGGTGGGCCGTTCAGGCTCCAGAAGGGGGACCGTTCGGGCTCCAGAAGGGTGGGCCATTCAGGCTCCAGAAGGGTGGGCCGTGTAGGTTCCAGAAGGAGGGCTTTTCAAGCTCCAGCAGAGTGGGCCTTTCAGGTTCCAGCAGAATGGGCCATTAAGGCTACAGAAGGGTGGGCCGTTCAGGCTCCAGAAGGGTGGGCCATTCATGTCCCAGTAGGGTGGGCCGTTCAGGCTCCAGAAGGGTGGGCCGTTTAGGTCCCAGAAGGGGGGGTTTTCAGGCTCCAGCAGAGTGGGCCTTTCAGGCTCCAGCAGAATGGGCCATTAAGGATCCAGCAGAATGGGCCATTAAGGATCCAGAAGGGTGGACCATTAAGGCTCCAGAAGGGTGGGCCATTAAGGCTCCAGAAGGGTGGGCCATTAAGGCTCCAGAAGGGTGGGCCGTTCAGGCTCCAGAAGGGTGGGCCGTTCAGGCTCCAGAAGGGTGGGCTGTTCAGGCTCCAGAAGGGTGGGCTGTTCAGGCTCCAGAAGGGTGGGCCGTACAGGCTCCAGAAGGGTGGGCCGTTCAGGCTCCAGAAGGGTGGGCCGTTTAGGTTCAAGAAAGAGAGCTTTTCAGGCTTTTCAGGCTCCAGCAGAATGGGCCATTAAGGCTACAGAAGGGTGGGCCGTTCAGGCTCCAGAAGGGTGGGCCGTTCAGGCTCCAGAAGGGTGGGCCGTTTAGGTCCCAGAAGGGGGGGTTTTCAGGCTCCAGCAGAGTGGGCCTTTCAGGCTCCAGCAGAATGGGCCATTAAGGCTGCAGAAGAGTGGGCCGTTCAGGCTCCAGAAAGGTGGGCCTTTCAGGCTCCAGAAGGGTGGGCCGTTCAGGCTCCAGAAGGGGGACCGTTCGGGCTCCAGAAGGGTGGGCCATTCAGGCTCCAGAAGGGTGGGCCGTGTAGGTTCCAGAAGGAGGGCTTTTCAAGCTCCAGCAGAGTGGGCCTTTCAGGCTCCAGCAGAATGGGCCATTAAGGCTACAGAAGGGTGGGCCGTTCAGGCTCCAGAAGGGTGGGCCATTCATGTCCCAGTAGGGTGGGCCGTTCAGGCTCCAGAAGGGTGGGCCGTTTAGGTCCCAGAAGGGGGGGTTTTCAGGCTCCAGCAGAGTGGGCCTTTCAGGCTCCAGCAGAATGGGCCATTAAGGATCCAGCAGAATGGGCCATTAAGGATCCAGAAGGGTGGACCATTAAGGCTCCAGAAGGGTGGGCCATTAAGGCTCCAGAAGGGTGGGCCATTAAGGCTCCAGAAGGGTGGGCCGTTCAGACTCCAGAAAGGTGGGCTGTTCAGGCTCCAGAAGGGTGGGCTGTTCAGGCTCCAGAAGGGTGGGCCGTACAGGCTCCAGAAGGGTGGGCCGTTCAGGCTCCAGAAGGGTGGGCCGTTTAGGTTCAAGAAAGAGAGCTTTTCAGGCTTTTCAGGCTCCAGCAGAATGGGCCATTAAGGCTACAGAAGGGTGGGCCGTTCAGGCTCCAGAAGGGTGGGCCGTTCAGGCTCCAGAAGGGTGGGCCGTTCAGGCTCCAGAAGGGTGGGCCGTTTAGGTCCCAGAAGGGGGGGTTTTCAGGCTCCAGCAGAGTGGGCCTTTCAGGCTCCAGCAGAATGGGCCATTAAGGCTCCAGAAAGGTGGGCCGTTCAGGCTCCAGAAAGGTGGGCCGTTCAGGCTCCAGAAGGGTGGGCCGTTCAGGCTCCAGAAGGGGGACCGTTCAGGCTTCAGAAGGGTGGGCCGTTTAGGTTCCAGAAGGAGGGCTTTTCAGGCTCCAGCAGAATGGGCCATTAGGGCTACAGAAGGGTGGGCCGTCCAGGCTCCAGAAGGGTGGGCCGTTCAGAAGGGGGGGGTTCAGGCTCCAGCAGAGTGGGCCTTTCAGGCTCCAGCAGAATGGGCCATTAAGGCTCCAGAACGGTGAGCCATTAAGGCTCCAGAAGGGTGGGCCGTTCATGCTCCAGAAAGGTGGGCCGTTCATGCTCCAAAAAGGTGGGCCGTTCATGCTCCAGAAAGGTGGGCCGTTCAGGCTCCAGAAGGGTGGGCCGTTCAGGCTCCAGAAGGGTGGGCCGTTCAGGCTCCAGAAGGGGGACCGTTCGGGCTCCAGAAGGGTGGGCCATTCAGGCTCCAGAAGGGTGGGCTGTTCAGCCTCCAGAAGGGTGGGCCGTACAGCCTCCAGAAGGGTGGGCCGCTCAGGCTCCAGAAGGGTGGGCTGTTTAGGCCCCAGAAGAGTGGGCCGTTCATCCTCCAGAAGGGTGGGCCGTTCAGGCCCCAGAAGGGTGGGCCGTTCAGGCCCCAGAAGGGTGGGCCATTCATGTCCCAGTAGGGTGGGCCGTTCAAGCTATAGAAGAGTGTGCCGTTCAAGCTCCAGAAGGGTGGGCCGTTCAGGCTCCAGAAGGGTGGGGCGTTTAGGCTCCAGAAGGGTGGGCCTTTCAGGCTCCAGCAGAATGGGCCATTAAGGCTCCAGAAGGGTGGGAGAGAGCGTCGTGTCAACATCGGAAGAAGAGAAGAGGGAAGAAGACGATCCAAAAGTCCGGGCCACCGCTAGCAAAAGAGCGGCAGAAGATAGCGGAGGAGCCGGCAGAAGATCCAGACACCGGGAGAAGACGCTGGAGAGACCCCTGAAGTCGGAAGAAGACCCCCGGAGTCAGAAGAAGACCCCCGGAGCTGCCTAATAAATTACTTTAAAAACCTGTGTACTGTGTTTTTTTATTGACACTTTTTTCCCTAGGTGAATGGGTAGGGGTACGATGTACCCCATACTCATTCACGAAGGGTGGGGGGCTGGGATCTGGGGGCCCCCTTATTAAAGATAAGCCCCCGCCCGCAGACCCCGACAACCAATGGCCAGGGTTGTCGGGAAGAGGCCCTTGTCCTCATCAACATGGGGACAAGGTGCTTTGGGGAGGGGGGGCCGCATGGCGCCCCCTCCCCCACAGCACCCACCCCCCATGTTGAGGGCATGCGGCCTGGTACGGCTCAAGGGGGGGGCGCTCGCTCGTCCCCACCCCCTTTCCTGACCGGTCGGGCTGCGTGCTCGCATAAGGGTCTGGTATGCATCTTTGGGGGACCCCTCACGCCGTTTTTTCGGCGTAGGGGGTTCTCCTTAAAATCCATACCAGATCTAAGGGCCTGGTATGCCCCTGGAGGGGAACCCATGCCGTTTTTTTATCTAAAATTTGGCGTGGAGGTCCCCCTCAAGATTCATACCAAACACAGTGCTTGGCATTGGCGGGGATCCAAGTCGGATCCCCGCACCAGTGTGAACCCGGCTCGCAAGGTGTCAATCTCGCCGATAAAAGTGGCGAGGTTGACACAGTATCAGACAACAATACAGAAGTTGACCAAAGGGTGGTGGTAAAGAGCTGAAAAACCACGTGATTTGGTGAAAGTTGGCTGGAAAAGTCCTGCAGTCTGTATGCAAGACAAACTTATGGCCAACGCCCTTTGTACATAAATCCAAGGGAAAGTTTGTACAAAGTCCTATCGTGTGTATGGGGCTTTAGACTTACTAAACTGCTGACCGGGTGCAGATTCATTGGTTTATGGAAGTGGTGCCTCAGAACTTAACAAATCTGAAAGATAATTTCCTAGAACAGCCACCCTCCCTCCTTGCACATCATAGCCCTCTCCTCTTCTGAGAGTATCTCATTACTGTCTGTGCCGGCCCAGCTCCTCCACTCCTAGCCTGCCTACATAACCTTTTATATTGCTTTCAGAGATAGGGGAGGGGGAAGGGGAGCAGCCGTTTCCAACCTTTTTACCCCCAGAGGAACCCATAAAGTAATAATGTTCAGTTTTTGGGAAGCCTTACTAAAACCAATTCCTCAGGGGTCAAAGGCAAAAATGCCTACAATGATGGTTAGTAGAAAGAATGCAACCCTTGCAGTTGGGTTCAAGATACCATCCATATAGATAGCTAAAAAGATAAGTAGTGACATACTGCTGGCTTGAACCTGGAATTATGCAGGCACCATCAAATGGGATTCCAATCAACCACAGCTCAAGTCATCCTTGCAGCTCTGGAGGAACCCTGGTTGAGAATGGCTGCTATAGAGAGTGATGACCACACACAGCTGCAGTCTCGAGGCTTTTGGATGTCTATAAAAGGAAGGCTTTTAGAGATAAATAACAGGCATAAAATATGGTAAACACACATATAATCCTATAGGCAGATTGCTGTTGAAATGAATGGTTTGGGCACAGGGTCTTTTTTAAGTGTATGCAAAACCAAAGATTGTGTCAGCTGTCTCAGATTAGATTTTGCATGGCTTTGGAAGCTTGAAGCCTTCTCACTTCCTGGTGTGTCTCTGTAACAGGCAGTAAAGCGAAATCTCCCTAATGGACATATAATATGAAAACTCAAAAAAGCCTAACAGGAGTCTTAACCATTGTCCCAAAACTGTAAACAAAAAAAACAAAAAAAGTTGTAAAACAACTCTTGCAGTGGAGCTCCCTCCTCCCCAAGCACTGCAGGGGTTAAATTCTCATTTTTGTCTAGGGTACCTTTATATGCAGTTTTACTTACCCTACCCCTCCTGTAGGTTCCTCCTTCTATGTGATCGGTCTCGGAAAACCTGACATCGTCACGTACAATAAAGGAAGGGTAAGCACTGGAAGTCACACATCTGTGGTGTCCTACTGCAAAGAATGGAGTGGCAACCTCAGCCTGGACTCCGGCCAAGCCCTCATCATCATGTACAAGGCAGGACCAGCCAATCCTGATATAGTCATACACCCCTGGATGACATCCTATTGGATGAAATGCGGCAGCTGGAGCTACAGCGGTGACTGAATCATGCCTGCCAGGGTGGTGACTGTGTTGATTTGTTCACATGCCTGATTTTACCGGCCTTGTGTGAGTAGTATTCGTTTTTATAAACTGATGAAATATTACAATATCACACTATGAGTTCCTCCATTATCTCTACATTCCCTTGAGCTTTTTCTGCAAAGTGTTTTGGGGGCCCTTAGTCTGTGTCCTGGAGTGTGTCATCCATCCCAACAGGGATTTCACCCTAAAAGTACAGCCAGGCCTCCAGATCTGAGGTCTTACCTGTTGGGTAAGCAATTTGTGAGTTGGGTGTGCACTCAGGTGTAGAGTGATACACATCTACACATGGAGATTGTAGCGATATATACACCTACCTCAACAACTGTCTTGCCCTGATCACTTTTTACCTTGGATGGACTTTGAACTGTGAACTTAACCAAAATTTTACTTTTGGATACTTTCTTGATGAATTGATTGTTTCTTTTATATGATGTCAAAATTGAGGTTGTGACCTGTCCACTTATAATTGTATAGATGCACCAACAAGCCTCCATCCCATAAAGTACAGAGAAAATGGAGATAGAAAGCGGGACTTTGTGTGAGGCATGTTGGTGAATAGGTTTAAGAGGGGATATCTAAGGTGGATCCTATATCGAGTGATGATACCCACAACATATATTACAGGAAAAATGATATATATTTTAATACAAAAGAAAAATTATAAAACAAAATGCATAATAAAAAAAGTACATTTGGGCTACGATGAGGCATGTTAACATACGTCAGTTTACAGACATGATTGGAATAATAGTTGCACATATACAAGTCATAATAAGATGGTATAGTACATGATATAGTGAATAAAAGTATGCATCCATAGATGTTAACTCTACGCGTTTCTTGGCTTGAAACCAATCGTCAGGAGTCTGATGCAGTGTAGCTGCATTGAAAAAATGACTATGTGTCAGTAAAAGTGTGGGGAAAATGGACACATGAAACTGCAAATTTGTTTTAATATACTCACAAAACATGCATGGGTGGATCATACCCCATACATTATGGTGCAATGTTGGTCCGGGTATACTGAATCTCCCCCGGGGTTGAGGCAGAGAGCACGCTCCAAAAGACCGTCGGCCCCGACCGACAAAATGGCCGGAGCATCTGCAAGGGCCACCAAGCGGGAACAGGTGACGAGGCCCAGGGAATGGGAAAAACACTGGGAATGAAAAGAGGATGTGTGAGTGTGAGTGACATGGGTGAAAGGTAGGTGATAAGTGTGGAAAGAAGGACAAGAGATAGAGCCCAAATTATACGTAGATAAAGAAATGTGAATAACCAATCACCAAGGGGAGGAGTGTGTGAGGCAAAAAGTGAGTGTGCAAAATAGGAAGCCACTGCAGGTGTCAGTGGAGAAATGTGAGGGTGTACAGGGAGATTACCTGTGGTGAGACTGCCAGGCCAGGTGACGTGCCCCAAGGAGACATGATGAGCGCTCGAGGTGCCCGGCCAGTGACGGCCGTTATAAAGCCGAGGGCCAGGGGCGCGCTCACGCCAACGTCATGGGCGGGCATGGTGACGTAACGGGGGGCGGGCAGCCAGGAACATCGTGCGGCCACCCCCCAACCCCGCAATGTCAAAGCCCTAGTTGGTGATTCACCAAAGGTACTCCGCCTCCGGCAACCGGAGGCGGGACCTGGGAGCCATGACGCCGATGCGTCGAGGCCGGGGCCCGCCCCCGTCAAGGGTGGGACGGGTGGCGGGTCATGGACTGGGTGCAACGCAACCCCGGGGAAGGACCAGATAGATCCCGGCACCAACTGCATCAGAAGGGTAGTAGAAACATAGTATGCATGATCGATGAAAATAAAATGTAAATATTATGGAAAAAGGATAATATTTATATATCGGCCTCGACGCATCGGCGTCATGGCTCCCAGGTCCCGCCTCCGGTTGCCGGAGGCGGAGTACCTTTGGTGAATCACCAACTAGGGCTTTGACATTGCGGGGTTGGGGGGTGGCCGCACGATGTTCCTGGCTGCCCGCCCCCCGTTACGTCACCATGCCCGCCCATGACGTTGGCGTGAGCGCGCCCCTGGCCCTCGGCTTTATAACGGCCGTCACTGGCCGGGCACCTCGAGCGCTCATCATGTCTCCTTGGGGCACGTCACCTGGCCCGGCAGTCTCACCACAGGTAATCTCCCTGTACACCCTCACATTTCTCCACTGACACCTGCAGTGGCTTCCTATTTTGCACACTCACTTTTTGCCTCACACACTCCTCCCCTTGGTGATTGGTTATTCACATTTCTTTATCTATGTATAATTTGGGCTCTATCTCTTGTCCTTCTTTCCACACTTATCACCTACCTTTCACCCATGTCACTCACACTCACACATCCTCTTTTCATTCCCAGTGTTTTTCCCATTCCCTGGGCCTCGTCACCTGTTCCCGCTTGGTGGCCCTTGCAGATGCTCCGGCCATTTTGTCGGTCGGGGCCGACGGTCTTTTGGAGCGTGCTCTCTGCCTCAACCCCGGGGGAGATTCAGTATACCCGGACCAACATTGCACCATAATGTATGGGGTATGATCCACCCATGCATGTTTTGTGAGTATATTAAAACAAATTTGCAGTTTCATGTGTCCATTTTCCCCACACTTTTACTGACACATAGTCATTTTTTCAATGCAGCTACACTGCATCAGACTCCTGACGATTGGTTTCAAGCCAAGAAACGCGTAGAGTTAACATCTATGGATGCATACTTTTATTCACTGTATCATGTACTATACCATCTTATTATGACTTGTATATGTGCAACTATTATTCCAATCATGTCTGTAAACTGACGTATGTTAACATGCCTCATCGTAGCCCAAATGTACTTTTTTTATTATGCATTTTGTTTTATAATTTTTCTTTTGTATTAAAATATATATCATTTTTCCTGTAATATATGTTGTGGGTATCATCACTCAATATAGGATCCACCTTAGATATCCCCTCTTAAACCTATTCACCAACATGCCTCACACAAAGTCCCGCTTTCTATCTCCATTTTCTCTTTTATATGATGTTTTGCTACACATTATCTTTAGGTTATTGAGTTGTATTAATAATGCATTAGCACATTGTAAGGCCCCTTTCACACTGGGGCGGTGGGGGCGTCGGCAGTAAAATAGCGCTATTTTTATTTTTGCGGCTGTATTCGGCCGCTAGCGGTGCAGTTTTAACCCCCGCTGGCGGCCGAAAAAAGGGTTAACATTGGCTCATGCCCAATGTAGACACTTTTGGCTTTACACGGGTTAGCACGGTCACCCGGACTCATCTGCAGCTACGCAGCCCCATACACAAACTCCCATGCACACTGTTTCTGCTTTCAGCACATCAACTTCACGGACATTGTGTTTACTTGCTGCTTAATACATTCCACCCGCTTTCACACTGAACAAACAGCGGAGGCTGTTTAGGGGCGGTTTGCAGGCAGTATTTTTAGCGCAATAACGCCTGCAAACCGCCCCAGTGTGAAAGGGGCCTTAGTGAGGATGCCAAGTGCTGCCCAAAACCCAGAGCATCAGAGGGAAGTGAAGAGCAACAGCTGCCAGGGAAGCGAGGGATAAGTTAAAGTGTTACTAAACCCAGGACCATGCATTCACTATATCTGGTCTCCCATGGTACACAGAACATGGGAATGCAATTATTTTAGTAAATATAAACAGCTAAATACCTTTTCTCATCAGCAGTATATAGCAGTCTTGTGATTTGTATCAGTTCCTGTTGAAGCTTGTAGGAGGAGTTTTCATACTGCACTGAGCTGTCCCATGAGGCTGCAGGACCCCTGACCTTCTGTCTGGACATGTCTGGACAGTGCCAATTGGCCCTGTGCTGATCACATGAACTCTCCCAAGAAAAAAAAATACCTCTCTAGCAATACACACCAAACTGAGCATGTGCAACCTGAATCCAAAGTCTCTGTCTTATCCGGACTTGTCCATGGGGACAGTGTATGAAGGTGAGGATCTGTGCATACAAGATCAAGCGGCCTTTACCACAGTGAGAATAACAAGCATACTTTACTGCATATACAGACTGATTTTACTATTGTGGGTTTAGTAACACTTTAACACTTCTATTTTTTAAAATACACGCCATACAGCAGAAGGGCCCTCTTCATTTGGTCTCTGAACCGTAGTATCAGGAACAGACTATTCTACCTTATTGAATTGGTCATGTTCAGGGTCTTGAGGCAAGGGAATAATTCTATCATTATTTCTGTCCAAAGCAGACCTAAAAACGGGGCCCCATGATAAGCACTTTGCCAGAGTCAACATCCCACATCCCTAACCTGCAGGTGTGCAACCTAAAAACACATCTGTTTGATTGGCCAAATGCCCGACAACACCTGGCAGATGGATAGGCATGAAGGATTAAGAATTTGTTAACGTAGAACACAATTGCCTCTGGCTTCAGTTTATCTTGGCAGCAGATTCACTAAGCTCTCCAAATAACAGAGGGTTTTATGGGTTCGCAAATGACAAACACTAAATTACACACTTGCTATTTTGCCAGTCCATTGTATGGCTCACCTGAGGCTCTCTCTAGTATTGACACGGTTGAGACTAATGAAAGTTGACGTTCCCTCAGTGTACAAAAATATTACATTTTTAACGCAGAACACTGGCCACAAAAACGTATTTTAATATAGCCCTCAATACACACAGATGCTACAAAACCAAATTGTGTGCACCAAATGCATTGGAAAACTCAAATATTACCTTGTAAAAGCAACAGTGACATCCTCACTGGTCTGTACATAGCCTGTGCACAGGATCAGCAGGCCCTACCCACTACAAATTGCCTACAGAAAACTACAGGAGGGGTGGAGACCAGACCAGTTACCCTGCACAAGAAGAGGGAGCAGCAGTGACCGGTCTTTATTACAGACAATATTAAGAAATATTTTGAAGTTCAGCTTAAGGTCAATGCTCTGCAAATAGGTGTATAATGTAGCTAGCTGGACACAAAATGATGTTGACCATTGTATGCTTATAATTAAGGGTCAGCTTCATCCAAAAAAGATATTTCAGCTTTGTGTGGTGGGTGCCAAGTGGTATGACTTGCTGTGTTCTTATATCTTTTGGGAACTCCATCGGCACAATGCATTCCAGCGGAATTCCCATGTGCAACAGAATAATGGTCTCACCTACCCCTATTGATTCATAATGTGGAAAAATCTTAAACCTAGTGTTGAAAGAATACCACCTTTCTAATTATCATGCAAGTGGGCAAAGACACAAACTACTCCAGAGAAACAGCACCGTTGGGGTCTTCTAAAGATGTAATAAGCCCAGGGAAAAGGTAAATATGTGGAGTTTGTGGGGCCAGCGTTCAAGAGAACCTGTTCTTTTGCCCTACATGGGCAAAGCACAGGTTCACTTCAACAAACCAGTAAACATAAATTATAAACACAAAGAAATATCTGCTAAAAAGCTCCTGCACTCATAACTCATTTTTAAAGCTGAACTGAACACCATCAAATACATACACTGATCAACCATAACATTATGATGACCCACCTAATATTGAGTAAGTCCCCCTTTTGCTGCCAAAACATCTCTGACCCGACGTAGCATGCATACCTCTAGACCTCTGAAGGTATTCTGTTGTATCTGGCACCAAGTCATCAGTAGCAGATTGTTTAAGTCCTGTAATGACCTCCATGGATTGGACTTGTTTTTCCAGCACATCCCACTGATGCTCAATCGGACTGAGATCTAGTGAATTATGGAGGCCAAATCAACGCCCCAAACTCATAATTGTGTCCCTCAAATCATTTATGAACCATTTTTGCAGTGTGGCAGTGTTATCCTGCTAAAAAGAGGCCACTTCCATCAGGGAATACCTTTACCATAAAGGGATGTAACAATGTTTAGGTAGGCGGTACTTGAACGACTGGACTCAAGGTTCCCCAGCAGAACATTACCCAAGGCATTACACTGCCTCCGCCGGCTTGCCTTCTTCCCATACTGCATCCTGGTGCTTTACACGGGTTAGCACGGTCACCCGGACTCATCTGCAGCTACGCAGCCCCATACACAAACTCCCATGCACACTGTTTCTGCTTTCAGCACATCAACTTCACGGACATTTTGTTTAATTTCTGCTTAATACATTCCACCCACTTTCAGATGCCTTTTTAATGAGACAATCAGTGAAATTCACTTTACCTGTAAGTGATCCTAATGTTATGGCTGATTGGTGTATATGGGGACGGTTTCACCCAACAAGTGATTTGAATTTGCCTTGCCTGGCATATCATTATATAGGTTATCCATATCTGTCACACAGGTCAGAAAAGGTTGAGATTCAACTAATAATAGAAATTTATGAAGATTTTCCATACTTTACAATATCTCACAAAAGTGATTACACCCCTTACATTTTTGTAAATATTTAATTATATCTTTTCATGTGACAACACTGAAGAAATTGCACTTTGCTACAATGTAAAGTACTGAGTGTACAACTTGTATAACAGTGTAAATTTGCTGTCCCCTCAAAATAACTCAACACACAGCCATTAATGTCTAAACCGCTGTCAAAAAAGTGAGTACACCCCTAAGTGAAAATGTCCAAATTGAGCCTAGAGTGTCAATATTTTGTGTGGCCACCATTATTTTCCAGCAGTGCCTGAACCCTCTTGGGCATGGAGTTCACCAGAGCTTCACAGGTTGCCACTGGAGTCCTCTTCCACTCCTCCATGATGGCATCACAGAGCTGGTGGATGTTAGAGACCTTGCGCTCCTCCACCTTCCGTTTGAGGATGCCCCTCAGATGCTCAATAGGGTTTAGGTCTGGAGACATGCTTGGCCAGTCCATCATCTTTACCCTCAACTTCTTTTGTAAGGCAGGGGTCATCTTGGAGGTGTGTTTGGGGTCCTAATCATGTTCGAATACTGCCCTGCGGCCCAGTCTCCAAAGGTAGGGGATCATGCTCTGCTTCAGTATGTCACAGTACATGTTGGCATTCATGGCTCCCTCAATGAACTGTAGCTCCCCAGTGCCAGCAACACTCATGCAGCCACAGACCATGACACTCCCACCACCATGCTTGACTGTAGGCAAGACACACTTGTCTTTGTACTCCTCACCTTGTTGCCACCACACACGCTTGACACCATCTGAACCAAATAAGTTTATCTTGGTCTCATTAAACCACAGGACATGGTTCTAGTAATCCATATCCTTAGTCTGCTTGTCTTCAGCAAACTGTTTGCAGGCTTTCTTGTGCATCATCTTTAGTAGAGCTTCCTTCTGGGACGACAGCCATGCAGACCAATTTGATGTAATGTGTGGCGTATGGTCTGAGCACTGACAGGCTGAACCCCTCACCCCTTCAACCTCTGCAGCAATGCTGGCAGCACTCATATGTCTATTTCCCAAAGACAACCTCTGGATATGATGCTGAGCACGTACACTCAACCTCTTTGACCAATCATGGCGAGGCCTTTTCTGAGTGGAATCTGTCCTGTTAAACCGCTGTATGGTCTTTACCATTGTGCTGCAGCTCAGTTTCAGGGTCTTGGCAATCTTCTTATAGCCTAGGACATCTTTATGTAGAACAACAATTCTTCTTTTCAGATCCTCAGAGAGTTCTTTGCCATGAGGTGCCATGTTGAACTTCCAGTGACCAGTATGAGAGAGTGAGAGTGATAACACCAAATTTAACCACTTTAAGACCGGGCCTCTTTTTCAGACTCGATGTTTACAAGTTAAAAACATGTTTTTTTTGCTAGAAAATTACTTAGAACCCCCAAACACTATACATTTTTTTTATAACACCCTAGAGAATAAAATGGCGGTCATTGCAATACTTTTTGTCACACCGTATTTGCGCAGTGGTCTTACAAGCGCACTTTTTAAAAAAAAATATTCACTTTTTTGAATAGAAAAATAAGACAACAGTAAAGTTAGCCCAATTTTTTTTTATATTGTGAAAGATAAAGTTATGGCAAGTAAATTGATACCCAACATGTCATTTTTCAAAATTGCGCCGCTCGTGGATATTTACCCTTAAAAATCTCCATAGGCGACGTTTAAAAAATTATACAGGTTGCATGTTTTGAGTTACAGAGGAGGTCTAGGGCTAGAATTATTGCTTTCACTCTAACAATCGCGGCGATACCTCACATGTGTGGTTTGACCACTGTTTTCATATGCGGGCGCTACTCACGTATGCGTTTGCTTCTGTGTGCGAGCTCGTCGGGACAGGGCACTTTATAAAAAAATATTTTTTCTTATTTATTTTGTTTTATTTTATTTATTTTTACTCTGTTTTTTTTTTTTTTTTTTTAAATTTTGGGTCACTTTTATTCCTATTACAAGGAATGTAAACATCCCTTGTAATAGAAAAAAGCATGACAGGTCCTCTTAAATATGAGATCTGGGGTCAGAAAGACCTCAGATCTCATATTTGGACTTAAATGCAATAATAAAAAAAAAAATTTAGTCATTTGAAAAAATGACAACAGAAAAATGGCCCTTTAGACGTATGGGGGTGTATAGGGGTGTACTCACGTTTGTTGCCAGCGGTTTAGACATTAATGGCTGTGCGTTGAGTTATTTTGAGGGGACAGCAAATTTACACTGTTATACAAGCTGTACACTCACTACTTTACATTGTAGCAAAGTGTCATTTCTTCAGTGTTGTCACATGAAAAGATATAATAAAAATAATTACAAAAATGTGAGGGGTGTACTCACTTTTGTGAGATACTGTATATTTGGTTCTTTGCTATTTTTAAACAAAAATAATAAAACAAACGCATCCAACATAGAAACTAGAGTCTCCAAGACTGGAGGGTCACAAGTGTGCATGTTCACTGTCTGCTGATATCAGCCCATATGCCCTTCAGCATCAGGTAGGTGCTTCAAGAAGGGTGACCTAAAAAGCAAGCCCTTCTTCTTTTCCAAAGGAATGTACTTTGATAGATTGGAGGCCTAAGCACAACTCACTAACTCCTCTGTAGGTTGTAATTAAGTTCCTGCCTTGTTCCAGGGAACTGATATAGGGATCAGTGAATTGGAACCCAACAAATCCAATCACAGGGCAGATCAAGTAAATTGTCATTGGAGAGGATTGGTCGTGTCTGATAACTACAAATCAGATACCCGTCTTACTAGATTCACAGGTCCACTTTAACAGGGCAAAAATGTGTGTGGTAATCTATGATAACCAATTTAAATTCAGCTTCCAGCATCTCAGTGTTGGCATACTAAACAAAAACAGTTTTCTAATTGCTGACTTTGGGTTACAGCATACACGGTAATATAGATAGCGGTCTTATTACCTTACATAGAAGAGACTTTGATTCATAGTAGGCCAATATGGGCTCGGCCACCTGGTAGAACATCCGAAGCCTCCTCTGAATGGTTTCCGTGCTGATGTCACTCCGATGGCCAACCTTATTCCTGCCAACAAGCCGTGTCGTCATAGTTTCAGCAGAACAGTCCAGGTACAGCACAACATCTGGTCTTCCAAGCTGCAAACATGGCGATAAAAAGACCATCATATAAGTTTAAAAATTAAAAAAGCATGGTTATCCATTTTTCACAGTATTGTACTGTATGATATAACAGATATATTGACATCTTTAGACAAAGACAATCAGCAGTAGATATATTGTACCAATGGCCTTGGCCTGTTTTTACTTCATGAGCCCCCAACCAGTACTTGGATCATGCTTAAGGGTCAATGTACACAGACATTTGCTTCTAAAATGGGTTGGCAATACATTTCTGTAGGATTTAAAATGCAGTGTTTAGATTTTGATTTGGATCTTATGTAGAAGTCTACTCTCTGCAAATTACAGCTATCAAGGTGGATAGAACTAGGAAAGTACAAATGTAGGGGATATCTTTTGTGTGGCTCAATAATTTTAAAGGTGCAAGCTTTCAAAATGAGTTTTCTTCTAAAGCCATGGTTTCATCAATGTGGGCTCAGCCACCTGGTAGAACATCTAAAGCCTCCTTTGAGACTATACCTGAAGAAGAAAATGAAATATTTCTGAAAGCTTGCGCTTCAAAATATATCGTTAGTGACAGGAAAGTTATCACCTTAATCTTTACTTTTATGGCTAACAGTACAACACCTTACTAGTGTCAGATAATATCAAATTGATGCTTCCGGGTACAGGTAGTGTGCATACATTTTGTGTATGATTTTTGATCATCTTAAAGGAAACCTCTGTTTAAAAGCAATACAAATAATGCAATAGTTGCTCTAAAAGTTAAAGAGAAGGGAGTACCAGATTTTAACATTCTAGAAACCTTTTATTGTTACATTTGTATAGAGATTCCAACAACTGCCCCCTTCATCAGGGTTTACCTTTCTGGCTGAAGGGAACCTGGATACAAGAAGAGCTCCTTAAAGAAGAAGTTTAGCCTATCCAATAACCCCACCTTTTAGATTCTGCTTCCCCACTGCCCCCTTATTGTCTTGGATACATTTAAAGTGGTAGGAAAGCCATTGATTTAACAGTTTTAAAAAAAATCACATTCCTGGCACTTGCTGGGAATGTAAGGCTGGCCATACATGGTTCCAATCTTGGCCGGTTCAACAGGAACCGGCCAAGATTCGAATCATTAAATGGCAGGCTGAATGTACCAACCTATCAACTTGGGTACAACCAGCCTGTCTGATTTGCTTGCGATTATCACTAACGGCTGTTATAGCTGCTAGTGGTAATCACTGTCTTCTACTGGCGGGGACGCCCACCTCCTGCCCCCCACCGGGAGAAGACAATAGCTTGGCAGGAGGGATTCCCCTGTCAACACTGTCTGTGTTAATGGTGAAATCAGGCAATTTCTTCAGGAAAAGAATTCGCTCAGTGTATGGCCGGCATTACTGTCAGTTGGTTGTGCTCTCAACCAAACTGTCAAACCATCCAATGGCTGGTGTCATAACTGATCACATGTGCAGCAACATGGCAGTTAAATATTAAACAGAGGTCAAGATGGCAGCTTCCTTGGCTGAAATGATAGGAGGGTTTACTTCCACTTTAAACATAAATCACAAAGTAAATACTTTATATCTCATGTTTTCTATGTGGTCACATGACTTGAAAGCTCCATTTCCTTTGAATAATGTGTTGCTGACCTCTTTCCCCTGCACGCAACACCTAAAGCACTAGTCGCTGTTGGGTGACGTCCTACCTACTGATTTTATGATGCCTTTTCGTAAAGCTCTGCCCCTATATCCTGTGATTATTTAAGACGGATGCTAGTAGGTGCTATTGGAAGCAGGACTACTTTTCGGAGGCAACAACAGAATGGTAGTGGAAATCCACCAAAAGGGACATAGATGGCAAATAAAACCTAACAAAGATTCTAACCCTTCCCCTCTCTATTCAAAATAAAGTAAATATTTGGACTGGAGCCGTATTTTAAATCCTGTATATTTTTCTAGAAAGGAATAAACAATGGCTGGTTCCAACCAAGTGCAGCAGCACAGATGATCTCAACAGGATTCAAGCTAATCCATCCAAGATGTTGCAGGCTTTCCAAGGTTCCTCATGTGTGACAGACACATCTCCAAGTCCTCCGTGATTATGGTGTGTGATCAACTGCAGGTGGAACAAAACCCGCCTATTCCTCTGTGAAAGACATTTCCCATTTCATTTGGCTGGCAGGCTAACTGGAACATGAAGCTTATGCTGCTTGTGTACAAGTCGTGACTACAATGGCCTGTCGGAACAAAGCAAATCAAGAGACGCAACAAAAGACAAATCGAGTCTGATTAAAGGTCACCGAGTCTTAACAGAAGATTCGTCACCCACCACTAATGCTGTCTGCTCTGTTTATTCTTCGTACGTCCTCTGCGGATTATGTTCATGTACAGAAAAAGTCAAACTCTTTTATATTCAGCCCCGAGTCTCTTTTTTACACTTGTTGTTTACAAGTTAAAATAATTTTTTTTTTAGCTATAAAATTACTTAGAACCCCCAAACATTATATATATTTTTTTCTAACACCCTAGAGAATAAAATGGCGGTCATTGCAATACTTTCTGTCACACCGTATTTGCGCAGCGGTCTTACAAGCGCACATTTTTATGGAAAAAATACACTTTTTTGAATTAAAAAATAAGACAACAGTAAAGTTAGCCCAATTTTTTGTTATATTGTGAAAGATAATGTTATGCCAAGTAAATTGATACCCAACATGTCACACTTCAAAATTGCGCCCGCTCGTGGAATGGCGAAAAACTTTTACCTTTAAAAATCTCCATAGGCGATGTTTAAAAATTAAAAAGGTTACCAGTTTTGAGTTACAGAGGAGGTCTAGGGCTAGAATTATTGCTCTCGCTCTACCGATCGCATCTAACATGTGTAGTTTGAACATCGTTTTCAAATGCGGGCGCTACTTACGCATGCATTTGCTTCTGCGCGTGAGCTCGTCGGGACGGGGCGCTTTAAAAAAATGGATTTATTTATTTTACTTTTAGTTTTCTTTTTGACACAGTTTTAAAAAAAAAAAAAACATTTTGGGTCATTTTTATTCCTAATGTAAACATCCCTTGTATTAGAAAAAAAGCATGACAGGACCTCTTAAATATGAGATCTGGGGTCAAAAAGACCTCAGATCTCATATTTATACTAAAATGCAATAAAAAAAAAAAAAAATTTAAAAAAATAAAATAAATAAATTTCTCCTTTAAGAGCTATGGGCAGAAGTGACGTTTGATGTCGCTTCTGCCTTCTCATGCCATGGAGCCGAGCAGGGGCTATCTTCTCCCCAGTCGGCAGCCAGGCATCCACAGGAGAGGACGCGATTGTCTCTGCTGCCGAGACGACTGGAGCGCAGCGGGAGGGGGGGGCACCTCTCCCGCCGCCGATAAAAGTGATCTTGCGGCGAATCCGCCGCAGAGACCACTTTTATCTTAAAGACAAACGCACGCCGTTACTGAAAATACCGGGGTTATGGCAGCTAGCTGCTGCCATAAACCGGTATTTAGCATCAAAGTACCGACGTACAGGTACTTGGATTTCCGTGAAGTGGTTAAAGGGAGCCTCTCACCAGGGGGCACAGCTAACTAAAAAGGGCCTTTTTGCTGTTAAACTAAATTAAATAGGAGGGCTGTGCTAAAAGTAATGCAAAAGTGGGCATCATTTTTTATTAACGTACATAGGCCATTCAAATTTCACATGTTGGTAGAGTAACTACTAATAGTAATTATTTTTCATTGCAGGTAAATAATGGATTCCAAGCAACTATGTGGTCCCACTATGTGGTTTGACCTCAATGCTGGTTTCCCCTTCTTTAAACTTCTTCATCCATCTGCGCACATTGCTCTTGTCAATATGTCATCTCCATAAACATTCTGTGGATGTTGGATAGCATGCGCCCCTCCTTTGTCAAGATCCCACCTAGGGCACGTTTTTTTGGCTTGGAATCCATCATTTACTTGCAATGAAAAAGGAGAAGAGTTGCTATAGAGGAAGAGTTACTCTACCAAGATGTGAAATTTGAATGACCTATGTGAGTTCATAAATTGTTATGCACACTTTTGCATTACTTTCAGTGCAGCCCTCATAATTGTAATATACTATGCCACCAAAAGTATTGGGACACCTGCCTTTACACGCACACGAACTTTAATGGCATCCCAGTCTTAGTCTGTAGGGTTCAATATTGAGTTGGCCCACCCTTTGCAGCTATAACAGCTTCAACTCTTCTGTCCACAAGGTTTAGGAGTGTGTCTATGGGAATGTTTGACAATTTTTCCAGGAAGCGCATTTGTGAGTTCAGAAGTGGTTGTAAACCTTTACATATACCCAGTGAAGTGAACAGCCTCGGGTGATACACAGAGATGAAACAAATCCTCCCACATAAGTTGTACCTGTTTATCTGCAGCTGTCTTTCCCCTACATCCATTCAAAGTGCAGAATTTACACATTGCTTAATTTAACCACTTGAGCCCCGGACCATTATGCTGCCTAAGGACCAGAGGTCTTTTTCCAATTTGGCACTGCGTCGCTTTAACTGCTAATTGCGCGGTCATACAATGCTGTACCCAAACGAAATTTGCGTCCTTTTCTTCCCACAAATAGAGCTTTCTTTTGATGGTGTTTGATCACCTCTGCAGTTTTTATTTTTTGCGCTATAAACGGAAAAAGACCGAAAATTTTGAAAAAAAATGATATTTTCTACTTTTTGTTATAAAAAAAATCCAATAAACTAAATTTTAGTCATACATTTAGGCCAAAATATATTCGGCCACATGTCTTTGGTAAAAAAAAATGTCAATAAGCGTATATTTATTGGTTTGCGCAAAAGTTATAGCGTCTACAAACTAGGGTACATTTTCTGTAATTTACACAGCTTTTAGTTTATGACTGCCTATGTCATTTCTTGAGGTGCTAAAATGGCAGGGCAGTACAAAACCCCCCCAAATGACCCCATTTTGGAAAGTAGACACCCCAAGAAAATTGCTGAGAGGCATGTTGAACCCATTGAATATTTATTTTTTTTGTCTCAAGTGATTGAATAATGACAAAAAAAAAAAAAATTTACAAAAAGTTGTCACTAAATGATATATTGCTCACACAGGCCATGGGCCTATGTGGAATTGCACCCCAAAATACATTCAGCTGCTTCTCCTGAGTATAGGGATACTACATGTGTGGGACTTTTTGGGAGCTTAGCCGCGTACGGGGCCCCCGAAAACCAAGCACCGCCTTCAGGATTTCTAAGGGTGTAAATTTTTGATTTCACTCTTCACTGCCTATCACAGTTTCGGAGGCCATGGAATGCCCAGGTGGCACAAAACCCCCCCAAATGACCCCATTTTGGAAAGTAGACACCCCAAGCTATTTGCTGAGAGGCATATTGAGTCCATGGAATATTTTATATTTTGACACAAGTTGCGGGAAAGTGACACTTTTTTTTTGTTTTTTGCACAAAGTTGTCACTAAATGATATATTGCTCACACAGGCCATGGGCCTATGTGGAATTGCACCCCAAAATACATTCAGCTGCTTCTCCTGAGTACGGGGATACCACATGTGTGGGACTTTTTGGGAGCCTAGCCGCGTACGGGGCCCCGAAATCCAATCACCGCCTTCAGGATTTCTAAGGGTGAAAATTTTTGATTTCACTCTTCACTGCCTATCACAGTTTCGGAGGCCATGGAATGCCCAGGTGGCACAAAACCCCCCAAATGACCCCATTTTGGAAAGTAGACACCCCAAGCTATTTGCTGAGAGGCATGGTGAGTATTTTGCAGCTCTCATTTGTTTTTGAAAATGAAGAAAGACAAGAAAAAACATTTTTTTTTTCTTTTTTCAATTTTCAAAACTTTGTAACAAAAAGTGAGGTCTGCACTGGTGACAGGGGGTGATCAAGGGGTTAAAACTTTATTAGGGGGGGTTAGGGGGGTATCCTAGACCTACAGGGGGCTAATACTAACTGTCCCAACATTGTAACTGTCACAAACTAACACCAATGCAGTAATCAGAAAAAAAAAAAAAAAAAAACTGCTGGTGTCAGTTTGTGACAGGGGGGGGCGATCGGGGGGGGATCGGGGTGTTTTGTGTGCCTGGCATGTTCTACTGTGTTGTGTAGTGTTGGTGCACTCACATACCTGTCTTCTCTCCTCGGGCCGGAACGGAAATTACCGAGCCGAGGAGAGATGACATCATTTCCTTTGCTGCTGTTTAGCATACAGCAGCAAAGGAATGATTCGATTGGCCGGCGGCGATCGCGAGGGGGGGGCCACGAACGGATGGCCTCCCCCTCACCTCCGATCGCCGTGGGACAAAAGACGACCGCCTCGGGCACCGGGGGGGGGGGGGGGGTCCGATCGGACCCCCCACCCGCGGAAGGCAAATCACGTATATGTACGTGATTTTGCCTGTCCGTGCCACCTTGCCGACGTACATCGGCGTGAGGCGGTCGTCAAGTGGTTAATTTAGCGCTGCATTTTGGATTTTTTTATATATGTTTGATGAATCAACAAACTATGCTGGCAGCTAACCGTTGTTTCTAGTTAGCGCAGATATTTTTCACATTTGTTTTACACATGATCTCTCAGCTCTGAAAAGCAGGGGGCGGGGAGTTGAAGTTACATCAGTAAGGAGAACTGATTGGAGGAAAGGGCCACGCCCCTTTCACACAGGAACAGAGCTGAGGCTGTCAATCAGCCGGAGCTTCCTCCCATGTCACCTTTTTTCTCTTGGTGTCAGTAAAACTTTTCAGAAGTGATTCATGCTGATAGCAGAGGAACAAAGTAGCAGACAGAAATGACACTGAGCTCTGGTTCACACTGCCACGACTTCAGAGTTTAAAGTCGCATAACAAGTCGCATCCAATAAACTGCAAGGAAACCAATCTAATCAGTGCGACTCAAGTCACTCTGACTTAGAAAAAGGTTCCTGCACTACTTTTGGTGCGACTTGAGCGTGACTTGCATTGACTTCTGTTAAAGAAATTGTAAGCTGCGTTGAAGTCACGCTGGGATGTCGGATTCAAAGTTGCACGAAAGTCAGTGTGAACCGGGCTTAGTGCTCTGGATTAAGAAAAGTACACACTTTAGAGGGATATGCTTTGTTCATATTTCATGTCTGAGGTTTACAACCACTTTAAACCAAAAAAAGGATTTGGCTATATATAACATTTGACATAGAAGTAGCATAATAATATTATAAGATAGGCTCCTAATTCATCACTGTTCGCATGTAAATCACACATGAAACGATGGACTGGACAGAACAGATAAGCGGTCTTGGATGCAGACAGTTTGCACCCAGAGCTGCTCATCAATCCCTAACTGCACATACCGCTCATGGTATGATTACTAACTGCACATACCGCTCATGGTATGATTACTAACTGCACATACCGCTCATGGTATGATTACATGCGAACAGCAGCAGCTGCCTCTCAGCCTGTCATTGATTTGTACAGGTCTGCTAGCTGCTGCCAATCTCATCCACCTGTGCAACCCACCACACAAATACACTCAATTCTTGGCAATGTACAGCCCTATATGGCCATGTAATTACATAAGAGAGTAGCTGAACTGAAAACTGCTATGCAGAAGGCGCTTCCTATATAGGAGACCTGTCACCCAAGAAAAGCTGCCTATACCCTTGATGACTGGTCACCTAATCACCCAGCTGTAGTTCTGTGCAGGCAGGACAGTCTTCTGTAAGATTCTCGTTTTTATGGTAATAATAATATTGATATTCGAGAATTCATATTGATGAGAAAAGTTCCAAGAAAGTCCGTTCAGTTCTTATGTAAAAACTAAAAAATTGATCTAATAATAAAAATAGCAAAATATTACAAGAACAATATCAAAGTATAGAATGTCATTAATAATGTATTATGTTCTTAAGATGAAGATTGAATCAGATGTGTGTGTGTATGTAGATGTGAAGCTGTATTCAATGTCTCGTGGAGAATGTCTGCAGCTGTCCTCGTGATGTGAGTGTCTCCCAGCAAAACTCTTCTTCAACTCTTTTTACTTCTAAATCAAACACATGAAAATAGCCCCACCTTCCTAAAAAGGGTTGGTTTGTCTTATGCCCTGTACACACGACCGGTTTTGCCATCGGAATAAACTCTGAAGGTTTTTACGACGGAGTTCCGATGGGATTCCGCTCAAGCTGTCTTGCATACACACGGTCACACCAAATTCTGACCGTCCAGAACGCAGTGACACACAACACGTACGACTGGACTAGAAAACGGAAGTTCAATAACCAGTAGCCAATAGCCAATAGCTTCCATCTCGTACTTGCTTCAGAGCATGCGTAGTTTTTTGTTTTTTTTCCGATAGTAATTTGTTTTGTCGGAAAAATATAGAACATGTTCTCTATCTAAGCCCGTCCGAATTTTCGACAGAAAAAGTCAGATGGGGCATACACATGGTTGGAATATATGATGTAAAGCTCCCATCGGACTCTTTCTGTCAGAAATTCCGCTCGTGTGTACGCGGCATTATAGTTCCACAGACTTCCAGTCTAACGACTGATGTTGAAATACAACACCATCTCTATTCAAGTCATTCCATGGGGATGGGCAAGACTGCTATGTGTAAAGTTTTAAACATACAATATAATATTTCCTTTAACTTCTAAATCAAATACTACATAATCAGTATATATATTATATTCATTTAAAATGCAATGTTCTTATTAGTATTCTAATCAAGAAATATTGTAATATAAAGAAATTATGATCTTAACTAAAACATGAACCTTTACTTCTTAAAGTATATGAATCCTTCCTTCTCATCTGTGATGGGGGGAGGTGAGAGCTCAGCTCTCTTCTAAATATTGCCATATGTGGGCTCTCCCAAGAAATACCTATGAGCTTATAACAGCATATACTTTCACGAGTATAAAAACCTATATAAAACTTCACTTTTTCCATACATAGAAGAGATATACATATATATATTTATATATACGAATCAATTATTATGTAAGATCTAATCCATTCATTCTTTTGTTAATTGATGAATATTACATTCTAACAGCTTCATGTCACCAGTACCTGGTATGACAGTGTATTAGCATGGCTCGTAGGAGTTCTGCAGTGCACACCTTTGAAGGAAGAGGCATAAGGTGCATTGCAGATCCCTCCACCTGGCTGGTGCTTGGGGAATCTCCCTATAAACACAACAGAGATGCTCACCTTGCATTCAAACTCTTCAGCTTGCCTAATTTCACAGGGGAAGCTGTCCAGCAGGAATCCCTTGGTGGTCCCAAGCGATGAGCTAATTGCATCCTTCAGAATGTCCAGAATGATGTCCTATATAGAGCAGAGGTACATTGTTATATCCCCATAGAGTTCAATAAAAACAAGCACAATTGTGCCAAAAAAAGCAAAGGCTTACAGACAAGCAATAAGACAGCAAGAGGCTCACAGTGTGCAGTGAAATCAGAGCAAAGAATTTCAGTAGAGGAGAGGAGCCGGTACAGCTGTGCAAGAATGAATAGAAAGCTGGAGGTCCACTTTACGATGACACTAAACTCTGATTTAAAAAAATGATATTCAAGTATGCATTCTTAAAGCAGAACTAAAACCTCTGATAAAACTGAGAGCAGGCTGGTTCTTTTTTTGCATGCTATCTCTCCTCTGCAATATAATAAACTTGCCCGCCTGTTCACAATGTTCTTTAGAATGTACACTAAGCTGTGCACACGCAACTCAGTTTACATTCCGGTAGACATCCTGTGTGCCGGGATGACTGGACTCCGGTGCTAGCGCAGGTGTGACATCATCCCACACCTGGCCATGAAGACAAAATAGAAAATGTCAGTGATTGTTTCACGGTGCCAACATCCTGTTGTATGAACAGAAAAAAGAGAGTTCCCCTTGGGATTTGGACTTTAACGGCACTCAGATAAATGTAACAACTTAATGTAGTAGAAAAAGTATGCATATATTTATTAGAAATACATAGTTAAAACGTGTTATGGAGTATACATTACAGCCACTACTGGTGATACAATTGTTACAAATAGATGGTATGTAGGAAATATCCTTCATCCGACGCGTTACTGAGTCTGCTAGAGATAATCGTTCCTCAGGGGTAGATAGGATATGATAACTCTACAAAAATAAGTATAAACAGTCAATGCCTATACATATTATTAACCATAAATTACTATGCATGTATCTGTTGCATTTTAAATTTACAATTGCAAGAGTCAGATGCTTATAGCACACTCCACTGGATTAAAAACAGAAAGCACAAAGTAATACATGCATAGTAATTTATGGTTAATAATATGTATAGGCATTGACTGTTTGTACTTATTTTTGTAAAGTTATAATATACTATCTACCCCTGAGGAAGGATTATCTCTAGCAGACCCTGAAACGCGTCGAATGAAGGATATTTTCTACATACCATCTATTTGTAACAATTGTATCACCAGTAGTGGCTGTAATGTATACTCCATAACATATGTTTTAACTGTGTATTTCTAATAAATATATGCATACTTTTTCTACTACATTAAGTTGTTACATTTATCTGAGTTCCGTTAAAGTCCAAATCCCAAGGGGAACTCTCTTTTCTCTGGCCATGAAGACGGACCACCCAGAAGTGGGTAGAAGATGCTGGTGCCTGTAAGGGACCTCAGGCCATTGAAGAGGAGTGAAGTATTGCAAACTTTAGTTCCACTTTAACTCAAAAGGGTCCCTTCTATTGCTCTCAGCCTACTCCAAATCTCGAAAAATTCCTTTTCTTGCTGCTGTGCTCTGACTTCCTGTTAGAGGATGGCTATGTTCGTTCGCCATGGTCCCTCTGTATGTAGGAATGCAGCCACCTTCTTTTGCTCACTCCTGAGATGGACTATGGGATTCGTAGTGTGCATAGAGCAGTGCACATGACCGCAACTAACGTGCACTGCTTGATCTTAACAACTGCAAGTGAGGAGAAATGAGAGGTACAAGAGCTCATGAAGGATGTTACAAGGGGGCAGAAAAACACAGTAGGAAAATAGAAAATTATATTAAATACTCATTGTAATTTTCCTTTCCTGGTGCCAATCCATAGCAGCATATGTGTGGTAGCATGCTGCCATGTTTGCACTAGGAAAACGAAAAATTGTATCAAATACTTACCATAATTTTTCTTTCCTGGTGCCAATCCATGATAAACACTGAAGAAATGGCTGCACTCCAAGATCCATCAAAAGTATTATTTAATGAACGAACATCCCAAGTGTTACAGTCAGTTCAAATGATAGACAGGCATTAAAGTGACTCTAAACAATATCCTAATGCCGCGTACACACGACCGGTTTTGCCGTCGGAATAAACTCTGAAGGTCTCTCTGACGGAACTCCGACGGAATTCCATTCAAGCGGTCTTGCCTACACACGGTCAACCCAAAGTCCGACCATCCAGAACGCGGTGAGGTACAACACTTACGACGGGACTAGAAAAAGGAAGTTCAATAGCCTTAAGTCATCAGCATTCAAAGACATTTTGGACATTTCATGCTCCCAACTTTGTGGGAACAGTTTGGGGATGGCACCTTCCTGTTCCAACATGACTGTGCACCAGTGTACAAAGCAACATCCATAAAGGATGAGACACGAATGAGCGAGTTTGGGGTGGAGGAACTTGACTGACCTGCACAAAGTCCTGACCTCAACCCATTAGAACACCTTTGAGATGAATTGGAGCAGAGACTGCGAGCCAGGCCTTCTTGTCCAACATCAGTGCCTGACCTCATAAATTCTTCTTCTGGAAGAATGGTCAAGACTGGGATGCCTTTAAAGTTTATGTGCATGTAAAGGCAGGCATCCCAATGATTTTAACAATATAGTGTATGCTGCCATGTTGGCACCAGGTAAAAGATGTTATGAATAATAGATTACAGGGTCATTAAGTAGTAGTTGTGTATGGATTATTTTTGGAGACTAAAGCCGCGTACACATGAGCTGAATGTCCGACAGAAAAAGTCAGACGGACTTAGAAACGGAACATGTTCTAAATATTTCCGACGGAACCAATTCCTATCAGGAAAACCGATCGTCTGTATGCTGTTCCGATGGACCAAAAACGATGCATGCTCTGAAGCAAGTACGAGATGGAAGCTATTGGCTACTGGCTATTGAACTTCCTTTTCCTAGTCCCGTCGTAAGTGTTGTACATCACCGCGTTCTGGACGGTCGGACTTTGGGTCGACCGTGTGTAGGCAAGACCGCTTGAATGGAATTCCGTCGGAGTTCCGTCAGAGAAACCTTCGGAGTTTATTCCGACGGCAAAACCGGTCGTGTGTACGCGGCATTAGGATATTGTTTAGAGTCACTTTAATGCCTGTACATGTATTGGTAGATTACAAGTGCACTTTATGAAATCTTTTATTTGCATGCGATAATGGAACAAACATTCTGTCTTTTGTTGGTTGACAAGGACGTGTAGGGGCCTAAATGCAATCCTACCTCTCGGATCTACAAGACAGGAATTAATGAAAAGTGTTGACTCCTATCAACAGAACCTTTGTTGCTGGAGCCATGTTTTATCTCTGTAACCTTTCATTAGAAGAATGATTTCACTAATGTATTTTATGTCTGCCACAAGGCACATGAAGCCAAGGATGGATAATCATCTTTTTTTTTTCTGTCTCTTGCGTTCTCCAGCAAAGCGTACGTTGTGTTGCAGATTCCTCTTCTGTTAGAAGGATTTATCTACAACGTGTCACCGGCATTTTTACCCACCGCAGCTTCTCTCATCTTAAATGTTTTCAATGGAGGAAAACTGACAGATGGAGCCACTGATAAACATGAATTACTGAAATTAAATTAAAAGGAATCTGGAAGAAGAACAATACAGAAGCTGACAACGTTTACTCCTCACAGCCACCAATCAGACTAAATCTTGCTTCGAAAATTTTAACCTGCTTGCCAACCGCCCTATAACACTTTTTCTGCTACAGGGTGGACGCGCTGCGCAGGATCACGTATATACTATATAGGAAAAAATCTGCGCTAGTGTGTTGTCAAAAGTAAATACAGCAGCTGTGCACTAAGGCCTAAATACCAGGTTTATCAAATATGAATGTCCTAAAAGTGCAGCACCCCTGATAACGTTACATATAAACGAAACGATCGTAGGGACGATGCACACACGCTGCTGCACAGATGGTTGGGACTGCAGGATTAGAGTCCAACTGAGAGTAACGGACGTGGAACCAGTTGAGGTCAGAGGTAGAGAGGAAGCCGTCGCCACTAAGGGATCATCTACTTTGTTACCAGAGATCATTGTGAGTAAGCTGGAGCCAGTACCAGAACAGTCTTCACACCAGCCAGGGACGGTGAAGAAGTGGGAAAATTTCAGAAAGTGCCAGTGGGTCAGCTGGGGTGATGCTTGAGGAGTATCTGTCAGTGCCAAGCCAGGGACCCAGCAGGGAAGCGGGAGTGACGCATGAGGAAGATACTGAGTAATGGAAGTGGAAGAGCTCAGGGGATCTAGTGGTGATTGGGTCTGAGAGTCTAATTAAAGACAGAGCTCAGTGAGTGAACAACTGTAGCGTGCAAGTTACCAATAGTTAAGTACAATTACCGTTAGTGACTGTTACAAGATTTGTTGCCATAGGAGACAGCGGTCCTACCTATACAGAAGTGGTGTCCTGCTGGAGGCCTTCCACTGTATAGCTGTCTAAATATAGAAGTCTTGGAGTCTGCCAATTCTCATTGCATCTACTTAAGGGTGTCCTGGCCCTTACCCTCTCTCCCACAGTTCTTGTTTTAAAGACAATAAATCTCTTTGCCCTCAAAAAGTGTCTGGCACCCATCACTTCAGCTTGTATTACACCCACCATGCCTTGTAACCTACTCTTCCACGAAGGATGTCAGCTCTCCCAGAGTCTGGAGGTCACCATTAGGCCTCTACAGGTCTGGGACCTGGCTACATTAAAATAAAACGGTTGAGACCATAATACACCATGAGGAGTCTCCCTGTTTTTTACCCATTTTAATTCTAAGTATTCATCCATCCATCCCATCCAAGATGGTGAGCTGGATCATCTTGTCACCATAACGGGAAGACAGTGAAGTTGGCGGGGGGAATATTTCCGGATTTCCATCTGAAGATCAGAGATCTCAGTAAGAGCTGAATGATCTTCCTGCGTAAGAAAGATCGCTGGTGATCTGATAAGGTCCCATCTGATTTATGGTGAAGGTGTCACAACGGTGAATGTCTGAGCACTGCGCCGTCAGGATCAATCTATCCAGTATGGGACACTGTCATGTATGAACTGTTTGCACAGGAGCACCTTAGTGATCAATTTATGAACTTTGCACTTTATGAATATATTATATTTTGCACTTTTGCATAAGGACATTTTTGGATTGAATAATATTTTGATTGGATTTTCTGTTCAGGATCACGTGTATATATATACGTGATCCTGCACTTCCGGGTTGTCGGGCGTGAGTGTGTGTCGGCTTACTCCCGCTGTGAATCTACACAGTGGGAGCTGATCAGAGGGTCCGCCTGACCCGATGGCACCCACCAATCATTCTGTACACAGGCAGATCACCGCTCTGTCAATAAGGAAGGCATGGGTCCTGTATTCCATGGACAGCAGGGACATGGATCCATACCTTCCCTTAGTAAAGGCACCTCCCACAGTTAGAAAACACATTTTAGGCAGACAGTTAACCCTTTGTTCTCCCCTGATGTTAACCCCCTTCCCAGCCGGTGTCATTAGTACAGTGACAGTGCATATTTTTACGCTAAAAGTCACTGATCACCACCATTACTGGTAAACAAAAACAAAATAAATAAAATTTCCATAAATATATCCCACAGTTTGTAGATGCTGTAACTTTTGCGCAAACCAACATGTAGCAGAATACATATTGGCCCAAATTTTTGAAGAAATTCGATTTTTAAAAAAATTTTATTGGATATGTTTTAAAGGCAGAAAGTAAAAAATATTGTTTTTTTTCCCCCCAAAATTGTCGGTCTTTTTTTGTTTATGGCGCAAAAAATAGAAAACGCAGAGGTGATCAAATACCACCAAAAGAAAGCTCTATTTGTGGGAAAAAAAGAAAAATATGTAATTTGGGTACAGCATTGCATGACCACGCAATTGTCAGTTACAGTAACGTAGTGCCGTATCGCAAAAAATGGCCTGGTCATGAAAGGGGGTAAATTTTCCGGAGGTCAAGTGGTTAATCTGATTGGGGATGCAAACAGTTGGTAGAGAGGTTATACAGCAAGGGTTCCGGTGTAAAAAGCTAGGGGTAGGCTGACATAAATTGAGATGACTTTCCTAATTCTTTGCGCAGCTCCAGCATTTGCTGGACCACGTTAGAAGTTTACTGAATGTTTCATGTTGTTGCCTGAAATTGTTCTTTGACCCTTTCGGTGCCAGAGCCGTTTTTGCACGTGTTAAAAAAAGTAACTTTAGGCCTGAAGATCAATTAAAACCCCCATATAGTACACATTTTTTGAAAGCAAAGACCCTAGTGGTTCAAATTTTTTATGTCACACAATATTTGCAGGACGGTTTATCAAGGGCAAAATTTCAGTAAAAAAATACACTGGAGTTAATTTTTGGGGCACACAATTGCAATATCAGACAAGTTTTTTGTTCAAATATATAAAATGCGGTTGTGTCGAGTAAATAGATACCTAACACATCAAGCTTTAAATCTGCATGCGCCCGCACAACGACTATGAACTTCAGCACCCTATAGTTTCCATAGATGATGCTTTAAAAACCCTTACAGGTCATCAGTTTGGAGTCAACCATTCTAAAAAAAATTGTCAATCTGGCGTGAGCCTAGATATGTAACATGTCTAGCGTAAGCAACATTTTCGTATGAAGGCGCTCCCAATGGGTGCGTTTATAGTCATGTGTGCGCGTATGTGGAGGTGAGACAGGCTTAAAACAAATTAGTTTGGGAGGTGGGGATTGGTTAAGTGATTGGGTGTAACATTATTTTTGACATTTTGTTTTTATTCACTGAAACTTTATTTATATCTCATAGAGGAACAAATTCCCCTATGTGGTAATATATTTTTAAGACACGTTTAATCACACATCAGGGTCTCTTATGCCTTGTACACACGGGCAGACTTTTCGACCAGACTGGTCCGACGGACCGAATCCGATGGATAATCTGACCGTGTGTGGGCTCCATCGGACCTGCAGCGGACTTTTTCGGTCGAAAATCTGACGGACTTTAGATTTGGAACATGTTTCAAATTTGTCCAACGGACTCGAGTCCGGTCGAAAAATCCGCTCGTCTGTATGCTAGTCCGACGGACGAAAACCGATGCTAGGGCAGCTATTGGCTACTGGCTATCAACTTCCTTATTTTAGTCCGGTCGTACATCATCAGGTATGAATCCGTCGGACTTTTGTGTGATCGTGTGTAGGCAAGTCCATTCATTCGAAAGTGCGTCGGAAGTCCGTCAAAAGTCCGTCGGAAAGACTGTCGGACCTTTGTTGCCGAAAAGTCCGCCCTGTGTACAGGGCATTAGACTCCTGATGTCTCACCTGCTTTTCATTGAAGCTAACACCAGACACAAGAAACCAGAAGTGACGTTATACATGTCCCTTCTGGGTTCTTTTCAGCTAGGGAACATCAGTGAACGGCCAGAATATTAATTTATTGTTGTCATTGGAATGAGTGAAGCATTAAAATGCACCTCAGTGTTTTTTCTGGTAGAACACTCCTTCATCTGAACATGCTAGTGGTGAGTTTTGTTTTCTCTTCTTCTAAAATGCCCTTTAAACGCCTATGTGTGCAGGGCCACAAAGGGTAACACAGTGGTGAGTTTAGAGGCCGAAAAAAACAAATGCCTGTAAAAGTGGCGTTTTTTTTTTACATCCCGTGTGGCCTTAACCTCAATAGGTTTCTGATGGAGGATGCCATTGTTTTACTCACAATCTATATGTTAAGTCCAGCACTTGTTCAGCATCATTGTAGGTGAGACGACTGTCCTGGAACAAGTAAGCAGCTTGTATGTCAACAGATTCCAGTAGAGCAATTTCCTGTTCAGAATAAATGTGAGTGGATAACAGGACCCACTCAATTATTTAGAACAGACTACTCTTGAAGATGACAGCTGCTGAGTGTGGCTTGAATGTATTGTATGTAGTTCAGTGTATCATCATTCAGCAGGCCATTCACAATGCTTCTGGTAGAGGTTGCAGACTTATGTTACATGATGCTATGCTGTGCTTGTTGTTACCCGTTTACATTGAAATTGTACTCACCATCGGCACCGGATCCCCGTGTTCCATGAGATCCTTTATGAGTTTACTTCTTTCCGAAGGCATGGCCAGATCACTCTGCAGCAGATCACCTACAGACAAGTAGGTGAAGCCGTATTTCTGCGCTAATTTTTCACACTGAATCCCTTTACCGGATCCCGGGCCACCTGCCATACAAAAGATTATAAAGCATTACAGGTACAAACATCAAAGAAGACTGTCATTCAACTTTTATACAACGGTAATTAAATCCCAACTACAACTTCCCAACAGGTATTATCCTTCCCTTAGCCCAAATTCCTTTGTACGATTTAGGGAAGGGTTGAACCGGTCAAGTTTTTATTGCAGTTCTCTTTTCCAATGGGCAATTCTTCATCCTTGTGTAGCACCCTTGTCCCTAGAATAGGGCTACAGGTAAATTTAGTTGTGCTGGGTGGTAGCCAGCCTAGCTAATTTGTAGTGTTTAGTGATTACATGACTTCTGTTTAATTCCATTCAATGGTGGCTTCTCACTTTTGTCAGAAGGGGGCGCTGTTGCTTTTGACATTAGTATGATGAGCTACAGTACATTTCAGTTATGGATAAACATACTATTCTAAGCCAATCATATTTTCTGTGATGCATGCTGGGAAAAGCTTTTTAATGGAAGGAAATCAGGGTCAGTCTTCCCGCCTAGGGCTTCGGCCTGGGTGGATGTGTGTACAGTTCCTGGCTGCTAGGCCTTAAGCATGAGGCCTATCCGGGTGTTTAAGTTTATGCAGAGGAAAGCCTGACAAAGATCTGGAAATTATTCTAGAGGGATAGAGTTCTAAAGAAGCACCAGTGGTGACTCTTCATGAGCTGGAGGCTATGAAGTGGCTTGGAGGACTTCAAGAGAGAACTCACCCAAGGGAATCTGAGATGAAGCAGTGAGTAAAGTTCAGTTACTAGATTCACACATTAAAAAGTAACATACAAGAGGCAAAGCCGATACAATATTGCACACAGTTAACTTTTGCATTGCATTTAAAGTACATGAGTATACATGACATCTATAACACCTGATGTGTTTCACGAGATGTGGCTCGCTCTTCAGGGCCTCACAGAAAAAAAAGGAAATAGAAGGCTTGTACCTCTAATGGACAGCATCCCCTGAATAAGCCTGGAATATAGGCGAAACATGTTGGGAATTCCATTTCAAAGTGCGGTATCCATAAAATTTTGTTGAAACGTACTTTCCATAATTGTTTTTTAACAATTTTTTATTCTGTCTTTAAATAAAACATTTTATACTACTCCTTGAGATCACTGGACCTTATTTTGCACCTTAAAAATCCCATCAAATTCTCCTATACTCACACAAAAAAAAAAAGGAAAGCCCCCATACTCACTAATTGGCAAGGCCTAGGTGCCTGTAGCTATGTTCACGGAGGATGGCAGCAATATATGCTTGGGAAGGGAGCTGAGGAAGCGGTTCCAACCAAAAAACCCCGACCAAGGAACAATGGGAAGGCGGACATGCCATTGGTAGAAATTAGTGACCTTGGAGATCCAAAATAATCCGTTCAGGTGTCAGCTAAAATGTAATGTGATATGTATATAATCAAACATTGCTAAATTAGCAAAATAGTACTATTAGTTACTATTTTGCACCTAGGCCTTGCTGATTGGTGAGTATGGGGTCTTTCCTTTTTTCTGTGAGGTCTCTCTTACCATTTATTCATGTGTTACATTACTTTTTGATTATTCATTTCCAGATATATCCCACATGCATCCACCCCTGAAGAGCGAGTCACATCTTGCGAAACATGTCAGGTGTTATAGATGTCATGTATACTCATGTACTTTAAATGCAATGCAATCCTTAACTATGTGCAATATTGTAGGGGCTTTGCCTCTTGTATGTTACTTTTTTATGTGTGACTATTTCTGTAATAAATACTTTACTGTATTTACATTTGTCAATTTCATCGGCCAACTGTGCAAACCTCATTCAAAGTTCCAAGGGCGACATTCATGTTTCTACTGATCGTTACTAAGGGTGTCCTGTGCCCCGTCCCCTCTCTCCCACATTTTTCCTGTTCTGAGAAGTAAACGTCTCTATTGTTTAAAGCATAAAAGTGCCCAATTTCTTTCTTGTTCATCACCCACCATGCCCACAAACCTGCACCCTGAGAATGTATGTCAGCCATCCCTACCCCTGGTAGTCACCATCAGGCTCCCGGAAAATCGGGGTAGGCGCTACACTTGTGACACCAAAATAAGAAACAAGTGGAAGAAGGTAATTGGAACAGGAAGGCAAGGACAGCAGAAAAGAGGTCATTCACTTTGGAATCATTATGTTCAGAGATTTATTACATGTGTGTTCTAAACCTAGTCAGGTTAATAGGTTAATATAAAGTTGAATCGCATATGGAAGGGCAATATATATATATCAGCAGGTGGTTAAAAATGCACCAACGTGGCAGGAAATTGTGTTGGCTGGAGGAAGGTCAATATATTCTGCAAATCTGCATTAATTAAAGGTTATTCAGCTTGTAGTTGTCTAGCTGTGTGTTTAATGCATGCTGTTTATACACACTGCGTTGTTATCAAAAGTCTCTGGATAACTGCATGAAGCAGCTCTTGTATAAGTTCCCTGTATACTGGCTTTTATTCTGGTCATAGTATTGGATTTAGGTACATATTAAAGGTAAAGTATGATGTGTCAGTTTTATTTTTTTTCCAAGGGTATGAGTTTTTTCTTACAACAATAGAGACAAAGGAAAACATGTGAAAACGGGTGGAAAGCTCCACCTGCTGGTGGGATAGGAATACATATTTTTTTTTTATCCATATTAAATAAAAATCTGAAGCGTATTTATGGTTAGCTTCTTAAAGTTTAAAGAAAGTAATTTAAATAAAAATGCTAACAGGCAGGCTTTTTATAACAGAAGGTAAAAAGCCTGCCTGTCAGCATTTTTTTTTTTAAATTACTGACTTTAAACTTTAAATGTCGCTCCTGCCTGTCAGCAGGTAATGTGATCTGAGCTGCACTTGCACAGCTCAGACCACAAAACCTGCAAGGGGGCCATTTATTTTTTTTGCTCTTGAGACTTTGCTACCGCTTTAATAGCATTGTTTGGTCAATGAGAAAGCACATTTTGTTGTGCAGTGCTGTTGACTGCTGTGCCTTTACTTGCATATGTTATGCATCTGAAAACAGTGTGTTCATCTTCTGTATTTTTGTATTTATTTTTTAAAAAATGTATCAAAAAAGCTATTGAATACAAAAAAAAGCATAATAAACCACCATATATTCCCTTAATGTGCATTATCTGGGAAAAAGAAAAGGGTAGTAAACCGTAACTGAAAAATAAACTGTGAACCAAGGGGCTGCAATAAAAGGGAACATTTTATTATACAGATTTTATATAGTGGCAACAGTTTGTGTTGCACTTTACTAAATAAAGGGAGAGAGTTCAAGACAAGAGGGTTTCAGAAGGCCCTGCTCGCAAGAGCTCACAATCTAAAAGGGAAGGGGCTGATACAAAAATAAAAAACTGTGGGGACTTGATGGAAAAAATGAAATCTCAGCTCTTAGGTAGAGGAGGGATAGGCTTCCCTGAAGAGATGTGTTTTCAATGATCGCCTAAAGGTAGACAGAAAAGGAAACAGCTGGACAGATTGGGGTAGAGAGTTCCAGAGGATGGGAGAGGCTCTGGAGAAGTCCTGGAGGCGATGAGGGAACTAGAGAGTAGGAGATCCTAGGGGGACAATGAGGATGCCTTGGTTGGAATATTGAGATGTGATTGGTGATGTACTCTAGCTCAGAGCAGATTTGTGGATGGCATTGTATGCTGTTGTTAGTATTTTGAATTTTATTTGTTGGACAAGCAGAAGCTGGAGGAGTACACCCCTCACATTTATGTAAATATTTTATTATATCTTCAAACACTGAAGAAATTACACTTTGCTACAATGTAAAGTAGTGAGTGTAGTTTGTATAACAGTGTAATTTTGCTGTCCCCTCAAAATAACTCAACACACGGCCATTAATGTCTAACCCCCTAAGTGAAAATGTCCAAAGTGTCAATATTTTGTGTGGCCACCATTATTTTCCAGCACTGTCTTAACCCTCTTGGTCATGGAGTTCACCAGAGCTTCACAGGTTGCCACTGGAGTGCTCTTCCACTCCTCCATGATGACATCACAGAGCTGGTGGATGTTAGAGACCTTGTGCTCCTCCATCTTCTGCCTGAAGATGCCCCACAGATGCTCAATAGGGTTTAGGTCTGGAGACATGTTTGGCCAGTCCATCACCTTTACCCTCAGCTTCTTTAGCAAGGCAGTGGTCATCTTGGAGGTGTGTTTGGGGTCGTTATGTTGGAATACTGCCCTGCAGCCCAGTCTCTGAAGGGAGGGGATCATGCTCTGCTTCAGTATGTCACAGTACATGTTGGCATTCATGGTTCCTTCAATGAAATGTAGCTCCCTAGTGTCGGCAGCACTTATGCAGCCCCAGACCATGACACTCCCACCACCATGCTTGACTGTAGGCAAGACACACTTGTCTTTGTACTCCTCACCTGGTTGCCGCCACACACACTTGACACCATCTGAACCAAACAAGTTTATCTTCATCTCATTAGACCACAGGGCATGGTTCCAGTAATCCATGTCCTTGGTCTGCTTGTCTTCAGCGAAAAAACAAAAGGAGAGGAGTGCCTCTAAGTAAAAAGTTTATTCAATTGATAAAATAAACAGTAGCCACTTACATTTAAAAACACAACGATGCCTAAGGCAGGTGGATGTGTGTCAAGGAAGGTCCATGAGGCGCATGCGCACTCCTTTCTCAAGAAAGGAGCGCGCATGCGCTAAGAGCATGCGCATTCAGAGCATACGCGAAGTCCGTGAGGCGCATGTGCCTCACGGACCTTGTGCATGCTCTGAAACGCGTTGTGTTCCCCACAGTGGTTGACGTCACACGCGGCCTCCACGGGTTGACTGCTCCTCTCCTCTGCAGGACTGGCTGTGTTCCGTCCCGGCTCCCCGCCGTATTGCAGTATGGATTCGAGACATTCCTGGGAAACGGCTTCCTCCTACACCACATTCCTTGATACACATCCACCTGCCTTAAGCATCCTTATGTTTTTAAATGTAAGTGGCTACTGTTTATTTTATCAGTTGAATAAACTTTTTACTTAGAGGCACTCCTCTTTTTTTTCCTGATTACCTCGAGCTGACTTCACTCTTGAGAAGAGCTGCCCTTTGTGAACAGTCCTATCTCGTGCTGGATCTACCCCCTCCATCTGCTACTATTCAACAGTTCCCCTTATCAGACATCGCTTGAATTTTGGACTTTTCCTGTGTTTGAATGCCCATACATGTACTATTATTATTTTATACTTTTTAATTATTTATCTGGATTACTTTAGTTTTTGTCTGTCATTTTGCTTTGGTTATTCTGAGCGCTAATTTTTTCCTGTTTTTGCTTGTCTTCAGCAAACTGTTTGCGGGCTTTCTTGTGCATCAACTTTAGAAGAGGCTTCCTTCTGGGACAACAGCCATGCAGACCAATTTGATGCAGTGTGCGGCGTATGGTCTGAGCACTAACAGGCTGAACCCCCCACCCCTTCAACCTCTGCAGCAATGCTGGCATGACTCATACATCTATTCCCAGAGACAACCTCTGGATATGACGCTGAGCACGTGCACTCAACTTCTTTGGTCGGCCATGGCGAGGCCTGTTCTGAGTGGAACCTGTCCTGTTAAACCGCTGTATGGTCTTGGCCACCGTGCTGCAGCTCAGTTTTAGGGTCTTTGCAATCTTCTTATAGCCTAGGCCATCTTTATGTAGAGCAACAATTCTTTTTTTCAGATCCTCAGAGAGTTCTTTGCCATGAGGTGCCATGTTGAACTTCCAGTGACCAGTATGAGAGAGTGAGAGCGATAACACCAAATTTAACACACCTGCTCCCCATTCCCACCTGAAACCTTGTAACACCAACGAGTTACATGACACCTGGGAGGAAAAATGGCTAATTAGGCCCAATTTGGAAATTTTCCCTCAGGGGTGTACTCACTTTTGTTGCCAGCGGTTTAGACATGAATGGCTGTGTGTTGAGTTATTTTGAGGGGACAGCAAATTTACACTGTTATACAAGCTGTACACTCACTACTTTACATTGTAGCAAAGTGTCATTTCTTTAGTGTTGTCACATGAAAAGATATAATAAAATATTTACAAAAATGTGAGGGGTGTACTCACTTTTGTGAGATACTGTATATAAAACAATATGCAAAGTGGTTGGAGGGAAGCTTCAGAATGGCAAAGATGTTTTTATTACAAATTATGTGAGCAGACTGCAGTTCCTCTTTAAACATTTTTGTATTAAACATAAAGATTTGTAAATTAACCACTAGATGGAGCTCTGTATTTCCCTCAGCCTCCATCAACCTCTCTGCCTAAAGAGAGTTCTAGGAACAATATGCAGGAGGTAAGTGTAATGTATTAAAGGAAACCATTCATAAGAGAAACAAGCGGGTTATCATTACTGACCTCCTTTTATACAATCCAGGAATTGGGTTTTAATGTATAGTGGCTGGAAAATGTATAATAAAAGGTTAATGTAGAATGAAATGGAAGGACACGGTACAGAACTAACTAAAATTGGTGGGAAACACATAACAAAGGGGTAAATCGCAGTAATACAGCAGCAGTAGGAGGTCAGACTCTAGACCAGCGTGTGGCACCCTAGGATGCCATTTGGGTTCAGGACTCTGATGTGATGGGGAGCCTCTGATGTATAGGAGTGACTTTGATGTGAGTTGCTTTTGGCATTACTCATGATCAGCTTCCTGATAACGGTGGACCACACCTGTGTAATGAGCATTGACAGGTCCACTTTTAGTCTTCACTAGACACACATGTCTAGAGCAGTGATGGTGAACTTTGGCACCCCAGATGTTTTGGAACTACATTTCCCATGATGCTCAACTACACTGCAGAGTGCATGAGCATCATGGGAAATGTAGTTTCAAAACATCTGTTGTGCCAAGGTTCACCATCACTGTTGCTGAGTGACAACACTGCAGTGCAATTGGTAAACAGGGACAAAGGGTTGTCACACAGTAGCACCCTCCTGCATAGGTGCTAGATTAGTTAAATTTAGTTACTGGCTCACTGTAATCAGTTGTGATTGTTTTGGTCTGTTCTGTGTTTCACTGGCTGCAGGGTTGGCTGCTTTCCCCTGTCTGTCTGGAAAGCTTCTGGAAGATAGTGGGCTGGGGAAGTCAAATCAGTAGCTGAATATTCATGCAGCCCTGCTCAATCCCTGGGGAGTGGTGCCCAGATGGTGGCTGGGAAGGAGCATAAATATTGTGATACTAAGATCAAAGGCAGTGGCGGCTGTTTTTTTTTTGGGGGGGGGGGGGGGCGGCAGACAGCCACCCCCCCGCGGGTCAGTCCGGCACTTACCCTATCTAGGCAGCCCCATCCGACAACAGTCATGGGGCAGCAGGCATCGGCTCCCGTGTCCTTTTCCTCCATCACAGCGACTGTGCATCTCTCCCCCTCCTCCTAGGCATCCAATAGGATCACTTATACTTTCAGCCAATCAGGTGGCAGGTCTCAGACCTGCTTCCTGATTGGCCGGGAGGAGGATCAGTGTTAAAATAGCGAATATTCATTCGCTATTCTTACACACCTGGGTGGGCTGAGTCCATCCTATTTTGAAGCCTACTAGAGCCTTTGGCTCTAATCGGTGCTTCAAAAAAACACCCCCGTCATTGTAATTCATGCACCCGGCATCCTGCAAGGGGTCGGACGCATGGATGGGGGACGGCGGCATGGATAGGGGGGAGGCAGCATGGATGGAGGGGTGGTGCCCTTAATAGATGGGCTGCCCCTGTTTAAAGGGGTTCTTGTCCTAGAGGAGGAGATCCCAACCTGGAGAGCTGCTGTCCTCCCGGGCAGGCTTGCCTTGAGTCTGCTGTTCATCAAGGTCCGAGCTGGGCTAGCTGGAGGGGCCTACTTTTCTGAAAAGTGCTGGAGCTGACAAAGGGACATTCATCTGGGGATCCAGTCTGGTATCACTGGAAAAGGTGTCTGGAAGATATTGGAAGGAGACATCCAACTAGCCAAGGATATTAGTAAGTACAGACTGGAGTGAGAGATCCGATCCCCAAAACTGTGTGCTGCTGCTATCCCTCGAGTGCATTGCTCAGAAAGGGGACATTGTGCCTGGTGCCCTGGTATAGCTCGGTCCACCAACTGCTTGTGCAAGGACTCTGCTCACAAAAATAGGAGGAGGAAGATTAGTGTCCTTAAATTGCTACTAGAGTTACTTGATTATCAAAAAGTTACCCTACTCCTATCCAAGTTCTCCAATAAAGCATCAGAAAAGCATACCCCTAGACCAGGGCTCAAAATTCCAAGTCCTGAGATATTAGCCAGGCCTTAAGAGTTACTCGCCACCAGTTGCCCCACCCAACCCCTACCCTGCCCCGCCCCTAATTCCGCTCCTAAACACGCCCTCGTAAATTATCTCATGAAATGACACAGTTAAATATTTTATGCAGAATTAAGTTACAAACATGAATATTAACAACATCTTTATCAAGCCTCATCAGTGCCCATCAATGCAGCCCATCAGTGCCCATCAATGCCCATCATCAGTGCAGCCTCAGCAGTGCCCATCAATGCAGCCTATCAGTGGCGGTACAACGCTATAACAGGAAGTGTCTGAACAAACAGAATCACCAGGCATGATTCCAATGAATGCTGCAGTTGAAAAGAGATTGAAAACATCTGTTGTAATTACATTAACAATGTTGACAATTACATGAGATTGGGGTGATTGGGTTTAGATTTATTTTAGGAGTTGGAAATGGAATCACTTCCACTTTGTTCCTCTGATGGTTAGTGACCGGCGTCTGCTTCTATAAGCTGTACGCGTTTCACTGAAAGCAATGACGACCGTACGATCGCACTTCCCTAGCAGCGCATGCCAGAAGCTACTCTAATATGAAATTCTTCCTCCAGGCTGTTAAGTCTGACAGTTGCACTTTGCTAAATAACATCTCTGTTGAAGTGTTGGTGTGTTTATGAAAATTTCATGGTAAGCTACAATTATGAACATCAGCAGACAACTATTTTGGAGGAAGGAGAACCAATGATAAATAATGAATGTGAACAAAATCAGTGGTGTGAGAAATGAAAGCCAGCAGGTACATGGTGAAGACATGATTAGACTTTGATGTAAAATCTTTTGCAGAGGCAGCTTTGAGAAAGGTTTCAGAGAAGTGGACTGAAACATGAACTCCATTAAACCAGTGAGAAGCAGAGCAGACCTTTCTTGAAGCTGAACTCAAGGCAGACATTAATATTAAGCTGTGTAAGTTGCATTCCTCTGTACATTAGACATAGAGGGAGATGCAGCACAAGGAGCCACTCAGCTGTCCTTTTGTGCTAATAAATGAACATGCTGACAGGAGAAGAGAGCAGAGTGACAGAGAATAGTTTATCACTGTGCTGCTTCTCATTTCACTGTCTAGTCCAATCATTCTCAACCAGGGTTCCTCCAGAGGTGTCCAGGGGTTCCTTGAGCTGTGATGGATTGACCTCTCATTTGATGGTGCCTGGATAGTTCTGTGGCTGAAAAGAGCCACTTGGCAGAGCCAGAGGCATGGCAACAATGATCTTTTTTATCTACCTGTACGAGTGTCATTCTGACCAATGTTGTAAGGGTTGTATTCTTCCCACCAGCCACCAATATGAAGCATTTTTCTCAAAGATCTCATAAAGAATAGATTTTAGCATGGGTTCCCTGAGACCTGAAAATTATTTTAAGGGTTCCTGTGGGGTAAGAAGGCTGAGAAAGACTGGTCTAGTCAGAGAAGGACAAGACCTGTAACTACAGAATGGAGAATTCAGGTCCCCTGGCCGCAATTGTTTACATATATGTATTGCATTAGTGAATTTAGTGGATTGCCTGGAGCTCAGCTAAACAAATAAACATTTAATACACAGCGCACGCATGAAAGAGGATTCGCATAGCAATGGGAGTTTTCTAATCAGAACACATATTAAAAAAAAAAAAATAAGCTGTTTCCTTTTAGACACACTGGGGCTGATTTACAAAAGGCAATTCTGCTGTTCGCTTTGCAAGGGAATAATTCTTATCTTAATGATTGAAAATTTATTTTGCAAAGAATACCAAATCACGTGCAAGTAAATGTAAGAATACCGTAGTTTTGCTTGAACATGATTGTATGATGGAAGTCAGCAGAGCTTCTATTCAGTAAGCTAATGGAAAATTCACTGACAAAATGAACAGCTTATTTGTCTTTAGTAAATCAACCCCTTTGTGTCACATGGAAGCCCTGAAATGATCCCTGTTGAGGGTAGAGTATGGAAGGGGGGAGTCACTGCTCTTTCATTGTGTTCATCTTGAGCTACTGAGCACTGTAAACAAGAGGTAAAGGGAACATAGAAAATGTAACCTGAAGCTCCAACTACCTGCTCTATGTGAAAGAGGCCAATTGAACCCATTTGAACCCTGGGAATTAGTCAAAAGTTGAAAAATAATATATGGTGACTCTTTCACACTGTACCCTACACCCAATCCCTATAAGCAGCCAGCACTCCAAACATTACAAAATTGAAACAAACAAAAAAATAATTCTTATATAGTGCACTATTACATCATAATACAACTAACCTAACATAATGCAGCATAAGGGCTCAGCACTTATAAAGCCCTACCCTGTTTCTCCGAAAATAAGCCCTACCCTGAAAATAAGACCTACAAGGACTTTAACTAGGGCTTATTTGGGGGGTAGGGCTTATATTGCAGTCATCACCAACAGTCACGCTAGGTCTTATTTTAGGGGAAACAGGGTAGGTGCCAAAAATACCACGCCTTTAGACATTCAGGTGTTTTTTTTTTCCTACTCAGAATGCAGCCAATTGCTTTCATATGTGCATAAATACCCTGTTTCCCCGAAAATAAGACCTAGCGTGATTGTCGGTGATGGCTGCAATATAAGCCCTACCCCCCAAATAAGCCCTAGTTAAAGTCCTTGTAGGTCTTATTTTCAGGGTAGTGCTTATTTTTGGGGAAACAGGGTAGGGCTTATTTGGGGGGTAGGGCTTATATTGCAGCCATCACCGAAAATCACGCTAGGTCTTATTTTCGGGGGAAACAGGGTATCAGCAAAATAGCGCTGTGTTTAACCCCTTCCCGCGGACCGTACGCAGATATGCGTACTCGGCTTTCCGGGGTTATACCGGGATGATGCCCGCAGCTGCAGGCATCATCCCGGTACCGTTGTTTCCAGCGGGCGATCGGCTACCCGTGTATAACAACCGCTGCGGCTAAAAGCCGCTCGGTTGTTATACCGGAGGAGCGGGAGGGGACACCCCCCCCCTCCCGCCGCCTCCCACCGCTGTTACCGGGCCTCCCGTGCGATCGGGAGGCCCGGTGTCCAATCAGGAATCTTCGGCGGCTGGGGGCGGGCTGGAACTAAGCTGTGAGCGGCTTCGTTCCAGCCTTCTTGTTGTAAACGCGGAAGCGACGTCATGACGTCACTTCCCATTTACTCGGCTGCCAATGGCACCGAATTTAAAAAAGTACACAGTATTCAGAATCGCCGTTTTCGGCGATCTGAATACTTTGAAGTGCAAAGGAGGGATGGGGGGTCTTTTAGACCCCCCATCCCTCCATAAAGAGTACCTGTCACCACCTATTACTGTCACAAGGGATGTTTACATTCCTTGTGACAGCAATAAAAGTAAAAAAAAAAAAAATTTTTTTAAACACAATTTATAAAGTAAAAAAAATTAATCAAATAAATAAATAAATAAAAAAACATTTTTTTTAAAGTGCCCATGTCCCCGCGAGCTCGCGCAGCGAAGAAAACGCATACGGAAGTCGCGCCCGCATATGTAAGCGGTGTTCAAACCACACATGTGAGGTATCGCCGCGATCGTCAGAGCAAGAGCAATAATTCTAGCCCTAGACCTCCTCTGTAGCTCAAACCTGGTAACCGTAAAAAATTTTTAAAGCGTCGCCTATGGAAATTCATAGGTACCGTAGTTTGTCGCCATTCCATGAGTGCGTGCAATTATAAAGGGTGACATGTTTGGTATCTCTTTACTCGGCGTAACATCATCTTTCACATTATACAAAAAAATTGGGGTAACTTTACTGTTTGTATTTTTTAAAATTCATGAAAGTGTCCCTTTTCCAAAAATTTGCGTTTAAAACACCGCTGCACAAATACCATGTGATAAAAAATATTGCAACAATCGCCATTTTATTCTCTAGATTCTCTGCTAAAAAATATATATATAATGTTTGGGAACTCTAAGTAATTTTCTAGCAAAAAATACGGATTTTAACTTGTAAACACCAAATTTCAAAAACAGGCTTAGTCATGAAAGGGTTAAATCATTAAAATAAAAAATACAAAAATCTGCATTACTAGTCAGTATTAAATGTGTAAATACACATGTGAATTACATCTGTTCTATATTATTAAGCATTCTGGGAGCTCTGGCAGCTCTAACGCTCTCCTCCTTCTCCCTGGTGCTGTGGGGTGGTCAGTGGCCCCTCAGCATCATCACGTATAGTGTAGGACTATAGTGTAGGACTTTTAACCTTGCATTATACACGAGGGAGGCTGGAGTGCCTTAGCGAGGAAGCAGCATGGGACAGGTCACACATTTCGAGGACGCCAGACAGGGCATGGAGAAGGGAAAGGTATTACTTCCGATTCTGGCACCCGCTAGACTTCAGTTAACCTTTGCAGTGTGGGGAGGCCCAACTCCAAGGGTAGATTTTGCCTTATTCCCACAATTCTGGTTTAAATGATATTTTTTAGGCCCCATTCACACAGGTGTGCTTAAGCATACAAAGGGCCATGTTTGACCACACAGAATTCACAGGTGTTCTATGCATCCATGTGCAGGCAGTCTTATTCATTTCACACTGTCTGCAATCAGGGACATGCACCCACACTCTCACAGATGTCAAATTGGGAGCATTTGCTGTGTTCGTGCAGCCACTGCATCCCGATTGACATAAATGGGACTGCCTACATGTGGGTGCATAGAACACCTGTGCATCCCATTCAGGCAAACGTGGCCTTTTGCACGGGTGTACGCTTAAAGCGTAACTCCACTTTTGTTGAGAAAAAAACATTCCCCCTGGCTGATCTATGTACATTGCAAGGATTAGAACAACCTTTGTTGCATATTCCTACCTTTTGTTATTCTGAAGAAATCCCTGTGTGTTTGCATACCTCCCAACTTTTTGAGATGGGAATGAGGGACACCTATCAGCAAAATTATGCAGGGCATAGAACACACCCCTTGCCATGCCCCCTTAAAAGGAAATTTAAAAAAAAACAAACAAGATTGGTTAAACCCACAAGTGCTTTTTTTAACACTACTTTTCCTTCATATGGGCTTTTGGAATTTACAAATGCTGCAATTTAGAAATTGGATGAAAGGTTTAGACCTGGAAAACACTTTTTGATAGATAAAAAGTGCATTTAATATACAACTATATAAATCAGACCAAAATGAGGGACACATGAGGAGGAATGAGGGACAGAGGGACATTGCTCCAAATCAGGGACAGTCCCTCGAAATCAGGGACAGTTGGGAGCTATGGTGTTTGTCTGTGCCTCTGGGCTGACTAGGTCTGATGGGAGTGGTTTCATAATAATCAGTGAGCTGCAGGGCACTAATGAGGAAACCTGCTGGGCCTGCATCCCTTTAAATGTCTTCCTATTGGAAATATTTCACCAAAAATGACATTTTTGTTGCAGGGGATGCCTGAAATCTGACTTGTATCTTAGGCAGACTTCTGGGAAAATTGGTGAGCCAATCACACAAGCAGGATATGATGTTTCTTGGGAGTGGTCAGTACACACTCTGTGTTCAGAACAACTGCAGGTTGCCATATTGCTTTGCATTTATAGAAAATTACAGCGGCTGCAGATTGAAAAGGAAAGGTAGTTTTTAATAACATTCAATTACAAGATGACTTGTATCGCAATTGTACGCGCTATATTATTTTTTTTTAAATTGCTTTTTTTTTTCCCTACGAAAGTGGAGTTACCCTTTAAATGCGTTATGTAAATGAGGCCTACAACATGTCCATAATAAGTAAAGAAACTACGTAAAAAAACATGATACAGTCCCTTTAAATTAGGTATCCGTTGATTAGCCATCACAATGAACTGCAGTTGACATTTTGTTCTTGTCAATCAAGTTTTCCCTTTCACCGTCTCATACCGGGCTGGGAACATTGAGGGGAAAGGCTCCTATAATCTACTCCTTCAGATATGTCTCATTATGGGATTCTATGTACTGATAGCAGCAAACCTGCATATCAGCATCTGTCATTCTGCTCATGCGATTGCTTTCGTATTTTATCTTCATGCATCAGTCAGTATTCTGCAGCTCTTAATTATAAATGATGCAAGCAGACATGACAAGATTCCCTGTTACTGTAGCTCCAGATTATAATACGGCTCTATACACCTGTACTTAGGTTGTCAAAACTAAACATAACATTCAAATAATGGGGTCATCCGTGTTGTCTTCTGTGTACAGGAGTATAATTATTGAGTTGGCAGAAAATCACAGAGGGAGAAAAATGCGATTGTTTTGTACGCAGCGTTTAATCGCTGTCTCCACCTCACCCTCACTCTGGAATTAAGTGACTCATTTAGCGTGGTGCAGGAGTGTAATTACCGTTTCATGAGCACCGGCTTCGGCTCCCCCCCTCATTATTACCCATACCAGACATCTCTGATAATCCACTGGATTTTACTGGGATAATTGTACAGGGAACATGTACGATTAGTTCAGTCTAAATGTTATGTGCGTTCATTTTCATCGGTTTTATAGAGGCATTATTGTCTGAGCTCTGGGTGGTTTTACTACATTGTACCTTAAACATAAATACTAAGTACATACACTTAAAATAACTACAGCATGATCAAGGTTGTGCATAGACATTACAATTCCCTAGGCCAGTGTTTTCAACCAGGGTGCTGTCTAGGTGACCCCGTTTGCCCTGGACCAGCATCATGAGTTGTCATGGTCCAGGCGGGCCAGTCCAGACCTCATCCCTCTGCCGCGCTGCTGGAGCCAAAAGTAGGGCTCTGATGTAATGAGGGGACTGTGTTTGGAGGACATGATGGGGGGATTGTGCAATTGAAGGGTTCTTTGTTTGGGGGCTAAGAGGCTGGAGGACTCTGTGATGGGGGGACTGTGTTAATGGGGTGCTCTGTGATGGGGAGCTCTGATGAAATGTGAGGACTCATGTCTGATGTGATGGGGCTCTCATTTATAGGGGGCCTCTAAAGTATAGGAGTGACTTTGATGTGAATTGGTGAAATTTATGTGATTGGGAACCCTTGATATGAAAGGAGGGACTCTGATGTGATGCTGGGGCTCATGTATAGGGGGTCTCTGATACATTGGGGCAACTCTGATGTGATGGGGGCTCCAATGTATAGAGAGACCTCCGATGTGTTGGAGTGACTCTGACGTGAATGGGTGACTCTGACGTGATAAGGAACCTCTGATGTGATGGGGGGCTCTGATATAATAGGGGGAAAGAAAACGAATGTCACCAGCACACCAAGGATCTCCAGAGTGGGTCCAGAGCTTTAATCAGTGATCACATTGTTACACCAAATCGCACTGTATCGGAGCCACACAGGACCCCTTCACATGCCTGATGAAACGTTGCAATCTGTTGTAACAATGTGATCACTAATTAAAGCTCTGGACCCATTGGTAGCTACAGCACCAGTTCCAGCCATTTTTACAGGAAAGTGTGCGTTGGGATTAATGCGTTGGACGATATGATGGGGGGGACGGGACTCATTAATAGGGGGCCTCTGATTCTTAGGGGTGACTGATGTGACGGGAAGCTGTCATGTATAGGGGGACCTTTGATGTATAGGAGTAACTGTGACATGAAGGGGTGACTTTGATGCGATAGGGAGACTCTGATGTGAAGGGGGGGGGGGGGCTCTGATGTGATGAGGGAACCTCTGATAAGAAGGAGAACTTCTGATGTGAAGTTAATTTCGCCAAGGCGGTTATGTGCATCGTCCCAGGTTTCGGTTTGCCATTGATAAGTACCATTGATTACATGCAAACAGCTGCTAATGGCTGTGGGCACTATGAGGATATTTGCCAGCACACCATTGATTATCAAGTAAAGCCCAAACGGGTTTTATTAAAGCATGTCACATCACAAAAAAGTTAGTGCAACATTACGGGGGCATGCAGGACCCCCCTTCTTATCCGCGGTTCCCTTATCACATCAGATTCCCCCCCTTCACACCATAGTCACCCCTTCATGTCACTTTTACTCCGATACATCAAAGGGTCCTGTGTGACTCTGAAATGTTGCACTAACTTTTTTTGTGACGTGATCATGCTTTAATAAAAACAGTTTGGACTCTACTTGATGATCCGTGGTGTGATGGAAAATATCCTCATTGTGGGTATATGTTCCAGTCTCCAGCTGGTGGTTGCTGCAGCACCCAAAACCTTTCTCCAGGAACAAGTGCAATGGGAATATGGAGCAATAATACGAAGCCCCATGCAAAGCAATGAGAGGCTGAATGTGCTCACAGCCATGATAATATGGCTGTGGACACTTTCAGACTTTCATTGCTTTGCATGGGGCTTCTTATCTGAAGCTATTCACTGGAAACCCCATTGGGTCTCTTGCAGGAAATCATGGTCGGTCCGGAACGCAAGTGTGTATGAGCCCAAAAAGGAGAAAGAGTTTTGCATTTCCTGAACAATAAAGAGTCTTTTGACTCAGCTCACCATTCTCTGCACCTCGTTGCCCTTATAGTTCTTTTACTGAATTTAACCACAAATGTCCAGAGGTGGCCAGAAGATGGAATCAGGGTAAAGAAACATCTTGATGCTTGGTGATGGTCCCAAGGTACTGGCACTCAGGTGTCATTTTGGCAGATAAAGCCCTGAGTATGGTACCATACAAGGCACAGAGAGCTCACAAAAGGGCACAGGAGGCAACCAGTAACCTTTTACGGCCGCAAACTGTTTTGCAAAAGCTCAACAATGAAGTATATCAACAGGAATGAACTACTGCAGTAAAGAAGTATAGAACTTGACAACAGTACCGGGATTGGTCTAAATATATAAGAATCTCCTATAAAAGAACCTCTGGCCAAGCAATCATTGCCCCTAGTTTGGTTAGTAGGGCAGGTGGAGGCATACAGTACAACAGGCAGAGGATCATTGCTCCTATTGGGCACTAGAGAAGAGGTCAAAAGGAAGACAACCCTGTGTGTCATGTGACCAACCCGATGACTTGAAATCAGAAGTATAAAAAAAAGCATAAAATACACATGGGGGGATAGGGGATGGGACGCAACTGAGCTGTGATTTTTTTCATCATTTAGCAGTCAGGTAAATCTGTCTCAAAGTCTTAAACCCTAAGGCCTCATACACACGGACGTTTTAAAAAATGGGCTGTAAAGCTAGTAACAACGCCTGGAAAAAAAGCAGCGTTAAAAACACAATTTTATTAGCGTTCTGATTTAGCGTCAGTATGCATGTAACGTCGTTTGTAAGCGTTAACGCTAAGGCGCATTTAAAAAAAAAAAAAAAAAAAACATCCCTCTGCTATTTTCCACTCCCAAATTACCCACATAAACATTTTTACAGCTTAAAAACACTGAGCACATTAAAATAAACATTCCCCAGTGAACTATTTAAAATTCTTACCCCAGCAACTTTCAATGTTGCTAGTTTCTAAGCCAGTATGTCAGCTTGGAAAAGAGGTTGAGGGTAGAGCCATACATTCCTAAGCTATGGGCCTGTGTGTTTCACAGTATAGTGAGATGCAGCTCTATCCCCTGCACACAAGGGTGACTCTATAGGACGCTGAGGCTCTGTTCGCATATGAGCCGCATGCGGCTCACAGCAGGGGTCCGGTGCATGCTGGTTCACCTTTTCAGGTCCGATTTTAGCCCGAACTTTGGGCTGAATTCGGACCTGAAACGGAGCAAAAGACGGACATGCTGCGGAGATATGTGAACCGGCTCCATTGGGAGCTAGTAAAAAAAAAACTCCTGCTATTGCGAATTGAATGCAGGGATCCCACATCCAATTCGCAATGGTGTGAGCCTGAAAGAGAAGGGAGCCACCCTGAAAGAGGAAACCTGGGGCAGTGGTCATGGCACCAACTTAAACGGAGACATCAGCAAGGATTAAAAGGTAAAGAAGCTGCATACTCAGTAAGTGATTAAATAAGCTGCTGAAAGTACTTAAAAAATGGTTTAATATAACTTCAACTCTATGAATTACAATAAAAAAAAAAATCTGTGTTGCCTTACACAAGCATAAATTCATAAAAAAAAATAATAAAAATAAATTAATTAAAGAAAAGTTTGACATCCAAAAAATGAATCTAATCATATATTGATGTTTCCATAAAAAATCTAATTATAAGATGCAGTCACTGGAAAACATTCAATGAATAATATCACCACCATCAAGCCACGATTGGCACTTGTGCTAAATTATTTCTTATTTAATTTACTTGATCCGCCTCTCTGGAGACGCTAAGGATTATGTGACAGGACAAGCCATGCAATGTGTATTTAATGCAGAATGTTTATCATTAATTTAAAGTGAACATGGAATTTCCTGTACCATGAAGAGATGGGGTACAGATTGGTGGTCACTGAGGTGAGGGAAGGATATGTGGGGACAATTCAATTATAATAGGGGCAAATGAGTTTACATACTGGTCCCCGGAGTATGTAGTCACAGATTTCTATATCATGTATACATTTTCAAATAGGTTATATAATCCGTTGGCGGGGTTTTCACAGTTGGCATCACCTCTGGTTGCCCGTTTCTATTCCCGGAGAGGTTTTTAAGGTGGTTTCGGTTGTAACATATGCATAGCTCTCAACTGTCCCTGATTTCGAGGGACTGTCCCTGAATTGGAGCAATGTCCCTCTTTCCTCTTCCTTTTGTCCCTCATTTTGGTCTGATCTATATAGTTGTATATAAAATGCACTTTTTATCTTTCAAAAAGTGTTTCCCAGTGCTAAACCTTTCATTCAAATTCTAAATGGCTGCATTTGTACATTTTTAAAAATCAATATAAAGGAATAGTAGTGGTAAAAAAAGCCCTTGCGTATTTAAATTAACCTTTTTTTTGTGGTTAACTCTCCTTTAAGGGGGTGTGGCAGGGGGGCGTGTCCTATGTCTACATACGCTTGCTAGTAGGTGTCCCTCATTCCCATCTCAAAATGTTGGGAGGTATGCATATGTACAGGCAGCACATCAAACTATCAGTTATGTAATTGATGTCTTTATGGTACATTGGTATATGGAGAATGTCCAGAATCGCTTGACTGTACTCTAAAACTTTCTTTATTGTGTGATTTTCACATCAATCTCACCGTTCCATCCTGAAGAAACGCACAAAGTCTGCGAAACGCGTTGAGATGGAATGCCACTTCACAATTGGATGTGACACAAAATATGTATTGTGATACTGTGACAATCATAAAAGCGTTAAATAAGCACTGCTGTTAAGCATATCATATGTAAAAAGAAGGTGGATCAGCCAGCTTGGGAAAGGAGACAGTGGTGATTCCATAGGAGAGGTGGATTGGTGGTTGTATGGTTTGCCTTTCAAGTGGCAGGATCCCTATAATGGGGCCCGCTGCACCTTCCTAGGGATTGGGCCCGTACCATGGTGTGCGAGGCTTCGCAAAGTATACAGCAGCTTCCCTCCATGCCTTCATGTTGAAGAGAGTAAAATATATTGTGTAACACGTGTAAATAAGCTGCACTCAACGTAGTGGGGGAGATTTACTAAAACTGGTGCACACACAATCTGGTGCAGCTCTGCATAGTAACCAATCAGCTTCTAACTTCAGTTTGTTCAATTAAGCTTTGACAATAAAACCTGGAAGTTGATTGGTTACTATGCACAGCTGCACCAGATTGTGTGTGCACCACAAGATCCAGTGGTGGATCACCGATCTCTACTCCTGGAAGAGCCACTGCGGACCATCATGTGACAGCAGTCTCAGGTAAGCAAGAAAGAAGTTTAGTTTTGTTTTTTTTTTAAAGCATGACTAGGTAAAAGCAGGTGGTTGATGTAAGAGGTGGAGTTTTTGCCTGCAGATTAGGGCCAGACATAGACAAAAATGTGCCAGAGGTTCTAAACCTTCCATGTTCTATCCAAAATACTACCTGCCTAAATACTCTTTTCTTATTGACATTTTATCTTAGACAAGCTGATGTGTATAGGTAACAGGTCCACTTTACACTCCACACAATACAATAGTCTAGGGTAGGGTAATTATCCATACTTTAACCACTTCCCACCCGCTGTATAGACAAATGACGGCGGCAGGGTGGTTCCCTCGTTCTGGGACGACATCATATGATGTCCCACGCTCGCCACGCTAGCATGGCGATCAGTGGCGCCCTATGTCCCTGGAACACGGTACATACCTGATCTCGGTAAAGAGCCGATGACAAGGCTCTTTACCCATGTGATCAGCTGTGTCCAATCACAGCTGATCACATGTAAACAAGGAAATGCCGGTTATCGGCTTTCCTCTCACCACACTGACAGCGTGTGAGGAGAGGAGAGACTATCAGCGGCATTTTCTAACAGGGGAGACCTGCACAGATAATCAAGGCACTGATGATCAGTGCAGCCCCAACAGTGGCCAGCAATGATGGCAATCAGTGCCCATCAGTGATGCCAGTCAGTGCTGCCGATCAAGGCCCATCAGTGCCGCATATTAGTGCCTCCTCATCAGGGCCATCTGATTAGTGCCCTTTAGTGTCGTCTCATCAGCGCCCATCAGTGAAGGAGAAAAATTACTTATTTACAAAACTTTCTAACAGAAACTAAGGAAAACTTTTTTTTTCTGTCTTTTTTTGTCTTCTTAGCAAAAAATTAAAAACCCAGCGGTAATTAAATACCACCAAAAGAAAGCTCTCTCCGTCACAAAAAAATAATAAACATGTTATTTGGGTACAGCGTTGCATGACCGCTCCGAAAGCTGAAAATTGGCCTGGGCAGGAAGGGGGTGAAAGTGCCCAGTATTGAAGTTGTTAAAGTAAAATTGCAGTTAAAACCTAACTAATCTTGAAAATGCTCACATGGGGGAGCCAGATCACGTGACCGGACTGGGACAGCCTGAAAATAGGTAAATATATACCCTCACCGGTCACTTTATTAGGTACACCTGTTCAATTGCCTGGTAACACAACTTGTTAATCAGCCAATCACATGGCAGCAACTCAATGCATTTAGGCATCTAGACATGCTGAAGAGGACTTGCTGAAGTTCAAACTGAGCATCATAATGGGGAAGAAATGGGATTTAAGTGACTCTGAACGTGGCATGGTTGTTGGTGCCAGATGGGCTGGTCTGAGTATTTCAAAAACTGCTGATCTCCTGGGATTTTCCCACACAACCATCTCTCGGATTTACAGAGAATGGTCCAAAAAATAAAAAATATCCAATGAGCGGCAGTTGTGTGGACGAAAATGCCTCGTTGATGTCAGGGGTCAGAGGAGAATGGGCAGACTGGTTTAAGATGATATAAAGGCAACAGTAACTCAAATAACCACTCGTTACAACCAAGGTATGCAGAATACCATCTCTGATTGCACATGGAACCTTGAAGCAGATGGGCTAAGAACAAGAAACTGAGGCTACAATTCGCACAGGCTAACCAAAATTGGACAATAGAAGATCGGAAAAACGTTGCCCGGTCTGAGGAGTCTCGATTTCAGCTGTGACATTCAGATGGTAGGTTCAGAATTTTGTGTAGACAGCAGGAAAGCATGGGTCCATCCTGGCTTGTATCAACGGTTCAGGCTGCTGGTGGTGTAATGGTGTGGGAGATATTTTCTTGGTACACTTTGGGCCCCTTAGTACCAATTGAGCATCGTTTAAACACCACGGCCTACCTGAGTATTGTTGCTCCCCATGTCCATCCCTTTATGACTACAGTGTACCCATCTTCTGATGGCTCCTTCCAGCAGGATAATGCACCATGTCACAAAGCTCCAATCATCTCACCACTGATTTCTTGAACATGACAATGAGGTCACTGTACTCCAATGGCCTCCACAGTCACCAGATCTCAATCCAATAGAGCACCTTTGGGATGTGATGAAATGGGAGATTCACAGCATGGATGTGCAGCTGACAAATCTGCAGCAACTGCGTAATGCTATCATGTCACTATGGACCAAAATCTCTGAGGAACACCTTGTTGAATCTATGCCACAAAGAATTAAGGAAGTTGAAGGCAAAAAGGGGGTTCAACCCGGTACTAGCAAGGTGTACCTAATAAAGTGGCCGATGAGTGTACATCTTTCTTACACAGGTTAGTCAGCATAAATGTTGGGAGGGGGAAGCGTTTTTAGGACGAATTAGGTAAAGCCTGAAATTCTACATTAAGCTGAGGAAAAAAACACATGCCGAGCATTGCAGGTAATGGCTCTTGCACTTGTACACTCTTTACTATAATCTTAGCATGACTTTAGGAAGTGCTCAGTCCCCCTCTCCCTCCCTCCAGCGGTCAGTAGGCTAATCCTGTCTCTGCATCATAAAATATTATAACTATGATCTCTTAAGCTCATTTCCCCTGTGTGCCATCTGCCTACTGTCCTGATACCTGAAATATAGGTTACTTCATTCTTTTTTTTTCCCTTTGGATTTGAAACTGGAATGGAAAGAAAGTCATCTTCATAGAGCATACATTATTCAGCACCACAATGTGAAGTGACCTAAAAAAATGATCACCAAGGTTTGACGACACAAAAAACAAAAAAGATAGTTAACCCCCCTGGCGGTATTCCCGAGTCTGGCTCGGGGTGAGATTTTAGTACCAAAAGCGGTAACCCCGAGCCAGACTCGGGATCGCATCGCTGGATCCTGGAAGACGCGACTCACTTTGTCTCCGGGATCCCGCGATGTTCTCCCGCTGTGTTCGGCGGCCGGATCTTCCGCCCGATCCACTGTGTGCCCTGGCTTCCGTTCCCTGCGAGCGTAGCGACGCAGGGGGTGGAACCGGCGGCAAATTCAAAATGTATAAAGCACAAACACACTGACACATTGTAATCCTATTGGATTACATTACAAAATATAATAAATATTAAAAAATTGACCTCAGATTGCCCCCCAGTGCTTTGTCCAGTGCCCCTGCCTGCAGTTTTACTGTACTTTGTGTCTGGAAACTGCAAAGCGACCATGGCATCCAAAAAGCGCGCTTCAACATCAAAAGCGACATATGACCTGCTGGAAAACAGCGACAGCGAGACAGAATCGCTTGCAGATGTGAGTGATAGCGAATCATGGGGAAGTTCGTCATCAGGCACGGAAAGCGATTTCAGCGATGATCCTGCGACTTTGCCCAGCGATGTGCGGACTTGGTGCTCGATTGATTGCGGTACAGAGCACGCAGCGCCCCCAAGATTCCCGTTTACCGGAGCGCCTGGTATAAAAGTGGAGGTTGAAGATGACAGCCCCTTGGGATACCTCCAACTCTTTTTGACTGATGAGGTCATAGAAATAATTGTTACAGAGACCAATCGGTACCAGGAACAACAAGCTGCTATACCGCAGAGGTTTTCAAGGAGCAGAAAATGGGAACCAGTGACCAAGGAGGACATCTGGAAGTTTCTGGGCCTAATTATTCTCCAGGGAGTGGTGGGCAAACCCCTGCAAAAGTGGTACTGGACAACCAACAAAATATTAGCCACTCCTTTTTTTGGCACCATAATGTCGGAATACAAATTTTCACTCATAATGAAATATCTGCATTTTCAAAACAATGACGAATTTGATGAGACTTCTCATCCAGCTCCAAAACTGAAAAAAATTTGGGACTTATATCAAATTATTCAGAAAAATTTCCAGCAGACCTATATACCAGACAGAGACGTCAGTATCGACGAAAGTCTTATGGCCTACAAAGGAAGACTTAGCTGGATACAGTACATCGCGTCTAAGAGAGCGCGATTCGGCATAAAATCATTTATGCTCTGTGAAGCCAGCACTGGTTATATATGGAATTCGATCCTTTACACCGGGAAAGGGACGAAATTCAACGACAGATTCAGTCAATATGGAATGGCAACCGCTTCTGTTCTCACTTTGATTGAGCCATTGTTGAATCAGGGGTACTGTGTAACCACAGATAATTTTTATACTTCTCCAGAACTCTATGAGTTCCTTATACAACACAAGACAGATGCTTACGGGACTGTTAGAGCTAACCGGCGTGACATGCCGCCAACCTTTGCCAAAAAAAAGCTCACTGCAGGAGAAATAGTTGCCTGGCAAAAAGGCAAAATGATGGCACTAAGATGGCGAGATAAAAAAGATGTGTGCCTAATGAGTACCATTCACAACACCTCTACTGTCATGGTACGTACAAAAGTTGGAAAAGATGTTATGAAACCTCAAGTCGTAATGGACTACAACAACACAATGGGAGGTGTTGACAGAGCTGACCAGGCCATGACTTTTTACCCTGCTATGAGAAAGCAACAAAAAAAATATTATAAAAAAATCTTCAGGCATCTTCTTGAACAGTGCCTGTGGAACGCTTTCATTCTTCTAAAAAAAAAGAGTGACAGGCCTGTGATTCATGCAGACTTCGTTTGGAAAGTTGCAGAACTCATATTTCTGAAGCACCAAACACCGACCACTGTAAATCGATCTGGACGTCGTGCTGCTGGCGTTGTGAACCCGGAACGTCTGACAGGTCGACACTTTGTGGACCACATTCCACCAACAGAAAAGAAGGCAGCACCCACAAGGATGTGTGTGGTTTGCTGCTCTAAACGTGACGACACAGGAAGGAAAGCCAGAAAAGAAACCCGGTTCTACTGTCCTGACTGTGACGTCGGACTTTGCGCTGTACCCTGTTTTAAAATTTACCATACCCGAGACGTTTACTAAAAGCAATATGACTACTAATATTGCACTCTTGTTTGGACAAAAAAAATGTCAGTGTTTTTGATCTATATTATTTACTAAAATTTATTGAATAAAAAGTATTATTACTATTATATTATTATTTGTTATTATTTATAGTTATTTATTATATTATAATTTATGATTTTGTGTTTCAAACTTTATCATACCCAGGATGTCTACTAGACTCTTGTTTGGATAGATTTCAGTGAGTTATTCCTAAGAATTACAGGCCTACAATATAAAACGCCACATTTCCATGCAAAAATAATGGTACCGCTTTCAGCACCTAAAATCTGAAATAATCATACCGCCAGGGAGGTTAAAGCAAAAGAGGTGATCACACTAATGGAAAGACAACAAAGGTAAAAACGTTACAAACTGTGCAGTTTTATAGGTTTAGTTTTATAGGTTTCATTTTATGGATTCCCATGACACTCTATGAAATGCTCCTGTATCCTGAGTACACCAGTGGTAGATGATTATTTGTAAAAGAAAAATACTATAAAATGTCAGTTGAAAAATGTAATGTTAAAGTTATGACTAGTTAGCCCTTTTAACAAGCACAATAGAAAAAAATATAGAAGTCCACAAAAAAGGATTAAACAGTTCAGTTTTTTTTTAAATAATTCCACCTACAAGTGCATAGCACTGCACTAGTCATGAGTGCAGTGATGTTGGCAAAATTGATCGCTATGAAGTTACAACATTTGCCCAAAAGTTCAACAAAATTTTCCTTAAATTTTGCCAGGCAGCTTGCTTAGGTGAAATTTGCATGCAAAAATAATCTATCCTTTAAGAAAACCTTCCTTTGTTACTTTGTAAGTCCTGTCATTAGATGTGGGCATAAAACAGGCAATTATTACACCATGCTCAAATAACATTCATATCATGTTCTCCTAATGAGGGGATGTTTTTTGTGGCACAAGAACAGGTCCAAGATAGTTAAAAGGACCTTCCCTAATCATTAGGACACATTTAAAATCTATTGTTGAATTAAAAAAAAGAGCTTCCAGAGGAACTTTACCCCTGCTTTAATTTTTTTTCCCATCCCTTCATCATCCCATCATCTTCTCTTCTATGCTGGGTTGTCCATAAAAGATATACTTAAAGTGGTTGTACACCCTGTACAACCACTTTTACCTACAGGTAGCCTATATTAAAGAGGAGTTCCACCCAGGAGGTCCAGTAAAAAAAAAAAATTAAAAGTCAGCAGCTACAAATACTGCAGCTGCTGACTTTTAATTGGACACTTACCTGTCCCTGGGTCCAGCGATGCAGGGTATCGAAGCCCCGCTCGTCTCCCCCTCCGTTCAGCGGTGCCGGCATTGCAACTGTGGGCGCCGGGCTGTGGCTTCACAGCCTGGCACCCACTGCGCATGCGCGAGCGGCGCCGCGCGCGGTGATTGGCCTCTCAGTCACCAGATGATTGACAGGAGGGAGAGAGCAGAGCGGAGCCCTTCCTGTGCCGAGGGGGAAGTGATGTCACCAGCCCAGGCACTGGAAGGGGCAGACTACGAGGGACCCCCTAGCAACAGGCATTTAGAGGTAAGTTAAAAAAAAAAAAATATCCAAATTTTTTTTGTTTTTTTTTTTTTAGGATTTTTCATGTATTTTTGTGTGGAACCCCAAGGGCCCTTTTACACTGGGGCGGTTTGCAGGCGCTATTGCGCTAATAATAGCGCCTGCAACCCGACCCGAAACAGTCGCTGCTGTTTGTTCAGTGTGAAAGGGGCTTTCACACTGGAGCGGTGCGCTAGCAGGACGGGAAAAAAAGTCCTGCTAGCAGCATCTTCGGAGCGGTGAAGGAGCGGAGTATACACCGCTCCTGCCCATTGAAATCAATGGGACAGCGCGGCTATACCGCCGACAAAGCGCCTCTACAGAGGCACTTTGCGGTGGTTTTTAATCCTTTCTCGGCCGCTAGCGGGGGGCAAAACTGCCCCGCTAGCGACCGAATACTGACAGTAAAGCGCCGCTTACAATAGCGGCGCTTTACCGCCGACGCCGCCCCACCCCAGTGTGAAAGGGGCCTTAGGCTTACCTGTAGGTGCTGGAAATATCTCCTTAACCTCCTCGGTTTAGGAGATATTTACAATAAAGCTGGCCGCCGATGTCTACGGCGCATGCACACTTTAGAAAGGGCAGATCATGCCATTTCTAAAGGGGTCATGCCGTGACTGGCATGCGCGGGAGTGATGTCACGCGACTTCGGCCAGTCACAGCTTGAGTTCGAGGCCCCGGAAGGAGGAGGGGTGAAGATGGATGCTCGCTGCTAATGGGGACAGCTGTGACATCGCAGGCTTCGGTTTCAGGTAAGTGACACATTACGGGCTACTATGCGGTGCACAGTAGCCCATTATGCTTTACCTTTGCAGGGAAATAAAGAGGAAGTAAAACCCACCAAGGTTTACTTCCTCTTTAAACTCCTAGCACATCCAGTGTTGCTCTTTAGTGATCCAGTGCTCTGCTGCTGCACACCAGGTCCCTCTGATGTCATCAGGTGCTCAAGTTTGAGTGGAAGACAGCAATGGACTGGTGCCGCTCAAGGCTGCCTAGTGGAAGGTATAGAAGGAATTGCTTGCAATGGGTTGTATCCCAATTGTAGGTGGTAAGTGATAGACTCGGGGTCTAGGGCTGCTACCTTTCTGATAACGACAATGGAGGCATTACCGCAGTGAACACTTGGGTAAATATCTATATATATATATATATATATATATATATATATACCCTGTTTCCCTGAAAATAAGACCTAGCGTGATTGTCGGTAATGGCTACAATATAAGCCCTACCCCCCAAATAAACCCTAGTTAAAGTCCTTTTAGGTCTTATTTTCAGGGTAGGGCTTATTTTCGGGGAAACAGGGTAGGGCTTATTTGGGGGGTAGGGCTTATATTGCAGCCATCACCGACAATAACGCTAGGTCTTATTTTGGGGGAAACAGGGTATATATATATATATATATATATATATATATATACACATCAGTCGGTATTATAAAGATAAAAAAGTTTATTTATTAATACATATAATGTTCATAAAAGAAAAGCGACAAGGGCAACTATAGGCCCAAATAAGTATAAGTAACACAGTACATATCGAATACGATATCACATAGGTTGTACAGCAGATCCCGTACAACCTATGTGATATCGTATTTGATATTTATGTAATGTGTTTCTTATACTCGTTTGGGCCTCTAGTTGCCCTTGTCGTTCTTCTTTTATGAACATTATATATATTAAAAAATAATTTTATCTTTATAATACTGACTGATGTATATATATGATTTATTTCAACTATGGGCATAACTATTTAAAAGCCCATCCTTTACATGCTTTTTTTTTTCTAATATACACCGGCTGGTGTCTACTAGCTGTGCAGTGTGGGGAACATTGTTTTCCCTCTTTACTAGGCCCTCACCTCTGTAATATTAACTTCTACTATAAACAGTGGCAGCCCGTCCATTAGGGGCGCCCGAGCCCCACCCCCTCTATCCATGGCCGCCATTTCCCTATTCATGCATCTGGCCCCTTTCAGGATGCCGGGCGCATGAATTACAGCGGCAGGGGTGTTTTTTTGAAGCACCTGATTAGAGCCAGAGGCTCTAATAGGCTTCAAAGAGGGTGGGCTCTTGGTGCAGAGCATTGCGGCACAAGCCCACAATGCCCGTGGAGAACAGGGGAAGGGGAAGCCACCGAGCAGGGGAAGCTGCCGGAGAAGCGCTGCCCGCAATAGATAGGGTAAGTGCTCTGGACGCGACCGACCGAGGGGTGGTACTGTTTGCCGCCCCCCCCAAAAAAAATTACCACCGGCCGCCACTGACTATAAATAAAACATGTTTTGCTGAAGTGGTGAAATTTGGCCAAAATGTTGTGATTTCTGATTAAATTTCTCAGTACACCAGCCTTCTTTTCCCCTCATTCCTTTACACTACCACTGAGCAGACAGCAAATCACCCTAAATGTATGATCCCTTACATTAAAAGTAAGTCATAGCACGCTTCCTTGTCTCTCATCTTATAAGTCATTTGAAAAATTGAATAATAAGCGAAAACATTCATGCAGCATTTCAGCCAAAAGATATCCACATAGAAATCCAACTCAAAAAAGGGAAATGACTTAATGTTAATTTATAAAAGAATGCCTGGAAAGTATATATAGAACTCATGTGCAAGAAGTGCACACAGCAACATAAGAATCAATATAGGAAGCATTTCGAATCAGATAAAACTGATCAGTGGGACTGATCTCCTAAATACCATAAATACACCCTTACGTGAGTAACACAGCTTCTAAAGGTGGGGACGCTTGTGACAGACCTAGCCGGGACAGGGGCTTTTGGAGAGAACTGGGAAACCTTTGTTTCAGCCCTCCAAGTCCCTCTTATGTGTAAGTAACCCTGTGTCTATTAAGGGCACAGGGTGACCAAGCAAATAATGGACAACTACTTAAATGGACACCGAGAATGCGGTTTGGATTACTGCAGATGGGACAGTAATATTTATCAACAATATCCCTCAAGAAATCTATGAAATATTAAATCCACTGTATCAGAATGATGGAACATTGTATGAGCTTTGCCTCAGACTATTGTAGGTAGGAGACGAACAGTCTGCTACTGAGGTCTCCTGCTATTCTGAGGGTGTGCTGGGTTTATACTTATGATAATGTGCATTGTAATGTGTGAGCTCGCTGATTGCAAGTCTGACCTGAATACTCTGGGTGGGCACTGAGTCATCCAGGTGGCTAATTAAGATTATGTATATAGTATATGTCGGTTGTTGTAATTATATTCCTGTGTGCAGGTTTTATTGTTAGGGTAATATGATCAGGAGAGGGAAATGTCGTCGTGGGGTGTATAAAAGCCTGTATTCTTGTTCAAATAAACAGTTCTTTACTCCAAAACTGGTGTTGTCTAGTTTTTGGGGTGACTATAGCCAGATTCGTTCGTCTCATGTTCCAGAGCTTTGGGAAGCAGCTTCTTGGCAGAGATACCCAGTTAGGATGTCCAGATTCCGTCATAACGCTTACTCTCCCAGGTTGGGAGGGAAGAGATTTACACTCACTTCCTGTCCTGCCAATAAGAGAAAGGCAGGAAAAATCCAAAACTTGTCATTTGTTGAGCAAAGGCAAACCTCCACCAACAGTCTGCAATAAAACCTGACGGAGGATCCTACCTGTCTCCACTTTAGGATTTTTACTTTAAATTTTATTCCACATTTTTGCTAAGACAGCCATGAACTAGCTATTATGCTATGGTTGGATGTGAAAAAGTGTACAATACTTTTCATGACCTCCTACTACGCCTCCAACTAGTAGAAGCACTTCAAAACGGAGCACCTGCCTAGAGGCTGCCTGAAGCAACATCGTGCGAAGCTGAGAGTAACTGCGTGATTGCCAATGCTGTCTTTAAATTCCGTTCCTGAAATACCCTTAAAAAAAAACCTGTTTTGAGGAGGTATAGAGGCTGTGATTGCTGACCTCTCTTTTTATTAGTTCCCTGGCTGCGATACCAATCCAATGGCTTCAGAGCTTTAGGAGTCAATGATCTGACTCACAATAGGAGGACTGCTTTACTTTTCTGATTGGCATGTTTGTCCCAGATCAGTCTCTCTAGAAGCACTGCAGACATAGTCAGGTAGCCAGATGACTAGCATTTTCAGCAGGAGGTTATCAATGGCAGCCTCCGCTGTTCTCTCAGTACAGTTTTTCACCTAGATGATAAAATACGTTAAAGAAAAATTTTACTCTGGTTTGAAAAATTAAAAGTCATCAGCTACAAATGCTTTAGACGCTGGCTTTTATGATACTTACCGGCCCCATGAGGTCCAGTGCTAGCTTTCCAACAGCTGATTCTTAGGGCTGTGGATTCTTGGTGCCACCATCATAGATTTTCAAGCAGGCTGTGATATCCTGAGGATTTACACCTAGCTCCCAATTGTGCATGCATGAGATCATGTGGTGGAGAAAGAATGGTCCTTCATCCTCCTGGGATGTGTGACATCATCCTAGGAGGCTGTGGGTGGCAAGTGGGCATCTGATTACCTGTCACAAAAAGGTACCCACTTCCTGAAAAGGGAAAAACTCTGCAAGTTTGTTAGAGGCGCGGAAATGGGAAAGGAAGATTTGGAATGGTACTTTCATTTTTGAGTGAGGGTTTTCTTTATAGTAAACCAATCATCCGACAGAATCTTTCCCGTTTTAGCAACACTTCTTCCATGCACTTGGAGAAACCTGAACCCCAGAAGCACACTGCCCATTATCCTTAACTGCTTGTGAGTACCTGTAATGAAAAGGAACCCACTTCCCCAAAAAAAGAAAAACCCTGCAAGTTTATTAGAGGTAAAGAAGGGGAGGGGGGTAGAGATGAGTAATGGTAGCTGTAGTCCTGAAGGGGGTTCTTTAATCCCCCAAAACACAGCTAAGTTTTTAAACTAACTATAAATATTGGATCTTAAAGTAGATGTAAACCCCAACAACCCTACAGTACATAATATCATCAAAAGATTCAAAAAATTTATTTGCACAAGGGACGAGGCCAAAACACAATACTGGATGCCTGTTATCTTCAGGCCATCAGATAGCACTGCACTAAAGAGGAAGTAAACCTTCAGCAAAAAAACGAAAAAAAAAAAAAAACCCTGCAAGACAAAGGCATAATTAGTTAGTATGCATAGCATACTAGCTAATTATGTATTACCTACCTCAGATCGAAGTCCCCGCATCGGTCCACGTCTCCCCCTCCAACTGCCGACATGTTGTCCCGGAGTGACTTCCGGGTATCGCGGCTCCGGCGCTGTGATTAGCCAGAGCCGCGATGACGTCACTCCGCGTATGCACGCAGGAACGACACAGTACAACTGAAGCAACGGCATATAGCGCCATTGCTTCAGTTGTTTTAAGTGCGCATGTGCCGCATGACATCGGCACATGCAAATACAGGGATATCACCTAAACCGTGCAGGTTTAGGAGATATCCTTGTTAACTACAGGTAAGCCTTAATATAGGTTTACCTGTAACATAAAGTTGTAAACAAGGGTTTACAACCACTTTAAAAACAGGCATGGTTTTGTGATGGACATGGAACACTTCCAAAATATACTGTCTGTGAACTCAGTTTGCCGTGTCTTCAAAAAATGCAAGGTAAAGCTCTATCATGCAAAGAAGAAGTCAGACTAGAACATGATACAGAAACACCACCGTCTTCTCTGGGCCAAAGCTTATTTTAAGACGGTCTGTTGCAAAGTGGAAAACTCCAGACTGAAGAGGAGAGGGACCTTCTGGCTTGGTATCAGCGCTCAGTTCAAAAGCCAGTATCTCCGATGGTATAGGGGTGCATTCGTGCATATGGAATGGGCAGCTTGCACATCTGGAAAGGCACCATCAATTCTGAAAGATATATCCAGGTTTTAGAGCAGCATATGCTCCCATCAAAACAAGCTCTTTTTCAGGGAAGTCCTGGCATATTTTAACAGAGCAATGGTAAACTGCATACTGCATCTATGATAACAGCATGGCTTTGTATTAGAAGAGTCTGGGTGCTTAACCGGCCTGACTGCACGCCAGACCTTTCACAAATTACAAAAAATATGACAATGAAGACCCAGGACTGTTGAACAGTTATGCCCTGTACACATGATCGGACAACAAAATCCATGGATGTTGGCTCAAACTTGTCTTGCATACACACGGTCACACAAATGTTGTCGGAAATTCCGAACATCAAGAACGCGGTGACGTATAACATGTACAACGAGCTGAGAAAAATGAAGTTCAATAGCCAATGCGGCTCTTCTGCTTGATTCCGAGCATGCGTGGAACTTTGTGCGTCAGAATTGTGTACACACGATCGGAATTTACGACAACGGATTTTGTTGTCGGAAAATTTGAGATCCAGCTCTCAAATTTTGTGTGACGGAAATTCCGATGGAAAATGTATGATGGAGCCTACACACGGAAGGAATTTCCGACAACAAGCTCCCATCGAACATTTTCCGTCGGAAAATCTGACCGTGTGTACAGGGACATTAGAATCCAATATCAGGCAAGAATTGGACAACATTCCTATCCCAGAAAGGAGAAGGGTTGCTACACTGTGGTAAACATGCTCTGTCCCAACTTTTTTGAGATATGTTTTTGAGATGTGTTTCAAAATGACCTTATTTTTTTCTTAGAATGGTACTCAGTTTCAACATTTGATATGTTTTCTATTTTCTATTGTGAATAAAATATAGATGAGATTTACATATCATTTCATTCTTTTTTTCTATGTAGATTTTGTCTGAAGCTCTGCTTTAAGACAGTCCTAAATAAATAATATTTTTTATGTATGTAATGAATTCCCACTGGAATAACAGGCACTCAGTCTAACCCACACCTTTGTATGAATATTTTATTGTAACTCACACATCACAAGTTATTGAACTTTAAAACAAGTGTAAAATAAATCACAGCATCCCTCTAGATTTATTATTATGAAAAATGTATCACTATCAGTATTTTTTTATAAAGTAGATATTTCTTATTTTGAATTATCAGAAATAGCAGAGACTCATCAGTAAACCGGACTCGGCACGGTTAATAATGTGTAATCACAAAATATAACAGGTTAGGGGTAGTCAAGAGAATGTGTGCTTTTTCTCATTAAGGACCAGGTAACACATTTGCTGGACTGCCCATACACCTTCCCCCCTCCCTTTGCAAGTACCTACCTTCTACTCACTATCTCCCGCCATGTTTGCCAGCACTGCATTGTGGGAGTAAAGGAAGAGAATCACATGCTCCTCCATACCCAGTACCAGCTATTTTTTACGGGAGATCAGAGCAGAAGGTGTAATATGGTGAAGGTAAGTACTGAGTTGTAAGGGGTAGGCTATGAAGCGTAGACTTTTGAAAACAACTCAGTAATTGCAGCTCACATATACACTATATTGTCAAAAGTATTGGGACACCTGCCTTTACACGCACATGAACTTTAATGGCATCCCAGTCTTAGTCTGTAGGGTTCAATATTGAGTTGGCCCAACCTTTGCAGCTATAACAGCTTCAACTCTTCTGGGAAGGCTGTCCACAAGATTTAGGAGTGTGTCTATGGGAATGTTTGACCATTCTTCCAGAAGTGCATTTGTGAGGTCAGACACTGATGTTAGATGAGAAGGCCTGACTCACAGTCTCCGCTCGAATTCATCCCAAAGGTGTTCTATCGGGTTGAGGTCAGGTCTCTGCGCAGATCAGTCAAGTTCCTGCACCCTAAACTCACTCATCCATGTCTTCATGGACCTTGCTTTGTGCACTGGTCCAAATCATTTGGTGGAGGGGGGATTATGGTGTGGGGTTGTTTTTCACGGGTTGGGCTTGGCCTCTTAGTTCCAGTGAAGGGAACTCTTAAGGCGTCAGCATACCAAGACATTTTGGACAATTGTGGGAACAGTTTGGGAAAGGCCCCCTTTAGTTCTGGTGACCTATGGGGCCCAATGGATTTTCTTAACTTTTAGGGCTTTCCTCTCACTTGATGTTTTGGCTATGGGGCAGGAAGTGAGAGCAAATCCCTAAAAATTAAGGAAAATCTCCTGACAGGGGTTATAACCCTTCCTTATTGTATCCAAAATGAAAAAAAAGTTTTACCTATAGTTCTGCTTTAATGGTATTTCTTACAGGCCTTGTCAGCAGCCCCTGTTATGACAGGGTCACTTTATAGTGTAGCCAAAGCATTCTATTTCAACTTTGGAAGGGTTTAAACCTCATTAGGTTTCAATTGCAATCTGTGTCTCCAATTTCACCCTCTCTATTGTCACTGGGATATAAAATGATGGGAAACCCAAAATTGTCACCGAAACAGGAGGTGAGGGGAAATCTCCCAATGGGATACAGGCATTAAAAAAAAACAACACAAGGGGATTTAACAATTCCCTTCTCTATCCAAAACAAAAAGTACAAGTTTTGGCTAGGCTCGATTCACATTGGTGCGATGAGGAAAACCCTGCAAATCCAATGCGAGTTCCCGCATCGCACCCGACTCGCATGCAGTTCACACTGCCCTATGCGAACCGCCGGGAGTGTCAATACAAAGTTAATGACACCCCCAGATCGGTTCACATATCGCAGTGCGAACTGTCAATTCCGTCAGGAATCGGATCGCAAAGTTTAAAAAACTGACCAAAAGCTATTATTGTATATTTGTACATTTCTAGCTAATGTACATTTCATTACCGTATATACTCGAGTATAAGTCGTTCCGAGTACAAGTCGACGCCCTAATTTACCACAAAAAATGGGAAAAACTTATTGACCCGAGTATAAGACAAGGGTGAGAAATGCAGCAGCTACTGCAAGTGGAAAAAGAGGGTCAACAATGCCCATCTGCAGCTGTATACCTCCCTGTGTCCTGTGCATGTATCATGTGTCCTGTGCATATGTGTCATGTGTCCTGTGTATATGTGCATGTGTCCTGTGTATATGTACCTGTGTCATGTACCTGTGTATATGTGCATGTGTATATGTACCTGTGTGCATGTGTCTGTGTGTGCATCCTACCTGTGTCCTGTGCATCCTCCGTGCGCCGCTCTGCACCGATCAGCGTGTAGTATTCGGCAGCCATTCACTGCTCAAAAGCCGCGCCTCCTCCTCGTCCAAAAAACTCCATTTCCCAGCAGTCAGCGGTCAGCCTATCACGGACTTTCTCTCATCCTCATACCACGGACGAGGATGAGAGAATGTCTGTGATAGGCTGTACACTGACTGCCTATCACAGACGAGGAGGCGCGGCTTTTGAACAGTGAGAGCCGCTGCTGAGTCTATGCAGCACATGCTGGCCGCCGTCTGTATGACACGCTGATCATGTAGGCAGACGGCGGTGACTCGTGTATAAGTCGAAGGGGGCACTTTCAGCCCCAAAAAAGGGGCTGAAAATTCGACTTATACACGAGTATATACGGTAAATGTCTTTTAACCCGCACTCTTCTGTCATTGCCAAATGTCTGGATGTAGTATCCATCCTCCATTCTGAAAAAGCCTTGCATCCTTTTCAAGAATTGCAAGGCATTCTGTGATTGGAGGAGGTGCAGATGCACATCACAAAATGCATTGCATACACTGAAAAAGTTGTAGGGCTTTTTCTGAATGAAGGATGGGGTACAGCGAGCGACTGACCAACTTTAATATATCGGTACTGCAGGTGGACATTCAGCACCAACAGAGGAGGAGTGGAGGCTAAATTAAAGTAAGAGACTTAATGAATGCTGGAGTCCCGTGACTGGGCACACTTCATTAGTTGTTATGAAACAGAAGTATAGAGGTACAGTGGAACCTCGGATTACAAGCATAATCCGTTCCAGGAGTATGCTCGTAATACAAAGTACTCCCATATCAAAGCGAGTTTTCCTATTGAAGTCAATAGAAATGAAAATAATTTGTTCCGCATTGACTTCAATGGGATGCAATACCGCATGCGGCCAAAGGCGGGGGGGGGGGCGCTGGAGAGCCTCGGAAACAGCCGAAAAGGCCCGAGGACACTTCGGCTGACCTTGGCAAACCTCGGAAAGACTTCCTACCCGAGATTTGACAAGGTCAGCCATGCTGTACTCGGGCCTTTCCGTGCATTTCCGAATGTGACGTTCAGCTCTGCTTGGCTCCGGCGCCCCCCACCTCTGGCCAAAAGTGGTACTGCACACTCGCAAACCGAGTTACGATAATTAAAAATACAGTGCTCGTATTGCGAAACGCTCGTTAACCGCGTTACTCGCAATCCGAGGTTCCACTGCATGAATCAATACCTATACCCATCCATGTTTTAGGTCAGCAGCTCCAAAAATGATTGAAGACAGAGGGTCAGCATTTTCAGAAAAAGGTCAGCAGTGGCATCCTGTTTTTCTCACCAAAGTTTCACTTTAAATGAATCCAGTTATTACTATTCCAATATGTATTACATTACAGAACAATGCCCCCATTACATTTGCAGTCCTTAGACTCCCATCAATACAGTTAAAGTGCTTCTAGACGAGAAGATATTGTTCAGATGAGGTTCTGGGGTTTTATTTTAGCAAAAAGCATGAATAATTATTACATTATTATTAGCTACTCTGAGTGGCTTTTACAGAGAGTTTGTATTGTTAGCACTAACAAGTTACAGTGAAGCAGATACACCATTCAAATGGGATCAATATTCATAATTACTGCAGGGTGTGTAGCCACAAATATGAAAAATGTAAAATGACGTGTAGCATGGTCTAATCTTGTCCCCACTGTTCCATATCAATGGCTAACATGATCAGTAAAAAGGACTCTTCAGAAAAGAGAAGTGACCCAGTTTTACCCTACAGGATTTTCAAAGAAAGGAAGTGGATTGAGAGAACATAAATGGAATTTTTTTAATGCTATCAAACAGATAAGTGCACTGGCCTTATGTGATAACTGCAATAAAACTTTATTAATAAAGGATGTCCTATAATCACACAAGTATAGCACTTGGCAAAAAAGCATCTAGCAAAGAAATGGTCCAAGAAGAAAACCTTCTATAGCCACTGGATACCAAAAGTGTCCGAATGTTCGGAAACACTTGATCACTGCCTCAAGCGTGCGTCTTGGCTTATGCGTTTCATGGGTGAACCCTCTTTTCAGAGATTTTTGCAGGTATCGCACTAGGCCAGAAAAACAGGGTTAGCCCTCAAAGTACATAAACCAAGGTGCACACTTGACAGTGACACCCGGCCTGAATGTTGGACCGTGTATATGGCAGCCAGTCAGACAGAAGCAGCCAGTCTGCCAGCTTCTGTCGAAAGCTCACGACCGAAAAAGGTCTGCGACTGGCACCCAATCAGCACTCTCAGCCAATGGCTGAGAGCATTGACTGGAGTGTTCTGGTGGGGGGCGGGGGGGGGGGGGCGTTTCCCTGTCAGAACACCATAGCACAGCAGGGGAGAACGATGTACTAACATTGGATTGTTAGTACAGCGGCTCCGACCTGAGCCGCTTGATTGCATGAAAATAAAAATAGTGGTGTGTACAACGCTTAAGGCCTTGTTCACACGTGCTGTTCACCTACAAACTGACAGCCCACACACCGACTGCCCACCTACAAACTGATATGGTGGGTGCTTGGGTTCTTCATGGCTCTGAGGAAGAGGGTTCGCTCTTGAAGCGTGTAAGTCAAGATGCAAAATTGAGACAGTGACGTACACTGACTGCTCTCCTACAAGCTGACATGGAGGCCACTCGGGTTCCTCAGAGTTCTGAGAAAGAGGGTGCACCCCAGATGGATAAAATGCGTTAGAGGGGCAGACCTAGAATAGAAGGATGTGCCATGTGCTCTCTATCAAACAAACTTCTGAAATTTGTGACATCATCAGAGTGCAGCCTTTTCCTCTTAGTATTTCATTGTTAAATCCTTGGCATTGAAAAACCAAACCCCAGGTATTCAGGAGGCAGCAGTGTTGACTCCTGGAATGCCTGTAAACCAGCTCTGTACCACCTGTGAAAGGCAATCCAACGTGAATCCAACTTAGTTATAACCTCCACATGAGGGAACAAGGTCTATTGCCGCGTACACACGATCGGATTTTCCAACAAAAAATGTTGGATGTGAGCTTGTTGGCGGAAAGTCCGACCGTGTGTATGCTCCAGCGGACATTTGTTGTCGGACTTTCCGCCAACAAATGTTGGCTAGCATGTTCTCAAATTTTCCACCAACAAATGTTTGTTGTCAGATTGTCCGATCGTGTGTACACAAGTCCATCGCACAAAAGTCTGCGCATGCTCAGAAGCAGAAGCGGCCGGTCTTGTAAACTAGCGTTCGTAATGGAGAATTAACATTTGTGACGTGGCAAATTATGAAATCTCCAAATGCAGCGCACAATTCTCTTCTTCTTTAATGGGATAATAATGAAGCTGCTTTGCTGGTGATACTGATGGAGTTATTGTAAACAAAGTTTCAAAGGCTTTTTTTTTTCTAGTGATATCAAGAATAATATTATTATGCTTTATTTTATTTTTTTTGTGCAAGTTACCACAACACCATTATCTTGTAGTTTTTAAGAACAAAGATACAACTATGTTGGTGTCCCTTGTCAATTTTACATTGTATTTTATAAAGTGTAATTGCCTACTCCCAAACTGTCATTTGAAGTAAAACACACAGCCAAGTATTATTCTACATAATTTTTTTTATTGTGCATTAAAAAAAAAAAAAAATAGACATGCTATCTGCCAATAGAACTTAACCAAAAAGTGCATTCTATACATCCAAAAATATAGAAAATATACCAAATCAAATCATTATTATTCAACCCACAAAATAATGTCAAAGCAATAACGCCAAGGCCAATAATAAATAACACGTTATCTCCTCTGATTCCGCAACATATCTGGTTGACGAACGACCGCTCAGAAATCAACTGAAAAGCGATAAATGAAAAACGCAAAATGAAAAGAACGAATCAACACTCACCAAACTTCTACTAACACAAAATTAGCAGAAGGAGCCCAAAGGGTGGCGCTAAAGAGCTGAAAAACCATGTAGTACGTCACTACATTCGTAATTGTTGGCCAACATCTGCGTGACTGTGTGTATGCAAGACAAGTTGGAGCCAACGCCCTTCGGACAAAAGGTTTTGCTGTCGGAAAGTCCGATCGTGTGTACGCGGCATAAGAGTTGCTGATCAGATTCAACAATTGGTATCCAGTGGATGGAACCAATCTCTTCTTACGTGATATCACACAAGGCCAGTGCGCTTTCTATTTTATATTGGATTTCCCAGTCTGGAGAAAGCTGCAAGGCCAGGGATTTTACTATTGATTCTCATTGGAATGCTTAAATGAACTGTGGAGAGAAGTACTTCAGTAGCAGGATTGTATCCTTTTCACCATTTGAGCGCAGTTTGTATTTGTTTAGGACTTTTAAAGAACCTGAGTCCCATAAAATTGATCAATAGAGTGTTCCATGCAAAAATTGCTTTGAATTATTTCTAAAGGTGCAGGCTCCCAGGCTGTCATTCTGATCCTGGATTTACTGACCTGGAAAAAGCGTGCACCACGGAAGTCTGAAAAGGTCTGCATAGTTTTTCCAGTCACTCTCGTCATTAAGTATGTCAATTTATCATTCTTTTAAGCATGAAAATTATTATGTGCTGTCCACTGCACGGATCTTGTGTTTGTGTCATTGTGATTAAGGTTAACATGTATCTAAAGCCAAAACTTGTTTTTTGTTTTGTTTTGGAAAGAGTAAGGAAAGGTTAGAACCTCTGTCAAGTTTTTAATGCTGTGTCCCCTCTGGGGAGATCCATCATCTCCATTTGTCTGGTGACCACTGCCACTGGTCGTCATAAAAACAGGAGGTAAGGGGAGAACATAGGGACATCTGTTTCTCGTGACAATTGCCTAGAAGCAGGTTTCCACTCGTTTTTGTAGAGAAAAAAATTCAAAACTGTGCATGGGAGTGGTATTCTTATGGCTGGTAGAGGGTGCCCCCAACACCATGCTGTATTAGTTCCCAAAGCCTAAGACTGATATATACACTGGGCTTGTTTGTACCTGGTAGCCAGGGCAGTGTGCAAGCAAGTAGGGGTTATGTGCAACCAATGTATCTTCTGAGGAGTAGTTGGCAAAAATGTGAAACACTGTAGAGCTACAACATGGTTACCCATAAAAAGAAGCAAAAAAAATTATGCTCACTCCAAAGTCAGCACTTTCCTTACCTCTTTCGGCTTTAAGTTTTTTGGTTGTAACATGACAAGATGTGGAAAATTTCAAGGAGTATGAATACTTTTTCAAGGCTATATATATATATATATATATATATATATATATATATATATATATATATATATAAATGTTTTGTCTTTATATACACTAGGGTTGTCCCGATACCACTTTTTTAAGACCGAGTACAAGTACCGATACTTTTTTTCAAGTACTCGCCGATACCGATTACTTTTTTAATGTCATGTGACAGTGACGCACTGATGGCTGGCACTGATAGATGGCACTGACTGATGGGCACTAAAAGGCGGCACTGACTGATGGCTGGGACTGATGGTTGGCAGTGGCACTGATGCATGGGCACTGATAGGTGGCACTGACTGATGGGCACTGATAGGTGGCACTAATGCAGCACTGATGAGCAGTGCACTGATAGGTGGCACGGAATATGCAGCACTGATGAGCACTGATAGGTGGCATGCACTGATGGCTTGCACTGAATGATGAGCACTGATAGATGGCATGATAGGTGGCAGTGGCACTGATTGATGGGCACTGATAGATGGGCATTGACGGATGGCACTGACTGATGAGCACTGACTGAGGGCTGGCACTGATGGATGGTCACTGATAGATGGCACTAACTAATGGGCACTGACAGGTGGCTGGCACTTATGGGCATTGATGGGCAGGCACTGAAATAAATGATATGAGAGGAAAAGAAAGTAAACTAAACTATTTTGCTCTGCTGCCTGCGACGCCCAAGTATGCTCGGTATCGGGACAACCCTAATATACACTTTAACCACTTCCTGCCCGTCGTATGCAGAATGAGGGCCGCGGGGTGGTTCTGTTATCCTCTGACTGGGCGTCATATGACGTCCAGCAGGATAAGCCGCTCATGCGTGCCCCCGGGAGCGCGCAGCACGGCAATGAGTGGTGCGATGTGTCGATCTGACACACTGCATCTCCGATCTAGGTAAAGAGCCTCTGACGTAGGCTCTTTACCACGTGATCAGCCGTGTCCATTCACAGCTGATCACATGGTAACCAGGAAGTGCCAATAATCGGCTTTCCTCCATTCGCGCTGACAAGGCATGGGTAGAGGAGAGCGTATTAGCAGCTCTCCTGACAGGGGGGGTCTGTGCTGATAACCAGCGCATTATCAGTGCAGACCTATCAGTGATGCCCATCAGTGCCCCACCAGTGATGCCCACCTGTACCCACATTTTATGCCAATCAGTGCCCATAAAGAATGCCAATCAGTGCCCATTAGCAATGCCAGTAGAGGCCCATCAGTAATGCCAGTTAGTGCCTCCTCATCAGTGCTGCCTATCAGTGCCATCTATCAGTGCCACCCATCAGTGCCCATCATTGCTGTCCATCAGTGCCGCCCATCAGTGCCACATATCAGTGCCTCCTCATCAGTACCCATCAGTGCTGCCTCATCAGTGCCATCTATCAGTGCCGCCCATCATTGCTGCCCATCAGTGCCACATATCAGTGCCCATCAGTGCTGTATATTAGTGCCTCCTCATCAGTGCCCATCTTCTGCTGTCTCATCAGTGCCTGTCAGTGAAGGAAAAAAACTTACTTATTTACAAAATTTATAACAGAAACAAAGAAAAACTTTTTTTTTTTTCTTTTGAATGTTCGGTCGTTTTTGATTTGTAGCACAAAAAATAAACAAGCCAGTGGTGATCAAATACCCCCAAAAGAAAGCTCTATTTGTGGGGGGGGGGGGGGAGATGAAAAATGTGATTGCGCCTGGGCAGGAAGAGGGTAAAAGTGCCCTGTATTAAAGTGGTTAAATAAGAAAAATGTTACCTTACCTAGTACAAGCATGACTTTCGATTTCTTCAACTCTTCTGTAAAAACAAAAGATACAGTTTCATAAAAACTAACCCAGCCTACAAAGCAAATTATACATGAAAAATGTTCACAACAGGGCTTTAAAACCCCCATTGCCGAACCTCCATAATCCACAATACAAAAAATAAATAAAATAATGAGAAAACATTAAAGTAGATCTGAAGCCCAAACTTTTTTTTTCTTTTTGGATAGAGTGGGGGATAATTAAAAAATAAAACATTTTTTTGTTATCTATGTACCATAATTACAGGTCCCTTTGTGCTTTCCGTTGGTATTGTATAACTTTTAAAGTGGATGTAAACCTTCTCCTATACCCAGTGAAGTGAACAGCCTCAGATGATACACAGAGATGAAACAAATCTCCCTACATAGGTTTTACATGTATATCTGCTGTCTTCCCCTTTCTACACTCTTTGACCCCTTTCACACTGAGTCGTGGCCACATTAGCACCGAAGCGGCGTTCCTTTTAGCGGTGCTTTAGCACTGTTTAAGCGGAGCTTTTCGACCGCTAGCGGGGCACTTTTAACCCCAAAGAAGGGGTTAAAAGCGCCCGTGTTGTGGCGCTTCCTAAGTGCTTTTCATTTCAATGGGCAAGGCGTTTTGGGAGCACTATATACAGAGCTCCCAAACCGCCCAAAGGATGCTGCTTGCAGGACTTTTCCTAACGTCCTGCAAGTGCACCGCCCCAGTGTGAAAAGACACACTGGGCGTTATTTACTAAAGGCAAATCTACTTTACTTTCAATATGTTTTTATTTTAAAATAGCTCAAGATATAGTCAAAACATTTAGATGTTCCAACAAAGGCCCAGATAACAATTTTACATATAAACATGAGCATAATTTAGTTGTAATCGGCAACACAGAACATCTCATGTAAAAGAGAAACTGAAATCTGGTCAAAGTGTATTCAGACCTTGTACTGTGCATTGGCTGGGAAAAGTAGTGAACCTTCTGAAAAGTAGTACTTGCGGATAAGGAGGGATCGCCTGACCCGGGCACCCCTAATGGGATTTTCCTGTGCCCCAGCAGGGTACCCCCCCCCGCTCCCCCTCATCTTTGACTACGCCCCACCCTAGAGCTTAACAAGGATGACCCCTGTTTGTCACAGATAGAGTGTCACTTGTCCAGACAGGTTTTTATTGTTACCGAATTAGCTCATAAACAATCAACCAATGTTAAGACCTTTTGTCTAACTGTACCTAAAAAGATTATGGAAGAAGAGGGGAAAGAAAGGAGAAAGAGGAATAGGACGGGAGAGGGGGAGGGAAAGTGATGGAAACACATGCTTGATTTTAGCTGGAAGTTACAGGTGTGTCATGGGGAACCCCAGCCTCTAAGGGTATTCCACAATATGCTGCCCAAGGTGACCACACGGATTCAAATTTGTGGGGTGTGTCTGATAGGATGCTGGATAATTTTTCTTGGGTCATTATCCATGAAATCTTGCGCTGTATAGCTAGAAAGGATACCTTTGGTTGTTTCAAGGCAAATCTACTTTGCACTACAAGTGCACTTGGTAGTGCAGTCGCTGTAAATCCGAGGGGGACATGCAAGGAAAATAAAAAACAGCATTATAGCTTGCACATGGTTGGATGTTAAAATCAGCAGAGCTTCCCCTCATTTCTGCTCCTCAGATTTACAGCGACTGCACTTCCAAGTGTAGTGCAAAGTGGATTTGCCTTTCGTAAATAACTCCCACTGAAATTAATAGGAAGCGGTTTTCAGGCATTATTTAGAGGCTATTTCTAGCGCTAAAACGCCAGAAAACCGCCTCAGTATGAAAGGGGTCTTAAGAATTTTTACATTGTGTTAGAATTTTCACTTCCTCATTCAGCAGTGGGAGTGTAGGCTTGGTTTACACTAGGAGACAGCTGATTGGGGGAAAGGCACACACCGCCTCTCCAGATAGGCAGAAGAACGACGATACTTTCAGAGCTGTGCTGTGACAAGACAAGCTCTCTGCTAATCTGTTTATAGAACCCTCCCACGACACACATTTTCAGCTGCTTTTATCGCCCGTCTCGGAGAACTTGTCAGAAGTTATCATGCTGATAACAGAGGAACGAAACAGCAGAAACACACAGGACTCAGTGCTTTGGAGAGAGAGAAGAAAGCACTACAGATATACAGTATGTGGCTCGGTCAAATTTCATGAATCGGGTTTGCGTCCACTTTAACTGCTCAAGTACTGAAGAAGGGGGAGGCTGTTTTGCATTGGTGTTGGCTGTATCTGATGCTCCTAACCATTACACTTTTCAAAAAGTCCTTTAAAGGATAAGTTCATCTATATATGTTACATGTTTTACTTGTTTTTAGGGTGAACATGTAACATGTTCCCAATGCTTCAGTCACTGCTCAATTCCACCCCCCACCTGTGACAGCAGTACAGGAAGAAGTTCCCCATGTCAGTTTTTGAAATCAGCTCCGCCCACATGGGTGTGTCATTCATTCACACAGCTTTGTGTGTGAATGAACTACAAGCCCCGACAGCCTTTGCGGCTGTGGAGTGCCTTGGTAGTTCATTGATTCTTCCTGTCAGTGTATTTGCTTGCCCCGTACGGGATGCATGGGCACACAGATACACGGACCAGTCTGCAGTAGACCTGCATGGCATCAGCGATCTGGAGATCGATGGTGCAATGCTTTACAGGCTTAGAAAATAAATAAATACATGCTCATTTTTTTATGCGCAAAAAATTTGCTTTTTACTGTGCTTAGTTAACTTATCCTTTAAGTGAGAAAATCTTTTGTTCTAGGTGCTCCTCTACACACATTCAATAATTCACCGTCTGGCAAGCGCTTCCTTTTCTCACTATCAGAGAGGTAGCAGCTTAGAACCAGAACAGGGTTCACCTATACTAGACTTCAATCACAGATTTGCTTCAGTTTCAATCACTGCAGTTGGATCCATTGGAACCAATTGTCACTTCTATCGGTCCTGCAGTAGTACACGCACATCAAGCTCTTAGACAACTGTCACTGAAACACGTGTTCCCATTGAAGGATTTTCTCCTCTATTCCTGTTCTAATGACAACGCACTTTTGAATTTTCTTCACTTTCAATCTCAGTGACAATGGTCCCCAGGCCAAATAAAGAGAATGCATGCAATAAAACAGACAGGGACAACAATAAAATGCCATAATAAAATTCCATACAGAACAAAAAAAATAATAAAAAACTGGCATTAGATACACTTGTTATATATACAATTATGTTACCATCATAAAAGGAATATCCCTTTAACTTTACAGTACAGTTGTGGCTACCCCAAAATTAACAAGCTGGTACTATCACACATGCTTGCACTGTGCCACCTACACATGGGGGGTTATTTACTAAAGGTAAATCCACTTTGCACTACAAGTGCGCAGCAAGTGCACTTGGAAGTGCAGTCGCTGTAGATCTGAGGGGCACATGCAAGGGAAATAAAAAACAGCATTTTTACTTGCACATGATTGGATGATAAAATCTGCAGAGCTTCCCTTCATTTCAAAGCTTCCCCTCAGTGATCTACATCGATTGCACTTTCAAGGGCACTTTCAATGCACTTGCAGTACAAAGTGGATTTGCCTTTAGTAAATAACCCCCCATGGTCTTGCCCCATTTAAGCCTCCCTATTGGTCTGCGAGGCCACCATTTACATTGCAAAAGAACCAGTAGAGTTTTTTTTATACTTTTTAATCTGAAAACCCAAATAGGATTATTGCTACTATGTTGGGACCCACAAAGAGATAGTTCACAAAAATGTCAGAAAAACCAAATGTCCACTTTAAAAACATGTAAAACCTTTCTTTATTTCTGGAAGCTTTAGTAAGGACAAATAAATTATCATTGCATTTTCTTTCTTTCTTTTGTTGTATTGCATTTTATCACTCGCCAACACTTTTACATTTGGACACAAATTTAATTGGTGACCCATCCCAAACATGACTCAACTTGGGTCCCGACCCATAGTTTAATACACACTGTCCTAGATGAAGCTAGTATTTGCACAATGAAGTTCGCCAGTATTTTCAGGCACCCAGGGTTCTCTAGATAAATGTGCAGGTGTGTAACTTTAGGTGCCTGTGATATTTATATATGTGACCCCTGGAGAGAATTTCCTTAATTTCCTGTCCTAGAAACGGAAAAAGAAATTAGAGAAAATTTCTCCAAATGTAACAAACTTTTTTTTTAGAGCATTTTATAGAACAGGTGGCACCATAATGCCGTGTACACACGACCGGACTTTTCGACAGCAAAGGTCCGACGGAACGAATCCGGCGGACAATTCGATCGTGTGTGGGCTTCATCGGACCTTTGCTGTCGATAAATCAGACGGACTTTAGAAATAGACCATGTTTCAAATCTTTCCGACAGACTCGACTCCTATCGAAAAATCCGTTCGTCTGTATGCTAGTCCAACGGACAAAAAAACGACGCAAGGGCAGCTATTGGCTACTGGCTATGAACTTCCTCATTCTAGTCCGGTCGTACGTCATCACGTTTGAAACAATCGGACTTTGGTGTGATCGTGTGTAGGCAAGTCCGATTCGTTGGAACTCCGTCGGAACTCCGTAGAAAAGTCCTTCGGGGTTGAGTCCGATGAAAAGTCCGCTCGTGTGTACATGGCATTAGGCTAGGTTTACACTGTTGATGGTGGTTGCGGGTACAGGACAGCATGTAAATCGCACCTATTCCCACACCCACAACCACCCACAGCCAAAATGTGCTGCTCTTTTGCAGACGCACAGGAATGCCATTCATTCTTAATGGCACCCCAAGCATCTGAAAACACAGCAGGTTTGCAGATGTGGGTACAGCAGCCCATTTAAATGACAGTCAAAGGCTCTCTGCTCACTGAAGACCGAGAACTAAGTGATCAGCGTTCTTTTGATCGCTTAGTTCTCAGTCTTAGAAGTGGGGGACAGATGCAGCATCTACTTGTGTAAGTAAAAATGTTTTAGAATCCAGAACTTCTCTTTTAATAGTTACCAGGACAAATAGGGAGGGTGATTCTCCCTAGTGGGGACACATAGAGCAACAACAACTTGATATACACTTTAAGAACTATAGGGTAGCCAATGCCTTACTTTAAAGGGGAAAGGTTGAGTTAGATTGTATAAAAAAAAGAACAGTTATCCTTTAATATCGATGAATGAATGAATGAATGAATAAAATAGGACTACTGTCAGATGCTTTGTCTAGTTGTAACATAACATGTAAAATAGGTTAAAACAAAAGAAAGGAAAAAAAAAAGTTTAAATGCCATGAAAATCAAAATCGCCATAAGGCATGTTTCAGTTACGTCACTTTTAATGCAATGTAAGATATTATATAAGCTTCTTGAAATCCTATAATCGATTTTCTTCTGAAACCGAAATATTAAAAATCAGGTCATATTTTCCATGAAAAACTTACCTCTTAGATAATCATCGCCGAAAAGATGTGCAATTTCCTCATTCTGAGCAGCATTAATGGAAAAAAAAAAGAGAAAGAAGGAAAAAGATCTGATTAAATGCAACAGACATCTTGGATATAATTCTGTGGATGCAACACAATGCCCAATACAGATTTATGACATAAGGAAATTACATTTGTGGAACTGATACAATGCATTGCAACCTACAAGAATTCTGTTAAATTTCTAGTGTTTTCTTTTTTCTTGCAGTTGACATGCTGAGAGGTCAATCATTAAACTTCCAAACTTTATGATTTAAAAGTATGGCCAAATGTATGTTGACACCCCTTTAAATTATGGGGCTCAGGCATTTTCAGTGAAAAAGGTTAAAATGACATGTTTACTAAATTATCTAAACACCCCCCATGCACCCCAACCTAGCCCCCCAAATGTCCTTATTTTTTAGCATACACCTTGGTGCTTACTTAGCTTACTTACCCCCTTCAATTGTGGACTGTGATTGTCAATAAAAAACAATCCAATTTTAACCACTGATTGTGGGAAACGAAAAATAAATTGTGGCTGGAACTTGATGGAAAGCAAAAAAATTGCCAAGTACATGGCCAATTGACTTTAGGGGTAGTGGGTTACATTTAGGCATTATGTTGAACACAGGGGTCTGTAAGTGGCGATAATTACTTTAGCTATGAAACATCAATAAACTGAGGTTGCAATATTTACCCATTTTGCTTAGACAACCGAGCAAAGCCTAATATACTGCTAAGAACAATAGCTTTTTTTTTTTTTTCATTTTAATCAGCCTTTATGGGACTAGAATGTGCAGCAAGTACAGGCAGTGGACCAGTGGTGGACAGAGCATGCTGGAACATTTAACTTCAGACATCTGCAGTGTTGGTGGTAATCCTAAACTAGTACAGGATTTCAGGACTGAGCAGACTCTTCAAAGAACACTATCCAGATGTGACTGACAGCATGCACAATGTCATAAAATTAATCCTCATCTGTCGGGGTTTTGGCAGTCTCTACAGATCCTTCCATTACAGGATAAAGTAATAATATACAAATAGATTATTTGGCTCTATTCCTAAACCCTCCCAAATATACATCCTGCTGTGTAGACTTTGGCTAGCAGAACCTAGTTGTGTGAAAAGAGCAAGTGATGAATTAGCAGAACCTGAGAGCGAAGGCCCACCATTGTCCAAACTGGACATACAAGGTTGAATTTTCACCATTAGATCACTTTAGTGTTGCTATCCAAAATTGCAGCAGATAGGGGACGTAGTAGACTTGTGCACAACGGAAAATTTCATTTAGTTTCGGTTCGTTGTCATTCGTAAAATACATCATTTAGTTCTGTTATATTCGTTATGTTATGTTAATTCATTTTTGGATAATTCGTTATTTCTGTAGAGTGTCGATATTCGTTATACTGAATATCGAATCATGTTGAATTCATTTGTTATATCCGCTATAATTTTTTTCGTATTAGTTGAAATTCGATATCTATGTATGTATATATATTCGTGATAATGATTCGTAGTTTGTAAAGTCGTTTGTTTATTGAATCTATTAACACACACAATGACAATATCTCTTCTCCTCTGCTCAAATACAATACAACACCCTTCTCACTCAGTTTTCAGGAATGCACTTTGCCAGTAATCCAACCTCCAGCACAAAATTAATCAGCTGATTGGACTGTAAGATTTACTTTGAGTTGACCTTTTGTTTCATTAGATCTTTAACGAATTACCGAAACATTTTGAATTCATTCATTATATTCGCTATAATTTCTTTCGTATTAGTTGAAATTCGTTATTTTTTATTCAGACATTCGGATGCATCCGAATGTCCGAAAGGTGCAAAATTCGGCCGAATTTCGATTAGTTACGAAACTAATTGCACATGTCTAAGGAGAAAAGGGAGTGCTCCTAATCTCAGCTTGTTACCTGTATAAAAGACACCTGTCCACAGAAGCAATAAATCAATCAGAATCCGATCTCTCCACCATGGCCAAGACCAAAGAGCTGTCCAAGGATGTCAAGATTGTAGACGTACACAAGGCTGGAATGGGCTACAAGACCATTGCCAAACAGCATGGTGAGAGGGTGACAACAGTTGGTGTGATTATTCGCAAGTGGAAGAAACACAAAATAACTGTCAGTCTCCCTCAGTCTTGGGCTCAATGCAAGATCTCACCTCGTGACCATGAGAATGGTGAGGAATCAGTCCAGAACTACAGAGAATCTTGTAGTTGAGGCACTGTTGTTGAGGCACTGATTGTGGGCACTGATAGGTGGCACTGTGGGCACTGATGGGTGGCACTGTGGGCACTGATGGGTGGCGCTGGTGGGCACTGGTAGGCGGCACTGTTGCCTATTGCTAGGTGGCACTGGCAGGGGGCACAGGTGGGCACTGATGATCTGCAGCAGCTCGCCGTGATCGGGACTGATGTCCCTCTCACGGCTGCTGGTGATCGGCTTTTTTTTCCTCCTCACGCTGTCAGCGCGAGGAGAAAAAATAGCCAATTACCGGCTCTGTTGACATCACATGATTAGCTGTCATTGGCTGACAGCTAATCACATGGTAAGGGGTCGGGATCAACCCCTTACTCCGATCTGTGATCAGGCGAGTCTCATAGACTCGCTGATCACTGAGCGCTCCATGCACGCCCTGCAGAGAGAGCGCTGCGCATACCTTGCAGGGGGCGCTCAGGCCGCTCATGCACGGGATGACGTCAAAAGACATGTCCCGGCAAAGCAGGTCAGCGCTGTAGCCATCATTCGGCTATAGCGCGGATCTGAAGTGGTTAAAGTTAAAGCCAACCCTGTACTCCACCTTCCAGGCATCCAGGGAAGTATATGTGTATTGCCACACCTGCACCTCTGCAATTGAGCTCTTAAAGTAGAATTATAGACAAAACGTTTTTTTCATTTTGTATAGAGCAAGAGAGGGTTATAACCTCTGTCAGATTATTTTTTTCACCATCTGTGTCCCATTGCAGAGATCTCCCTTCACTTCCTGTCCGATAGACAAACCGGAAGCGAGAGAAAAGTCCTGAAAATTAAGGGAATTTATTGGGGGCCCCCCCAGGTCACCGGAACTAGTGTTTTGGTAACTTGGAAGATTTCCCCTCTATTACTTTTCTGGGGACAGCTCAAAATTTGGGATTTTCTTTTGCTTTCAATGATAATGGTAAACAAGACAAATAGAGGGTGAATCTCCCCAACGGAGGTATCGATGGCAATAAAAGCTAATGATAAAAAAAATCCCTAATAAAGCTAATAATAAAAAAATAATAAGCTAATAATAAAAAATCCCAATAAGCGTATATTGATTAGTTTGCGCAAAAGTTATAGCGTCTACAAACTATGGGATATTTTTATGAATTTTTATTTATATTTTGTTACTAGAAATGGCGGCGATCAGCGACTTATAGCGGGACTGCAACATTGTGGCGGACAAATCGGACAATAATCCTTATAATGAAGAAGAAACAGCAAAAGGACATAACCTGAGCAAATGATTAAACTCAACAGACAGGATGATTAAAAACCCCTTCCCGTCGACCGTACGCAGATATGCGTACTCGGCTTTCCGGGGTTATACCAGGATGATGCCCGCAGCCGCAGGCATCATCCCGGTACCGTTGCTTACAGCGGGCAATCAGCTACCCGAGTATAACAACCGATGCGGCTAAAAGCCGCTCGGTTGTTATACCGGAGGAGCGGGAGGGGACATCCCCCCCTCCCGCCGCCTCCCGCCGCTGTTATCGCACGGGAGGCCCGGTGTCTAATCGTGTACCTTCGGCGGCTGGGGGCGGGCTGGAACGAAGCTGTGGGCGGCTTCGTTCCAGCCTTCTCATTGTAAATGCCGTCACTGACATCATGACGTCACTTCCCGTTTACTCGGCTGCCAATGGCGCCGAATTTAAAAAAGTACACAGTATTCAGAATCGCCGTTTTCGGCGATCTGAACACTTTGAAGTGTAAAGGAGGGATGGGGGGTCTTTTAGACCCCCCATCCCTCCATAAAGAGTACCTGTCACCACCTATTACTGTCACAAGGGATGTTTACATTCCTTGCGACAGCAATAAAAGTAAAAAAAAAAATTTTTTTTTTAAACACAATTTATAAAGTTAAAAAATAAATAAAATAAATAAAAAAAAACTAAAAAATTTTTTAAAGTGCCCCTGTCCCCGCGAGCTTGCGCAGCAAAGAAAACGCATACGGAAGTCGCGCCCGCATATGTAAACGGTGTTCAAATCACACATGTGAGGTATCGCTGCGATCGTCAGAGTGCGAGCAATAATTCTAGCCCTAGACCTCCTCTGTAACTCAAACCTGGTAACCGTAAAAAAATTTTAAAGCGTCGCCTATGGAAATTCATAGGTACCGTAGTTTGTCGCCATTCCACGAGTGCGTGCAATTATAAAGGGTGACATGTTTGGTATCTATTTACTCGGCGTAACATCATCTTTCACATTATACAAAAAATTGGGGTAACTTTACTGTTTGGATTTTTAAAATTCATGAAAGTGTCCCTTTTCCAAAAATTTGCATTTAAAACACCGCTGCACAAATACCGTGTGATAAAAAATATTGCAACAATCGCCATTTTATTCTCTAGATTCTCTGCTAAAAAAAATATATATAATGTTTGGGAACTCTAAGTAATTTTCTAGCAAAAAATACGGATTTTAACTTGTAAACACCAAATTTCAAAAATAGGCTTAGTCATGAAAGGGTTAAACTGATAGACAGGAATCACTTAATATACTGAAAGTGATATATATATATATATATATATATATATATATATATATATATATATATATATACTGTGTATATATTATACACTAGGGATGAGCCGAACACCCCCCTGTTCGGTTCGCACCAGAACATGCGAACAGGCAAAAAATTTGTTCGAACACGCGAACACCGTTAAAGTCTATGGGACACGAACATGAATAATCAAAAGTGCTAATTTTAAAGGCTTATATGCAAGTTATTGTCATAAAAAGTGTTTGGGGACCTGGGTCCTGCCCCAGGGGACATGGATCAATGCAAAAAAAAGTTTAAAAAATGGCCGTTTTTTCGGGAGCAGTGATTTTAATAATGCTTAAAGTGAAACAATAAAAGTGTAATATCCCTTTAAATTTCGTACCTGGGGGGTGTCTATAGTATGCCTGTAAAGGGGCACATGTTTGCCTTGTTTAGAACAGTCTGACAGCAAAATTACATTTCAAAGGAAAAAAGTCATTTAAAACTACCCGCAGCTATTAATGCATTGCCGGTCTGACAATACACATAGAAGTTCATAGATAAAAATGGCATGGGAATTCCCCACAGGGGAACCCCGAACCAAAATTTAAGAAAAAAATGACCCTTCAGGTCTGGTATGGATATTAAGGGGAACCCCGGCCAAAAAAAAAAAAATTGGCATGGGGTCCCCCTCAAAATCTATACCAGACCCTTCAGGTCTGGTATGGATTTTAAGGGGAACCCCGCGCCAAAATAAAAAAAAAAAAACGGCGTGGGGTCCCCCTAAACATCCATACCAGACCCTTATCCGAGCACGCAACCTGGAAGGCCACAGGAAAAGAGTGGGGGGCGAGAGAGCGCCCCCCCTCCTGAACCATACCAGGCCACCTGCCCTCAACATTGGGAGGGTGCTTTGGGGTAGCCCCCCAAAACGCCTTGTCCCCATGTTGGTGGGGACAAGGGCCTCATCCCCACAACCCTGGCAGGTGGTTGTGGGGGTTTGCGGGCGGGGGGCTTATCGGAATCTGGAAGCCCCCCTTTAACAAGGGGACCCCCAGATCCCGGCCCTCCCCCCTGTGTGAAATGGTAAGGGGGTACAAAAGTACCCCTACCATTTCACTAAAAAACTGTCAAAAATGTTGAAAATGACAAGAGACAGTTTTTGACAATTCCTTTATTTAAATGCTTCTTCTTTCTTCTATCTTCTATCTTCCTTCGGTTTCTTCCTCCATCTTCTTCTTCTGGTTCTTCCTCCGGTGTTCTCGTCCGGCATCTCCTCCGCGGCGTTGGCGTCTTCTTCCCTTCTTCTCCTCGGGCCGCTCCGCATCCATGATGGCATGGAGGGAGGCTCCCACTCTTGTCTTCATCTTCTTCTCTTCATCTTCTTGTCTTCATCCTCTTTTCGGGCCGCTTCGCATCCATGATGGCATGGAGGGAGGCTCCCGCTGTGTGACGCTTCTCCTCTTCTGACGGTTCTTAAATAAAGGGGGCGGGGCCACCCGGTGACCCCGCCCCCTCTGACGCACAGTGACTTGACGGGACTTCCTTGTGGCGTCACGGGGAATGCCACAGGGAAGTCCCATCAAGTCACCTTGCGTCAGAGGGGGGCGGGGTCACCGGGTGGCCCCCCCTTTATTTAAGAACCGTCAGAAGAGGAGAAGCATCACACAGCGAGAGCCTCCCTCCATGCCATCATGGATGCGGAGCGGCCCGAAAAGAAGATGAAGAGAAGATGAAGAGAAGAAGATGAAGAGAAGAGCGGGAGCCACCCTCCATGCCATCATGGATGCGGAGCGGCCCGAGGAGAAGAAGGGAAGAAGACGTCGACGCTGCAGAGGAGATGCCTGACAAAAACACCGGAGGAAGACCCAGAAGAAGAAGATGGAGGAAGAAACCGAAGGAAGATAGAAGAAAGAAGAAGCATTTAAATAAAGGAATGTCATTTTTAACATTTTTGACAGTTTTTTAGTGAAATGGTAGGGGTACTTTTGTACCCCCTTACCATTTCACACAGGGGGGAGGGCTGGGATCTGGGGGTCCCCTTGTTAAAGGGGGCTTCCAGATTCCGATAAGCCCCCGGAGACCCCCACAACCACCGGCCAGGGTTGTGGGGATGAGGCCCTTGTCCTCATCAACATGGGGACAAGGCGTTTTGGGGGGCTACCCCAAAGCACCCTCCCAATGTTGAGGGCAGGTGGCCTGGTACGGTTCAGGAGAAGGGGGGCGCTCTGTCGTCCCCCTCTTTTCCTGCGGCCTGCCAGGTTGCGTGCTCGGATAAGGGTCTGTATGGATTTTTGGGGGGACCCCACGTCGTCTTTTTTTTTAAATTTTGGCGCGGGGTTCCCCTTAAAATCCATACCAGACCTTAAGGGTCTGGTATAGATTTTGAGGGGGACCCCATGCCATTTTTTAAAAAAAAATTTGGCCGGGGTTCCCCTTAATATCCATACCAGACCTGAAGGGCCTGGTATGGAATTTAGGGGGACCCCCCACAACATTTTTTTTTTAATTTTGGTTCGGGGTTCCCCTGTGGGGAATTCCCATGCCATTTTTATCAATGAACTTTTATGTGTATTGTCGGAATGGCCATTCATTAATAGCCGCGAGTAATTTAGATGACTTTTTTTCCTTTGAAATGTCATTTTGCTGTCAGACTGTTCTAAACACGGGAAACATGCGCCCCTTTACAGGCATACTATAGACACCCCTCAGGTACGAAATTTAAAGGGATATCACACTTTTATTGTTTCACTTTAAGCATTATTAAAATCACTGTTCCCGAAAAAACGGCTGTTTTTAAAACTTTTTTTTGCATTGATCCATGTCCCCTGGGGCAGGACCCAGGTCCCCAAACACTTTTTATGACAATACCATTAATATAAGCCTTTAAAATCAGCACTTTTGATTTCTCCCATAGACTTTTAAAGGGTGTTCCGCGGCATTCGAATTTGCCGCAAACACCCTGTTTGGCGAACTTGCAAACAGCCGATGTTCGAGTCGAACATGCGTTCGACTCGAACTCGAAGCTCATCCCTATTATACACCAATCAGCCATAACATATCTTTACAGCACATATCTGTCATAATATTATGACCACAGAGAGGTAAAGTGGATAAAATTGATTATCTTGTTCCAATGGCATGTGGAAATGGGTGGGATATATCAGACAGGAAGTCTGGGCAAACATAGGGATTTGAAGGACTTTGACAAGGGACACATTTTAATGGCTCCTGGGTCAGAGTGACTCCAGAACTGCCGATCTTGTAGGATGTTCCCGGTCTGCAGTGGTCAGGACCGACCAAAAATCATCCAAGGAAGGAAAAAGTGTCTACAATGGGCATGTGAGCATCAGAACTGGATATCTACACAGTATACAGGTATATATGAGTAGGCTGTATGTATGTGTGTATATATATATATATATATATATATATATATATATATATATATATACACACACACACACAGTAGTGAGTACACCCCTCACATTTTTGTAATTATTTTTATTATATCTTTTCATGTGACAACACTGAAGAAATTACACTTTGCTACAATATAAAGTAGTGAGTGTACAGCTTGTATAACAATGTAAATTTTGGCTTTTTCACTTAGGGGTGTACTCACTTTTGTTGTCAGCGGTTTAGACATTAATGGCTGTGTGTTGAGTTATTTTGAGTGGACAGCAAATTTACACTGTTATACAAGCTGTACACTCACTACTTTACATTGTAGCAAAGTGTCATTTCTTCAGTGTTGTCACATGAAAAGATATAATACAATATTTTCAAAAATGTGAGGGGTGTACGCACTTTTATGAGATACTGTATATATACACACAGTATACAGGTAGGTATACATAAGTAGGCTCCATATAAACAGTATAGATATATATATGAGTAAGCTGTGTATTCAGAGTACACAGGTAGTTTTAAATGAAATGGCTCTATATACACACACAGTAAAATAAAGGTATATATGAGTAGGCGCTATGTACACAGTATACAGGTAGTGAGTAGGCGCTATGTACACACAGGATACAGGTAGTGAGTAGGCTCTATATACACACAGGATACAGGTAGTGAGTAGGCTTTATATACACACAGGATACAAGTAGTGAGTAGGCTCTATACACACAGTATACAGGTAGTGAGTAGGCGCTATACACACAGTATACAGGTAGTGAGTAGGCTCTATAAACACAGTATACAGGCAGTGAGTAGGCGCTATGTACACAGTATACAGGTAGTGAGTAGGCACTATGTACACAGTATACAGGTAGTGAGTAGGCGCTATGTACACAGTATACAGGTAGTTAGTAGGCGCTATGTACACAGTATACAGGTAGTTAGTAGGCGCTATGTACACAGTATACAGGTAGTTAGTAGGCGCTATGTACAAAGTATACAGGTAGTGAGTAGGCGCTATGTACACAGTATACAGGTAGTGAGTAGGCTCTGTATACACAGTATACAGGTAGTGAGTAGGCTCTATGTACACTGTATACAGGTAGTGAGTAGGCTCTATGTACACTGTATACAGGTAGTGAGTAGGCTCTATGTACACTGTATACAGGTAGTGAGTAGGCTCTATGTACACTGTATACAGGTAGTGAGTAGGCTCTATGTACACTGTATACAGGTAGTGAGTAGGCTCTATGTACACTGTATACAGGTAGTGAGTAGGCTCTATGTACACTGTATACAGGTAGTGAGTAGGCTCTATGTACACAGTATACAGGTAGTGAGTAGGCTCTATGTACACTGTATACAGGTAGTGAGTAGGCTCTATGTACACAGTATACAGGTAGTGAGTAGGCTCTATGTACACAGTATACAGGTAGTGAGTAGGCGCTATGTACACAGTATACAGGTAGTTAGTAGGCGCTATGTACACAGTATACAGGTAGTGAGTAGACTCTATGTACACAGTATACAGGTGGTGAGTAGGCTCTATATACACACAGTATATAGGTAGGTATACAGATACAGGGTTTATATATACAGTAAGGTAGATGTGGGGGCTCTATACACACAGTATACAGGTAGGTATGTATGTTTTAGGGGGCTCTATACACACACAGGGTTATGTAGTACACAAAGGGATGAAGTATATACACCGTTGCTATGGTTACCAGTGACACTCAGCCCTCTCTCAGACATGGAAGGGCTCAGTCACCACACAATATGAAAGCCAAGCCTACCTGCAGACAGAAGTGACCCGGGTCCCCTCCATACACAGTACTACACACACAGAACACAGATATATGTACTGACTGGATCAACATTGAGCCCAACTCCATTCATAACCCACTTCCTGGTTCCCCTACAGCCCTCAGGACCCCACAAAGGATCCCCAGTCTGCCTGATACCAGAGCAACTGTCACAGTTCCTTTCTATTATGAAATTATCAAACCCAGTGTTTATTAAATACCATAATAAAGCTTTATTTGTTTAATAACAATGGAATAAGCTCAATTTCATTTGGGTACTGTGCTGTGTGAGCCAGTATATTTCAGGCAAAGGATCGGGGCAGCTAGTGTGAGAAGGCCAGCGCTGTGATTGGTTGGCAGTTGATCTCTGCACAGGTGCAGATGTTTAGGGGTCCTGACAGGCAAACGGTGAAGAGGATCTCGTCTGAGACGCATCTCTGAAGCCAGACTCCAGCGATTACCGCCATAAGCGATTATTATTCTACATTTTTCTTCTTATTGTTATTTCTATAGTGTTGTATAGTATTAGTATTAACTATTTTTAGGTAAGCCTTCATTCACCTGCGATACCATCTAGTACCATCAAGATGCCGCGGCGTCCACGGCGCAACAACCGTGAAATACCACCACGTGACCCGACAGGTATGACAATTGTACCATATTAACCCCTTCATGACCGCATAACACATATATGAGGCATCCAGGAAGTGGGCTTTAAACCTGGGTGCCCCATATATGTGTTCTTACAATACATACTATTGATTCTTGGCTCTAATATGGGCACAAAAAACAAATCACACACACATATGTGGTATCACTGCGATCGTCAGGAACAGGAGGATTGATTGTGCAGGGTTTTTTTTGGTGGTGGTACATTGTAATGTCATAAAATATACAGCTAAATTTAACTACTTCCTGCCTGTAGGACATCCATGGAAGTCCTCGGGTTGAAGTAGTTATACCGGGATGATGTCTGCACCTACAGGCCTCATTCCAGTATGGGTTTTTCCAGCCGGCGATTCTGTTTGTGGCAGAAGTGATTTGAGTGGCTAAATAGCCACTTAATCACTTTTGTGGGTGGCGGAAGGGGGACCCCCCTCCCTCTGCTGCCATTCCTGGGCTCTAAGTGTAAAAAAAAATGTTTGTATAAATAATAATAATTTAAAAAAAAAGAAGCACCCCCATCTCACCGTGTTTACGCGCAAATGTGAATGCATCTGTTACTCCCGCACGCACATGTGAGGTATTGTTGTGAACATTAGAGTGAGAGCAATAATTCTAGCACCAGACCTCCTGTATAAAAATCTAAATTGGTAACCTGTAAAGGCATTGAAAACATCGCCTATGGAGAATTTTAAGCACTGTAGTTTGCCACCATTCCGCGGGCAGATGCAATTTTAAAGCGTGATATATTAGTTATCTATTTACTCGGTGTAACATCATCTTTCACAGGATACAAACAAATTGGAGTAAATATTGTGTATTTATTTATTTTATAAAGTGTATTTTTTCCCCCAAAAAATTGCATTGGAAAAAACAGCTGCGCAAATTTTGTGTGACTTAAAAAATTGCAACACCCATCACTTTATTCTATAGGGCCTCTGTTAAAAAATGTATATAATGTTTAGGGGTTCAAAGTAATTTACTAGCAAAAAAAGGTCAATTTTTACATGTAGGAGTGAAGTGTCAGAATTGGCCCGGGTACGAAATGGTTGAGGAATTATTTTTTTGTTTATTATTTTGGGCCCCGTTTTCCCTTTGATAATAATAAAAATCAGGAGATATCCATTAACATTTCCCACCTAATGAAAGCTGTCCTGAAGAAAAACAAGGTACAGTATAATCCACCTGGATACACTAAGTAGTTGTGAGGATATGCACAGTTTTAGAAACACGTGTTAAAGATGCAAAATTGGGATTGGGCGTTAAGTTTTGTTTGACTTTGGTAAAGGTAAAGGGGAGAAGAATTCCTTTTAACCCTTGTTAAATAATTAAATTTTGCTACCAGTTTCAAATTGTTTATTTAGAGTTTATATGTTTAACCAATTGCCATTCAGCATATGTATAAATATATTCTGAATGGCAAGCGATACTAGGATTATGGGTGCAGCAGCAGCAGCCATGATCCTGATATCAATTTTTACAGCCGCCCATTCACTTTTATTTATTTTTAAAATATGAAAAAAAAATTTAAACCACCCCGTCCTCTGTGCACATACCCAAATGTGCATGTAGGTCTTCCACACATATGTAAACAGTGATTGCATCACTCAATGAGGTACCGCCGTGAACATCAGAGTGAAAATAATAATTTGAATGCCAGAGCTCACCTTTAACTCCAAACTGATGACCTGTAAAGGCTTTAAGAGCTATGCCTATGGACAATTTTAGGTAGCGTACTTTGTTGCTATTTCACAAGCATGCACAATTTAAAATTTTGACATGTTTGGCATATATTTACCAGGGCAGAGGAGGTATCAAGGATCTAATAGACCCCTGATTTCTCCATGAAGAGTACCTGTCACTGCCCAAAGCTATCACAGGGGGTTTTATCCACCCCTTGTAATAGCAATAAAGACTAATGAAAAAAATGAATTTTAAAAAAGTGTAAAAAAAAAAATGTAAGTAAAAAAAAAAAAAATGTAAAGCACTCCCACCTCCCCCCATGCTCATGCCCAAATGCAGTGGTGCGTTTAGTTCTGGCACGTATATATAAGCAATGTTTGCATCACACATGTGAGGTATCGCTGTAAACCTCATAGTGAGAGCAATAAATCTGGTGCCATAGCCCACGTTTAACTCTTAGCAGATAACCTATAAAGGCTTTTAAAATGTGGCCTATGGAGAATTCCAGGCACCTTAGATTGTTGCCATTTCACAGGAGTGCACAATTTTCAATATTGGCGTTTGGTATCGAATTACCTGACGCAACATCATCTTATATATTTTACCAACAATATTGGGTATTACTTTGTGCACTAAAATTAATTCAATTGTATTTTTCATAAAAATGTGCAGTGTGATATATTATAATATAATTATATTATAATATAATTTCAATTCAACTAGTCATCATTGGGCTGATGCATGAATCTGACTTTTAAGGTGATTCTAAACCCAATTTTTTTTTTTTAATGAAATAACAAACACGTCATACTTACCTGCTCTGTGCAATGGTTTTGCACAGAGCGACCCCGATCCTCCTCTTCTTAAGTCCCCCCTGCTGGCTCTCCTGGGTACTCCTGTCTGCAGACTATTCCCGCAGCAATATACTTCCTATGAGGGTACTCGCGTGGGCCCGCTCCTGAGTTGGCTCTGTGTGTCCATTTGCCCCTGCCCCCTTGCTCCTGGCTCCTGCTGCTGTCTCTGAGCCAATGAAGAGGGAGAGAGCAAAGAGAGCCTCTGCTCTTGTGCATAGCCCTGGATCAAGATCAGGCTCAGGTAAGTGGCAGGCCCCTTTCACATGATCGGACCGTTCAGGTCCGCTTGTCAGTTTTGACGGCGGACCTGAACGGGCGCTCCGTGTTAGCCTATGGAGCGACGGATGTCAGCTCAGTGAACAGACAGGGACCTGTCATCCGCCGGCTCAGCAGAGATCAACAGAGAGATCTCCCGCTTAGCCGGTGGACCGAGGTGCACTCCGTGGAAGCGGAGTCCGCCTCGTGTGAAAGGGGCCTAAGGGGGAGAGCTGCATGCAGAAGGTTTTTAACACTAATGCAGAAAATGGATTAAGATAAAAAACCTTCTGCCTTTATGTTTAGTCTGTTTTTATTGCATTTTTAAGTTTTACACAAGAAAACCAAATAGAGAAATTGCTGTGAAACAAATAGTGCGCCGTCTTACAGTGACATTTTAAAAAAACAGTGGGGTTGATTTACTAAAACTGGAGAGTGAAAACTCTGGTGCAGCTCTGCACAGAAATGAGTCAGCTTCCAGGTTTTTTTGTCAAAGCTTAACCCCTTCCCGACCAGCCGCCGCAGTTATACTGCGGCAGGTCCCCTGTGCGAGCCGTCATAGCTGTAACGTCGGCTCTTTAAGACGATTTGGCAGGCACGCGCCCGCAGCGCGTCCCCAGAGCCGATGCTCGGGCGTGATGACTGCCAGGCACCCCCAATCACTCGTGACAGAGTGAGAACCGGATCTGTGTGTAAACGCACAAATCCCAGTTCTCTCAGGGGAGAGGAGACAGATCGTGTGCTTCTACTAAGTAGAAACACTGATCGGTCTCCCAAAAAAGTGTCAAAATTGTCCGATCTGTCTGCCGCAATGTCGCAGTCATGATAAAAAACGCAATTACTAGTAAAAATAATAATAACAATGCCATAAATCTATCCCCTATTTTGTAGACGCTATAACTTTTGCGCAAACCAATCAATGTATGCTTATTGCGATTATTTTATTTTTTACCAAAAATATGTACGGCCTAAAATATCAGCCTAAACTGAGGTAAAAAATAGTTTTTTTCATTTATGGGATATTTATTATAGCAAAAAGTACAAAATAATGTTTTTTGTTTCAAAATTGTCATTCGTTTTTTGTTTATAGCGTAAAAAATAAAAACCGCAGAGGTGATCAAATACCACCAAAAGAAAGCTCTCTTTGTGGGGAGAAAAAGAACATAATTTTATTTGGGTACAACGTCGCACGACCGCGCAATTGTCAGTTTAAGTGACGCAGTGCCCGCAAAAAATAGCCTGGTCAGGAAAGGGGGCAAATCCTTCCGGAGCCGAAGTGGTTAATTGAACAAGCTGAAGTCGGCATGGCGCAGCGCTAATCACAGGCAGGGAGACATTTCCCGATCTCTGCAGCCACACATCAGGACAATGTCTCACTGCTTGTGATTAGCGCTGCGCCGTGCCGACTTCCTGGCAGGCTCGGCATGTGCAGCATGCGAACACACCGGAGCTCATCCTTACTGGCAGACAGTAGAGCAACAAATTATACAGAAGAGGCAAACTTTGGAGAATATCCAAATTGATTCCAAACTGACCATGTGAGGGTATATACCTTCTGCCTTTAGAACCACTTTCCTAAAAAGGAGCTCCAATTTGGGCAAAAAAAATAAAAAATGAAAAGTCAGCAGCTACAAGTATTTTAGCTGCTGACTTTTAATATAAGGACATTTATCTGTCCAGGGATCCAGCGATGTAGGCACCCGAGCCGATTCTTCACTGCCAGTTTCCTACTGCGCATGCACGAGTCTTTGTGAATGGTCCCGCAGGCTTCAGGGACCTAAGTGTGTCACAGAAAGCTGTGGGGGGGGGTGGAGAAGGAGGGGCTGAAGATCCTCGTGGAGCGCCACGACAATCTGACCCGGAAGTGGGAGTGGGTACCTGTCAAAACCAAAGAGATCCAGCAGCTAATTAGCTATCACTAAAGTAGCCCCTAGGATCACTTTTACATTAAAGAGCATTGCTGGCTAAAAAAAAAATAAATACTGGGATGATACCTGAAGCTGCAGGCATCATTCAGGTATAACCACTTCAATCTGGCGATGTATGGGTACATTGCGGAGGCTGAAGTCGTTGAATGATCTCCTATTTTCAGGTTTACCTATGAGACAGCCACCTGTCACACTTGAAATCTGTTAGAAATAAGACACTTGCCCATGTCATTTAAGTTTAAAATTGTGATAGAAAGGGTTACATGGCAGAAATGCTGAAATCTCTGCCATTGCTATTACAGGCATGGATTCACCCATTGCTCACCGAACACGAGCAGCTCTTCGGCAGCAGCGAGAGAATGCCAGGTCCAATAGAAGTCGATCCCCGAGGGACCGCATCGTTGCTGAGGACCAGCCTGCACCAGCCAGACCACCGGCCAGGGAGTATCAGGAGGTGCCCACCTGTTCCATCTGTTTGAGTGAAATGGATGTGGGAGAGGACAATACAACTCTACCCTGCTCCCACCTATTTCACTCGACCTGCATCGGAACATGGAGAGCGCAAAGAAATACATGCCCTCTTTGTAGAGCTTTGATTGATTTTTTTCCTCCACAGGATGGAAACAGAAGAGTGCCCCGGAGGATCGAGTTCTGGGAGTTAGCCACCCTAACTCTAGAAGACATCATCAACCTTCGGCTTGAATATGAAATTGATGAATTTGGTCATAACCGTGTTGTCCTCTATGTGTAACACCTTTTTTTTTGTTTCACGTTTACAGCGGGATAGTGAAGAGTATTGTTAAAATTAAAAAAAAAAAAAAATACAAAAACTTAAAAACAAAAAAAAATTAAAAAACAAAAAAAATGTATATTGTTGTTATGTATAAAATGTATATATTTTTAATATATGATATAGTACTGCAGTTAAGAACAGGGTGGAGCAGATTAGGGCAGAGAGCGCACTGGATGGAGATAGGCCCGGCGGGGCACAGACTGGATGGAGATAGGCCCGGCGAGGCGCAGACTGGATGGAGATAGGCCTGGCGAGGCGCAGACTGGATGGAGATAGGCCCGGCGAGACGCAGACTGGATGGAGATAGGCCCGGCGAGGCGCAGACTGGATGGAGATAGGCCCGGCGGGGCACAGGCTGGATGGAGATAGGCCCGGCGAGGCGCAGACTGGATGGAGATAGGCCCGGCGAGGCGCAGACTGGATGGAGATAGGCCCGGCGAGGCGCAGACTGGATGGAGATAGGCCCGGCGAGGCGCAGACTGGATGGAGATAGGCCCGGCGAGGCGCAGACTGGATGGAGATAGGCCCGGCGAGGCGCAGACTGGATGGAGATAGGCCCGGCGAGGCGCAGACTGGATGGAGATAGGCCCGGCGAGGCGCAGACTGGATGGAGATAGGCCTGGCGGGGCGCACACTGGATGGAGATAGGCCCGGCGGGGTGCAGACTGGATGGAGATAGGCCCGGCGAGGCGCAGACTGGATGGAGATAGGCCCGGCGAGGCGCAGACTGGATGGAGATAGGCCCGGCGAGGCGCAGACTGGATGGAGATAGGCCTGGCGGGGCGCACACTGGATGGAGATAGGCCCGGCGGGGTGCAGACTGGATGGAGATAGGCCCGGCGGGGAGCAGACTGGATGGAGTTAGGTCCGGCGGGGCGCAGGCTGGATGGAGATAGGCCCGGCGAGGCGCAGACTGGATGGAGATAGGCCCAGCGAGGCGCAGACTGGATGGAGATAGGCCCGGCGAGGCGCAGACTGGATGGAGATAGGCCCGGCGAGGCGCAGACTGGATGGAGATAGGCCCGGCGAGGCGCAGACTGGATGGAGATAGGCCCGGCGAGGCGCAGACTGGATGGAGATAGGCCCGGCGAGGCGCAGACTGGATGTAGATAGGCCCGGCGAGGCGCAGACTGGATGGAGATAGGCCTGGCGGGGCGCACACTGGATGGAGATAGGCCCGGCGGGGTGCAGACTGGATGGAGATAGGCCCGGCGGGGAGCAGACTGGATGGAGTTAGGTCCGGCGGGGCGCAGACTGGGTGGAGATAGGCCCGGCGGGGCGCAGACTGGATGGAGATAGGCACAGCGGGGCGCAGACTGGATGGAGATAGGCCCGGCGGGGCACAGACTGGATGGAGATAGGCCCGGCGGGGCGCAGACTGGATGGAGATAGGCCCGGCGGGGCACAGACTGGATGGAGATAGGCCCGGCGGGGCGCAGACTGGATGGAGATAGGCCCGGCGGGGCGCAGACTGGATGGAGGCCTGGTAGGGCACAGAGGCGTAGATTAGACCAGAGTGGAGCAGATTAGTGGAGCGAGCAACTACTTTGCCCTTACATGTGGTGTAATATACTCAGGGCCAGATTAAGAGCAACATGGGCCTGGTGCTAAGGATTTTGGTGGGCCTTTTTATGGAAAAAAATAAAATGAAAACGCAAACAATTTTTGTTAAATTTAAATTAAAGAGAGAGAGGGGTGGGGGGGGGGGTGATAGCGAGATGGAGGGTTGAAAGAGAGGGGATGAGAGGGAGGGGGAATGAGAGAGAGAGGGGGGGTGAGAGAGAGAGAGAGAGAGAGAGAGAGAGAGGGGGTGAGAGAGAGGGGACGAGAGAGGGGGTGAGAAAAAGGGGAATAGAGAGAGGGTGAAAGAGAGAGAGGGTGGTAAGGGATGAAGGGGGTGAGAGAGAGAACAGGATGAAAGAGAGGGGATGAGAGAGAGAGGGGGTGAGGGGGGTGAAAGAGAGAGGGGGGTGGGAGTGAGGGGGTGAGTCTGTGGGAGGCACAGCATAGTACATAACACGGGGGGGGGGTATAGCACAGTACATTACATGGTTGGCACAACACATTACATGGTGGATACATGGATACAGCACATTTAATGGTAAGCAAAGCACAGTACATTACATGGTGGGCACAGCACATTACACAGTTGGCACTGCCTAATACAGCACATTACAAGGTAGGCACAGTTCATTATATGGTGGGCACAGCACATGACATGGTTGGTACTGCACAACACAGCACATTGCATGGTGGGCACAGGACCTTATATGATGGGCACAGCACATGACATGGCGGGCACAGCTGAGCACATTACATGGTGGGCACTGCACATTACAAGTGGGCACTGAACAGCACATTATATGGTGGGCACAGCATATTATATGGTGGGCACAGCACATTACACGGTTGGCACTGCCCAATACAGCACATTACAAGGTAGACACAGTTCATTATATGGTGGACACAGCACATGACATGGTTGGTACTGCACAACACAGCACATTGCATGGTGGGCACAACACAGCACATGCACACGGTGGGCACAGGACCTTATATGATGGGCACAGCACATGACATCGCGGGCACAGCTGAGCACATTACATGGTGGGCACTGCACATTACAAGTGGGCACTGAACAGCACATTATATGGTGGGCACAGCATATTATATGGTGGGCACTGCACATGGCATGGTGGGCACTGCACAGCACATGACAAGGTGGGTACTGCATGACACCACATGACATGGTGGGCACTGCACGACACAGCACAGCACATTACATTGTGAGCACAGCACATTAAATGGTGGACACTACACATGACATGGTGAGCCCTGCACACCACATTCCATTGGGCACATTGGTGGGCACTGCACTACACAGCACATTACATTGTGAGCACAGCCCATTAAATGATGGACACAGCACATGACATGGTGAGCCCCACACAGCCCATTCCATTGTGGGTACTGCACGGCACATGCCATGGTGGACAATGTACAGCACATTACATGGTGCGTACAGCACATTAGATGGTAGGCACTGCATGGTGCAACACATGACATGGTGGGCATAACACAGCACATGACATGGTGGGCACAACACAGCACATGACATGGTGGGCACAACACAGCACATGACATGGTGGGCACAACACAGCACATGACATGGTGGGCACAACACAGCACATGACATGGTGGGCACAACACAGCACATGACATGGTGGGCACTGCACATGACATGGTGGGCACTGCATGGCACAGCACATTACATGGTGTGTACAGCGCATTACATGGTGGGCACTGCATGGCACAGTACATTACATGGTGGGTACAGCGCATTACATCGTGGGCACTGCATGGCACAGCACATGACGTGGTGGGCACAGTGCATTACATGGTGGGCACAGAACATTACATGGTGGGCACAGAACATTACATGGTGGGCACAACACATTACATGGTGGGCACTGCATGACATAGCAGATTTCATGGTGGGCAATGCAACTGCACATTACATGTTAGGAACTGCACATGACATGGTGGGCACTGCTGAACAGCACAGTACATTACACAGTGGGCACAACACACTACATGCTGGGCACAACACATGGCAGGGTGGGCACAGCACATGACATGGTGGGAACTGCACATGACATGGTGGGCTCTGCATGGCACAGCGCATTACATGGTGGGCACTGCACATTACATGGTGGGATCACTGCATGGCACAGCACATGACATGGTGGACACTGCAAATTACATAGCGGGCATTGCAAGGCACAGCACATGACATGGTGGGCACTGCACATTACATGGGGGGCACTGAATGGCACAGCCCATGACATGGTGGGCATTGCACATGACATGGTGGGCATTGGATGGCACATCACATGACATGCTGGGCACTGCACATTACATGGCGAGCACAGTGCATTACATGGTGGCCACTGCATGGCACATCACATGACATGGTGGGCACTTCACATTACATGGTGGGCACTGCAAGGCAGAGCACAACATAGGGGGCACTGCACATCACATGAAGGGCAATGCAATGCACAGCATATGACATGGTGGGCACTGCACATTACATGGAGGGCACTGCAATGTACAGCATATGACATACTGGACACAGCACATTACATGGGGGGCACTGCATGGCACAGCACATTACATGGTGGGCACAGCACATTACATGGTGGGCACTGCATGGCATAGCACATTTTATGGTGGGCAATGCAACTGCACATTACATGTTAGGAACTGCACATGACATGGTGGGCACTGCTGAACAGCACAGTACATTACACAGTGGGCACAACACATGGCAGGGTGGGCACAGCAGATGACATGGTGGGAACTGCACATGACATGGTGGGCACTGCATGGCACAGCGCATTACATAGTGGGCACAGCACATGACATGGTGGACACTGCAAATAACATAGCGGGCATTGCAAGGCACAGCACGACATGGTGGGCACTGCACATTACATGGGGGGCACTGCACATTACATGGGGGGCACTGCACATTACATGCGGGGCACTGCAATGTACAGCACATGACATGGTGGGCACAAGAGAGCACATTACATGGGGAGAAGCTGGCAGTCTGTCCCCTAGCACAATAATTATACATCTCCCTAACAAATGTACTGACCTTATCATAACAGTATGGGAGATGTCCTTCCTTCCTCCTGGGCTCCTGCTGGTTAGGAGAACATCAGCGCCCCTCCCCCAGACACCTCCCAGACACTGAGTGTGAGTGAACAGATCCTGTGATAGGAGTCAGGAGGCATTGGCAGAGACAGGACTCGGCTGCACTAACACTTGTCTCCTCCATGTGGGCACAGAGGGCTCCTCTTCCTTCAGGAAGGCACACAGATATCCATAAACCACTAGCATAGGCCTATATTGAGGGAGGCTCCACCAGCCCCTATGTTAATCCGGCCCTGAATATACTGTACATTATAAAACAAAACAAAAAAACTCCAAAAAAACAAAACAAAAAAACAAAAAACTTATATTTGTTTATATTTAAAAAAAAAATGTATATGTTACAATAGTGAGGATTAGAGCAGGGTGGAGTGAATTAGGACAGATTGGAGCAGAATAGGGCAGGGTGGAGTGGATCAGGGCAGAGTGGAGAGGATCAGGGCAGGGTGGAGAGGATTAGGGCAGGGTGGAGAGGATTAGGGCAGGGTGGAGGGGATTAGGGCAGAGTGGAGAGGTTTAGGGCAGGGTTGAGGGGGATTCAGAGTGGAGGGGATTAGGGCAGGGTGGAGGGGATTAGGGCAGAGTGGAGGGGGATTAGGGCAGAGTGGAGGGGGATTCAGAGTGGAGGGGATTAGGGCAGAGTGGAGGGGATTAGGGCAGAGTGGAGAGGATTAGGGCAGAGTGGAGAGGATTAGAGCAGGGTAGAGGGGGATTAGGGCAGAGTGGAGGGGGATTAGGGCAGAGTGGAGGGGGATTCAGAGTGGAGGGGATTAGGGCAGGGTGGAGGGGATTAGGGCAGAGTGGAGGGGGATTAGGGCAGAGTGGAGGGGGATTCAGAGTGGAGGGGATTAGGGCAGAGTGGAGGGGATTAGGGCAGAGTGGAGAGGATTAGGGCAGGGTGGAGAGGATTAGGGCAGGGTGGAGAGGATTAGGGCAGGGTGGAGGGGGATTCAGAGTGGAGGGGATTAGGGCAGGGTGGAGGGGGATTAGGGCAGAGTGGAGGGAGATTAGGGCAGAGTGGAGGGGGATTAGGGCAGAGTGGAGAGGATTAGGGCAGGGAGGAGTGGATTAGGGCATGGTGGAGCGGATTAAGGAAGGATGTAGCCTATCAGGGCAGGGTGGAGCAGTTTAGGTTAGGGTGGGGTTGGGGGTGTAGGGCAGAGTGGAGTGGATTATGGCAAAGTGGAGCGAATTAGGGCAGAGTAGATTAGATTAGATTAGAGTAATGTAGTGTAGTGTAGGTTAGTATAGTGTAGTTAGGGCCTGGCCAGAAAGGGATTACTTTGACGCAGTTGGCCAGCTTAAACATGCATTGCAATGCATGTGAACTAAAAATCCCTGTTTATTTGCAAAGTACGCAAAGTTAGAAGAGTATATAGCAGTGTGCAGAGGGTTTATTCAGAATTTTTTGTCTTAACATGTGGTCACACCCCTACAGTATCTGGTTCTATACATAATATGTAAAAGCTATTTAGATTTGTTCACAGGTATAGTTTATTTCTATGGAATATATAGGGCACTGAAGTGTGTTGCTATTTCACAGGTACATGCAATTTTAAGACTTGACATGTTGGGCATTTATTTACTCTGTGCAACCTCATCTTTTAGATTTTTCCAATAAAGAAAAATTGGAATATTGGATTTGTGTGCCCTGAAATTAACTTTCTTTTCTATTTTTTACTGACATTTTGCATTTTAGAAACCATTGTAATAATATCACGTGAGTGGGAATAGGACCCAAGGTGTCCTTACCTTCAGTGAAGGAAAAGGAACAAACTGCGGTTTAACCTGATATAACCTGATATAACTTTATTAGAACAATTAGTAGAAAAAAATGATTTATCATTGAAAGGAAAGCATAAACAATAGGAGATTGCACATGGTAAAAGCTGACAACATTGTCACTTAAAAACGCATGCCCATGAGCTCAGCCATATCCCAGTCATCCACACGTGTCAATCATCTCAAGTTATTAAGTGTGACTTAATTAATAATGCTTACATGTGTTTAGGCGAAGTGAGTTCCGGGAAACCTTTTTTTTTTTTTTTAGATATACATTTTTATTCATTTTCAAAAAACAGACAACAAAACAAAAGAAAAAGAATGAATAATTTTAACAATTAGAGAAGCTATATACATACAAAACAAAACAAAAAAAAAAAAAACCCACATATATACATACATACATTGGTCATACGTGGTTTCTATGCCAGCTTGATTTAAAAAAAAGTGTAATCCTTTGGTACATATGCCCACCTAGAGTTTTTGCATAATCATGAGTCCTTGCCCGGTAACTAATGAAGAGATGGCCAAGAGTCATATTTCTCTAGGAGGCTACTGAGGCTGTGGAGGGGTCCGTGAGCCATTTGGACCAAACCTTTTCATATTTGAGGAGGCAACCCCTATTTATATATGTTTCCTTGTATAGTGGTAAGCTATTGTTAATGAGTTGTTTCCACAAAGCCAGCGATGGGGGGGTGTTTTTTTTCCAGCTGAGAGCTATAGCTTTACGAGCATAGAACAAAAGCAGCCCCACCAAAGTACGCCCTGCTGTCATGAGAATAAATTGCTCTATCAGACCTAGAATACATATTGCCATTGATTGTTGCAGTGGGATATATATTATTTCGAATATAAAAGCTAGTATTTCTTCCCAATACCATACTATAGCTGGACAGGTCCAGAATATATGAGTAAAGTCTCCAGGGATCTCCCGACATGGCCAACAACCAGGGGCAGAGTCTGAATTAATTTTAATATATGGGGGTGTAATATGCCCTTAAAACTGAATCAGTCGGTCTCTCAGGGAGACAATTGAAAGGAGAGTCCCATATATCATCCCAGTCGTCATCGTCAAGTTCGGGGATATCCTTGGACCATTTAAGTCTTAATTTCTCTAAATTAGGGAGAGAAGCAGTTGTTAAGTGAAAATACAATTTAGAGGCGGCATTCTTTGTACAGTCCAACCTAAGAAGCTTCTCTAAGGCAGATTGAACTAGTTGTAGAGGAGAGCCAGAGAATTGACAACTGAAGGCATGGGAGAGTTGAAGGAAACGAAAAGAGTACTACTGAGGATTATTAAAGTCGGAGATTAGTTTGGAAAAAGAAATCAAGGATTTATCCAAGATGATCTGTGTTACTGTTTTTATCTTGAATTTAGTCCAAGCGTTGGGGTCGGACAGTGAATAGAAAAGCTCCAGAGTGGGATTTAACCAGAGGGGAGCATTGGGTGATATTACCTGTAGGGGATATTGTTCAGTTTTAAGACTCTCTCCCCATGCACGTAGCATGGTAAACATAGATGGTGTCAATGAATATGGAGCACAAGGGCCCCGAAAAATCAAACATTTCAACGCCTCTAAGGATCCCAACACTGCTGCTTCTACCTGAGTAGTGGAATTAGAGGTATCTGGCTTAAGCCACCAGGTCGCAGTTACTAGCTGAGAGGCCCAATAATATTTATGGAACTCTGGACATGCCACGCCACCTTGGGAGGTAGTGCTGGTAGCGCATATGTAATTAACTGCAACCCTGTGCCTCCAGGCTTGGCACTGCAACATACAGGTGTAAATCATGTGAACATCAAAACATGAGAAAAAAAACGTAATTTCTTCTAAGAATTGTCCTTATATAAAGTGCTGATAGTGCATATATATGGATAACTGCAACCATGTGCCTCAAAGCTGGGCACTGTAACATGCACACGTATAGATCATATGAACATCTAAATATGAGAGAAACAAAATGTAATTTCTTCTAAGAATCGTCCTTAATAGTCTGGGTGAGTGAGCGTGATCTATCCCTTCACTATGATGTGAATATCCATATAATTTGGTGACTATGCCCCTTTCTTCATATGTCACCTCTATGCTCCCTGGCCTTTCACCTTATATATACTTTAAATCAGCATAGAATCATATCCCTCAGAGATTGGCATGGAATTGCCTCTAGGGGTCTTCCGTTTAGAGGTTTCCAATACTCTGCATATGGTTGTAACTGTGCTGGATTTCCTACAGGGTGATCCTCTTCCGTGGGTTCCCAGATAAATGTAGGTGAAGAAAGAGGAACACTCTCGTAGTGTATTAACGTCTTTTATTTAGCATTTATTAAAACAAAAACAGCATGAACTCACATTTAAAAGGCGATAACCGGTGAAAATCCACGAGTGCCAAACTCGTTACTGTGCGGCGTCACTTCTGGTACTCCTCCACTCACACCCTATGCGTTACGTCACCGTCACGTGACTTCATCAGGGGATTTCCAATTCATATCCCTGCACGTGTAGACTCCCTCTTCCCTGTCACAGTAGCTCTGAGCTCAGTGCTCCTGTGAGTAAGGAGACAGCAAATGACACATGCACAGGGATCATCCTAGCAATGTCTTATCAACAAGTCAGGAAGGGATCGCCATCTCTGAGAGTTTTTCAGACAGGCTCTGGGAGTACGATAAAAATGGCCTATGCCTACAGCAGGGATATTACTTAACCTTGATCACAGTGCACAAATGGTTTCATCTATGGGTGCCCCTAACCTACATAGTCAGAATTTAGGAAAGGTAAACTAACCTTTAAATTATAACTAAAGGTAAAACTTTTTTCAGTTTTGGATGGTGTGGAGAGGGATGAGAACACCTGTCAGTTTTGTATTGCTGTCTGTGTCCCCGATAGGAAGATTCACCCTCTCTATGTGACTTGGTGACCACTATCACGGAGAGTGAAAGAAAATCTCCGCTTTCGAGCTCCTCACCAGAATATGAATAGGGGAGAAATCTTTCAATAGGGACACTAGTTCTGGTAACAACCAGAGACTTCCTCACTTTGGAGGGATTTCCTTTCAGCTGTTTTGGCTATGGGACCGGACATGAATGACAATCTCTACACTGGGACACAGAGGGCAAAATATCCTGCCAGGGGTTATAACCTCACTTAAGTTTAGACTAGTGACTAAGCTGCTGTGCTTCCGAAAAGCAGTCTGTGTTCGGATAACTTTTCTGAGGCATTTGACAGGTATAACTGTGATATGTTACTTCATCACTGCCTATTTTAACCCTGGAAATGCTGCACAAATGCGCTGCATTGTGCATAGTTGCTGGGCATTTGCTGAACATTCCTATTCACTTGGACAGTTCCGGCTTGGTGGGCTTACTGAGGTGTGAAGCAAACCACAGTAGCTTACTCTAATGCCCTGTACACACGATCGGACATTGATTGGACATTCCGACAACAAAATTCATCGGATTTTTTCCGACGGATGTTGGCTCAAACTTGTCCTGCATACACACGGTCACACAAAGTTGACGAAAAATCAGATCGTTCTGAACGCGGTGACGTAAAACACGTACGTCGGGACTATAAAGGGGGCAATAGCCAATAGCTTTCATCACTTAATTTATTCTGAGCATGCGTGGCACTTTGTGCGTCGGATTTGACTACACACGATCGGAATTTAAAGGATCGGATTTTGTTGTCGGAAAATTTTATATCCTGTTCTCAAACTTTGTGTGTCGGAAATTCCGACGGAAAAAGTCCGATGGAGCCCACCAGAGCAGGTACAAGGGGGGCGAAAGGGGCGGATGCCCCGGGCAGGACAATTTATTGGGGGTGGGGGGGCGCAGTGAAGAGCCACCTCTGCCGACTACAATGCCGCTGCGGCGTTAAGCTTCGGCCAGGAGTGGTTTAGCATTGCCTGTGTGCTCCACGGGCAGGCAGTGGAGAGAGAGGACGAAGCATGGCTGTGTCTTAGGCAGGAGGCGGGGCCAGCGCTGTGTTGTCCGGGGAAGGAGAGGAGAAGGGGAGGAGACTCCAGCAGCCAGAGCAAAGTGTTTCCCGCTGCTCTGGAGACACAGATCGCGCTCCACCAGGGCGTCACCCCACCACCACTGGAGTGCTTAGCGGAGCGGTCCCCGCACACCTGGAGGAGGCATCTGACATGCAGTGGCGAGGACTGAAAGAGGAAGGTCCCGCGGAGGAGGCCCCACAAGCGCTGTATGGAGCTGATTGAAAGGGAGGTAGGAAAGAAGAGGTGTGTGGACCAGGCTGCCCCTCTCTGGGGCTGTCAATTAGTGGGGGGGGGGGAGGGGGGACCGGGGCTCCAGCTGCAGGGAGAGACACAGCTACCACAATGGAAAAAAAAGGGAAAACTGCGCTAATAGCAAAAAGAGATCAAGCTGCAACCAACTCAGAATGGTATATGACATCAATAGAATATGTAAAAAAGGGGAAGCTGCGCTGAATAAATTGACCTGTGAGGCTACCAACTATTAAATTAAGCACTCACATAAAGTGTTGAATGTGAACAGACATGTAAAATAACACAGTACAATACTTAAATTAGGCTGCTATAATAAATGTGCACAGAAGTGCCAGTGAAATAATCTAAAGAAACAATAATGTAAATAGGTGACAAAAATTAGTGCACATAAAGTTATACACATAAACTGTCAACAAACCAAATGGCTGATGACATAAATAAACAATAAACCACAAAAGCAGTAAACAAGTTCATGAAAGTGACATTACTGTCCATGTACAGTAATAGTGACCATATAAATCAGAATTTGACAAAAATTGAGTGAAACAATATAGTCCATGCAAATGGTTGTTGGCTGGAAACTGCCGCCACCACAGCAAACACTGCCGCTTACCAGATCAGAGGTGCAGATATTGAGAGCCGGCCGGCTTGATTTGTTTTATGCAAATTTTAATCTACCTAAATTTTAGGAGTCCGGTGTCCGTTTGGAGATCCAGGGCTAGGACATCAACCATCCGTGTTCTGTGGTCCCCTGTAATAATGGATCATAGGGATTTGAAGCCAAAGACCAGTGTCTACCTAAAGATCCCGGGCTGGGGTATTAGCCATCTGTGCTCTGTGGTCCCCTGTAACAAGGGACCGTAGTGATCTGGTAAGCGGCAGTGTTTGCTGTGGTGGAGGCAATTTCTATTTCTTTACGTTTCCTTTGGTGCTGTGTTTATTGTCACCGTTAACCAGCCAACAACCATTTGCATGGACTATATCGTTTCACTCAATTTTTGTCAAATTCTGTTTTTTATGATCACTTTTACTGTACATGGACTCACTTTCATGAACTTGTTCACTGCTTTTGTGGTTTATTGTTTATGTCATCGGCCATTTGGTTTGTTGACAGTTTTTGTGTATAATTTTATGTGCATTAATTTTTGTCACCGTATTACATTATTGTTTCTTTAGATTATTTCACTGGCACTTCTGTGCACATTTATTGTAGCAGCCTAATTTAAGTATTGTACTGTGTTATTTCAAATGTCTGTTCACATTCAACACTTTATGTGAGTGCTTAATTTAATAGTTGGTAGTCTCACAGGTCAATTTATTCAGCGCAGCTTCCCGTTTTTTACATACAGCTACCACCATGCCACAACCTCTTTCTTCCGCCAGCGACTACCAACATGAGAAAGAGCCAGCACCCCCCCACAGCATCCCTCAGGCACAGACTGGCCTTTATATCCACCCCCTGTCCCATCCCATCCAATCAACTCCCTTCCTCCTGATCATCAGTGTCACAAACAGTAAGGACAGCTCATTCCCAGTGTGCCCATCTGTGATTGGCAGCCCTCGACCCCTCCCTCCACCCTGCCCTTACCCCCACCTATGCGGGACTCCACGGGGGGGGGGTTCGCATCCTATGCTAGCACTGCCTGCTGATTGGCTTTCGCTGCCTCTCAAAAAATGGGGGGGGGGGGGGGGGGGGCGCAGTTTGTCATCTTCACCCTGGGCACCAAATGGCCTTGTCCCAGCACTGGAGCCTACACAGGATCGGAATTTCCGACAACACAATCCGATCATACTTTCTCCGTCGGAAAATCCGACCCTGGGTACAGGGCATAATGCTGCCTGGCAGCATTAGAGTTGTTGGACCAACAGCAATGGAAAAAGGTGTCCTTGAGGTGTTGAATTTGTCTCCAAATTCTCCACATCTCCATTCGAGCATCTGTGGGATGTGCTAGAAAAACAAGTCCAATCCATGGAGGCCCCACCTCACAACTTACAGGACTTAAAGGATCTGCTGCTGATGATTAGGTGCCAGGTACCACAGCACACCTTCAGAGATCTAGTGGAGTGCTTGCCTTTATGGGTATGGGCTGTTTTGGTGGCAAAAAGTGTACCTACCCAGTATAATGTGGGAGGTCTTGCTATGGAGGATAGTTGATAATGTGGCTGATCGGCATTTATTCAATCATTTCATCAATCATTTATTCAACAAAAATATCAATAGATGTAATGATTTACTACAGATAAAACCCTTGGCATCAAAAGCTGGTATTACCCAATCAGTGTGAGGTGATGAGATCCGATCACCGTCACTTCCGTGTTTACATGTGACTGGCTGTTATTGGACACAGCCAATTACATGGTCAAAGAGCCGCATGATCAACTCTTTACAGAGATCGGGGGTTGCGTCGTGTCCTAGCAACACAGCGCTGTCGCGATCGCTGCGCAGCGTGCCCCCCGCGGGTGCATGAGAGTGGCCGTTCTGGGCGCCGTCATATGACGTCCACCCAGAACAAGAGCCCCTCCGTCCCTCCGTCATTTGACAGTGGGCGGGTGGCAAGCGGTTAAGTGGGTAAACTGACCTCATTTACAGACAGAAGTTCATCCCTTTGATCTAAAAAAACTAAATGTTACAATTTTTCTCTTTAGTGATGTTGTGAGAAACATGGCAGGCTGCCTGTTTTTTTTTTTTTGACAGCTGTTGGCTTGACCAGAAAACTCTCTGCACTGAATCGAAGAAATGCTTTTTTAAAATCGGGAGGAGGATAGAATCTCGATCTCAGTTCTTTAGAGATTAATTGTGCAGCTCTAGGTCATAGTCAGCATTTTTCTTCTTTCGAACACGGTGAGTCGAGGTAATGCCAAAGAGATCAATTTTGGTCTCATCTGACCACAGCACTTTCTCCCAATCCTTCTATGAATTATTTAAATGTTCATTGTCAAATATAAAATGGGCCTGTACATGTACCTTCTTGAAGAGGGGGACCTTGCGGGCACTGCAGGATTTTAATCCATGGTGGTTTATTGTATTACCAATCGTTTGTTTGGGAACTGTGGTCCCAACTGCTTTTAAATCATTCACAAGCTCATCCCGTGTAGTTCTGGGCTGATCCCTCACTTTTCTCATAATCATCCTTACCCCATGAGGCGAATTCCTGCATGGAGCTCCAGACCAAGGGCGATTGATGGTTATTTTGTATTTCTTCCATTTGCGAATAATGGCTCTAACAGTTGTCTCCTTTTCACCAAGCTTCTTGCTGATGGTCTTGTAGCCCATTCTAGCCTTGTGCAGGTCTACAATTTTGTCCCCAAAGTCCTTTAACAGCTCTTTGGTCTTGCCCATAATGGTGAGGTTTGAATGGAAGAAATAGTTTCTGTGGACAGGTGTCTTTTATACACTAACATTGGGGGTGTTTAGCTCAGTGGTAAATGCATTTTTCCAGTGAGTCCGTTATCAGGTTTGAGGGCGAGGCATCACATTTTTATTAGAAGGAACAAAAAAGTTTACACACAGGATTTTCCACACAGGGGTTCTTCTCCATCAAATAAGAAAATGGCAAGCCACCTGGCTCCTATACTTACTTTGCCTTGACTTGCAGTTCCTTGCTGAACCAGCCTACTCCTGGCCTCAATGGGATTCTCCACCCCCCTGGGTTTACTCACTGTCCCCAAGACTTCAGCACTTCCTTCAGCCCCCTTGGACTCGCTAGCCACCCCAGCTCTCCCAGCCTCCCAAACCCTAACCTGGTCTCCTAGGCCCTTCCCAATTCTTTCAGAAAAGAAGTCCCCCCTCAACAGGGATGTAGTCTCACAGGGCAGACAGTTTTCCTGACAGGGGTATGTCTTTACACTCCACCTTCCACCTTCTACTGCTCTCACCAGCCCCTCGTTATATGGGCTGTTTGCACCTTGGCACACACCCTGCTGGCTGTCCACAGGATTCGAACACAGGGTTGGAGATCCCCACCACCCAAGACTTTTAGGAGTCTCCAAACGACAGAGTCCCAGCCGGCAATAGCAAAATCTGGAGAAAACTGCCAGAGCAGTTTCCTCCTCTCAAAACCTATGCTCTGTAGTTCTGTAGTCAGCAGACATGCAAACTCTGTGTCCACTTTCAATATAATTCTATAGGGACAGAGCCTCATAACGAGTTCTCGTTAGGAGAACCTTTTTATTATTGTTGGTTGGTAGGGGATCAAATACTTATATTATTCACAAAACTGCAACTCAATTTATAACATCTGTATCATGTGATTTTTCTGGATTTTTGGTTGATATTCTGTCTCTAGCATTTAAAATACACCTACAGAGAGGTAAAAAAGTATTTGATCCCCTATAATTTTAATAGTAGGTTTATTTTAACAATGAGAGACAGAATAACAACAAAAATATCCAGAAAAATGCATTTCAAAAAAGTTATAAATTGATTTGCATTTTAATGAGTGAAATAAGTAAGTTTGATCCCCTATCAATCAGCAAGATTTCTGGCTCCCAGGTGTCTTCTATACAGGTAATGAGCTGAGATTAGGAGCGCTAGACTTGTGCACAACGGAAAACTTTGTTTAAATTTGGTTCGTTGTCATTGGTAAAATACATAATTTCGTTCTGTTATATTCGTTATGTTATGTTAATTCATTTTCGGATAATTAGTTATTTCTGTAGAGTGTCAATATTCGTTATAATGAATCTCGAATGTCGAATTCATTCGTTATATCCGCTATAATTTTTCATATTAGTTGAAATTCGATATTTATGTATGTATAAACATTCGTGATAATAATTCGTAGTTTGTAAAGTCGTTTGTTTATTAAATCTATTAACACACACAATGACAATATCTCTTCTCCTCTGCTCAAATGCTCTGCTTCTCACTCAGTTCTCAGGAATGCACTTTGCCAGTAATCCAACCTCCAGCACAAAATTAATCAGCTGATTGGACTGTAAGATTTACTTTGAGTTGACCTTTTGTTTCATTAGATCTTTAACGAATTACCGAATCATGTTGAATTAATTCGTTATTTACGCTATAATTTCTTTCGTATTAGTTGAAATTCGTTATTTTTTATTCAGACATTCGGATGCATCCGAATGTCTAAAAGATGCAAAATTTGGCTGAATTTCGATTCGTTACAAAACGAATTGCACATGTCTAGGACGTAGGCTTGGGACTAAGAGATCCTCAATGAGTCCCTGTTCTTTCAACTGTAAACTATGTAATTCATCATGAAAGAAGCCTTCAAACAAAAAAGAGCGGAGATGCACACAAACTGTCAGCTGAGTAATCATACATGTGTACATTGTGGAGGTACCTCTTCAATTGTGAGTGTAAACCTACAATTTTTATTTTTTTAAATAACAAACATGTCATAATTACCTTCTCTGTGCAATGGTTTTGAACAGAGCAGCCCTGATCTTCCTTTTCTTGGGTCCCCCGTCGCCACTTCTGACTCCTCCCCTCTGCCGAGTGCCCCCATAGGAAGCCGCTTGCTATATGGGCACTTGTTCAGGCTCACTCCCGAGCTAGTTCTGTGTGTCCATTGACATGGCTTGTCCCCCGCGCTCTTCTCACTGGCTGTGATTGACAGCAGCAAGAGCCAATGCAGAAGCCAAGATCTCAGATATCTCTAGAATTCATGAAGAATTCAAACCTATAGACATCTATGGGGATTTTCTGAATACTAAAGTAGGAATCAGAAATGTGTGTGTGTAGGCAGGGCCTCAGCCAAGGTACCCACACTGGGAGAAATCACACACAGTCTTATAATGCACTGTATAATCTTGTATTCATTTGAACAGGTTATCAATATCAATATCATAAACATTTCAGTGGGCACCAGTGCAAGACAATCCAAAAATTGTATTCTCTGTGTTATCTGTCTTCTGGGTTGTATTTCCTGAGGATGGCTTCTGATGGAGGCTTGGCAGTGTAAAATATAACAAAGTATTGCTTTTACTGGTTGAGGAGACTTTACACTTTTATTTGGACACCAGGCAGTACCCCACAATGCAGGACTTCTCCCTATGCTGTCCCCTGTTGTCAGGAACCCTTCTTTGTGCTAGTTTCATTCCCTAGCCAGCAGGTACCTATCTCTGACCTATCACTCGCTCCAGGCACACCCAAATGACGTAGGTCCCCCTTTTTATCAGATCCCCGTCAAGATGGCTGCCTGAGATCTTGCAAGATTTCAGTGTCCAATCAGACAACTGTCTTCCCTGAGACCCTGAGAAGATGGATAGAGTCCACAAGGGTCTAAAGGCAAACCTTTTTTTCTAGTTTTGGACATGGATGTAACGAAAGATGGACTGGAACACCTATTAGATTTTTATTGCTGTCTGTGTCCCCGTTTTAGAGATTCAACCTCCCCATTTGTCCTGTTTACCATTATATTTGAAAATGAAAATAAAAGAAAATCTAAAATTAGTCTAAAAAAATAATAGAGGGGAAATCTTCCAATGGGAACATTTTGGTGACCTGGGGAGCCCCACAGGATTCCCTTAATTTGCAGGGATTTCCTCTCATGTCCTGTTTTGTCTATGGGACAGGAAATTAGGGTAAATTTCCCCAATAGGAAACAGATAAAAAAAAAAAAATCTGACAAGGGTTGTAGCCCCTCCTATTCTATCCAAAATGACAATGACACAGTGCCACTTAAAGAACTGAGGGATGCCTGAACCTGCCTAAATGTGTTGCCCACACATTTCTGGTCCCTACTCTAGTGGTCAGGAAAGCCATCTAGACTTCTATAGGGCTGACATCTTAAACTCAAAAACACCTGGGCTCAAAATGTTGGCAACAAGGGTACAGTGGTTAGAAAGGAGATTCTGCTGCAGGACACCAAGAAGGTGAGCATGACTTATACATACCTCCATGAGATCTGCAATAAAATGCTTTAAAGTGCCAGATGTAAAATAAAATGTATTATTTCTTTCAATAGCAAGAGCTTTAATTAACTTCCCTTTTTTAGTTTATGGTTAGTATGAAAAATCAAGAAGTGTTTTGTCCAACACAATCTGAATTATATTGATTAATCTTTTTTTTAATAAATGCTGGCTGTGCCCTGGGAAGCTGCATCTTTCCCTAACATAGATAGTAATAGGTAGTATTGTTTATACCTGGCAACAAGAGCTGCTCAAATAATTTGTCCTATGGAGGCCCTCTGGGCACTTCTCGACCATCAACAATAATATCAATCTGTCAGGCAATTACTTTTGAAAGACAGCAAAAAAAAAAAAAGCTTTCATCACAAAAAACAAACAATTGTCCAAAGCTGGGTTTGCCTTTTCCCACCCGCTGTCATTGAGGGAAGAAGTCAAAGGCCCATGTACAGCCTGGACCTTGGATCTAAAGCTGGCCATACATCAGTTGAATCTCATTCAAACGTTCAAATGGAAATTCTGAAAAATTGTTCATTAGAGCATTTATGCTTGCCATCATTATATCAATAATTTTGTTTGCCCTTACATTTCATTCAGCTATTTGAATGGCATCCAAGACATGTTTTATTAAACAGGTTTCATTACAATATATACTATTTTTCAAAAACAAAAATTATACTCACAGTTACACAGTTAGGATGAAAAAAGACACAAGTCCATCCAGTTTATCCAATAGAAAAAAAAAAACATAAATAAATAAAAACCTACATTTAAAGGATCCTATACCCACAGTTATTCCAGAGGAAAGACAAAAAAAAACCTATAAAGCATGATGCAATTTGCTCCATCCAGCAGGGATGGAGCGTGCTGTTGCTTCAGTTGGCTTAAGTGCGCATGTGCCGATGACGTCGGCACATGCAAATACAGGGATATCTCCTAAACCGTGCAGGTTTAGGAGATATCCAGGTGCAGCTACAGGTAAGTCTAATTATGGGCTTGCCTGTAATTTAAAGTGGTTGTAAAGGGTTTACAACCACTTTAAGCCTATGATCTACCAGAACACCCAGATCCTTCTCCACCAGGTTGCCACCAGAGTCCTCTTCCACTCCTCTATGAGGACATCACGGAGCTGGCGAATGTTGGAGACCTTGCACTCCTCCACCTTCCGTTTGAGGATGCCCCATAGATGCACAATAGGGTTTAGGTCTGGAGAAATGCTTGACTAGTCCATCACCTTTACCCCTCAGCTTCTTTAGCAAGGCAGCGGTTGTCTTGGAGGTGTGTTTGGGGTCGTTATGTTGGAATACTACCCTGTGGCCCAGTCTCAGAAGGGAGGGGATCATGCACTGCTTTAGGATTTCACAGTACATGTTGCCATTCATGGTTTCCTCAATGAACTGTAGCTCCCCAGTGCCAGCAGCACTCATGTAGCCACAGACCATGACACTCCCACCACCATGCTTGACTGTAGGCAAGACACACTTGTCTTTGTACTCTTCACCTGGTTGCTGCCAAACACGCTTGATACCATCTGAACCAAATAAGTTTACCTTGGTCTCATCAGACCACAGGACATGGTTCCAGTAATCCAATGTGTCATGAATAATATTATATTACAATCTTGCCTGAAATCTGCAAAACTGTGTTTTAGGTCTTTAATTTTTTTTCCCTTAAATAAAAATTTTAATCTGAGTCTGAGGATATCTATCAGATTCAACCTCTGTTAGTATATACAGTATATATATCTTCTGTCTTTTATTCTCAGAGTGGATTAGATATTTTGTTCCCTAACCATATAGCTGGTTATTTATATTTACCACTGCATATACATATTCAAGAATACATTTTCTTTTCTTTTTTTAAACCTTAGTAACTAATTTGCACACCACACTTTTGTTTTAGGTTTTTATCCGATTAGTCAAAATAATAACAATGTTATTATGAAAATAATCGTTAGTTGCAGCCCTAAAACCAATCTCTATATCATTTGTAAATAGGTTAAAAATTAAAAAGCCCCAACACTGAACCTTAGGGTACACCACTGATAACCTTAGATCAGGGGTATCTAAACTTTTTTCAAAGAGGGCCAGATTTGATGAAGTGAACTTGTGTGAGGGACGACCAGTTTGCCTGACATTCTTTGAACCATTAAAATTCTGTCTAAATGTGTTAGTCCGAGCACTAATACACTGCCCAACAAGAATTATTTTGCCTTTGTGGCTGTGTGTGGTGAAAAGATGAGCTTGGGTGTGTTATTTGGATATACCGTAGTTATCTGCGTATAACATGCACCTTCACTTTAAGAGGGAAGTTTCAGGAAAAAAACGTAAATTTTAAATAAAAGAACTGTGAAGCAAAATAAGGGTCAGTGCCCATCATGCAGCCTAATCAGTGCCCATCTGCAGCCTCACAAGTGTCATGAATGCAGCCCCACCATTGCCATGAATGCAGCACCCCCATTGCCATGAATGCAGCACCCCCATTGACATGAATTCAGCACCCCCATTAACATGAATTCAGCACCCCCATTGACATGAATGTAGCACCCCCATTGACATGAATGCAGACTCACTATTGCCATCAGTGCAGCCTGATCCATGCCCATCTGCAGCCTCGGAGGGGACAGGCAGGGGGGCGGGACGAGCGCCAACAGATTACATACAGGAGAATCTGTTTTCTCGGCGGCTTCTTTAATACAAAGTCCTGCCTCCTATGATGGACAGAACAGTCGTCCAATGGCAGCGCAGGAGATGGGACTTCCTATTACAGAGGACGCCCGCCGCGTAAACAGGAAATTCTCCTGTATGTAAGGCACTCGTCCCTCCTCCTCCCTGTCCCCTCCAAAACAGCCAGCATAGATATCTTTTGTGGCCCTTTTTGAATCTTTTGGGGATTTGTTGGGGGCCACAAAAGATATACATGTCCAAATTACCAAGCGGGCCGTTAGAAACCAGAAAGCGGGCCACAATTGACCAGCGGCTGGACTTTGGACATGCCTGCCTTAGACCAGAGTATGAATTATTATTTCCTACCCTGAATATGGATTTTAATCATTTACAAACTGAATTCTCTAAGCCTGTAGACTTAAACTCACTCATTAGCCATGTGTGGGAACTGTGTCAAACACTTTTGCAAAGTCCAATCAATCGTACTAGATACACAGACACTCCTTTGTCTAAGTTTTAGCCTACTTTCTCATATAAAGAAATCTGATTTTTTTGACAACTTCAGTCTTTAGTGAATCCATGCTGTCTATTGCTTAAACTATTGTTATCTAGCAAAGACTTTATGTGATCTTTTATAAAACTCTCAACGAGTTAAACCAACTGGTCTTTAGTTACTTGTTAAAGGCTTTGGTCCCTTTTTAAATATAGGCACCATGCTGGCCTTGCACCAATCTTGTGGTACCAAGTCAGTCACTTAAAGAGTCTCTAAAAACGGGAAAAAAAGGCTTCGAAATAACAGAGCTCAACTCTTTGAGGACACGTGCGTGTAAGCCATCTAATCCAGATGTTTTATTTACTTTTCTTTTGACTAAATGTTTCTGAAGCATATCAATTTTGAGCCATTGGGGATCCTTTGAGGCTATGTCAATACGTTTCCCTTTGTATAACTAGAATTTCGTTTGTTCAAGAAAAAATTCCACTCTGCTCCTTTGCATTTTATCATCACTATGGTTGAAATGATTTGACCCAACTAACTATTGGTAAATGCAATGAACGTTCCGGAAACTAAAAGCTTAAGAGTTCCACAGGAATCAATTTAACCACTTGCTGCCCACCCACCGTCAAATGACGGAGGAGCGGCTATTGTTCTGGGAGGATGTCATATGACGGCGCCGCGCTGTGTTCCTAGGACAAGGCGTGACCCCGATCTCTGTAAACAGCCGATGACGCGGCTCTTTAACCATGTGATCGGCTGTGTCCAATCACATGTAAATGCGGAAGTGCAGTTAATCGGCTCTCATCACCTCACACTGACAGAGTGTGTGGGGATAAGAGCCGATCGGCGGCATCTCCTCGCAGGGGAGACCAGGGCTGGTAATCAGGGCACTGATCATCAGTCTTCTGATTACAGTAAAGCCCCAGCAATGCCCCTCAGTGACACCAAACAGTGCCCATTGGTGACACCAATCAGTGCCCATTAGTGATGCCAGTCAGTGCTGCCTTTAAGTGCCCATCAGTGCCTGCTCATCAGTGTTGCCCATCAATGCCACCCATCAGTGCTGCCTATCCATGCTGTCCATCAGTGCCCATTAGTACCACCTATCAGTGCCCACCAGTGCCACCCATCAGTGCCCACCAGTGCCACCCATCAGTGCCGCATATAAGTGGCACCTATCAGTGCCCATCAGTGCGGCGTATTAGTGCCTCCCCATCAGTGCCGCCTCATCAGTGCCCATCAGTGCAGCCTATCAGTGCAGCCTCATCAGCACACATCAGTGAAGGAGAAAAATTACTTCTTTACAAAATTTACTGACAAACTAAGAAAAAATGGAAAATTGTATACGCACCTTTCCGTAATTTTCCTTTCCTGACGCATCTTCATGGCAGCACACACTGGGTTGTGACTCCGCCCCCACAACCTGACAGGATTGGTCTAGCTATAAAAGTTGAAGAGAGATGACCCCCACCATTCTCTGTATATATCATCTAAGACAGGGTGGGAATCTGTGTGCTGCCATGAAGATGCGTCAGGAAAGGAAAATTACGGAAAGGTGAGTATACAATTTTCCATTTTCCTGACGCCTTCATGGCAGCACACACTGGGAAATAACTCGCCAGTCGGGAGGGTGCAAAAAATTAAAGTTTTATTATTCTAAAGAGCTGTGGAATTGGCTGTAATAATGGATCTGCCAAAGTCTGCTGTAGTTAGTTGCGCAGAGTTAATTTTATAGTGAGAAGTAAATGTATGTCTTGACGACCAGGTAGCTGCCTTACAGATTGTCTCCGGTGAAACCCTGCAGTATGCTGCCCATGAAGTTGCCACTGCCCTGGTTGAGTGTGCCCTGATGCCTTCTCGGATGGCTAGCTGCTGAGACGAATATGCCTTTTTAATGGTGTTGACCAGCCAGGATGCGATTGTTCGGGAAGTTGCTGGATGACCCTTCCTAGGACCGTGAGGGATTATGAGGAGAGTATCTGATTTTCTGAAAGTAGCTGTAGCTTCCAAATAGCTGGTAATGATAGTTTTAACATCCAATGCATGAGGTTCACCCTGGTCGTTAGTAAAGGATGGAAGGTTGATATCCTGATTATAATGAAAAGAAGATGATACCTTGGGAGTGAAACGTTCCGAGGGTCTCAATACCACTCTATCGGGATAGAAGACTAGGTAAGGTTCTGTTATCAGTAGTGCTTTAAGTTCTGAAACTCTTCTCGCAGATGTAATGGCGATAAGGAAGGTTACCTTCAAAGTCAGGTTCCAAAGTGAAATTGACTCAATCGGCCAAAAAGGAGGTTTTGATAATGCATCGAGTACTGTAGAGAGATTCCATGCTGGAAATGTGGGTTTCTTTGGAGGTCTGATTTTTAGGCAAGCCTTCATGAACTGAATCACTAGAGGATGTAGTGCCCATCTAATGCCTGTTTTAGCCGAAAGAGCAGAAATCTGGACTTTAAGAGTACTTGAGCTTAAGCCTTTGGTAATACCCAACTGAAGGAATTCCAGAACTTGTGGTGGCTCTGGTGATATTGGGTTCCATTTTTTTTGTTGGGCCAGAGAACAAAACCTATTCCATACTTGCGAGTATGTCTTGTTGGTGGTGCTTTTTCTAGCTTGTAGAAGAGTAGAAATGACCTCCTGCGAGCATCCCTGCTCTAACAGCCGACTCCTTTCAATTTCCATGCTGTCAAGCGTAACTTCTCTGGAGCTGGGTGTAGAAATTGACCCTGGGCCAGGAGGTCCGATGTTACTGGGAGAGGAAGCGGTTGCTGTAGGCTGAGTTGTAGTAGGGTTGTGAACCACAGCCTCCTCGTCCAAAAAGGAATTATTGCTATTACTGTTGTCGATGATTTCCGAAGCCTGGATAGGAACCTCGCAATTAAGGGTACTGGAGGAAAAATGTAACCCAGCTTGAAATTCCACGGATGGGTCAGACAATCCATCCCCTCGGCTGATGGGAAGGCTGCTCTTGACAGGAATCTCCGACATTTGGTGTTCGCAGGCGTAGCTGCTAGGTCGATCTCTGGTGCTCCCCAAGTTATCGAAAGAAGGGAAAAGGCCCGTTGGCTCAATGACCACTCATTGTTTGAGAGAAGTTCCCTGCTCAAATAGTCGGCCAGCATGTTCTGAGCTGCTGGGACATATACTGCTTTCAGGTCTATTAGGTGCACTTGAGCCCATTCCATGATAGGGCGTACCTCCTGCATCAAAGTGCGACTCCTTGTACCCCCTTGCCTCTGGATATACGCTACAGCGACTCTGTTGTCCATTCGTATCACGACGTTCTTCCCCACCAGGTATGGAGTGAAGGCCAGAAGTGCCTAAAAAGCTGCTCTGAGCTCTAGTATATTGGATACTATCCCATGGGCTTGAAACTTCCACTGCCCTTGGGCTGCTAGATTTTGGTAATGAGCTCCCCATCCTAGCTGGCTGGCATCTGAAGTGACCACCTCTGGCTGTGGAGGAACTAGAGGTTTGTATCTCTTGAGATTTCTGGGTCGTGTCCACCACCACATCGACTGTTTCACATACCTGTGTATGTAGATTCTCTGAAGTATTGATACTCCATTCCATTGCCTCAGAAAGGAATTCTGCAAGATTCTTGTGTGCCATTGGGACCACTGGATCGTGGGCAGAGTTGCCGACATGGAGCCCAGGACACTCATACATACTCTGGCTGGCAAGTGTGTAACCGAGATTAGCCTCTGAATTTTCTGAATCAGGGGCATGATTTTCTCCTGAGGAAGCTGTACTCTGTTCAGGATGGTGTCTAGTTCCGCACCTAGAAAAATCATCTTCTGAGTGGGCTGAAGCTTGCTCAAAATTTTGCAGAGTTGATAGTAGGATCTCTTGGTGTTGTATCAAGACCTGTCGACTTTCTGCTAGAAGAAGTATATCGTCCAGATAATGATGTACTCTTAGACCTCTTTCTCTGAGGTATGCGATGAGAGGCAGAAGAACTTTGGTGAAGGTCCTGGGAGCTGATGAGATGCCGAAGGGTAGGCATTGGAACTGGAAGTGATTTTGTTTGATTGAAAAGCGGAGGAATCTTTGAAAGGCAGGATGTATTGGGATGTGAAGTTAGGCGTCTGATAAGTCTACGGACAGCATCCAATCTCCTAGATTCACCGCTAATAGTATGGACTGTAGGCTTTCCATCTTGAAGGTTTCTAACTTGATATTTTTGTTTAGCCTCTTTAAGTCCAGCACTGGCCGTAAATCCCCCCTTTTCTTTTTTACCAAAAACAGAGGGGAGTAGAAACCTCTGCCTTTTTGACATAGTGGAACTTCCAAAATTGCCTCCTTTTGTTTTAGTTCCATTATGTATTTCAGAAGGATTCTTCTCTTGTCTGGAGAAGCCGGGAGTTTGGTTGGCAGAAAGTGGTTCCTGGGGATCTCCTTCAGGAATCTCCACCTGTGACCGTACTTGATCGTAGAAATGGTCCAATGGTCCCTGATGTTTTCTGACCATATTTGTTTGAATCTCTTTAGTCTGGCGCCCACCCTTGGAGGATGGGCGGGCGTACATTCAAAAGGACTTCTGCTGCTCGATAGAAGGGGTGGCCTTGGTTTTTCGCATCCTCAGGAAGGAAGACTGTGTGTTCTTCCAGTTTCTTTTAAACTCTCTGCCTGGTCTGTAGGTTTTGGCTTCTCTGTACCTTTCGGGAAGGTTACCTTTGTAAGCAGGACCTCTTGGTCTCTTGGGTCTCCTGTCAGAGGGAATGAGCACCGATTTTCCCCCTGTCACCTTAGAAATTGCTGTATCCAATTTGGAGCCGAAGAGATTGGAACCATCATAGGGAATTCTGCACCAATTTGTTTTCGATGCTGCGTCGGCTACCCAGGGTTTTAGCCAGAGAGCTCGTCTTGCCATAACCGAGGCTAACATTGCCCGGGCCGAGCACCTAATAATGTCCATGGAGGCTTCTGCGATAAAATCGCCTGCTAATTTAAGTTCCTGTAGAGACGTAATCACCTTCTCCAAGTCTATCTCTCCCTGAAGAGATTTTTCAATATTGACAGTCCAGCCCGAAATGTCTCTACCAACCGCTGCTGTGGTGACTGCTGGTCTGCAAGCGCCCCCTGCTGTGGAGTAGGCTTTTTTGAGTTCTAGGTCGATTTTCCGATCCAGGACGTCACGGAAGGAGACGGCATCTTCAATGGGTAGGGTGACATGCCTTGCCAGACGCATCAAAGAGGCGTCCACAACCGGGGCATTAATTAGGGAGGTGACCTTACGTTCTCTTAAAGGATACATTTTTGCAAGTCTATTGTTTAGGTTAGGCCTCTTGTCAGATCTTTCCCATTCATCTTTGATCAAATCATTCAACTTCTCAATGAAAGGGAAGGTTTCTGGATCCCTCTTCAGGTTCGGAAAATATTTCCGCGTTTTCTGAGGTGTTTCCTCAGATTCTTCCCAACTTATGGCCTCTTTGACAGATTTTGCAAAAGGTTCGACCAAGGTGAAGTCAAAACCTGTTGGCACTTCTGGATCTTCGTTCTCTGAAGGGGATTCTGGTTCTGCCCCTACCTCGATCGCTGAGCGAGGAGGAGCCATGGAAGTACCTGGGTCTGACCTGGCCGGCAGGGGTGCAGTTGACTCCATTATAGATTCTCTGACTGATTCCCGAATCAGGTCAGTTACTTCTCTGACGTCTGATTCTCTATCCTTCGTAGCTTCATTGAAGCACGAGCGATATGCTAATTTATCTGGCAAAGCAGTGGCGCCACATACCCAGCAGCAATTGGCTGCGGGATGGGCGTGCTGGGTTTGGTTGCGACGTGACGAAGGTGATGAGATGCCGAAGGGTAGGCATTGGAACTGGAAGTGATTTTGTTTGATTGAAAAGCGGAGGAATCTTTGAAAGGCAGGATGTATTGGGATGTGAAGTTAGGCGTCTGATAAGTCTACGGACAGCATCCAATCTCCTAGATTCACCGCTAATAGTATGGACTGTAGGCTTTCCATCTTGAAGGTTTCTAACTTGATATTTTTGTTTAGCCTCTTTAAGTCCAGCACTGGCCGTAAATCCCCCCTTTTCTTTTTTACCAAAAACAGAGGGGAGTAGAAACCTCTGCCTTTTTGACATAGTGGAACTTCCAAAATTGCCTCCTTTTGTTTTAGTTCCATTATGTATTTCAGAAGGATTCTTCTCTTGTCTGGAGAAGCCGGGAGTTTGGTTGGCAGAAAGTGGTTCCTGGGGATCTCCTTCAGGAATCTCCACCTGTGACCGTACTTGATCGTAGAAATGGTCCAATGGTCCCTGATGTTTTCTGACCATATTTGTGTGAATCTCTTTAGTCTGGCGCCCACCCTTGGAGGATGGGCGGGCGTACATTCAAAAGGACTTCTGCTGCTCGATAGAAGGGGTGGCCTTGGTTTTTCGCATCCTCAGGAAGGAAGACTGTGTGTTCTTCCAGTTTCTTTTAAACTCTCTGCCTGGTCTGTAGGTTTTGGCTTCTCTGTACCTTTCGGGAAGGTTACCTTTGTAAGCAGGACCTCTTGGTCTCTTGGGTCTCCTGTCAGAGGGAATGAGCACCGATTTTCCCCCTGTCACCTTAGAAATTGCTGTATCCAATTTGGAGCCGAAGAGATTGGAACCATCATAGGGAATTCTGCACCAATTTGTTTTCGATGCTGCGTCGGCTACCCAGGGTTTTAGCCAGAGAGCTCGTCTTGCCATAACCGAGGCTAACATTGCCCGGGCCGAGCACCTAATAATGTCCATGGAGGCTTCTGCGATAAAATCGCCTGCTAATTTAAGTTCCTGTAGAGACGTAATCACCTTCTCCAAGTCTATCTCTCCCTGAAGAGATTTTTCAATATTGACAGTCCAGCCCGAAATGTCTCTACCAACCGCTGCTGTGGTGACTGCTGGTCTGCAAGCGCCCCCTGCTGTGGAGTAGGCTTTTTTGAGTTCTAGGTCGATTTTCCGATCCAGGACGTCACGGAAGGAGACGGCATCTTCAATGGGTAGGGTGACATGCCTTGCCAGACGCATCAAAGAGGCGTCCACAACCGGGGCATTAATTAAGGAGGTGACCTTACGTTCTCTTAAAGGATACATTTTTGCAAGTCTATTGTTTAGGTTAGGCCTCTTGTCAGATCTTTCCCATTCATCTTTGATCAAATCATTCAACTTCTCAATGAAAGGGAAGGTTTCTGGATCCCTCTTCAGGTTCGGAAAATATTTCCGCGTTTTCTGAGGTGTTTCCTCAGATTCTTCCCAACTTATGGCCTCTTTGACAGATTTTGCAAAAGGTTCGACCAAGGTGAAGTCAAAACCTGTTGGCACTTCTGGATCTTCGTTCTCTGAAGGGGATTCTGGTTCTGCCCCTACCTCGATCGCTGAGCGAGGAGGAGCCATGGAAGTACCTGGGTCTGACCTGGCCGGCAGGGGTGCAGTTGACTCCATTATAGATTCTCTGACTGATTCCCGAATCAGGTCAGTTACTTCTCTGACGTCTGATTCTCTATCCTTCGTAGCTTCATTGAAGCACGAGCGATATGCTAATTTATCTGGCAAAGCAGTGGCGCCACATACCCAGCAGCAATTGGCTGCGGGATGGGCGTGCTGGGTTTGGTTGCGACGTGACGAAGGTGATCTTCTATGATGAGATCGGCTACGTCGAGAATGACTGTGGCGTGAGTGACCATGACGAGAATGGCTACGGCGTGAGTGCCTGTGGCGAGATGAGGAGCGTGATCTTCTGCTTGAGGTATGGCTTGACCTCTCCTTGCGTCTTGATTCAGACCTGGAAGTACTGATAGAAGGAGTCTTGTCAGAAGATGTGCGCTCTTTTTTTCTCTCTTCAATACTTACCATAAAATACGGACAGCCCCTTACCTTACTGGACGTGGGTGGTCTGCTTGCGCAGTGGTCTCCATGAGCAGAGAGGAAGAAGGTAGGTAGGAACAGAAAAAGGTCTGGAATGGGTTAAAGAGGAAGACAAATATATACATATATATCTATACCTAGACAATAATAATATTTTTCTATTATTTATTTAAAATCTTTTTTTTTTTTTTTTTTAAGAAAAAACCCTTGTAACGATGGATCAAGGAGGATAAAAGCACTTACCAGCTTCCAGAGGGAATATCTGTTCAAAGATGCTAAAAAGAGCTAGCAAAAATGAGCAGAACCCCAAACTGCTGTTTTTTTAAAAGCCAGAGCCCTTTTTTAAATAAACCGCCGCCGTCGCGGCAAAAATGACGCTCCGCGCAATGCCAGAAGCGTCGCAACGGTTCCGGCGCCATATTGGGAGCTGGCAAAAGGGTAGGATGTCCCCACCTGTCTCCCCCGCGCATGCGCAATGCGGGACGAGACGCGCCGGCGGCCATCATGCATGCCCTGAGCGCTGTGGGACTACAGGTACCAGAGGCAAAATATAGAAAAAATTCAGAAACAAAAAAAAAAGGGTGAAAACAGATTGCAAGTTAAAGAGAAATGAGAAGTGAAGACCACTGCAATACTGAAGCTTCTTTAAAGCTTACTATGTGCCAGATGATCCATGTTGCTGCCCCTGAGACCACCAGAGTGGGGGCTCCCTCCATAGAAGCTCCTTTAGAGACTGTACAGGAGGGACTTCCAAACAGGAGAGGCTTGAACCAGCTGGGGTGATGCGGTAAGAGGCTCTGCGATGTCCAACCATCTTGTCAGGTGAGGATAAAAAAGAGAATGGTGGGGGTCATCTCTCTTCAACTTTTATAGCTAGACCAATCCTGTCAGGTTGTGGGGGCGGAGTCACAACCCAGTGTGTGCTGCCATGAAGGCGTCAGGAAATTTTTCGGTCTTTTTTTTTTTTTTCAGTTTATGTGGCCTATGCAGAAATCTGGCCCTGCAAGTTCCCCCACTCTCGGAGCAGATACAGAAACATTCAACCATGTAATTAGCTGTAATAAGCAGAAGAAAAACATGAGAAAATGACTATTCTTTAATTACACTTCTGTAGTAAGCTGTCCATATTAGTTTGGATAAGCCTATAAACCCTACATATAAACATAGCCAGCAATTAGAAGGTTTTCCAGATATTAAAAAAAAATACAAAAAAACTAAAGACACAGGGCTTTTAGGTGAATGAACTGATTTCAGGAAAGATTACAAGAACACTTTGTCCTCAACTCAAATGGAGGGCTTTTGATGGTAAGTGTACATAATCAAGAGCAGTGACTGTGCGCGGTGTGGTAGCAGAACTAATCAGAATTCAAAACAATTGTGTTTTTCACTAAGGTGCATGAATGTTATTTTCGATATCTAGCGTAGGATAGAAGATGAAAGGAATAATCAGATTGGTGTGTCTTTAACGAGGAACATCACCCCCCCCCCCCCCCCAGGTTAATTTATCTTTTAAATCTCACTTGCCTTGTATGTTGGGTTGAGGTCAAATCACATACTCACCCACTCTAGCATTGTCCTGCTGTAATCCACTAATCACCCCACCGCATGTAGTGTCCCATGTTACCATCGTCCTTTCTAACATATTGGCCTCTTCTGGGTACTTGCAATCAGTCCTTGATGAAGTGCCACCAGGTCCACCCTCCTCCAACCACTCTCTAAGCTTAACACACAGATTGCCACCACATCTTCAAATAACATCCAAAGGTTTTTATACTAAGCAATCACATCACAGAGGAAGGGTGCATCATTTTTGGGGCCATGCAGGACCCCTGCATCAGGCATGTGACAGCAGGTGCATCTGTCTCTGCTTTCTCCTCATTTGTCACATTATACACCCTTTAGCTGTTTTACAATTCGGTCTTAATCTTCTGCCCTCCTTCGTCACTGTGCCAGTGCATTCCTCTTCATTCTATCCTCTTTTTGACACATGGAGACAGCCGGCACCCTGACACCATAATGTGGGCGACCGTACTGTGCAGGTGCTGCTGGCGCAATGCATTCTGATTGCATAGTGATAGGGTCACCTGGCAACAATGACTGCAGACCTAGGGGATAGCGCATCTCCAGTTGGGCTTATCTGACAGATGTATCCGATCAGGTGATGTGCTTTACTTTAATGATCGGGGACATAGTGCTTGGCACCCACAGTAGAGCATCCCTTGCCAGTGCCCTTTTATCCCAGGTTATTTATATGCAAGCGAAGCTATTCGGTAGAGGTATTTACTACTCTTTCTAGTACTAGTTTGTACTCTAGTTCGTTTGCTTTCTAGCACTTTTGAAAGGTTTTAGGACATCAGATGACATCAGAGGGTGGTTTTCCATACTTTGTATCCGATTGGTACCTTTTTTCTTTTTAACAGGTATAAAGTGGATGGTACTTTAAATTCTTTTTCACTATTGTATGGACCCATCACATGCCTAATATAGGGAGCGGTCCTGCGTGGCCCCAAAACATTGCACTCTTCCACTATGATGTGATCACTTTAAATTTAAAATAATTGGACATATGTATATTAATCTGTGATATTTCCAGTTTTCAGCTGGCATTTGCTGTAGCACCCATCTACCTCATAGCCAAGTCAAGCTGGTTGCTCTCAGTAAGCTGATGCCTCCTGGGAGATCAATGTTAAATATCCCAGGAGGCTGCTGGAGTGGGGTACAAGTCATTCGCGTAGACAAGACTGGAGCGAAAGGGTGGGTCTGAACCAAAAAAAAGGGTTTGATTTGAACGGTTCAAAAGATCCAAAGTGCTTTAGGAGAGTAAGGCCACTTTCACACTGAAGCGGCGGGTCTGTTAGCCATGCTTTACTGCATGTATAGACATCTATGTGTGTGTGTGTATGTATGTATATTATATATATATATATATATATATATATATATATATATATATATATACCCCATCATCCTTTTAATTTGCATGGTTATAATTGTTTGTTTACAATGTTTATTTTGTTTTGCCATTGGTTAATGTATTAAAGAGAGATTTATATGTGTATATTTTTATTTCTACTGTTATATGTACTCTATCTATAGATTACAATGTTAGAAGCTACTATTGTGTGTGGAGATAAATCCCAACTCTCTCCGGTAGATGGCAGCACTCATAGGGTACATATAAATGCTGCATCCAACCAAACTCCTCTAGCTTGACAAAGAAGCGCGCACTGCTTACATCTCCCCAGTGCGCATGCTCCGAAACGCGTCGCAAGCACATCTGTGACACCATCCTGCCCCTGTGCTGCGTTCCAGCCCTCTCCTGTGGTTCCCAGCTCCAACCCTCAGGCTGGATCCTGCTCGAGCACCAAAGATTCCTGCTGGTCAGGATGCTGGCTCCACCTGGATTACAGAGACATGGCTACTGCAGACAGCCCGGACGGTGACTGTGCGGTCTCACTGGACTTCATTGTGCCTACTAACAGATACCTCTAATGTGAGTTTTTAATGCTTTTTGTTTATTAGATACTACATTCTTTACTCAGAGGCGCCTATGTTTTTCTCTTTCTTCACATGTTTGGAGTGTGCTTCAACCCCCCCTGCAAGGCTGCCCTGATACAGTGGACTGTTTTCTCACACAGAGCTAATTAGCTCAAAGGACTTCCTATGGACTTGTGTCACATTATTTATACTACAGTCTGCGCCATTATCCCATGTATTTTCACTAATAACTGGTTCTGCCACCCTTGGCGGCAACAACTGCAATCAAGCGTTTGTAATAACTGGCAATGAGTCTTTCACATTGCTGTGGAGGAATTTTGGCCCACTCTTCTTTGCAGAATTGTTTTAATTCAGCCACATTGGAGGGTTTTCCAGCATGAACGGCCTGTGTAAGGTTGTCACAGCATCTCAATCAGATTTAAGTCTGGACTTTGACTAGGCCACTCCAAAACCTAAATTTTGTTTGTTTTTTAAACCATTAAGAGGTGGACATGCTGGTGTGTTTCGGATCATTGTCCTGCTGCATAAAGTGCACTTGAGGTCACGAACAGCCTCCTTAAGGATTTTCCGGTGGAGCGCAGAATTCATGGTTCCATCAATTACAGCAAGTGGTACAGGTCCTGAAGCTACAAAGCAGCCCCAGACCATCACACTACCTCCACCATGTTTGAATGTTGGTATGATGATCTTTCTGAAATGCTGTGTTAGTTTTACGCCAGATTTGATTTAGCATTCACCTCTTGCAGTCCCTGTACAGCACAGCTAAGACTAAGAGAGAGAGCAGCGGGACAAGGAGCTATTCAGTTGTGCTGCATTGCTCATACGCTAACAAGAGGCATAATGCTAATAGGACAGAGCAGAGTGACAGATTACCTCACCGGTGTGCTACTTCTCCTTTCACTGTCCAGTCACAGGTTTGGGAAAGGACAAGACTTGTAAGGGATACTAAACTGCAGCAGAGACAGGTCTCCCTCCCCTGCTGTGAGAGCCATGTACATCTCAGATCTGGATGAACAGGAATACAATTCCTTTGGCAGGTAAAACAGCTCTCATGTGTTTTATCTTTCTATTTAGCCATTTGCCTGCAGTTATTTCTAATGCTGTTCTCAAAAATTCAGGCATAAAAAAAAAAAAATTGTATTAAACCATCAGCATGACAGAGGGTAGACAAAGGAAAAACATTTTCTGCCTGGTCTCCCGCAGGTTACTTATTCGGCGGTGCACTTTTCGCTGTTCCGTAAAATAAATCAGTTTGTATGATTTGATGTCACCTCCACTTACTGAGCATACAAAGGTAGGGTGAGATTTTTAAAACGCTTAATGGCAGCATTGTAACTCTAGCGCAAAGCAAATAAACATCCTGATTTCCGAACACTCTTCTTCCCGTCTTCTTACTGTGCAGAAAAGGCTAATGATTTTGTTTTTGTTTGCTAAGACCCACGTAATGAATATATTGTACTTCCCTCTTAGAACTGCATCGATGTTTAGAATTGTCTATATCTATATGGACAGTTGTGCATGCAGCCTTGCTGTCCTGTATAGCTAGACCTTCCCTGTCACACAAAACTTAAAGCGGTGTTCCGCCCCCCCCCCCAAAAAAAAAAAATTAAAAGCCAGCAGCTAAACATACTGCACCTGCTGGCTTTTAACAATAGGACACTTACCTGTCCTGGAGTCCAGTGATGTCGGCACCGCAGCTGATGTTTCCATTAGCTGTCGGGTGCTGCCGCCGCCATTGCGGTTGTAGGGGACCTGGCAGCGTAGCCTTATGGCTTCATGCCGGGAACCTGAACTGCGCATGTGCGAGGCCCCGCTCCTCTCTTCTACTGGCCCGGCGACAGGGAGAGGAGGGAGGAGGAGGGAACCCCGCGGCCCAGACTCCCAGAAGTGGGAACAGGATACCTGTCAAAGACAGGTATCCTGTCCCTCCCCCCCCCCCCTCCGAAAGGTGCAAATTGTGGCATTGGAGAGGGAGAGAAGACAAATGAGCAGAAGTTCCACTTTTGGGTGGAACTCGGCCTTAAAACCCAGTTAACAGTCTGTGAAGCCCGAGCAACTCAAACTCAAATATACAATTAACGATGTATTAATGATTACAGAGCTGCATTCATTCGTGTCTTTTATCCGTTTAGAGTCCAGCTTCAATCTTTAATCCTTTCGCTGTCACCGACTTATGTCATACATTGGCAGCAGAGGGGGGGTTTTAAAACGCACTGCCAGCCGCTACAGAAGCTAAGAATGTGTGTACATCTGACAAGTTGACTGTCCACACACCCCTTGTGTGTTCCCCCACAACTCCCCCGAGCCGAGCCGACCTGGCACCAGCATAGCGGGTGCCGCCAGGTAAAGGTGAGGGAGACCAGTGACTATTGGCTTATCTCCACTACCTAGTAAGAACCCGGAAGCAACGTGGATTTCGTCCTTCTGTGGCTGAGGGAAGAAGCTCCCACTATTTAGCTTTAATGGAAGGCAGGTGGGACATCAGGGGTCAAAAAGACTGCTGAAGTCTCATTAACCGCTTAAAGTGGAGGTCCGCCCACCCCTGCAAAAATTAAAAGCCAGCAGATACAAATACTGCAGCTGCTGACTTTTAAATTAAAGGAAACTTACCCGTTCTGGAGTTCAGTGATGGCGACACCGCAGCTGATGTTTCATCAGCTATCGGGTGCTGCCGCTGCCATTGCCTGTAGGGAAACCCGGTAGTGAATCATTACGGCTTCATGCTGGGTCCCTACTGCGCATGCACGAGGCCCCGCTGTGCTCTCCTACTGTCCCAGCGGCGGGGTTAGGAGGAGGGAGCCGAGCTGCTGATGTAATTCGCTGCGGCCCGGTCTCCTAGAAGTGGGGACAGGTGTATCCGCTCCCCCCCAAAAGGTGCCAAATGTGGCACCGGAGGGGGGGACAAATGAGTGGACATTCCACTTTTGGGTGGAACTCCGCTTTAAGGACCATCCCACGTACATATACTGCAGCGGGGCAGCCCTTTAGCCCAAAATCACGTACCTATACTTGATTTTTTTTTTTATCCGGGTCTGGCCCGGGCACGCGCGCCACCAGCGACCCGCTCCTGCTGTGATTGGGCACAGCGGGAGCCAATCAGCAGGGCGAGCACAGCGGATGTCCGCCGGGACCTGACGATCATTTTTCTAGGCAGACAGAACGGCGGTCTGCCAATGTAAACAAGGCAGATTGCCGTTCTGTGACAGGAGAAGACAGAGATCTTGTGTTTCTGCTAAACAGGAACACAGATCTCTGTCTTCTTACAGTACAAGCATCCCCCCCACACACACAGTTAGAAAGCACCTCCTAGGGACACATTTAACCCTTTTATTGCCCCTGATGTTAACCCCCTCCCTGCCAGTGTCATTAGTACAGTGATAGTGCAAATTTTTAGCACTGATCACTGTATTAGTGTCACTGTTCCCCAAAAAAGTGTCATTTAGACTCTGATTTGTCCGCTGCAATGTCGCAGTTCCACCATAAGTCGCTGATCGCCACCATTACTAGTAAAAAAAAAAAAAATGCATAAAAATATCCCATAGTTTGTAGATGCTATAACTTTTGCGCAAACCAATCAATATACGCTTATTGGGATTATTTTTACAAAAATATGTAGCAGAATACATATTGGCCTATATCTTTTATTTTTTAAATTTTTTTTATTGGATATGTTTTATAGCAGAAAGAAGAAAATATTGTTTTCTTTTTTCAAAATTGTCGGTCTTTTTTTGTTTATAGCGCAAAAATTAAAAAACTGCAGAGGTGATCAAATACCACCAAAAAAAAGCTCTATTTGTGGGAAAAAAAGAACATACATTTTATTTGGGTAAAGCATCACACATGTCTGCACAATTGTCAGTAAAAGTAACGCAGTTCCCCTTCCCCAAACCCATGTACATGCACATTGGAACACAAACGCACATGTCAGAAGAGAGCCTACAAAGAAAACTGTTGATTGTGCTACATATGTAGCATATCACCACGCACACCGAAGTGAGAGCAATTTTTCTAGGTCCAATATTCATGGTCTAAATGGATGACCTCAAGGGGTTTTAAAGCATTGCCTATGGAAAATGTAGAGAACCCAAGTGGCTGTTTCATGGGTGCACACACTTTTAAGGCTTGACATTTTTGGTATCTACTGGGGGTATAGAAAATAATCACCCCTTTTAAAATAATCACATTTTGTTGCTTTGCCGCCTGAAATGAAGACAGATACAGTTTTTGTTTTATCCAGCTGTATTTACTCAGTGCAACTTATAACATCCAAGTGAAAAATATAACACCAGCATGTCAAAAAAATATCAAAAACAGAATCACTGAATTGGAAAAAAGATCGCCCCCTTATGTCAGTATTTTGTTGAACCACCTTTAATTACAGCCTTTAGTCTGTTGGGATATGTCTCTACTAACTTTGCACTTCTAGACTTTGCAATATTTGCCCACTCTTCTTTGCAGAACTGCTCAAATTCAGTAAAATTTGATGGTGACTGTTCGTGGACTGCAGTATTCAAGTCATTCCACACATTTTCAATGGGGTTTAAGTCTGGGCTCTGACTAGGCCATGCAAGGACATTTACCGCTTTCTCCTTCAACCACTGGGTGGTCATTTTTGCTGTGTGCTTTGGGTCATTGTCATGTTGGAAGAGGCAGAGGCTGGCAGAGGGCCGCAGATTTCCCTCAAGAATTTGACAGGATTTTTCTTTCTATCCTGGACAAGTGCTCCAGTCCCTGCTGCAGAGAAACACCCCCATAACAGGATATTATTTACTGTAGCAAAGAATGGGCAAATATTGCTAGATGTGCAAAGTTAGTAGAGACATATCCCAACAGACCAAAGGCTGTAATTTAAGCAATAGGTGCTTCAACAAAATACTGACAAAAGGGGGAGGTCCTTTTTCCAACTCAGTGATTCTGTTTTTTATTTACTTTTGATTTTCTACTGACGTGTTAGTGTTCTATCCTTCACTTTGATGTTATAAGTTGCGCTGACTAAATACAGCTGGGTAAAACTAAAACTCTGAGTCTTCATTTCAGGCTGCTAAGCATCAAAATGTGATTATTTTAAAGGAAGAGGAGGGTGATTATTTTCTATACCCACTGAATTTACTTGGGGCAACCACATCTTCAATATTTTATTTAAAAAATGGTAATATTTTTATTCTTTAAGACGGTTTTATTTGTACAGAATAACCAAAAGAACCAAACATTGTAAGAATTAGCAACTCAGTATGGCAATTACATCATGCCATCATTGGGTAAACAAGGAAGCAGTCGGAGTGCTGCCACAATACTCAGCAAGTTGATGATCGCTAATGATTTTTTGTACAAGTGTGCAAAAAACACAAAAAAGGCTCTGACAGTGAAAGAGTTAAAGTGTAATTAATCCACAAAAAAATCCCATGAGGCTAAACAAGATAAGTCTTAACATATGGCTAGTCCTAGAGCACCTTCTGGTTGTTTACATTAGATGGCTCATAGCCTGCCAAAAGTCTGTTCTCATGGAAAAATCTAAGCTAATGTTATGAACTTTGAAAATGTATTTCTCCACAATGCTTATAGATGCATAGATGAATGAGGACCTGTAACAAGCTTTTACTGTTTGTTCAGAGAATAAAAGTACTTTATTATGCATGATCTGGGCACAGGTTTACCTTAAAGTTTTGTGAGTGTACCAGTTTGCTGTCAAATTCTTATTACTCACAGAGCAAAATTTACCCACCTAAAACCATAACCCAGATGTCATTTACTTGCAAACAGACTCACCACTTATTAATTTAAACTCTGTTACAAAGATTCCATCCGATTGCCTTCAGGGGATCAGGAAATCATTTTTCCCCTAGTAGAGCAAATTAAACCAAGCTTTATTGTTTTTTTTTTGCCTTCTCTGGGTATATGGTGCCGTATATTGAGGTTTTATGTTGAAATATGTTTTCCATTGGTTGAACTGAATGGTCTTTTTTTAACCTGACTATATAGCTATGGATAGAACCAATGTCTCGGAGGTTGGTTATGGGTACAGCAGGTAAGTAGAAGTTGGGTATTCTAGAGTAAAATATCCCAAAAGAGTAACAGAGGTTAATCATGCAAAATGACGTGTCACTTTTGGGAGGAGAGGTGTTTTTTTTTTACATTGGGGAAACATAGTAAAAACCATGCAGTGGATGTGTTTAGGAATTTCACATGACCTTATATGACCAGATTACTGGAGTTTACCTTGGCGGCCATCCAGATAAGACAAAGATAAGTCATTATGGAAAAAAGATAAAAACAGAGGGCACACTGGCCTAGTGCATTATCCAATGTAAAATTTATTGAGGATAAATACAATGTTACTACTCACAAGTGTAGGTAGTAAACTCGTTTATTAAGTCACTGCAAGTGGCTACAATCTCCCGGCTTTTCCCAAAATCTCTAGCCCAAGGAGAACCTAATCAGGTTCCCTGTCGACTGACGTTTTTAGAAGGATGTCCTTCATCAGAGTCAATCAACAACTTATCATACAGCCCATTAAATACCTTCAGTGTAATTGCTGACCCTCCCACTACCTAAGAGCCAAAGGTTCTTATCATGTTAGAGATTGGGAGGGGTTCCTACTTTTGCATAGAGCAATGCTCTTAGATGGAACAATTTTTGTACACACATACCATTAGAATCAGATTTGTTTAATAAGGCAACATAAGCTTACCTATATGAATGTGCTGAAAATTACATAGTTACATAGTTACATAGTAGGTGAGGTTGAAAAAAGACACAAGTCCATCAAGTCTACCCTATGTAAATTCATATAGTAAGCTCATATTGCCTTATTATATAAAGCAGATTCTAATGGTATGTATATACAAAAATAATTCTATCTAAGAGCAATGCCCTATGCAAAAATAGGAACCCCTCCCCCTCTCTAATATGTTAAGAACCTTTGGCTCTCAGGTTGTGGGAGGGTCAGCAATTAGACTGAAGGTATTTAATGGGCTGTATGATCAGTTGTTTTTGGCTCTAATGAAGGACAGCCTTCTAAACATGTCAGCCGACAGGGACCGTGGTGAGGTCCTCCTTGGGCTAGAGGCTTTGGCAAAGCTGCGAGATTGTAGCCACTTGCAGTGGTTGATGAACGATTTTACTACCTACACTTGTTGAGTAGTTACACTGTATTTATCTTTAATAAATTTTACGTTGTATAATGCACTAGGCCAGTGCACCCTCTGTTTTTATCTTTTTTTCATAGTGTTCTGAGGACAACCCCAGTCCTAGAGGGCAGCAAGGCTGTGTAGTAATATCCACCTGTGACCATAGAGTTCTCTTCTGATTCGGACTATCACACCAATGCGCAGGAGAATGTCGTTGTTCATGTTGGTGGAAGAGAAGTCATTGCCTTTAAAACATCCTTTACTTACTGCCTTGTTTCCTATGATCAGCACTAAGCTGGCACTATATTTACTAACTAAGAACAACTTTGAAATATGTGACGTTTGAAGAGTCCAGTGGAAAAACTGTTCTTCCTTCAGCAGACAATGCTATGTACTAATGAGCTCTATGCTACTATGTCAGCTAAAAATTCCTATCATTATTTCCATCCTCATCTATTGCTCTGTACACAGCTGTGCTAAAAAATATCATTCTTATTCTCCGATCTCCATTTAGTAAATTCACCAAACAGTTTTACACAAATGAAAACTAATTGGATTATTTAAATATGAACCCGAGTCTAAACAAAAAAACTTTTCATTAGTTTCTTATGGCAGAGCAATTTATATTTCTAAATATAACCTACTGACAATAATATCTCATTTTCTGAAGCAAAGAGGGATTCTAATATGCAAATTAGTTGATCTCTTACCCAGAATAATCTGTTGCACCTGTCCCCATGCTTGCTTTAAGGTCGTTGGAGTCAGTGGGATTCATGGTGAGTCTCTATGCCCACCCCCACCACTACATTATGACCGATACAAGATGTATAGGAAGGACTGTTCTGATGAAAGCATCTTTCACAAGGGCAGATGGCTTTACCGCCCTTAGAAAAGCGTTTTACGGTGAAGGAGGTTTGCAGATATTCAAGAGGCGATACTGCAACCTCCTGAATGGCTGTTTTGTTTTTTTTTACCCCAAAGGAATTTTACATTGAAATACCATTCTGCAACTGATTTGCAAGCATTGTGTGTGTGGCATGATTCCACTTACTTCAATGGGCAAGTTTGGCAAGCAGCACTGCGTTAAACTGAGTTAGAATTACCGCACTGCAAATCAAAGCATCGCACCTATGGGCACATACTCAAGCAACTGCTATGGATGGTCAGGGGCCACAAAATGCAGATCAACTGCCAGATTTTACTGCCCCTCCGCCCGCCAGAGGAGGAGGCGATATTGTCACCTCCTGAATGCCAACATGCTGAGGTAAAATTGCTGCACCGCAAAGCGTAGCATCATACCCATGTGAACAACTTGAGCAGCTGCCATGTCACATTGTAGGTGGGTGGTCGGGGCAAAAAAACACTGTTTTTTAGCCCCCCGGCCCCCTAATAACTTTATTCAGGAGAACAGAGATTTTTTTTAGTTCTGATTACAAACCTGTTCAGCTATGTTTCTGGAAAGAGAAGGAAAAGCCATGTGCTCTTAGGTGAGATTGATGTCATCATCCTTCGGGCAATAATGCAGAAGAGCCCAAATCCCGCAAGATGATGCTACTGCACAGAACGTCTTCTCCCCAGGTTTGGGCTACTCTGCATTCCCCAGGATATTGTAAGAAGGAGGATGACTTAATCCTCTGCCATACAGAAGCTGGGGGGAAAAGGTTTATTTATTAAATAACTTTTATCCCTCAGGGATGGGGCCTGATATTTTAAGTGGACCTTTTACCATAATTGTCTGCTTTAATGTGCATTGTCAACACATTCCAAGGGGCTGCCTTAAAGAAATGTACATTTACACACAAATACTGCACATTAGCACACATGCATTACTGCAAAATAAATAAAAACATAAGCAGTTTTCTTTAGTTGTGGCTCCTATGTCTAAGGGGAGAATTTGAGACTTGGTCCAATTAATTTGCAGGCCTGAGTACACATCAAATTGTTCAATGAGTTGTAAAGCGGCTGTTAGAGAAGGACCAGCATCTTCCAGTTAAAGGGGCATGTCATCTGCATATAAACTGATAACTTCAGTCATTGGACCCGCCTGAAGACCTTTTATATTTGGGTGCGCTCTAATGGCGATGGCGAGTGGCTCTACAGCCAGTGCATAGAGTAGTGGGGATACAGGGTAGCCTTGACGGGTGTTCCAGGAAAAAAAAAAAAAATAGGGATCCGAGACCCTGCCATTGACCTGGATCCTAGCAGTGGGGGCTTGGTATAGAATTTGGAGGCATTTAATAAAGTTCGGGCCAAAACCAAACTTCCGAAGACACTCCCACAAATATCTCCACTCCACGGAGTCAAATGCCTTGGCAGCATCTAAACTAACAACCCTGGAGCTGATGGTATTATGAGTGGACTGGAGGTTCATGAAGAGTCTTCTGAGGTTGAAGGCCGTGTTTTTATTGGGCATGAAACCCACTTGATCGGAGTGTATTAGACTCAGAATGACCTTGTTTAGTCGCAGGGCTAAGATCTGGGCTAGGATTTTAACATCCAATTAAAGAAGAGATATGGGGCGATAGGACTCAGAAAACAAGGGGTCTTTCCCGGGCCTTGGTATTAATACTATGAGGGCCTCACCCATAGTGACGGGGGGAGAGTAGTGGAGTCAGACATGTAGGGGGAAAAGTCACGCAGCTTGGGGACAAGGGCCTTATAGAATTCTAGTGCGAGTCCGTCTGAGCTGGGCGCCTTTGAGGGAGAAGATGTGCTAGTGCTTCCCTGATACAATCTGTAGTGATTTGTGCCTCCAGAAGTGTAAGCTGAGAGGGAGTTAATGTGGGGAACTCAACACCCTGCAGGAACGCAGACAACTCATCTTGAGAATAATTGGCAGTAGAGGAGTATAGAGCTGAATAGAACGCTCTAAACTCCTGGGCCACAAGATCTGAGCCAGAGACCTGAGCCCCTGAGGCTGTCTGGAGAGTATCCACCACAGGGGGTTTGTGATCAAGGTGTGCCATATAGGCCAACAATTTACCTGTCCTTTCACCATGTTCAAAAATGTGCTGTTTACTGAATAAAATGTGTTGTTTGGCCTTCTAAAAATAGAGTTGGTCGTTGAGTCTAGTCTGCATTCGTACAAGGGAAGCATTAACGGGAGAAGGGTCAGCCTGAAAGACCTGCTCTAAGGAGCCCTGATGTTCATCTGCCTACTGAAGTATCAGTTTGGAGGAGGTCTTATGTCTGTTAATGCGAGATATCAATATCATGCGGGCATGTAAAAGCTTCCCACACTATTCCTACAGAGGCCGAATCTTGGTTTGTATGAAAGAAGAAGATCCATTCTCTCTGGGTGCCTTCCAGGTCTGTGAGGGCAGAGAGCCAGAAGGGGTTCAGCTGCCAGATGGGGACAGCGGGGGGAGCCGATATGCGTAGGGTGGTCAAACAGGGAGTATGATCCTGAGAGTACGCGAGTTCCGAAACCAGTCAGGCAAAAGAGTGGGTGTGACAAGGATGTAGACAATACGAGACATGGCGGAATGTGCTGGAGTATAACAGGAGTATCTGACTAAGGTGGGGTATTTGTGCCACCAGGTATCTGTCAAGGCAAACTCCAAAAGAAATCTCCCAAATCTAGTGGAGGACTGCGTGGCATTTGAGGTACTGGAGCACAATTTGTCAAGGTTAGGGTTAATTACTGCATTAAAATCCCCCAGTCAGACAGCAGCTACCATGGCATGCTGAGCCATAAAGGCAACACCATCCTGCAACACTGCAACTCGGAATGGTGGGGGGATAAAGAATGCCATGAGCAATAGTTTCAAGCCAAAGATATTGACATGCAAGAATAAAAACCGGCCCTGGGGGTCCAAATGCAAGGCGTGGAGCTGAAAGTGAGCTGTTTTAGCAATTAAAATAGCTATACCCCGAGAGTTGGAGGTGTATGGAGCTTGGTACACCCAGCCAATCCAGGGTTTTTTAAGGGCCATCTACATCTGGCCTGTGACATAGGTCTCCACTAGCACAGAGAGATTTGCCCACAGGGACTTGAGATAAGACAGAGCAGTCACTCTTTTAGTCCTGTCCAGCAGGCCCCTGACATTTCAGGTCACTAATTTTAGAAGCCATATTAAAGCCAGGAGCAGAAGAGTTTGCAGTCGGACGCCCAGGGAGCAGATAACAAAATAACCTACTGTAAGACATGTAGTTATAGTACATATAGTGATCATGAGAACATATACAAATGGTAACACAAATGTCATGCATTTATGGAGGATCTGCAGGAATCCCGTGAGAGACACTGCCAGTTCAAATGAGTAACACACACAGCAGAGGTGGGCATTGAGTGGATGGGAATAGGAATCATATTGCACTTAGTGGTAGAGAAGTTCTGCGGACATGACAAAAGTACAGCAAAATAACAGAAAAAAAACGATGAAGAAAAAAAAACATACAAGTCTTAACAGCACTGAACCAGCGCAACTGAACAAACAAAACACTGTTCACCGTGATCCTTGGGGCAGGCGTTGGCCAGGGAGACAGGCCTTGAACAGTCAGGGGTAGCAACCGAAATTGGAAGGGTAGCATGAGGACAAGGTAGTTATTAGGGTCCGGGGGGGGGGGGGGGGGGGGGGAGAAAAAATACTGAAAAGCACACAGCGGTGCAGGGAGGGTATACCTCCATCAGTAGGTAAGAGGTAGGTGAGGCGCTTGAGGTGGAATAACACTGTAATGGGGCAATGCTAGAGCAAACATAAGAAGTATAGTGAATGAGGGGATAAAGAGGTGGGGGAAGAGTTTCAAAGTTATCGGGGCAATTAACAGAGGATCAGGGGATCTTGCGGGCAGTGCCCAACTAACAGTTTCCAGGCCTAGGGAAACGCCACGGCCATGGCGGTAGGACAGCTGAAGCAAGGAGTCCTCGGAGGCAGCACACAGGAGATCATTATTGAGAAGCCAGTCACAGGGGAACTCAGGCGGGCACTGGCCAGCCTCGTCGCGGTTTTCCAGCCATGAAAGAGCTGATTCCGGGTCCTCAAAGAAATTAGCTTTGCCATCTTTCACCGTCCGAAGCCTCGCCGGGAAGAGCATGGCGTATATCAGATGGTGGGTCCGGAGTTGCCGCTTGACCCCACTAAACTGCACCCTCTTCTTCTGGACCTTGGCAGAAAAATCGGGGCACACGGACACATGCACATTATCAAAAGGGATGTTGCCCTTCACACGAGTGAGCCTCAGGATAGCATTCCGGTCACGGTAATTGAGAAATTTGGTGATAAAGGTGCGTGGAGGTGCACCATTAGGTGGGGTCTTACAGCCAGGCGGTGCGCACGCTCTACCACGAATGTGGAGGAGAAGACCTCTCTGCCAAAGGTCTTGATCAGCAGGTTCTCTAGGAAAGTAGGAGGGTCGGAGATTTCGGCCCGCTCAAGCAGGCCCACGAAGCACAGGTTACGCCGCCGAAGTCTGTTCTCCATGTCATCCTGTTTCTGCAGGATGTATTTGAGTCGGTGTTGTAGCCGCTCAGTAGTCACCTGTAATGTAGGCAGTTCATCTTCCGTATGGCCAACGTGGCGCTCTGTCTCCGACACTCGCTCTCTCAGTTTATAGAGTTTCTGCCATATGAGAGAAATGTCGACCTTCACCTCCTCGATTTTCAAGGTGAGTGTCGATTGACACAGGGAAATTTCCTCAAGCACCTTAGCCATGTCTCCAGTGTCAGGTTCATCTTCCAGGATGGGAGTGGCGCCATCTTCACCCGTTTCTCGTGTCGGTATATTTCTCAAGTTTGGCAATGGTGCCGGACGCTCTCTTCGGTGGAGACATGACCACAGGGAGAGAGGAATCCACAGTAAGTAGGTTTGGAGCAAAAAAGAGGTAAGGATAGTCTTCAAAATCTGTGTTAAGGATTCATCTCAAGCAGAGCTCTCACTCTGTACTCCGTATGACATGCCGCTCCAGGCCACGCCCCCATAAGCAGTTTTTTAAAATGCAGCTATTATTACAGCTTTGGTAGATACCAAGTCAACCGCTATTTTTTTCCCCGTCAGTGAGTCAGTAGTGAGAATGAAGTATCCAGCTTCATCTTCTATCCACAGCCATTATAAAGAGTGGGGGTGCGTAAGGTTGAGCCAAACTGGCCTGGGTTCGGCAAATGTTCTGAAACCAGGCCATCTATATCCTAGCAACGAATAATGCTGGGCAACCCATTGTGGCTGAAATGTAGGTGGGCACACCATAGAAACCAATAAACTGTGCTTTTGCCTACATCTTAGCCACCAATGGCGTCTATGATGCAGGCAAGCGCACAACAGTTTGTTGGTTGATATGGTGCGCCACCTACACTATATTGCCAAAAGTATTGGGACGCCTGCCTTTACATGCACATGAACGTTAATGGCATCCCAGTCTTAGTCCTTGGGTTCAATATTGAGTTGGCCCACCCTTTGCAGCTATAACAGCTTCAACTCTTCTGGGAAGGCTGTTCACAAGGTTTAGGAGTGCGTCTATGGGAATGTTTGACCATTCTTCCAGAAGCGCATTTGTGAGGTCAGGCACTGATGTTGGACGAGAAGGCCTGGCTCGTAGTCTCCGCTCTAATTCATCCCAAAGGTGTTCTATCGGGTTGAGGTCAGGACTCTGTGTAGGCCAAACTTACGCATCCATGTCTTTATGGGCCTTGCCTTGTGCACTAGTCCAAATCATTTGGTTGAGGGGGGATTATGGTGTGAGGTTGTTTTTCAGGGGTTGGGCTTGGCCTCTTAGTTCCAGTGAAGAGAACTCTTAAAGTATAAGTAAACCCCCCTATTGTTTTCAGCCAAGAAAGCTGCCATCTTTGCCTCTGTTTAATCTACAACTGCCATGATGCTGCACATGTGATCAGTTATGACACCAGCCATTGAATGGTTTGACAGTTTGGTTGAGAGTACAACCAATGGGAGTGTTAGATTTCTGGCACGCGCCGGAAATCAAATGGTTTTATGGATGGGTTTACTTCCGCTTTACGGCGTCAGCATACCAAGACATTTTGGACAATTTCATGCTCCCAACTTTGTGTTAACAGTTTGGGGATGGCTCCTTCCTGTTCCAACATGACTGCGCACCAGTGCACAAAGCAAGGTCCATAAAGACATAGTTGAGTGAGTTTGGGGTGGAGGAACTTGACTGGCCTGCACAGAGTCCTGACCTCAACCCGATATAACACCTTTGGGATGAATAAGAGCGGAGACTGCGAGCCAGGACTTCTTGTCCAACATCAGTGCCTGACCTCACAAATGCGCTTCTGGAAGAATGGTCCAACATTCCCATAGACATACTCCTAAACCTTGTGGACAGTCTTCCCAGAAGAGTTGAAGCTGTTATAGCTGCAATGGGTGGGCCAACTCAATATTAAACCCTACGGACTAAGACTGGGATGCCATTAAAGTTCATGTGCATGTAAAGGCAGGCGTCCCAATACTTTTGGCAATATAGTGTATATCTGGCTAGGATACAGATGGCCTGGGTTCAGATTGTTCTGACATTTGCAGATCTCTGGCCAGTTCAGCTCACCCTTATGCCCTGTACACACGATAGGATTTTCCGACAACAAAATACATGTTTTTTTTCCGACGGATGTTAGCTCAAACTTGTTTTGCATACACATGGTCACACAAATCTTGTTGGAAATTCCAACCGTCAAGAACACAGTGATGTACAACACGTACGACGAGCCGAGAAGAATTAAGTTCAATAGCCAGTGCGGCTCTTCTGCTTGATTCCGGGCATGTGTGGAACTTTGTGCATCGGAATTGTGTACACACGATCAGAATTTACGACAACAGATTTTGTTGTCGGAAAATTTGAGAACCAGCTCCCAAATTTTGTGTGACAGAAATTCCGATGAAAAATGTCCGATGGAGCCTACACACGTTCAGAATTTCCGACAACAAGCTCCCATAGAGTAGGTAGGGGGGTGGTAGTTGCGCTGTGATAGGAAGGGAATAGGGGGAGACTATACTATAGTGCATGTAACAAACATAACAGATGACCTGAGAACATGAGTCAAATATGTGAAGAAGGGCTGACGGGTGCAAATGAATAGTAAACTACAAGAAAATAACACTTAGTAGTGCATACAAAAAGTACTAACATCAAGCAACAAAGAAAATATTTAAAAAATAGATATCAGCAAGCAGTGCACATGGGTATGTAAAGCAACTACAAAGGTGCAAAAACCCAAAAGTAATCAAATGGAATCCCTTAAACCGTGTAAAAATATGCTAAAAAGATTGATAGCATGAAAAACGAATAATTAATTAGTATCAATCAAAATGAATGCACGAATAAAAAAATATATATCAAAGTATATTAAATAGTCCCAGTGGTGAATGTTGGTAGCACACCAACACTTGGCAACTTCCAAATATAATCCAAAAATAAAAATAAAATAAACAAAAAATATATATAAAAAATATATATAAAAATATAAAAAAATAATTCAAAAAATGTGACAACAGTCCCGCCACCAAATGTGACACTTCTGAATGGAAATCCAAAACCAATGGTGTAAATAAAGGGAGGGGAGTGATCTTCAGTGGGGGCACCTCCGTGTCCACAAGCCCCTTACCTTACAGCTGTAAGGTATACAGCATATATAATGGAAGCCCAGCAGATAGGGAAATCCAAAAGTACAGCGGATGGCATTGATTGTGAATGCGGTATGTCATATGCAGAAAACAAGACAAACAGCATATAGTATAATACCGTTTGATGTAGAGGACACAGGAGGGGAGGAAGAGTGGGGGGGGGGAGAGGGGGGGTTGCACTCACTTGTGAGCAATGAGCGCAGGCCTCAAACCCACGAGCGCCGAGCTCGTATAATCCCAAAAATGGCTTTAAATCCTCCAAAGTATCCTCGCCTTTTGCTCCTCACCGCCCGTCATGTAGCGTTAAAATGTGCGGTATAGAAAACAAAGAACCGCACATAGCGTGATCCCATATAAAATATACTTTAATGAGTAGGCAAAAGTATCATACACTTACATTTCAAAGACAGCTGGGGGGTAATGTATCCATGAGCGCCGCGCTCGTCACATCCAGTTATTGTGTGGCAACGTCCCGTGCTCCTAACGCCTAACCCTGTTGTGTGGCATAGCGAATTAATTTTTGCTATTTTCACACTAACGTTCCTCCCTGCCAATCAGCAGGTAGATCAGTGAGACCTGTCTCCCAATTGGCCAAAGCATTAGGCGATCCTATTGGATGCCTAACACTTTGGTGGAAGAGGAGACCTGGCGGAGGAAGCCTGAGGATCCGAGCGGACACAGTACAGAAGAGGAGGAGAGCCCCATCACTCAGTAAGTGCCGCTGGACTGCCCAGGGGGGGGGGGGGGGGGGGGTTAGTGAAGTGACAGCCGGGGGACGCGCCTGGCTGCATTTGATGGGCACAAGTGGCTGCATATTCTGGGCACAAGTGGCTGCATATACTGGGCAAAAATGGTTGCATATGATGGGCACAAATGGCTGTATTTGATGGGCACAAGTGGCTGCATTTGATGGGCCACAAGTGGCTGCATATGATGGGCACAATGGCTGCATATGATGGGCACAAGTGGCTGTATTTGATGGGCATAAGTGGCTGCATTTGATGGGCACAGTGGCTGCATATGATGGGCACAATAGCTGCATTTATGGGCACAATGGCTGCATTTGATGGGCACAAGTGGCTGCATATACTGGGCACAAGTGGCTGCATATACTGGGCACAAGTGGCTGCATTTGATGGGCACAAGTGGCTGCATATGATGGGCACAAGTGGCTGCATTTGATGGGCACAATGGCTGCATTTGATGGGCACAAGTTGCTGCATATGATGGGCAAAGTGGCTGCATTTGATGGGCAAAGTGGCTGCATTTGATGGGCAAAATGGCTGCATTTGATGGGCACAGAGTGGCTGCATATGATGGGCACAATGGCTGCATTTAATGGGCACAATGGCTGCAATTGATGGGCACAGTGAGGCTGCAATTGATGGGCACAATGAGGCTGCAATTGATGGGCACAGTGAGGCTGCAATTGATGGGGGGGTTCAGTATTTTTCAGTTTGTTTGGGCCCCCAAAAATTTGGAGCACTAGCCGCCACTGGTCATAACCCACCACTGGAACTCGGAGAAGACGGACATGGAAGAGCCAAGGCTCAGGTGAAAAGCCATAACTTAATTTGCTCAAATATCAGTTTTGATAATCTTACCGTTAAATCCGATCACAGAAGTAATGTATCTTTTGTTCACTCATGAAAATTGATATGACAGTCAGGATTGTTCCCAGTTCAAGATCGGTCACACTCTGCCCTCTTCTAAACAAAGCACTCGTCATCTACTTCTCTCTCATAATATTGTGAGAAGCTGCAAACAAACCCGCTCCATCAACAAAAAAAGAAAAATTTTATGTGACAGCTTCTTCTTTTTTTTTTTTCTATGAGACTAGTTGCTATGACAACCATGCTAGGCCCGTCTCTCGCAGGTACTGTAAAAAGCAGATAGACCTGCAGAATTTTTGGAGAAGAACAGGCAGGCCACTTGACTTTAATTAAGAGGAAAAAACAAAGTGGGAAAAGTATTCTCACAAAAATTAAATTACACTCGAGTTTTTATTCCTAAAATATGGCCAATTAGGAAGCGATATAAAAAGCCCTGAGCAAAGTTAAAACTTAATTGACCTAAAATTACATTTCTCTGCAAACGATGCTTGAATAATTTATGCTATTTATACATGGGATTAAAATGCAGACTCTTTGTTGGGCTCTTTGAGAAGGAATAACTTCACAAAATTATATTTAAAAAATGATAAACGTAGAAAAAAAAAAATATTAAAAAAAAAGCATAACTTCACAAAATATAAAAAGTATAACTCCACGAAATTATATAAAAATGTATAATTTCACAAAAATGTAGGGCTGTAAGCTCGCTAACGAGCAGGGCTCGTATTGAATTGCGTATTGAATTGTATTGTAACTGTACTGTCTGCCCTCAAGTTGTAAAGTGATGCGCAAACTGTTGCCGCTATATAAATCCTGTAAAATAATAATACAGCATCACAAAAATCGAAAAAAAAAAAAAATTACAAAATATTCTAAAAAAAAACCCACAAAAAATGATAACTTCACTAAAAGAAAAAATAATAATAAAAGGCACCTAGACAGGTCAGGGATTATTTGTTTTAAAGTTGTTTTACTACTTGTTAAGAATATATAAAAATAGTTACAGTCTCGACACAAGTGCACTTTAGGGGTCTGTTCACACCAGCAGGCACCTGTTGTGGTCCGTATAACCGTAAAACAATTGTTTTCTATGTGCCCTTGTGTTAAGCCTGCGTTAAGATCAACACAATTCAACACATCTGGTGTGATTGAGCATTAAAATATCCTGTCTTTAGACCATTTTTACAAAAAATCCTTCTATAAGGTTATATGTGCATTTACCATATTATATGTATGGAATTTACCTGTAAAAGTCTCCCTTGTGAAGACATCCAAAATCTCTGAGATTGCTGCTGGATGCCACCATCTCAGATGTGATGTCAGCAGCCCAAGCAGACTCAGTGCTGTCACTCATATGATTCTGTATATAATAGCGGTGTGGTGCCCAACCTTTTGAAGAGAGAGGGCCACTTAAGCGACTTGGTAACAGATCATGGGCCACAATGAGGAGAGTGGGCGGATGACAGGTCCATGTCTACTCCACATATGCAGGGCAGACAAAGAAGAGCTCGCTCTACTCTATGGGCCCCCCAATCCTATCCACCGAGACAGAAGGGGACAAATCCCCTTCTGTTTATTTTTTTTAGCGGATTGGATTGGAGGTAGGCAGGTGTAAACGGACACAAATCCGTTTACATCTGCAACTCCATAGAGGTGAATGGAGGGTCCAATTGGGTCCGCCTGAAAAACAGAAAGACGGACCCGATTGGACTGATCATGTGAAAAGGGCCTAAGGCTGCTTTCACACTGATGCACTGCAGTTCACCCACACCGCGGGTGCAGTGCTGTGCACCTGTGGCTTTCCTGTGGGTTAGCTGCACTTTGCTATAGAATTCCATTATATCTTGCAGGTGTGATGCACTTTCTGAAAGTGCACCAAACCTGCAGGTAATAACAGAAGTCTATGGCTCAGTGCAGGTAGCATTCTCAGTTTAAAAACAGCCCGGTGTAGCTAGTGTACCAGTGTAGAGAGCAAATATGCCCATTGCTGTTTGATTTTAATGAAAAAAACTGACCTCAATCTTCACTTCTTCCCCAGGCTGCTGCTGTCCCCCAGGCGGGTATAGCTGGCAGCTACTGCTGTCCCCCAGGCGGGTAAGCCTGGCAGCTGCTGCTGACCCACAGGGCTGATATGGCTGGCGGCCGCTGCTGTCCCCCAGGAGGGTATGGCTGCCAGCTGCTGCTGTTGCTGTCCCCCAGGCAGGTACAGCTGGCAGCTTCTGCTATCCCACAGGGCGGATATGGCTGGCAGCTGCTGCCCCCCAGGAGGGTATGGCTGGCGGCTGCTGCCCCCCAGGAGGGTATGGCTGGCTGCTGCTGCTGTTGCTGTCCCCCAGACGGTTATGGCTGGCAGCTGCTGCTGTCCCCCAGGGCGTGTACGGCTGACGGCTGCTGTCCAGGTGTTCTACTGGAAACATTGGCTCTGCTCTCTACTTCAGCCACATGCTTTGTCTATTGCTGGCTCCATTCTTCACATCGATGCTCTGGGATGGCGGGAACCCGATCTGGCCTTGCCGACTCGCCATCCAAAGGCCACATCAGTAGGCCCGTGGGCCAGCAGTTAGGCACCTCTGCTGTATAGTATTCCCCTTTGCTCCTACTCCAGCAAATACAGAAAAAATATCTTCAATATACCACACATGCTACAACTCCTTCAAAAGGTGTTAATTGTAGAACATTTTGCTGAACCATTTAACCTTAGGAAATTACCAACAGTTATGATCACAAAATGTTGAATACAATCATGTATGGGCACCCTCAAGGAGAAATTGTCTACCGTTTTTTATTTTTTTGATTCATTTTACTGTCCTTGTGTGAGGGGGATTCTGGTGTGAGAATTGTCCCTGTTAGCTCAGGATCAGGATTGTCGGCCACAGGTCATGCCTCTTCAGCTCCCGGTTGGAGCATTTCCACCTTGGCCAAATTGGGATCAGCCCTTTGGACCAAATGACAATATACCTTGTACATACATCAACTCCTGAGGAAGCGAGTAGAGCTCGCGAAACGCGTTGAGTACCCAAGATGTACACGTATATTATATATATCCAATATTGAGTACCCAAGATGTACATGTATATTATATATATCCAATATTGAGTACCCAAGATGTATATTATATATCCAATATTGTATCAAACATATTTATGGTTATTAACTGTATACTTCATGACGTTTTTATGCTCATTGATGATCATGTTTGTTGTAAATGTAATAAATTACAATTAACTTAGCTTACATGCTACGACCTCTATGATCAACTCATTTAAAGTCCCAGGGCTAACCTTTCGTTCGTAGTATGTGTATTTTGGGATGGAGTTGTATCGTAGTAAGAGGCAGTATCCAGACCGCACCCCTTTTCTCTGTTAGCTCAGGAGGAGCTGTTTCACCTCCTGATATCACCCCAAAATAACACACTGTCACCCAACTCCAACACTGGCCTGGAGAATACATGATGGTTTTATGGGACAGAACCCAACTTTTTTTCATTCTTACCTCTGACCTAGTAGGCTTGTACATGTATCGTACAACATGTAATTTGGTAATGAAAGTTCTTCTCCCTCTAATTGTACAATGAACATGCTTTATTTAAATGATCGAGTATGAAAGAAGCCCTTTTACACTTATTTGTAAAATACAGGAAGGTAGCCCCATTTCTCCACATGCCAGCCTTCCGGTAATATGCTGGAATTTCTTGATATCTCCTTTAGTCACATATTCTCCATGAATAATATAACAACGCGATGAGGAACAGAAAAGAAAAATGTATACATTATTATTACCTACCTGATGTTCAAACACAGATGTAGAATCACTAGCCTCCCCGCTGTCTAAGATAAGGCTGAGGTCAAGCTCGCTTGGTCCTGTCAGAAGAAAATAGGCATTTAAAGATGGGCTGTTGTGCAGTTCACTTTCTCAAGATAACACCTACACACTGCCTACATTTATAGAACCGTTCCACATTCATTTATCTTTAACATTTTCTTTCTTGGAAGTAAAGGAGGCGTTTAACAAGATGCTCTCTATCTTGGTTTTTGCATTGCTTGTAGAGGAAGGGTTTTGGATAAATAGTTTCACAAAAATGTATTTTTGCAGAACAGCAGTTTAACATTTGATATGTCCTTAAATCAGAACTCAGTTTTTATTTTATTTTTTTCCAAATAAAATGCCTGAGGTGCATAAAATAAAGAATACAGCTGTCACTGCAAAACGTACCTTGTCTCCGTAGTTACCTAGATTGGTGTCTTTTTTAAACCTATCTCTAAAAGTTCAATCAATAGAAAAAATAGTTTAACCACTTCCATACCGGGCCTATTCTGGCACTCCTCTCCTACATGTAAAAATGATCATTTTTTTGCTAGAAGATTACTCAGAACCCCCAAACATTATATATGTTTTTTTTAGCAGACACCCTAGGGAATAAAATGGCGGTCACTGCAACTTTTTATGTCACACGGTATTTGCGCAACAGTTTTTCAAACGTGATTTTTTTTTTTTTTAAAACAGCTTCATTGATTAAAAATTAAAAAAAAAAAACAGTAAAGTTAGCCCGATTTTTTTGTATAATGTGAAAGATGATGTTAAGCCGAGTAAATAGATACCTAGTATGTCACACTTGAAAATTGTGCACACTTGTGGAATGGCGCCAAACTTTGGTACTTAAAGATCTCCATAGGCGACTGCTTAAACTTATTTTTACAGGTTACTCGTTTAAAGTTACAGAGGAGGCCTAGTGCTAGAATTGTTGCTCTCGCTCTAACGCACGCGGCGTGATTTGAACGGCGTTTACATATGCAGGAGTGACTAACGCGTGCGTTCGCTTCTGTGCGTGAGCACACTGGGAAGGGGGCGCTTTAAGTTTTCATTGTACAGTGACGGTGGATTCTTTCCCTGGGTCGACGATCGTACGGGCGAGCCCAGAGGAGCACCGGAAGGCGGTGGGAGGGGGGGACGTCCCCTCCCGCTGCCTGTAAGAACGATCAAGCGGCTGAACTGCCACTATGATTGTTCTTACGGTGCACAAAATGGCCGGCTCTAAAAGTTGATATCTGAATGATGCCTGTAGCTGCAGGCATCATTCAGATATCCCCACTGAAAGTTAAAGATGTCATATGATGTCTCCTGGCTGTCAATGGGGGGATCTCGGCCCCTCCCTCTGCTGTGCTTGGAGCGGGGAAGAGAGCTCCGGCGGGTCACGTAAGCGCCCAGTGGAACTGTAACGAAGGAATTTGGCACAATAATATTACAGAAACACACACGTTGTACATTATGAAATATTGTAATAGAGTGGATTATAGGACTTTATACCCACTTTAACTCGGTTCACACTGGGGATTCCTAAATTCATAATGCTAATGACTCCTGAGCTGACAGGCAGGACGGGAGAAGGGGAAAGAAGACAGGGGGCACAGGGACTGGCAAATACATATTACATGATAAGACCTACCCTGAAAATAAGCCCTACTGTGTCTTTTGTTGCCAAAATTAATATAAGACCCGGTCCTATTTTCGGGAAAACGCGGTATGTACAGTGGATATAAAAAGTCTACACACCCCTCTTAAAATGTCAGGTTTCTGTGATGTGAAAAAATGAGACAAAGATAAATCATTTCAGAACTTTTTTCACCTTTAATGTGACCTATAAACTGCACAACTCAATTGAAAAACAAACCAAAATCTTTTAGGTGGAGGGAAGTAAAAATAAACGTATCTTTTGGAATTGGGGCCAAAAAGTTCAACCTTGGTTTCATCAGACCATAACACATTTTCCCACATGCTTTTGGGAGACTTCAGATGTGTTTTTGCTAAATTTAGCCGGGCTTGGATGGTTTCCTTCGTAAGAAAAGGCTTCAGTCTTGTCACTCTACCCCATACGGGAGATTGTTGTCACATGTACCACACAGCCATTACATGCCAGATATTCCTGAAGCTCCTTTAATGTTGCTGTAGGCCTGTTGGCAGTCTCCCCGACCAGTTTTCTTCTCGTCTTTAACCACTTGCTTACTGGGCACTTAAACCCCCTTCCTGGAGGACTTTCACACTGGAGCGGTGCACTGGCAGGACGCTAAAAAAGTCCTGCTAGCAGCATCTTTGGAGCGGTGAAGGAGTGGTATATACACCGCTCCTTCACCGCTCCTGCCCATTGAAATCAATGGGGCAGCGTGGCTATACCACCGGCATAGCGCTTTGCGGTGGTATTAATCCTTTCTCGGCAGCTAGCGGGGGGATAAAAGTGCCCCGCTATCGGTCGAATAGTGCCGCAAAATTGACGGTAAAGCGGCGCTAAAAATAGCGGCGCTTTACCGCCGACGCACCCACCGCCCCAGTGTGAAAGTAGCCTTAGTGAAATGATGTCCACCTGTGTGCAATCTAAGTATCACATGATCTGTCATTACATATACACACCTTTTTTGAAAGGCCCCAGAGGCTGCAACACCTAAGCAAGAAGTACCACTAATCAAAACACTGCCATGAAGACCAAGGAACTCTCCAAACAAGTAAGGGACAATGTTGTTGAGAAGTACAAGTCAGGGCTAGGTTATAAAAAAAAATATCCAAATCCCTAGGAGCACCATCAAATCTATCATAACCAAATGGAAAGAACATGGCACAACAGCAAACCGGCCAAGAGACGGCTGCACAACAAAACTTACCGGGCAAGGAGGGCATTAAACAGAGAGACAGCACAGAGACCTAAGGTGACCCTGAAGGAGCTGCAGAGTTCCACAGCAGAGACTGGAGTATCTGTACATAGGACGACAATAAGCCGTACGCTCCATAGAGTTGGGCTTTATGGCATAGTGGCCAGAAGAAAGCCATTACTTTCAGCAAAAAACAAAATGGCACGTTTTGAGTTTGCTAAAAGGCATGTGGGAGACTCCCAAAATGTATGGAGGAAGGTGCTCTGGTCTGATGAGACTAAAACTGAACTTTTTGGCCATCAAAGAAAAGCTATGTCTGGCACAAACCCAACACATCACCCAAAGAACACCATCCTCACAGTGAAACATGGTGGTGGCAGCATCATGCTGTGGGGATGTTTTTCAGCAGTCGGGGCTGGGAAACTGGTCAGAGTTGAGGGAAAGATGGATGGTGCTAAATACAGGGATATTCTTGCGCAAAACCTGTACCACTCTGTGTGTGATTTGAGGCTAGGACGGAGGTTCACCTTCCAGCAGGACAATGACCCCAAACACACTGCTAAAGCAACGCTTGAGTGGTTTAAGTGGAAACATGTAAATGTGTTGGAATGGCCCAGTCAAAGCCCAGACCTCAATCCAATAGAAGATCTGTGGTCAGACTTAAAGATTGCTGTTCACAAGCGCAAACCATCCAATTTGAAGGAGCTGGAGCAGTTTTGCAAGGAGGAAAGGGGTAAAATGCCAGTGGTAAGATGTGGCAAGCTCATAGAGACTTATCCAACGTGACTTGGAGCTGTGATAGCCGCAAAAGGTGGCTCTACAAAGTATTGACTTTAGGGGGGTGAATAGTTATGCACATTTTTCTGTTATTTTGTCCTATTTGTTGTTTGCTTCACAATAAAAAAAAAGAAAACAAATCTTCAAAGTTGCGGGCATGTTCTGTAAATTAAATGAGGCAAATCCTCAAACATTCCATGTTAATTCCAGGTTGTGAGGCAACGAAACACGAAAAATATATGTGTGTGTGTGTGTGTGTGTGTGTGTGTGTGTGTGTGTGTGTGTGTGTGTGTATATATATATAATATAGAGCGAGAGAGAGCATTGTTTTTATAAGTCAAAACAGAGCAGGGTTTAAACAGTATATCAAATAAAAGCTGGATATATCTTTAAAAATATCTACAGAATATTTAGTATTATAATATAGTATATTATATGCAAATTAGTCAGTCATTGTCAAATTAACTGATGCATACTGATGTCGCCAATTTTGGCCTGGGCAACTAGGCATAAGTGACTTCTGTAAATGAAAGGGTTAAAAATGTGAGTTTTGTTTCATCCTTCATTTAGCTCATTAATTTTACAACAAACTTCAATTAGGCTTTAACAAACCAAGCACCATTAAGGGCCCATTCACGCCTGCTAATTAATGCAACGTACCATGCACATGTTCATGTGTTGTGGTGCTATTTATTTTCAATGGCAGTGCACTGCAGTCAGTTAGATTTGTATTATACAGTATATACATATTTTTTTAAAGAATTACTAGAACATTTATTGTGTTATGTGATACTACTGCATTACAATTTCCTACAGGAAGACCTTCACCTACTTTGTGTTTGGTGAATTGAGCGATTGGCTTAGCTTTCAGTAGACTATGATCCTGACCACTGGTGACCTTGTGCATTGATTGTGGTCTGTTCTTTTTAAAGATATACAGTTATATAAGGCAAAGTCTTTATTTGTACTAGGATCAGTCAATAAGAGATCAATAACGGATGTACTGCTTATGACCTCCCAGGTATATAACATTGTGTGAGACCTAATTTGGTGCGTCAGATAGGAATCGTTAGGTGAGAAGGCACAGGATGCAGTGAAAAGCAGAGATTTTAATACATTATTTTAACTAAATCCCTAACAGAGTGTTTTTCTATGCGGAACTGAAGGTGAGAAAGAGAGAGAGAAATACTTAAGAGCTCACATTGGATAGAAGTACTGTAATGATTCCAAAAGCAAAGATCAGTCTTCAAAAAACAGTAAATATACAGGGGATTAACTGCGGGATCCCTTCAGGGAGCAATATGAATGTAAAGCTTGACAGCTTCAGCACTGGTTAGGTAATCATAGTTAATGTGATAAAATGTATTACTTCACTATTGATTGGGAATTAAAATTAAAAAAAAAATAAAAAAACGTAATTACTTGGGTTTTTTTTTTTTTTATATTTCTGTGGATTATTCTGTGGTTTTACCATCTCATGATAAATGTTAGGAGAATGAGAAATCTAGAAACATCTGAAAAAAAAATAGTAATTCTAATAGAAACATACAAGTACAATTGAAAAATACGTGCTGAGATTCAGTGCTTAAGCTGGAGGATCTCCACTCCCTGTTTGTACATCCAAATCAGAAATTAAGCCAGCAACTCAATAACGCCTTGGTATTGTACTTTATTTGGCTACATCATATACACAGGATCAATGCTGACATGTTTCAGCTATTGCAGCCTTACTCATAGCATGATTAAAATTAAAATGGCATTGCTTATATAACATCTGATGTTAATTGGTTTTAATTGTAATTACGTTCAGTCCTGCCCCCTCCATTAGTTGGGGGGTGGGTAATGCCGTTTTAATGTTAACTATGCTATGAGTAAGGCTGCAATAGCTGAAACATGTCAGCATTGATCCTGTGTATATAGCCAAATAAAGAACAATACCAAGGAGTTATCGAGTTGCTGGCTTCATTTCTGCTAATAAAAACATACATCTCCATTCTATCGTCTCTCGCTCAGTATCCCACTCTCTCTCCCTTCCCTTCTCCCTCTTATTATCCTCCCCTCTCCCTCTTGCTCTCTTTTCCCCTCTCCTCATTGTCTCTCCATTTTTTTCTCCCACTTCCTCTCCTTTCTTCCTCTTTCATCCCTTTTTTTTTCTTTTTTCCCTTTTCCTCCTTCCCTCCCCATCTATCTCTCCCTCTCCCCCCTATCTCCTTCTCTCTATCATTCTCACTCTCTCCCTTCTCCTCCCCTCTCTCTCTCACTTTTTCCTCCATCTTTCTCTCACACTCCTTTCTTTCCCCTTCCCTCTTCCCCGTCTTTTTCCTTCACTCTCCCTCTCTATCCTTTCTGTCTCCCTCTTTTTTTTGCTCTCTCACCTCCTCTTCTTTCTTTTTCCCTCCCTACCCCCCTTTTTCTCTCTCCCCCCTCTTCCCTTCACTCTCTCCACCCCTCCCTTTCTCTTTATATCCCCCTCTCTTTTTTTCTCCCTCTCACCTCTCATTTTCTCTCCCCCCCCTTTTTTTCTCTCAATCTCACTCCTTTTTTTTTTCTCTGTCCCTCTCCCCTCTTTTTTTTCTTTGTTCTTCACCGTCCACCTTTTTTTTCTCTCTCTCTCTCCCCTCCCTCTTACTTTTTCGCTCTGCCTCTCTCTTTTCCCTTCATTTCCTTTTTCCCTTTCTTTCTACCTCTCTACGCCTTATTCTTTTTCCATTCTCTCTCCATCCCTCCTTTCTTTCCTTCTCCCCTCCTTTTCTATTTATATCGCTCTCCCTCTCCATGCCCCCCCTTTTTTCTTTTTCCCTCCCTCTCCCCTCTCGTTTCTCTTTATTTTTCTTCCCCTATACCCCTTTTTTTCCCCTTCCCCTCCCCCTCTCTCTTACTCCTTTCCTTCTCCCTCCCTCTTACTTTTTCGCTCCCTCTCTCTCTCTTTTTCTCTCTATCAGTCCTTTTTTTCCTTTTTCCCTATCTCTCCATCCCATATTATTTTTCTCTTCTCTCTCCCCTCTGCCTAGTCTGTCTCCAGGTAGATTACTTCTACCTAGTGTGATCTGGTTGATTATGCAGTGTATCATTTGCATGTAAATATATTCAGCATGGCACATCCTCCAGTGTTTGTGTTTTATTGCAGTGTATAATTATAAGAAAAGAGATAACCTTTTATTACTCTCATTAGTGCTGGAATAAAATTTGCAGCACTCTGCCGTGGGCTAGACAGGTCTAACTTGCAGGCACCTGATAAATGTTAATAAGCCTTACTGCTGGTCTTATATCTTGTTAAGGGTATTTCTTACTTACCATAAAATTATTACATTCTAGGGTGTTTGCCTTTTGGGTTTATTAAGTATTCATGTTTATGTAAAAACAAGAACTAGGCAGCTTTACTTCCCAATATTACTGCTTACATTAACTAAACAAGAGTTTTTTTGTTTTTCCAAATTGTAACACCATGAAAAAATTATTATAAATATAGCGCTCGCAAACAATAAATAAATGTGAAATGAAAAGTAAATAATAAAACAACACAAAGTCCAAAACAGGTGACTTAAAGGTGCTCCAATACGAAGTAAAAAGGAGAAAAGTGCTTCAAAAAATTCAGGTGCACAACACCCCCTTATGTGTCCCCACTCACCAGATCCACATGACACCCGGCTTTTCAGTCTGGTGGGTCTCTTAAGGCTTGGTAAGGATGTCTTTAAGATGGTGAATAGAAGATCAGGTCATCAGATCCAGGATTACTTGGTGAAGGGTTTCAGCCAAACAATACATGTACCCAGAAGTAAAAAAATGAACTGATAGTGAAGTACCATCAAAAAAGGGTTTATTTAAACAAAAGATGGGTACTTACAAAACATAGGATTAAAACAAGCATCAATCATGGAGCAGATCGTATAAAACCGCCGTTTCAGGCGTGTGTTCCAAAGGTGCGTTCCAAACACCCGGAACTGACATCAGAAATCCCGGAAATAGCGTCAACGTTTTGCCCTCTCACAGGGCATCATCACTGACCTAATTTCCGGTTTAGCTGAGTCAGCTTAAATAGAGGGCGGAGGAGTAAACGCTCCTTGAAACACCCAATCAACATTAGCACAATGGCCATATTGTTGGTGGGATAAAAGTGTCGCTCCTAAGGATAGTAAACATCCACAGGAGAGAAAAAAACGCCATTTTCCTGGTTTGATAAATCAAACAATTTCCAAGGACACCATTGACGTCAATTCTGGTAACTATTGGAACCGGTAAAATACAGACAAAAAATATTAATACGATAATGAAAAAAATATTTATACAAAGTATTACAATGAACACAATAAAAAATAATAAATAATAAATTAAAAATTAAAAAATGTTGTTGACACTTGGCTAAAAATTTGACAGGAAGCAATTGAGATCCAATTCTATACTCAACCCCAGGGGGCTCATCGTTTTAAGACGATGGATCCACTGGGTCTCATTACGAGAGATGGCTAGGTAGGGACCCTAGTGGCCTTACTTTCTGCGGTATTGATAGAGTGGAGGGACATTGGAGAGGTGGTAATCTTAAATCTCATAATGAGACCCAGTGGATCCATCGTCTTAAAACAATGAGCCCCCTGGGGTTGAGTATCGAATTGGATCTAGATTGCTTCCTGTCAAATTTTTAGCCAAGTGTCAACAACATTTTTTAATTTTTTATTTATTATTTTTTATTGTGTGCATTTGATTTATCGAACCAGGAAAATGGCGTTTTGTCTCTCCTGTGGATGTTTACTATCCTTAGGAGCGACACTTTCATCCCACCAACAATATGGCCAATGTGCTAATGTTGATTGGGTGTTTCAAGGGGCGTTTACTCCTCCTCCCTCTATTTAACCTGACTCAGCTAAACCGGAAATTAGGTTCGTGATGATGCCCTGTGGGAGGGCGAAACGTTGACGCTATTTCCGGGATTTCTGACAACAGTACCGGTCGTTTGGAATGAACGCCTTAAACTGCGGTTTTATACGATCTGCTCCATGCTTGATGCTTGTTTTAGTCCTATTTTTTGTAAGTACCCATCTTTTGTTTAAATAAACCCTTTTTTGATGGTACTTCACTATCAGTTCGTTTTTTTTTACTTCTGGGTACATGTATTGTTTGGCTGAAACCCTTCTGCCCCGTACACACGGTCGGATTTTCCGAAGGAAAATGTGTGATAGGACCTTGTTGTCGGAAATTCCGACCGTGTGTGGGCTCCATCACACATTTTCCATCGGATTTTCCGACACACAAAGTTTGAGAGCAGGATATAAAATTTTCCGACAACAAAATCTGTTGTCGGAAATTCCGATCGTGTGTACACAAATCCGACAGACAAAGTGCCACGCATGCTCAGAATAAATAAAGAGATGAAAGCTATTGGCCACTGCCCCGTTTATAGTCCCGACCTACGCGTTTTACGTCACCGCATTTAGAACGATCGGATTTTCCGACAACTTTGTGTGACCGTGTGTATGCAAGACAAGTTTGAGTCAACATCCATCGGAAAAAATCCTAGGATTTTGTTGTCGGAATGTCCGAACAAAGTCCGACTGTGTGTACGGGGCATTCACCAAGTAATCCTGGATCTGATGACCTGATCTTCTATTCACTATCTTAAAGACATCCTTACCAAGCCTTAAGAGACCCACCAGACTGAAAAGCCGGGGGTCATGTGGATCTGGTGAGTGGGGACACATAAGGGGGTGTTGTGCACCTGAATTTTTTGAAGCACTTTTCTCCTTTTTACTTCGGATTGAAGTAACTTTAAGTCACCTGTTTTGGACTTTGTGTTATTATTTACTTTTTATTATTTACTTATCATTTCACATTTATTTATTGTTTGCGAGCGCTATATTTATAATAATTTTTTCATGTTTTCAAGTGATTAACACTTTGTGTATAGTAGCTGCAATCTTATTTCACTGATTTATTACACCATTAGTGTCAGTTTATATATCTAGGACATATTTTAAAATTGTAACACCAGGTTTGTTAAAAATTAATGTTAATAAAAACGTCATGGAAGCCATTGGTACATGTAAGTGGTCATCCTGCAAGTTTTCTTCATTCCCTGGTGGAAGCTGATGTTCACCGGGGGTGTCTAAACAGACTGGCGAATTATGCTAACCGTATATCTTTGAGCATATGTGCAGGTCTGAATCTGGGACTGAATAAAAGTAGAAACAAGGCATTGTATGTATATTTTCCACAAAACGGGGATACCCCCCAAGGGAGAAAACTGAGCTGAGAATTCACGTGTGCGCAATCCAATGAGAGCAGCAAGCAAAAGTTCCAAAGTTAAAAATGTTAATGATAACAGTAGAACACAAAGCAATCAACACAGTAAAAGAACAGAAGGCTTTTTAATGTTAAAATAAATTCACAGTAGGACACAAGGCAGCCAACACACTTTATCATTAAAAGTTTTAGGCTCTTGAACGCCTTCATTAGATTTCATACATGTGAATCCAAGTAAGCGTGGGCAACCAAGTCTTTGTATATATGGCATATGTTTTCCATTGTATTAGGTAAATATGAAATATAACATATACATGTTTATTGTTTAAATTTCCTTTCAGTGGGTGGAGTGGTGGTGATCTTAGCTTAGCAGCCAACTAACTTTAGCTTCTTTGATTAAAAAAAGTCTTGATTACAGTATTCAATAGCTGAAGCTGAAATGTGCAAACACAAATAAATAAGGCATAGGGCTGACTCGCCATTCTCCCTACCTTGCCTGTTCAGTAGGGCTCTGTACAGACCTTCAGAGATAGTCAGAAGACAAACAGCTTCTATTGTGCCCTCTTTAGAAAAGACATAGTGTTCTGTGTTACAGGTGTATAAAATACTTATAAATATATAAAATATCAATTTAAAATTGTATAAATGTACAGAAATGAAATAAAATGAAGCTAAAACCTTTTATAGTTTTCCTTTTAAAGTACAACTCCAGTATCCCCCCCCCCCTTTTCGAGCACTCATGCTTGGACTGGGTTACCCCTGTGGAGAGCACTGCTTCCATCTCTATTTTCTATAACTTAATCTCACCAGAGATTGTTGATCCAGTGAATATTTGACTGCCTTAGGGATCAGGAAGAAATTATTTTCCTCTGTTGGAGCAAATAGGACCATGCTTAAAAGGTTTTTTTCCTTCTGGGAATAGGATTCTGTATATAGAGGTGTTCAATTTATTAAAGAAGAATTTTAGGCATGGTATACACTTACATTGTTACATTGGTCCAGCTTCCCATTCAAACTCATGTTAAATAGGAGTCAGTACATATCTGCCATCATTTAAAGTGCCTCTGATTAGCCCCAAATAAAGTTCAGCTGTTCTAGTAGGTCTTTCCTGACATTTTCTTAGTTGCATCCTACAGCAAAAGCCGTGGTCCGCAGAGAGCTTCCAAAGCATCAGAGGGATTTCATTGTTAAAAGGTATCAGGAGAGGGGTCCAAAAGAATTTCCAAGGTATTAGATATACCATGCAACACAGTGAAAACAGTCATCTAGTGGAGAAAATATGGCACAACAGTGACATTACCAAGAACTGGACGTCCCTATCGCGCAGACCTTAATTGCCTTAATTGCCGGGAGGCCATCATATGACGTCCTCACGTGCATGAGCTGCCTGCGAGCCCCCGGCGGGGCGCACTCTGTGTTTACCGAGTAAATGAGACTTGGCTAATCGCAGATAAGAGTAAGGGGCCAATCCCAGCCCCTTTTCACATGATCAGTTGTCAGCCAATTACAGCTGATCATGTGATGATTGGTAATTGGCTTTTTTTCTGCTCGCCCTGACAGCGTGAGCAGAAAAAAAAAAGCTGATCACTGGCTTTTGTCAGAGGGACAGCGGTCCCGAAGAGGGTGAGACATCACCCAAGTATCTGTGCCCACCAGTGCCACCTTCCAGTGCATACCATTGGCCAACCTGTGACATCTACCTGTGCCCACCTGTGCCACCTACCAGTGAACACCGGTGCCACCAATCAGTGCCCATCAGTGCTGCCAATCAGTGCCTCCTATCAATACCCTGCAGTGCTGCCTCATCAGTGCAAGGGTTAATCGTGGCAGATCAATGGCGGCTGCTGTCCTCAGAGAGCTGGCTCTGTGTTTAGGCAAGAAGAAGGTAGAAAAGGAAGCACCACCTGAGTGTAGTATTAGAGACAGCTTTTAATGGCACAGATAAAATCACACTTACAGGAAACAGAAAATACAAAGGCTCATCTGTGTGTCAGTGGTCCGTAGGGAAGCCTCAGATCCGGATCCGTTTTTTCTATGCAGAGATGGGAAGCTGCAGTTGTTGTTGCTGCTCAGCCTGGAGCAGATCCTGTGGCCATCAGGAAGAAGTTAGGGCTGAGGTCACGGATCACGGGATCGCTTCCCGGGGAGGACTCCACAGAGTGAGAAGGGTTGGATAGGCAGGCTACGCGCTCGGAGCTGCTGCTCCTTCTATTGGGCTGCTTTGGAAGTGTCTGTATGGTGCTATTTATATGCTGGTGCTGTGGAACTACAAGTCCCAGCGCCGGCCATAAAGAGCATAAAAACGGGCATTTAAGCTGGGCAATATATAATAACGAATATTAAAAATATAAAAAATACAAAATAAACGATTAAAAATACAATTTAAACACATGTAGAAAATGCAGTGAAAACAATAATAATAATAAAAACAATAATAACTGATGGAACGCTATACTTGTGGATACTTTATCAAAGCAGGATTGGGGCCATTTTAATGATTAGGCATGCATGCAAGGAGAACAAATAGGCATGTAGAATGTATGTAAATGTGCCTAAGCACATGTGTGCATAACCCGTGTAAAAATGCACATGTGGATCCACACACATGTGGGGAATGGGATCTAAGTCTCATCTAGCGAAATGCAGGTGGACACCATGTAAAAGGGAAAGTCGTGTCATATAGACATGTATCTAAAAGATACACATATATAGGTGTAGCGGACACCTACATGTAGGTGACTTTTTTGCTAGTTTACAATGTCAGGTAAATTTAGGCAGGCTTGTACCATTACAGCAGGCCTGTTTGTTCATTTGGGATTTTAGTGGCACGTAGTTTGTATGCGAGTCCCGGCCAATCATAAATTTGTTGGGCAATGTCTCGGGACTCTCATATAAAAGCTGGGTCACATAGTCAAGCAGGAGTCCTGTTCGAGCTTGGAGAAGCCAGCCTGGTTCCCGGAGGGAAGAGGTTCCTCCTCCGGGGAGCCAACGGAGCTCCCCCCTTGCGAGAAGGGTGGAGAACCGGTCTCTATACAGGAAGAGACGACACCGTACAGCATGTAGTTCGCTGGTGTCATTGGCCGCCCCTGCGGGGAAGGGAGTGGGCCAGAAAGGATAAAGGGAACAAAGAATCATTGCGGAAGAAGTAGCAACAAAGTGGAAAGAAACTGGGGGATCGATTGTTTATGAGTGGCACATGGACTATTAATCAAGTGGGTGAAAGCCCAAGGGAAGGGTACTGCCAGAGGCTGAGGGATGTTGGCAGGGCCGTTTTTAAGGCAGGGCAAAAGGGGCAGCTGCCCTGGGCCCTGTCATTGTTGTGGGGCCCAAAGCAGCTGTCTCATACTTGCCAACTATCCTGGTTTAAATTCCCTCGTCCCTTGAGGTTTTAGTACTGTGCTGTGTCCCAATATCTCACTGTGAAGTGCTGCTACTAATGCTGCCCAGCTCTGCCCTATTGTTGTGTAAAGATGACTCACCTGCAGACCCTGTGTTTAAATGTAAATTACCGGCAATCATATGTAAATAGCGGCAGGCATTCATATGTAAATCAGTGAGCTGTAATGTGTGCTGTAACCTCTAGCAACCAGTCAGTGAGCGGTAATGATACACTGTAACCTCTGGCAACCAATCACAATCGCTGCCGGATCTGATTCAGTAAATTGATTTTGAGTCTAGCTGCTATTTATTTTATGTCTCAGAGCAGGTGCAGAGCAAAACTGCATGGGAGGGCCCAAGAAAAGTTTTGCCCAGGGTCCAATCAATATTAAAGACGGCCCTGGATGTTGGTACGCAAGTCAGTGAGACAGGCATTGATGGCCTGTGACTTTGGGTTCAGCAATGCCCCGGGATTCCAATCAGTCAAGAGGGAGGAGTTATTCAGAGTGACTTTTCTTTAGCTCAACTTGGAAGTACCATGCAGATGGGAAGTAGTGGTAAAAAGGTAGCGGTAAAGCTGCAAGCACACATATAGAGATACAGACTGTTCTTGAAAAGTTCTGCAGATGAAGAAGTTATTCAGAGTGACTCTTTATCAATTATTCTCTATCAAATCTACTTTCATCTTCCCTGTTTGAAGAAATCACACAAAGTGATTTCCTATTATCCGCAAATGATTCTAGTTCTTCTATAAGAGACAGTGAAAAGATGATAATGCAACAAAAGAGCAAGTCCTTCTCCTATCCCAGATCATGTTACTTAACTACTTGAGGTCCGGGCCATAGCCGAATGACGGCTACAGCGCGGACCTCAATTTCCGGGAGGCCGTCATGGGACGTCCTCCCCTGTACACGCGCACCCTGCAGGGTGCGTGGTGTGCGCGCTGTGATCACCGAGTCACGGAGACTCGGATGATCACAGATCCGAGTAAGGGGCCGGTCCCGGCCCCTTACCATGTGATCAGCTGTCAGCCAGTGACAGCTGATCACATGATGTAAACAAAACCTCGGTGACCGGTTTCGTTTTCTCCTCACGCTGACAGCGCGAGGAGGAAAAAAAAGCCGATCACCTGCTTATGTCAAAGGGACATCGGTCCCGAAGAGGAAGGAGGCACATATGCCTCATCTGTGCCAACAAGTGCCATCTGTCATTGCCACCTGCCAGTGCCCACAGTGCCCACAAGTGCCACCTATCAATGCCCACAAGTGCCACCTATCAATGCCCACAAGTGCCACCTATCAATGCCAACCAGTGGTGCCAATCAGTGCCACCTAGCAGTGCTGCCATCAATCAGTGCCCATGACTGCCACCCATCAGTGCCCATCACCGTCACCCATCAGTGCCCATCACTGCCACCCATCAGTGCCGCCTCATCAGCGTACATCAACGAAGGAGAAAAATTACCTGTTTGTAAAATTTTATAACAAAATATAAAAAAATATCATTTTTTTTTTTTTTTTAATTCTGTCTTTTTCAATTTTTTTAACAAAAACTAAAAACCGCAGAGGTGATCAAATACCATCAAAAGAAAGCTCTATTTGTGGGGAAAAAATGATGTGGGTACAGTGTTGTATGACCACGCAATTGTCATTCAAAGTGCGACAGCGCTAAAAGCTGAAAATTGGTCTGGACAGGAGGGGGGTTTAAGTGCCCAGTAAGCAAGTGGTTAATAAAGCAAGAGAAAAAGCATTATGGACTGTGTTTTTAAATTTATGGGCTGCGATGGGTTGGGTGGTAAACGTGAATTACGGATATAACAATTTATTTAGCCACTCCTTCGGGGGTAAGCGCTTCATACGCATGTATAAATGCGATAAAACATGCGTGCATCCTTATGCGCACAAACACGCACACACATAGATACACGTATACATGAATGCGTGCACACAAACGCAGGCATGTACGCAAAATGTATAGAGGAAATAGTACATGATTCAACTAAATTAAAATAATATTTAATATTAACCGCTTGCCGACCAGCCGCCGCAGTTGTACTGCGGCAACATAGCTCGGCTGCGCGAATCACCGTTGTGTTACGTCGGTAACATAGACGGACACTAGGGGGCGCATGCGCACCGCCGGGGGCTCATGCGTGCCGCCGGAGGTGCGCGCGCGCCTCCCCTGCTCGCGCCCCGAGCCGATGCGAGTTCCCGGTGGTCTCAATCACCACCGGGCTCCTGCGATCACTCGGGGCACATGGAGAACCCAGAACTGTGTGTGTAAACACACAGTTTCCGGTTCTCTGAGCAGAGAACTGACAGATCGTCTGTTCATACAAAGTATGAACAGTGATCTGTTAGTTTCCCTGCACAGTCCCCATTGCCTTCAGTTAAAACACAAACTAGGACACACGTTAACCCCTTCACTGCCAGTGACATTTTTACAGAAATCAATGCATTTTTAATCGCACTGATCGTTGTATAAATGCCAATGGTCCCAAAAATGTGTCAAAATTGTCCGACGTGTCCGCCATAATGTTGCAGTCATGATAAAAATCGCAGATCGCCGCCATTACTAATAGAAAAAGAAATATTAATAGAAATGCCATAAAACTATCCCCTATTTTGTAGACGCTATAACTTTTGCGCAAACAAGCAATATATGCTTATTTCGTATTGGCCTAAACTGAGGGAAAAAAAATGTTTTTTTATATATTTTTTTGGGGATATTTATTATAGCAAAAAGTAAAAAGTAATGCGTTTTTTCAAAATTGTCACTCTTTTACCACCAAAAGAAAGCTCTATTTGTGGGGAAAAAAAGGCACTGTTGGACAATGTTGGACAAGAAGGCCTGGCTCTCGCAGTCTCTGCTCTTATTCGTCCCAAAGGTGTTCTATCGGGTTGAGGCCAGGACTCTGTGCAAGGCAGTCAAGTTCCTCCACCCCAAACCCTTGCTTTGTGCACTGCAGCTGTTTTTCAGGGGTTGGGCTTGGCCCCTTAGTTCCAGTGAAGGGAACTCCCAACTTTCTGGGAACAATTTGGGGATGGCCTGTTCCTGTTCCAACATCACTGCGCACCCATGCACAAAGCAAGGTCCATAAAGACATGGATGAGCGAGTTTGGGGTGGAGGAACTTGACTGGCCTGCACAGAGTCCTGACCTCAACCCAATAGAACACCTTTGGGATGAATTAGAGCGGAGACTATGAGCCAGGCCTTTTCGTCCAACATCAGTGCCTGACCTCACAAATGCGCTTCTGGAAGAATGGTCAAACATTCCCAAAGACACACTCCTAAAACTTGTGGACAGCCTCAATATAGAACCTTGTGGACAGCCTTCCCAGAAGAGTTGAAGCTGTTATAGCTGGAAAGGGTGGGCCAACTCAATATTGAACCCTATGGACTAAGACTGGGATGCCATTAAAGTTCATGTGCGTGTAGAGGCAGGCGTCCCAACACTTTATAGTGTATATATATATATATATATATATATATATATATACAGGGCTTTTTTTCAGGGGGAACCTGGTGGAACTCAGTTCCACCACCTCTGGTTCAGACCCTTTGGTGCCTGCTCACCACAATCACTTGTAAACACAGAAGTCTGGTTTCTGTGTTTACAAGGGACATCTCTGCACTCTGTGTGTAACCCCCATGAACTCTGCACTCTGTATGTAATGCAATCCTGATATTCCCCTTTAAGGCCCTTTGTACTGTTTGTAAAATATGACCATACCCACTATTTGATGTGATTTGGAGGGTGTGTGTGGGGAGGGGTTTTGGGGGGTCGTGGTTGAGTTCCAGCATCTATTGTTGGGAAAAAAAGCCCTGTATATATTTTGTGTGTATATATGTATATATATATATATATCTGCACAATAGACCTACTGTACAGTATGTTCACACACACAGATGGCAGCAGTCCTTTCTGCAGCCTGCTATTCTGGTGTGAAGATTTGATGCTGCCACTGGAGCAGAAACCAATGACAAACAGCAGTAAATTATGTATGTATGTTCAGATTAGCTTATTAGGCCTCATGCACACGGACATTTTTACAGCCGCTTTTTTGAGCATTTTTTGCAGCTTAAAAACGCCTGTCTATGTTAGTCTATGGCTTCATGCCCACCTAGGCGTTTTTGAGCTGCAAATGGCAAAGGCGTTTTTAAGCTGTAAAAAAAACCCAGGACCAGTGCGTTCCGTGGCGCAGCGCTAGAGCTGTAAAAACGCGGAAAAACGCTCAAAAAAAACGTGCAAAACCGCTAATGTAAAACACTGTAAAAATCGTGTTTTTAACGCCGCTTTTTCCAGGCGTCGGACCTAGCTTTACAGCACGTTTTTTAAAATGTCCATGTGCATGAGGCCTTAGTTTGACATCAGATTTAACTGGGCTTTAATGCCGCACTCCAGTAATTTATTCTTAGGTTTTGGATAAAGTGCACAAGTGTTAAAATTGTTTTCATCCTGTGACCCTATTAGAGAGAGTCTGTCCCTGCAACACCAAAACAATATTCCTGACCCATCCAGCAAGCAGTGCATTTATGTATGAGGCTATGGGATCAAAAGGAGGCAACAAAATGACCATGCCTAGCTTTGTTCTACAGGATTTCTGGATAGGAAGTTAGCTCAGTGTTGCCAACCGCCCGTTAATTTACGGGCAGCCCGTAAAAAGCACCCCATTTTCGGGGCGCCCGTGAATGCCCGTTACGGGCAGCCGGTGCCCGTAAAAAATATGGCTGCGGGCCGGCCATGCAACTGCGCATGCGCCGTTCCGAAGCCTGCAGGACTCGGGAAATATCGTACGAGCTCGGCAGGCCGGCGCATGCGCAGTAATGTAATGACGCCGCCTGGCGCCATTTTTGAACAGAAGCCGCCGGCCGCCGCTCGTTCTTCAGTTCTCGGCGGTTCAGCGGGGGGGAGCAGGAGGAGCCATGTTACCGGGCCCGGCCACGGCAGGACGTCAGTGAGTGAGTGAGTGACAGAAGTAAAAGCCTCTGACCATCTCCTGTGCTCGCAGCCTCTGCTCTGACCATGATCTCCTGTGCCCACAGCCTCTGCTCTAGCCTCTGACCATCTCCTGTGCCCACAGCCTCTGCTCTGACCATCTCCTGTGCCCACAGCCTCTGACCATCTCCTGTGCTCGCAGCCTCTGACCATCTCCTGTGCCCGCCCCGCAGCCTCTGACCATCTCCTGTGCCCGCAGCCTCTGACCATCTCCTGTGCCCGCAGTCTCTGACCATCTCCTGTGCCCGCAGTCTCTGACCATCTCCTGTGCCCGCAGTCTCTGACCATCTCCTGTGCCCGCAGTCTCTGACCATCTCCTGTGCCCGCAGCCTCTGACCATCTCCTGTGCCCGCAGCCTCTGACCATCTCCTGTGCCCGCAGCCTCTGACCATCTCCTGTGCCCGCAGCCTCTGACCATCTCCTGTGCTCGCAGCCTCTGACCATCTCCTGTGCTCGCAGCCTCTGACCATCTCCTGTGCTCGCAGCCTCTGACCATCTCCTGTGCCCACAGCCTCTGCTCTGACCATCTCCTGTGCCCACAGCCTCTGCTCTGACCATCTCCTGTGCCCACAGCCTCTGCTCTGACCATCTCCTGTGCCCACAGCCTCTGCTCTGACCATCTCCTGTGCCCACAGCCTTTGCTCTGACCATCTCCTGTGCCCGCAGCCTCTGACCATCTCCTGTGCCCGCAGCCTCTGACCATCTCCTGTGCCCGCAGCCTCTGACCATCTCCTGTGCCCGCAGTCTCTGACCATCTCCTGTGCCCGCAGTCTCTGACCATCTCCTGTGCCCGCAGCCTCTGACCATCTCCTGTGCCCGCAGCCTCTGACCATCTCCTGTGCCCGCAGTCTCTGACCATCTCCTGTGCCCGCAGTCTCTGACCATCTCCTGTGCCCGCAGTCTCTGACCATCTCCTGTGCCCGCAGTCTCTGACCATCTCCTGTGCCCGCAGTCTCTGACCATCTCCTGTGCCCGCAGCCTCTGACCATCTCCTGTGCCCGCAGCCTCTGACCATCTCCTGTGCCCGCAGCCTCTGACCATCTCCTGTGCCCGCAGCCTCTGACCATCTCCTGTGCCCGCAGCCTCTGACCATCTCCTGTGCCCACAGCCTCTGACCATCTCCTGCCCGCAGCCTCTGACCATCTCCTGTCCGCAGCCTCTGACTTATTCCTACATCATGTCTGCAGTCTCTGAGGGGGAGTCGGGAAAGGAGTCAAGAGTGGGAGCGCCGCCGGGATCATGGGGTCACGGGAGAAGGCAGACGTGTGTGGACTGTGGAGAGGAGACCATAGGAAAACCAGAACCACCAAGCTGGAGCCATCTGACTGAGCCCTGCACGATGCACCTGAGAGGAGGTCAGTGACAGCACCGCCAGGCCAGTCTAGGGGGGTTGCTGATGTAAGGGGGAGTGAATACAATAATGTAAGGGGCACTGATATAAAGGTTTCCCCCTAAATTAGTAACTCCCCTTACCTTAGTGTATTCACTCTGCGGAAGGTGGCCTCTGGTCACCAGAGTGCCCACCACAGCAGAGTTCCTGGCATTCCCCTTTACATCAAAGTCTGCAGGATTGCCCCTTACAGTGCAAAGGGGAACTCAATCTGCAGACCCTGATGTAATTGGGAACTCTGATGTAAAGTGAACACAGTGGAATCTGATATAAGGTGGTCTCTGGTCACCAGAGCCTCCCCTCTACATCTGAGTTCCCCCTTAGATCATGATCTGCAGCGTTCCCCTTTACATAAGAGTTCCCTTTCACTGTAAGGGGGATCCCTGCAGACTCTGATGTAAGGAGGGAACCTAGTGCTAGCTGGGTTATAGTAACCTGACCTTCATGTCAATGGAGAAATATGTTTTTTAACTTTTGTTTAGCTTAAACACATTGCTAATAGCACTAGCTATATGTTTATAGTTCAAATATGTATCCTTGTACTGTTTAGCACTGAAAATAGTAACTTTAGGTACTTTTTTGCAGCGCCAGTAAAAAATGCAGATCTGCCAGTAATTTTCATGATTTTTGCCAGTAAAAAAGTGGTGCCGTTTGTAAATTTTGTCATCCTGCCAGTAAATTTCACTTCAGGGGGTTGGCAACACTGAGTTAGCTCTGCATTGAAAAATATCCTGAAATGTTCAGATATTTACTTATAAGCATTATGAATGCATTCTTTCCATTAACTAGTTTATGAAGAAGATACCATTCCGGTATAGTGATCCTTGAAGGAGTTAACAGAGGATCCTTTTGTATTCTGGTTATCACAGATGCTGTCCTTGGCAACAGTGCTAAATGCCATCATAAGCCAAGTACAAAAACATGGATTCCTCTGTACCGTGTCTTGCTTTGTCCCTCTGATACAGGGAAGGAACAAATGAAATAGAAGGCTCACAGCACAAGGCCCTTTGCCTTTCAGAGTTGGATGTCACAAACTAGAGAATGGCTTTATTTAACGGAACATGATTGTAAAATGTCACTGAGCAACAATTAGGTGTGACCTTTTACCAAGGACTTGGATTGAATAGATATGGAGCACTCATATTATAAAAGGATTTTTACTTTCGTGCACTGTCACAATGTGGTCCTGATAGACTGGGGGTTTTGAGCGACTGTTAAAGCCAAAAATGATCATTTTCAGCGATGCTAATATGCACATGTACATCTAAGCAGACCATAATTTACATACAATTGCTGGATCAGCATCTCTCAATACACATTTTACATAGGTGTAAGGAAACTAGCAGAAATCGCCTGGCGCGCTGGTGCGCATGCGCGCGCACGGGAGACCACAGGTGCCCGTGTGCGCTTGTGCGTATGCGCGGCGCCAGGCGTACACACGCAGGAGCGCGCCTTAGCGCCAGTCGGCCATTTTAAAGGAGGCCCCAGCAACTGATCGGTGCTGAGTGGTCTTCAGCTGTGTCCCTGTTTCTCTAAACCTGTGTTATTCTGCCTGAATCCTGTTGCTGACCTTGGCTCCTGTTTACCCGGCTCTGAAATCTGCTATACCTGATCTCTGGTTCCTGATCCCGGCTTCCCATCTGACCCGTCTCTGCCTGATGTTCTGGTACCCTGCTGCCCGCCTGTTGACGAACCCGGTTATCCCTGTGATCTGGCCCTGCTGCCCAGCTTGGCCCAGCACAACTACCCGAGTGTCTGCAACTTCAGTCCTGCGACCAGCTGCGACTTCCTGCTCTGCAACTACTGTCCTGCCACCAGCTGCGACTTCCTGCAACAGGGTTCCTGGTCCCCATCTGCAGGCACTCGTGTGCCTCCTGTTCCTTGGCTCCTTCTGTTTCACTCTCAGCGGGACCTGGACTGGAGATACAAGAGAGGCCGACCTCGTCAATTCAGTCTCCCTTCAGGTACGTGACAATAGGTCTCTGGATTGCTGTGTAGCCATCATAGACATTGGGCAACAGGGCTGCCATGGGGGATACACAGCTACCAGAACTTCATGTTACTGACAGCCAATAATAAGTTCTGGTGATTAATTTAGGGTTCAAGACTACCAACTCGTTTGCTTAAGCTATGTGGCCAGGTCTTATTATATCATATTATAAAAGGATTTTATTTTCGTGCACTGTCACAATGTGGTTCTGGTAGACTGGGTGTTTTGAGCGACTGTCATAAAAGCCAAAAATGATCATTTTCAGGGATGCTAATATGCACATGTACATCTAAGCAGACCATACTTTACATGTAATTACTGGATCAGCATCTCTCAATACACATTTTACATAGGTCTCTGGATTGCTGTGTAGCCATCATAAACCTTGGGCAACGGGGCTGCCATGGGGGATACACAGCTACCAGAACTTCATGTTACTGGCAGCCAGTAATAAGTTCTGGTTATTAATTTAGGGTTCAAGAATACCTACTTGCTTGCTTAAGCTATGCAGCCAGGTGTTTATTGTTACTTTCCCTACACATATTGGCAGGTTAGCATACAAAGTAGATACTGTTCACCCACTTTGGGTTCAGAGAGTTGATATAATGACAGAACCCTGCCCTACTGTTCCCCAAAGAAACCCAAACTGAGTTTAACAGAGGAGAGCAACAGAAGTTTATAGCAAGTCCACTAAAAAGTATATTAAACTTGATAATAGATAAGAAGGCTGTCAGACTGATGAGCCACATTGTCACCACTCCAACCATTGTTTTTTCTACTGTTGTCCAGTATTATCTCCTACCATTGCCAGAAGTCAAATCCTGAAGGGGGAGTTTTGAGCCCCTGAAATGTGTTGGTTCGATCTTCTGATCTATCATCAAGAGTATTAAACTTTTACTGGACTTATTAAAGCTTGTGGCATTTTCATTCTTTATACCATATTTGAACTACCCCAGGGATCACCAGGGACACCACGTATGACAGAGAGCTGCCTCCTAAAGCTGGAGATTAAACTTAATTTTGATGTTGGTTTCCGGCACTCTGGATAAGACTGTGAAACTACTACAGCATTTTAGGCAAAAGTAAAAACTTTTTTTTATTAGAACTTAAACCCCTCTCAACTTTTTATTGTTGTCTGTGTCACTCCTGCAACTTCCCCCTCGAATCCTATATGGTACAACAAATGCAATATGGACAGAAAGTAAGGGGATCTCTTAATGGAACCCTAGGTTGCAGTCAAAACCCAGCAGGGCTTTGAAAGGTCCGATTCACATCTGTGTGGTGCGCTTTAAATATGTTGCCTTAGGTTGTGTTTTAGGTGCTTACCATTGAACTCTATATAACACTAATTTTGATAAAAGTGCATCAAACATGCAGCAAGTCGGATATTTTTAATGCACCACTCCCAAAGTGCACATAAAATGCACCAAAGGCCTCTTTCCCACTCTATCCAAAGCTGAAAAAAATTAAAAGTTTGCCTGATATACACGTTAAAGAGACTCTGTCACGCTGTGGATGCCTCACGGTGGCAAAGGGGAATGTTGACATCACTTCCTCAGTCATGTGACATTACATGGGCCTAGCAACTGGCTACTAGGCGCAAGCACTGTCACAAGAGGGTCACATTCTATACACGTTGTGACTGTACAATGCCTTGTTACAGTGTGAGAAGGGTGAATGGATAGCTATGGTTGCACCCATGGGAGCAATCTCAGGCTCTTGCAGACTGTCAGTGTATCTGTCTGCTTGTACCTCATATGGGCAAGCAGTTACACAATGTCAGGGAGCATGGATGAACTACCTAGAGTGCTCAACAGCGCCCTGGTAGTTCATTGAGAACTACAAGCCGTCGGCCACAAAGGCTGATGGTACTTGTAGTTCTCCCATTCACAGAACTCTGTGAATAAACCCGTTTTTTTAAACATTTTTGACAGCAGGTGTGGGGAGAGGATCCCTTGCCCGCTGTCACAATGAGGGATCGAGGGGCGGGGGGGGCTGCTGTAACAGTAACATGTTACACCCTGAATAACATGTTACAAATGGTGAATTTATCTTGAAAGTTTGACAAACAAACCTGGAAGCTACACCAGATGTTGCACTCTTCAGTTTTAGTAAAATGAACCATGTGCCTCTTTAATGGTTTATTGTATATAGTGCCATTATCTCCTGTGTTGTCCAAGGATTTAAAGAATGGTAGCGTACAGCGTTGGATAGACACTTTGGACAAAATGAAGTAAAGTTCTTTCAGATTCCTTTTAAGGTACTTTGGTTTTATGTTTTGGAGTAGACCAGGTTATGTGGGTTTATGATTTGGACCCATTCTAGCTCCATCACACCGTACAAATCTGCACCAGTCTAACAGCAGGTGATCTAAATGAGTTACAATGACAATGCCAGCAATATAACATCTGGGCCAGAGAGATAGATGAATAGACTGAGATTCACTCACCTGCCACCGGCTCCATAGCAGGAAATAGCTTACTGTCAACAGCAACACTTATATCATAGAAGATTTCTTCCTCGTCCCTGTCAGCGTCAAACTGGAGAGGAATAGAAAAGTGATCTTATTACTCACACATGTATTCACTCATCATATGCTCTGCGGAGTGCTCAGAAGATTGTTCTGTCTAACAAGACAGTTCTACAGCTCTTCCCACTCCCAGCACCTACACAAAATCTAAACCCATCAGAGGCAATGGCCATAGGCTAGGGAGCGCATTCAACGCGCACAATAACAGTTGCAGAGAAATCTGACTGAGACACCTGAGTTTACCAAGATGCTAAAAGCAAGTTTAAAGATGATCTCTGGGTCAAGACAGCCCAATTCAATATTTTATAGTATTGGTTTCCTTTATCAAGGCATTTGTATTTGTCTTAAAGTGGTTGTAAACCCTTCCATACACCCAGTGAAGTGACTGGTCTCAGGTGATAAACAGAGATGAAACAAATCCTCCTACATAAGTTGTACTCGTTTATCTGTGGCCCTCTCTTCTCTACATCCATTCAAAGTGCTGAATTATAAGGCTTGACTGAGCTGTCAGAAAAAAAAAAAGAGGGCAGAGAGTTGAAATCACACTCTACATTTCGTTGCAATTAAACTCACCATAGCAAGAGCCTGGAAAACCCTGAACCTTAGTTTTGAAGCAGTTAAAAATAGAGTGAATGATATCATGGTAAATGAGAAACTTACGGCCATATTGATGGACACTCATGATAAATTCCTCAGGATATGGCAACCCTGGGTGACTTACAATCGCCCATCAAGATTTGATCTAACGCTCCTTTCCCTATAACAAGCCCCCGTTCCCCCCACCCCAGGGTCCTTCCCTCCTTTCTCTCCTTTCTACCCCCTCCTTTCCCACTTTCAATTTCTCTCTCCTTCTCCTTATTCAGGCCCTCGGGCTTAATTCTACAAGGACTGGAAATTTAATATAACACACAAATTATTACATTCAGAGGTATTTTATCCTCTTTAAGGTTATTCAATTTAATCTGATTTTATTACTGGTTCTTTTTGTTTTTTCTTTATTTTATATTTTTACTTTATTTTTATTTTTTATTTCTTCATGTAACGTTATGTACTGCAACAACATCTCGTTTAGTATTCTTTAGTTATTCATGTATGTTTGCAATCATATTAATACGTACTGATACCATACCGCTACGCCAGAATACACGGGATGAGGATATGTCTTGGTATGTCGCCTGGCCTCGGCTTTGTACCGCCTGAGTCCCAGGCTTAAATCTTTGAACAATAGCTCCACCCGCCAGATACCGGCAGCCTTATACCTGTTAATTCATGATGTATCCATCACTGTTTTGTACTTTTCTGTTGATATATATTTTCAATAAAAACCTTTTGTACAAGAAATCACACTCTACAGAGCTCAGTGAGGAGAGCTCTGAGAGCTGATTGGAGGGAAAGGACACGCCCCCCTCTTCACACAGCACACAGGAACAGAGCTGAGGCTATCAATCAGCTGGAGCTCCTTCCGCTGTCACCATATTTCTTTTGGTGTCAGGAGAACTTGTCAGAAGTGATTCATGCTGACAGCAGAGGAACGAAGCAGCAGACAAAAGTGACACTTATGCCGCGTACACACAAGCGGACTTTTCAGCATCAAAGGTCCGACGGTCTTTCCAACGGACTTTCGACAGGGTTTCGACTGACTTTCGAACGATTGGACTTGCCCACACACGAACAGACTAAAGTCCGTTGGTTTGAATTTGATGACGTACGAAGGGACTAGAATAAGGAAGTTGATAGCCAGTAGCCAATGGCTGCCCTTGCGTCCTTTTTTGTCCGTCGGACTAGCATACAGACGGGTGGATTTTTCAACCGGACTCGAGTTCCAAATCTAAAGTCCGTCTGATTTTTGACAGAAAAAGTCAGCTGAAGGTCTGATGAAGCCCATACACGGTCGGATTGTCCGACGGATTCGTTCCGTCTGACCAGTCCGGTTGAAAAGTCCGGTCGTGTGTACAGGGCTTTATGTCCCGTACACATGATCGGACATTCCGACAACAAAATCCATGTTTTTTTTCCGAAGGATGTTGGCTCAAACATGTCTTGCATACACACGGTCACACAAATCGTGCCGGAAGTTCTGAACTTCAAGAACACAGTGACGTACAACACGTACAACAAGCCGAGAAAAATGAAGTTCAATAGCCAGTGCGGCTCTTCTGCTTGATTCCGAGCATGCGTGGAAATGTGTGCGTCGGAATTGTGTACACATGATCGGAATTTACGACAACGGATTTTGTTATCAGAAAATTTGAGATCCAGATCTCAAATTTTGTGTGACGGAAATTCCGATGGAAAATGTCCGATGGAGCCTACACACGGTCGGAATTTCCGACGACAAGCTCCCATCGAACATTTTCCGTCAGAAAGCCCGACCGTGTGTACGGGGCATAAGGCTACTTTCACACTGGGACAGGGGTGCGTCAGCGGTAAAGCGCTGCTAGTTTTAGCTGTGCTTTACCATCGTTTTAGCGGCGCTTTTGGGCCGCTAGTGGGGAGCTTTTAACCCCTGCTAGCAGCCCAGAAAAGGATTAAAAGCGCCCGTGTTGCGGCGCTGCCGAATCGCTTTTGCAGTCGCTTCGGCAGCGTTGCTCATTCGTTTTAATGGGCAGGGCGTTTTGGGAGCGGTGTATACAAAACCACCCCAAAGATGCTGCTTGCAGGACTTCTTTTCCCGCAAGCGCACCGCCCCAGTGTGAAGGCACTCAGGCTTTCACACTGGGGAGGCATGCGGGGCAGTTTTCAGGCGCTTTACAGGCGCGATTTTTAGTGCTAAAATGCCTGAAAAGCGCCTCAGTGTGAAAGGGGTCTTAGGGGTTTATTTACTAAAGCTGGAGAGTGCAAAATCAGACTCACTTTTGCAATGAAACCAATAAGCTTCCAACCTCAGCTTGTTCAATTAAGCTTTGGCAATAAAACCTGGAAGCTGATTAGTTTCTATGCAAAAGTGAGCCTGATTTTGCACTATCCAGCTTTAGCAAATAAACCCCTTAGTGTTCTTAATTAAGTACACATTATAGAGGCATATGCTTTGTTCATATTTCATGTCTGAGGTTTACAACTACTTTCAGTCAGTCTTGTTATCCACTCCGACCTGTCAGATAGCACAGCTGGGTCAGTGACCGTAGTTTTATTTACTGCAGTTAGGTAATACAAATTGGTCACCAACCTGCATACTACCTTGTGATTGGGCAGTTAAAGAGACGCAGAACACTGATGAGGTTATCATTCTGTTCTTGTTGCATGCTTTATTGACTGAAAGCACCTTGCAAAGCAAGAGAGCATTGATTGGCTCAGAGTGTAACCTTTCCCTCTTCCAGTCTGAGTGTTGTACAGAAAGCCAATAAGGCATACAAAGGAATTATTTATGTAGCTGTATTTAAAATACATCACACATGGATGAAAGTAGAAGTAAAAACTTTTTTTCATCGCAGATGTAGTAAAGGATACCTCTTTCTGAGACGACCTATTAGCAAAAGTATGTAGGCCACACCCACACCCACGCCCCCTTAAAGGCGAATTGTACAAAAAAAAAAAAAAAAAAAAAAAAAACTATTCCTTTATATTGTACTGGTTTTTGAAATTTAGAAATGCAGCAATTTAGCAATTGGATGAAAGGTTTTGTATTGAGAAATACTTTTAACCACGGAAGATTTTACCCCCTTCCTGACCAGAGCACTTTTTGCGATTCGGCACTGCGGCGCTTTAACTGACAATTGCGCGGTCGTGTGACGTTGCACCCAAACAACATTGATGTCCTTTTTTCCCACAAATAGAGCTTTCTTTTGGTGGTATTTGATCACCTCTGCGGTTTTTATTTTTTGCACTATAAACGAAAAAAGAGCGACAATTTTGGGGAAAAAAAGCAAAATTTTTTACTTTTTGCTATAATAAATATCCCCAAAAAATATATAAAAAAACGAATTTCTTTCTCAGTTTAGGCTGATATGTATTCTTCTACATATTTTTGGTAAAAATCGCAATAAGCGTATATTGATTGGTTTGCACAAAAGTTATAGCGTCTACAAAATAGGGGATAGATTTATGGCATTTTTATTATTAATTATTTTTTTTAATTAGTAATGGCGGTGAGCTGCGATTTTTTATTGTGACTGTGAGATTATGGCGGACACATCGGACACTTTTGACACTATTTTGGGACCATTGTCATTTATACAGCGATTAGTGCTATAAAAATGCACTGATTACTGTGTAAATGACACTGGCAGGGAAGGGGTTAAACACTAGGGAGCGATCAAGGGGTTAAGTGTGTCCTAGGGAGTGATTCTAACTGTGGGGGGGATGGGCTCGCTACAGCATGACAGAGATCACTGCTCCCAATGACAGAGAGCAGTAGATCCCTGTCATGGTGCTAAGCAGAACAGGGAAATGCCTTGTTTACATCTCCCCGTTCTGCTGCTCCATGACACGATCGCGGGCCCCCGGTGGACATCGAGTCCGCGGGACCGCTCACGGAGTACACGGCAGGGCACACGCCCACTATGTGGCCGATGTACATTGTCGTGCACTGGTCGGCAAGGGGTCAAATAGATAAATAATGCATTTTATACACAACTATATAGATCAGACTAAAATGAGGGACAAATGATGAGGAAGGAGGGACTTTATTCCAATTCAGGGACAGTTGGTAGCTGTTTTAACCCCTGTCAGGGGTTCAGTTGGGGAGATTTTCCTTCACCGTCTGTCCCATAGCCAAAACAGAAAGTAAGAGGAACTTCCTCTAAAGTGAGGAAATTCCTGTTTGTCGCCATAACTAGTGCCCTGATTGGAAGATTTCCCTTCTATTACTGTCCTGGGGACAAACCAAAATTTGGGATTTTGGTGATAATGGTACACAAGACAAATAGAGAGGGTGCATTGCCCTATGGGGAGCACATACAGCAATAAAAACCTAGTACTGAAAAACACCCTCCTGTGCTCAAGAGTTGTGATCAAAGTCAATTGATCCTCTCTGTTTCTGTTTCAGTTCTGCTCCAAAGTCTTGAATGCCAACCACACCTTGCTACCCTCTTAGGACTGCGGTAATCCCAATACACTGCACACTGTGAAAACAAAAGAAAGGGCGCACCAGCCTAGCTCATTATCCTCATATACCATTTATTGATAAAATAAAAGCAAATATACTCACTAACCAATGTATGAACAAGATCATCAATATAATCCAGAAACGGGTAGGCCAGAGACACTGCACAAACTTCTTATCATGGGAAGAAGCCACGCAGGTCCACAAAGGCTTCAAAAGGTATCCCCCACTTCTTCAAAGCCCTGCCATTTGTTTTCACTGTGTGCAGCAATAAAAACCTGACAGGTATCCTAATCCCTCTCCATTCGAAAACTAAGAAAAAAATATGTTTACCTTATAGTTTGTAGTCATGCAGCCTTAAAACCAGGGCTTTTTTTCAGCGGGAACACGGGGGAACGCAGTTCCGGCACCTTCACAACTGAATGTATTTTTGGCAAGGATTGCTGGGGTGTGCCGGAGGGTCTATTGATGCTGGCTGCTGGGGATCTGTTGTCATTGTTGGGAGTCTGTTTTTGTGTGGGGGGTCTATGGTTATTGGGTAGGTCTATTGTTGCTGGCAGGGGGTCTACTGTTGCTGGGAAAAATCTACTATTGAAGGAGAGGTCTACTGTTACTGGGAAAGATCTACTATTGAGGGAGAGGTCTACTGTTACTGGGAAAGATCTACTATTGAGGGAGAGGTCTACTGTTACTGGGAAAGATCTACTATTGAGGGAGAGGTCTACTGTTACTGGGAAAGATCTACTATTGAGGGAGAGGTCTACTGTTGCTGGCTGCTGCAGGATCTATTGTTGCAAGTGGGGTCTATTGTTGTTGGGTTGGTATTTTGTTGTGGGGGGAAGGTCTGTTGTTGTGTGGGGGATCTATTTTTGCTGGAGGGTCTACTGTTGCTGGGGTGGGGTCTATCAAATTCCATACAGATTACTTAGTAGCACAAAATGATACTTGGTTTTGTATTCTCTAAAAGGGACGATTTTGGGAAGTGGGTAGGGGTTGGAGCCAAGAGACAGTGCTCAGAGGTGGGTAGGGGGCAGAGACGAAGGGTGACTCAGGAGGAGGGAGTTCCTGCACCTACTTTCTGAGAAAAAAAGCCCTGCTTAAAACAAACCTTCTATGAAGATCCACATTTCTAATGGCCCCCTCTTCTCTTTCCTAAATACAAATAGCTTAAAAAAAAAATCATTGTGTCTCCGTATGGAGATGGCCATCTTACTAGAGGTGGGGCTTTACTTCCCAATGTCAGAACCTCCAGCAAGGAGAACAGTGAGCAACACAGTAGGGACATAACCAAATCTCAGTCCAGATCTTCTGAGACTAGCAGTCAGAGGCTGTGATCCCTTGTATCTCACACTGCAGCTATGAGAGTGTAAAGTAGAGGAGTGCCTAGGCACATTCTCATACCAGGAAGTCTGGAAGACATTCCAGAAAACATAGCAAAAAGTTGAAGTATACTAAAACAAAAGCATAATGTACACACTGGGGACCATGCTTGTGGAAGAAAAACAGAAGTCAGGAGTTGGGCTTGACAGATCTGCTTTAAAGTAAAGGAATCTTTAATTTCTTGAAAACAATGTTGTAAATTAGTTGTTGTAAATGTATGAAGGTTTTAAAACAAATTTTATCTCCATCTATAGTTTGTAACTATATTTATTAACATGGAGGAAGCCATACTTACTCTTTACACACACAGTCCTGGCTTCGTACTTTGTAGTGATAGACAAGAATTTTGCTTTACCGCTATTTCCCCAATGGCACCAATAATGGAGCACTTTTCCTTCCACTGATACAAACGATGGGGCATTATTCCTCCACTGGCACCAATGATGGGGCACTATTCCTCCCACTAACACCAATGAAGGGGTACTATTCCTATCATTGACAGAAACAAAGGGGGACTCTATTCCTCCCATTAACACGAATGAAGGGGCACTATTCCTACCACTGACACTAACGATGGGGCACTATTCCTCCCACTAATACCAATGATGGGACACTATTACTATTGGCACTATTACTATTGGCATCCTCCCACTAACACCAATGAAGGGGGAGTATTCCTACCACTGACCCCAATGATGGGGAACTGTTACTCCCACTAATACCAATAATGGAGCACTATTTCCCCCACTAACACAAATGAAGTGGCACTATTCCTTCCACTAATACCAATGATGGGACACTATTCCTCCCACTAATACCAATGATGGGCACTATTACTATTGGCTCTATTACTCTTGGCATCCTCCCACTAACACCGATGAAGGGGGAATATTCCTACCACTGACCCCAATGATGGGTAACTGTTACTCCCACGAATACCAATAATGGGGCACTATTCCCCCCACTAACACAAATGAAGGGGCACTATTCCTTCCGCTAATACCAATAATGGGGCACTATTACTCCCACTGGCACCAATGATGGGGCATTATTCCTCTCAATAATACCAATGATGGGGCACTATTCCTCCCACTCTTACCAATGATGGGGCACTATTACTATTGGCATCCTCCCACTAACACCAATGAAGGGGGAATATTCCTACCACTGACCCCAATGATGGGGAACTATTACTCCCACAAATACCAATAATGGGGCACTATTCCCCCCACTAACACCAATGAAGGGGCACTATTTCTCCCACTGACACCAATGATGGGGAACAATTCCTTCCACTAATACCAATAACAGGGCAGTATTCCTACCACTGACACCAAGGATAGGGAATTATTCCTTCCGCTAATATCAGTGATGGGGCACTATTCCTCCCACTGGCACCAATGATGGGGAATTATTCCTCTCAATAATACCAATGATGGGGCACTATTCCTCCCACCAATGATGGGGCACTATTCCTCACACTGACACCAATGATGGGGCTCTATTCCTCCCACTGACACCAATGATGGGGCTCTATTCCTCCCACTGACACCAATGATGGGGCACTATTCCTCTTACCAATGATGAGGCACTCTGCCTCCTCCTATTGACCACAGACGCTATGTCATTTTTTTTTTTTCAAACTAACTGCAAAGCCCGAGGCATTGTCTACTCCCACTAATGCTGGGGCATTTTCTACTCCCACTGGTCACAGTCTGGACTCTCTAAAGTCTGAAGAACAGTAAACTGGCCCATTTTAGAAGGTTACAGACCCCTGGTGTAAACAGAGAGGCAATTAATCACTTATAATCGTATCCTCCAACTATAGATTGAAAATCTCCTTCCCAAGGTGTGTCATATTGATCGATTCGGTTGTTGACTATAGATTGATCAATCACAAAAGAAAACGTCCATTTATCAAAGTGTGTATGGGCGCCATAAGTGTTTAGAGCTATATATCTTTTTAAATTTCCTTGCAATGACTCTGAAGAATCTTTCTATCCAACAGATCAGCATAAAAATATTTTCATAAATGCTTAGTACAAGTTGAATGAAGCAGGGAAAAAAAAGATAACCAGAAAATCCCAGGCCGCCCAGCTGCAGACATTGACAAAGAAGCCATGTGTTGCAATGGATTCATGCATAAATGCTGCAATCACGGGCTAATTCTTCCGGATGTGCTGCAGAAAGTCTGGTCCTCGTATACAAGAACAACAAGCTCTATTCTGTCCCTACAACATGCTGCCTCAGCACTTTTCACTTGCTGGGTAAAATGCTCTATTATGACAAAACTCCACCAGCAAGCGTAGAATAGGAAGTGAATAGGTTTCTAAATGGCTTTGATTTGCGGAGCGTATATTAATGCTTACTAAAAGAAGTCATGTCTATGGTGTACTGCGCCAGTCGCCTAGCAGATCTTATCCACTCCTCTTATCGGAGGGATACTTGGCTGACAGGTTAAAAGCATTCTATTACTTCTGCTGCCATTACTCTATCAAGTACAATTGCAGAGAAGCCCGGAAATTCATGAAAGCATGTGTTGCTACAAGCTGTGAATGTGATACCAAAGTCATGAAATGGCATGGAAATCGTAAATTTACAAATCAGTGCGTCGGCCATTGGTGGTAATTTACAGAAAAGTACTTAGCCAAGTGAACCTGTGTTCATCTTGAAAACAAAATTGCAATGGAATGGAGTTTACAAAATTTGAATTTTTTTGCTCATGACTGGAATGTTGATGTGAATGTGGCTTTACTTGGCTAAGAGAAAAAAAAATTGTACTTCTTTAGTAAATCAACCCCATTGCCATATTGTCATAGAGAATAGAATCACAATGAGACCTGGTCCATATGGGCATCCGGAGGGAAAGGTGGCAAAAGCAGGCAGCTGATCCATGGTTTTGACACCCCCCCAGCCCAACCACCCAATTAAAAAAACTTGTCAGAAGTCCCCCCGACATTACTCCGGTTGCAACCTAGCACTGGCAATATGGCCTCTTCTCCTTCCACTGAAGGTTAGACCCTTATGTGTCCACACTGACTTCTCTTCATCCCCCTTCTAAGCCCTGTTTTTTGATACGCCTCCTTAGTGACTTCAGACCTGGCAGACTGGCGTTACAACAAAGTTCTTTTACTGAAGTAGTTAATTTAGCTACCTAAGGTCCGCCCTATAGCAGTAATGCTGCATACACACGAGCGGACTTTCCGGCAGACTTGGTCCGGCGGACCGGACTCCGTCAGACAATTCGATCATGTGTGGGCTCCAGCAGATTTTTTTTCCCCCAAAAGTCCGACGGACCTGAAAATAAAACATGTTTCAAATCTTTCCGACAGACTCGAGTCCGGTCAAAAAATCCGCTCCTCTGTATGCTAGTCTGACGGACTAAAACCAACGCTAGGGCAGCTATTGGCTACTGGCTATCAACGTCCTTATTTTAGTCCGGTGTACGTCATCACGTACGAATCCATCGGACTTTGGTGTGATCGTGTGTAGGCAAGTCTGGTCATTGGGAAAGTCCGTCGGAAGTCAGCCGAAAGTCCGTCGGATAGACCGTCGGACCAAGTCTGCCAGAAAGTCCACTCATGTGTACGCGGCATTAGACTCACACGTAGGTCACGGCCACCCATTAATTAAAACAAAAGGAGGAAGGCTTCCATGGCATAATATCAGTTAAAAAGGCTTTATTTAAAAAATATAGATGAAACACTCACATGTGTCTCCCCGACATTAAGGTGTAAAGGCTCTATGAAATTTGTCGATCATCTCCGACTGCAAACCCAAGCCGCGAGCATGAGCAAACAAAGCGCGGCGACGTCAGCATCCTGACCCCACCCTACGCGTTTCATCATTCGACGTCCTCACGAAGAGGAAGGACGCGTGATGCCATTGCGCCATCTTTATAGTGAGAATACTCCCACTCAACCCCATGCTGTATGTTACAATCAACTTACATTGAGTAAAAACATGATAAACCTCTTAATCTATTGCCAATGGTCTTTATGCTTTGTCAGTATATATACTCCATCAGCACTATTTCCTTACTTCACCAATGTGCTTCCACTCCATTCAGTTCACAATAAAGAGGAAGTGTCTCCAATATTTAGTAAATACTGTCTGGCCATTGCGCCATCTTTATAGTGAGAATACTCCCACTCAACCCCATGCTGTATGTTACAATCAACTTACATTGAAAAAACATGATAAACCTCTTAGATTGTAAGCTCTAAGGAGCAGGGCCCTCTGATTCCTACTGTATTAAAGTGTATTGTAGTTGTACTGTCTACCCTCAAGTTGTAAAGCGCTACGTAAACTGGTGGCGCTATATACATCCTGTATAATAATAATAATAAACATTTTAATCTATTGCCAATGGTCTTCATGCTGTGTCTGTATATATACCCCAACTCCATCAGCACCATTCCCTTACTTCACCAATGTGCTTCCACGCCATTCAGTTCACATTAAAGGGGAAGTGTCTCCAATATTTAAGGAGTTACTCTAGACGACCCTAAAAATCATGAAATTAACAAATCTAAAAATTGTATACATTTCTTTCGGATATCAAGGGTATGTATCTTCTGTTACTATGTGGCGTATATTCACATTGGACCATTACATATCTAGAGGAAAATTCTTAAATATATTCCCCATCTATATAGCCCATATGGTTGGTTGGTCCTCGGATTACGATAACCAATAGTGAGTGTAAACACCTACTTTTAAATCTCTGTCCCTGCATGTCACATGAAATGAATGAATTGTAATATCTGTCTACAATGGCACAGAGCAGAGCGTGTGCTTTACATGCAGCATGCACATACAGTAATGCCCCGTACACACGATCCGAAAGTCGTACGTAAAATGCCGCATTCGAAACGATCGTACGATAATCGGATCGTTAGTACAGAGCTTTCGAGAGCCGATCAGGACAGTTCATCCGATATTATTCTATCGGACATGCACGGAAATTTTTTCCGTACGATGCCAGATCGTACGATTTTCGTTTAATCGGTACAGCTATCGTTCGAAAATGCAATACAAATGCATTGCAACACATGACATCGCTTCCGAATTTTTATTCTGTCGTACGGGAATTTTCGGGACTTTAGTAAACTCATCAGATTCGATGTGAGATTAGCATGCAAACAAAAACGGACGATCATTCGTCCGATATTCGGATCGTGTGTATGGGGCTTAAGTAAACCATACTCCCCAGCCCTAAGAAATATGGAGGTCTGTTTACGTATGTCAGCATAAAACATCACTGATACCATGAGATTATCGGATGAATGATCGTTTTTTTTTTTGCATGCTAATCTCAGATCGAATCTGATGAGTTTACTAAAGTCACAAAAATTCCTGCACAACGGAAAAAAAATTCGGAAGTGATGTCATGTGTTGTAATGCATTTGTATTGCATTTTCTAACGATAGCTGTACTGATTAAAAATTGTACAATCGGGCATCGTACGGAAAAAAATTTTGTGCATGTCCGATAGAATAATATCGCATGATCCTGATCGGCTCTCGAAAGCTCTGTACTAACCATCCGATTATCATACGATCGATTCGAAAGCGGTATTTTCCGTACGATTTTCTGATCATGTGTACGTGGCTTTAGACATACAGACAATAAAAATGAAGATCTTTCCCTGCCTTGTGTAACTATACCAACTGCCTCTACAATTCTAAATTGCACATTTGTGAGCCCGTGTGTTCTGTACATAGTACATGCACCGTGTATGGCATATACATTATTCAAAAGCGATGTCACTCTGCATAAAATATCCTCATTTGTCATATGAAGACAGGCACTGTGGATAATAACAGCACATCAATAACCAAGTTACATCTTCATATCGACTTAGCAAAGTAAAAAAAGGCAATTTCTGACACCGATCGCACGCTTAGAGAAATTAAGGTGAAAATTATTATGAATGGTCCTCTAGAGAAGTGTCATCTTCCCACAATAACAGGATTAGTCGGTAACTGAATATAATCACATCAGAGGTTAAATGGCATTTAGTGAGTTATCAGGAGCTCTTGGGGAATGATTGGTTTCCTCCGTGGTAAAAGTTATATTTACCACCTTCCGAAAGTGGAGCACCAGAGGATTTAGGTAGATTATATTGGGTTATTAACTATTTATAGTAATGTAGATACATAAATGGGGCCATAAAATAGTAACAGAAGATATGGAAATGTAGACACCTAAAAGGAACCATAAATTGATAACAGAAACATAGTCATAGCATCTCAGGGACTATAGGGACTGTTTAGAATTGGGATCAGGGTCTGGACACCTACCACCAACTCAAGGCTGCTGCATAAGTAGTACAAAATGGAGCTGTGCTAAAATTAAATGTGAAAAAAAACAGCAACAAATGAGCCAAAGTGTTAAACACTAGTAAAAAGGTATAAATCATTCCGAAGTGTGGAGGCAAACAAACCCCAATACTAATACCCTGTGAGTGTAAACATATACATGAGAATAGACAAAAATCGATTATCTTTACCAGGCATGTCCAAAGTCCGGCCCGCATTCTGGTTTGATGTGGCCCCCACTTGGAATTTGCATATATATATATATATATATATATATATATATATATATATATATATATATATATATATACATCTGTGGCCCTCTTTGAAAAAAAGTTTGGACACCCCTGATCTATACAAATGAAGTGTATACAAGATGGGTTAAAAAACCCAAAAAAAGAAAAATTATATAAAAATTGAAAAAACAAAAAAAGTGAGTCCATGTGATGTGAATTATCCAATGGAAAAAAACTACAAAACAAAAAACAACAAAAAAGTCCATGCAGGTAATATACTCAAAAAACAAAAAAAACAAAAAGCAACAAAATAGTCCATGCAACATGTATAGACTTGATCACGGTGAAAAATCAATTCAAACCACCAGAGAATAGTACAGGGAATAGGAAAGGTGCCTCCACCTACAGCCACACTGCCGCTTACTGGAACTGAGTGGTCCCTTATAACAGGGGACCCAAGAACGCAGATGGCTAATAACCCAGCCGGGGGTCTCAATGGAAGACAAGCAGCTCCTCACCTGCAGCAGCGATACACTTAATGCAGTCAGATAGTGAAATCCCCATAAAAACAGAAGAATGCTCGCATAGTGTAAAACCTTATAAACGTTAATAAATAAAAGATGAATGGACACTTACAGCATCATAGAGCAAATAGGGCAAAGAGAATAAAATCGAGCCAAAATCGAGAACAACCGTTTGTTCCTTCCGGGACTGGTGCAGCACGCGGTGACGTCAGCACGCTGCTCCTCCCTACACGTTTCGTCACTACAGCGGACGTGGTCACAGGGTGCTGCATAAGTACATCACAATTACTCTTTTTCTTGCGATTAAAGCTGTACTCCAGCCTTAAAGTGGTTGTAAAACCTCTCATATACAGTGCCTTGAAAAAGTATTTATACTCTTTGAAATTTTCCACATTTTGTTATGTTACAGGCAAAAATGTAAATGTATTTTTTGGGGGATTTTATGTGATAGACCAATACAAAGTGGCACATAATTGTGAAGTGGAAGGGAAATAATAAATGTTTTTCAAAATTGTTTACAAATAAAATATGTGAAAAGTGTGGCGTGCATTTGTATAATGTAATGTAAACAAAAAGGCTTTAATTAAAAAATCCATTAGCATGCTGATGAGCTGAGGGAGGAACCAGATACAGCAGAATAATAATAATATAATATAATATAATAAGTAAATAAGTATAAGTAAATGAATATTCAGCTTTAACCCCCAACTAGGGGTGAAACGTTTCAGGGAAAGAATCATGTCGAGGGGGGGGCTGTGCATTGCAAGCCATGTTATTGCTACAATAAAGCTGACTGGGAAAAAAAAAATCTTTAACCACTTCAGCCCCGGAAGGATTTACCCCCTTAATGACCAGGCGATACAGCATTGCTGCTTTAACTAACCATTGTATGGGCGTGCAACTCTGTACCCAAATAAAATGTGTTTTTCTTTTCCCATAAATAGAGCTTTCTTTTGGTGGTATTTGATCAACTCTGCGGGGTTCATTTTTTGCTTTATAAAAGAAAAAACAGACCGAAATTTTTTTCTGTTATAATACATATCGAATAAAATGTAAAAAAAACAAATTTCTTCATCAATTAAGGCCAATATGTATTCTGCTACATATATTCCCAATAAGCGTATATTGATTGCTTTGCGCAAAAGTTATAGCGTCTACAAACTGCGGGATAGATTTATGAACTTTACATTTTCTTTATTATTTTTACTGGTAAAGACGGCGATGAGCGATTTTTTGCGGGACTGCGACATTGCAGCGGACAAATCTGACCCTAAGTGGCACTTTTTTGGGGACCAGTGACACCAATACAGTGATCAGTGCTAAAAGCTAAAAAAAAAATGCACTGATCACTGTATAAATGACACTGGCAGGGAAGGGGTTAACATCAGGGGCGATCAAAGGGTTAACTTTGTTCCTTGAGTGTGTTTCTAACTGTGTGGGGGATGAACTGACAGCAGTGGTGGCTGGTTGTTTTTTGGGGGGGCAGCAAACAACCCCCCCCCCCCCCCCCCGTGGCACCTCAACCACCCCCCCCCCCCCCCCCGCTGTGTTTTCCGGTCCAATGACACTTACCCAATTGACGGGCACATCGAGAATCATCGGGCAGGGGACAGGCTGCGGCAGGCATCTTGCAGCGTCTTCTGTGTCCTCTTCCCTTCTGAGATCACAACGGCTTCCGCCATGCGTCTCCTCCCAGGTGTCCAATAGGATCGCCTAACCTTTCAGCCAGTCGGGAAATGGGTAACAGACCCGCACTTCGTGATTGGCGAAGAGGCAATTCAGTGTTAGAAAAGCAAATATTAATTTGCTTTTCTAAGACATCTGGGTGGACTCCAAGCGCAATGCTCTGCGCCACGAGTCCACCTTTTTTGAAGCCTATTAAAGCCTATGGCTTTTAATCAGATGCTTAAAAAAAAACCACCCCCGCTGCTGTAATTCAGGCGCCCGGCATCCAAAAAGGGGCCGGACGCCTGAATAGGGGGTGGCAGCGGCAGCCATGGATAGATTCATGCAATGCATGAATCCATAGTTCCCAACTGTCCCTGAATTTGAGGGACTATCCCTGATTTGGAGCAATGTCCCTCTGTCCCTCATTCCTCCTCATTTGTCCCTCATTTTGGTCTGATCCATATAGATGTATATAAAATGCACTTTTTATCCATCAAAAAGTGTTCCCCAGTGCTAAACCTTTCATCTGATTTCTAAATTGCTGCATTTGTAAATTCCAAAAGCCAATATAAAGGAATAGTAGTGTTAAAAAAGCACTTGTGGGTTTAACCAATCTTGTTTTTTTGTACAATTCTCCTTTAAGGGGGCGTGGCAAGGGGTGTGTCCTATGCCTGCATACTTTTGCTGATAGGTGTCCCTCATTCCCATCTTAAAAAATTGAGAGGTATGTGAATCTATCCATTACTAATATATGGGGTGGCGAGGATAGAGGGGGCCGCGCCCGTGCGGCCTTAATGAACAGGCCGCCCCTGACTGACAGGAACAACACAGAGATCGCTGTTCCTGATTACTAGGAACAGGCGATCTCCATGTTCTCCCCTGTCAGAATGGGGATCTGCCTTGCAGATTCCCATTCTGCCTCTCTGTGAAGCGATCGCGGGTGGCCGGCACTATCTATCACATGAAACAATATACAAGTACGTTGCAATAGAGCCGCTCTGTCGCGGTATATATGCGGTGGGCGGTCCTTAAGTGGTTAATGGAAAGCGAAGTGAATATTGCCTACACTTGATCTAAGCACACATGGCAGCTTGTGCTCAATTCCCCACAGACCCTAACCTGCTTCCAACTCTGGGATAGGCTGATATAACAACAAAACTTCAATATGACCCATGCACAATGCCAATGCATGTCCTTGGTATATAGCCCTTTAGCCCTACTGCAAACAGCTTGTAGCCTACTTATCTCAGTATTTCTTGAATTCTAAACAGTTGCCCAGCATCCACTAATGCTAACCCCTGGCTCCTCAACAGCACCTACTTTAAAGTGGTGTTCCGGCCGAAATGATACTTTTTAAATAAAAATACCCCTATAATAAACAAGCTTAATGTATTCTAGTAAAGTTAGTCTGTAAACTAAGGTCTGTTTTGTTAGTTTATAGCAGTAGTTTGTTATTTTATAAACTTACAGCAGGCCGTGGCCATCTTAACTGTGGGCATCTGAAGCCAGACTGTATTTCTTCCTGGATCTCATCCTTGCAGATCTCGCACATGCTCAGTGCAGCACAAGCAGTGTAATAGGTTTCAGGTCAGGTTTCCTCTGACAACGGCAGTGTCAGAGGAAGTTGCCGCCCCTTCCCAGAAGGCATTGCAAACAGGAAATGATGCGATGGGCCACGGCCAGGGAGGAGGAAGTGAAAAATGAATACAGCAGATATATAGTAGGTGCTGAGGAAAAAAAAAAATATCCAATTTGTTTACAGTGCGCAGTTTAGTGAGGGATGCTGAAGAGTTGTAAAAGTGGGTGGAACTCCACTTTAAGCCCATTATTACAACAAAATTCTTCCTTTGCTTACATTTATCTTCAAACCCATTATTCCACAAGGTTTAGGCAATTGAAAAGATGTTTCCTGTTGGATTTTCTAAAACTCTCTCACAATACGCCTTTCCCTTCAGGATCAGCACTTTTCCTCCAGGGAGGAAGTGAGAGATTAATGTCACTCTATTTCTTAGGAATTCATTCAGCTACTTAAAGGTCAAACGTCAGGTGAGTTTCTTCCTTTAAAATGTATATTCTTCTATACCATACAAGGATTCCCTTGCTTCAGTTCTATAGAAACTCTACCACTTTTTTAACCGCTTCAGCCCCGGGAGATTTTACCCCCTTCCTGACCAGAGCACTTTTTGCGATCCGGCACTGCGTCGCTTTAACGGACAATTGCGCGGTCGTGTGACGTTACACCCAAACAAAATTGACGTCCTTTTTTCCCCACAAATAGAGCTTTCTTTAGGTGGTATTTGATCACCTCTGTGGTTTTTGTTTTTTGCTCTATAAAAAAGAGCGACAATTTTGAAAAAAATGCATTATTTTTTACTTTTTGCTATAATAAATATCCCCCAAAAATACATAAAAAAAATTTTTTTTCCTCAGTTTAGGCCAATCGTATTCTACATATTTTTGGTAAAAAAAAAAATCACAATAAGCGTATATTAATTGGTTTGTGCAAAAGTTATAGCGTCTACAAAATAGGGGACAGATTTATGGCATTTTTATTATTTTTTTTTTACTAGTAATGGCATCAATCTGCGATTTTTATTGGGACTGCGACATTATGGCGGACACATTGGACAACTTTGACACATTTTTGGGACCATTGGCATTTAAAGCGATCAGTGCTATAAAAATGCATTGATTGTTGTAAAAACATCACTGGCAGGGAAGGGATTAACACTAGGGGGCGATCAAGACGTTGTGTTCCCTGGGAGGTGATTCTAACTCAAGGGGGAGGGGACCATGTAGAGGAGATGACAGATCGCTGTTCATACTCTGTATGAATAGACGATCTGTCTCTTCTCCCCTCAGAGGACTGGAAACTTTCGCCCAGCCGTACCATTCTGCCGCAGTACAACTGCGGCAGCTGGTCAGCAAGTGGTTAATACATCAGATGTAGTCAGAAGGGGATCTGTTTTTTTTTTTTTTTTTTTATGACTAAGGCATTGAATGGCTGAACCATAATTTGGACAAAAAAATGCTACAGTGGGGAAAATAATTATTTGATCCCCTGCAGATTTTGTAAGTTTGCTCACTTACAAAGGAATGAAGGGTCCATAATTTTTTATCACAGGTGTATTTTAAATGATAGAGACAGAATATCAACAAAAAATCCAGAAAAAACACGATACAAATGTTATAAATTCAGTTGCAGTTCAGAGAGTAAAATAAGTAATTGATCCCCAAGCAAAACGTGACTTAGTACTTGGGGGAGAAACCCTTGTTGGCAAGTACAGAGATAAGACGTTTGTTGTAGTTGGTTACCAGGTTTGCACACATCTCAGGAGGGATTTCTGTCCACTCTTCTTTACAGATCTTCTCTAAATCCTTAAGGTTTCTTGACTGTCTTGGCAACTCAAAGTTTCAGCTCCCTTCATAAATTTTCTATAGGATTAAGGTCTGGAGACTGGCTAGGCCACACCATGACCTTCATGTGCTTCTTCTTGAGCCACTCCTTTGTTGCCTTGGTGGTATGTTTTGGGTCATTGTCATGCTGGAAGACCCATCCACGACCCATCTTCAGTGTTCTGGCTGAGGGAAGAAGGTTCTCATCCAAGATTTTACAATACATTGTCACATCCATTGGCCCCCTTAATGCGACAAAGTCCGTCTATACTTTTAGCAGAGAAACGACCCCAAAGCATAATGTTTCAACCTCCGTGCCTGACTGTAGGGATCTATACTCACCTCTATGCTGCAGCATCAGTGTGATGCTGCTGTCCTACGTTGGCTCCGAATCGACCAAGAACTGAGCGATCACATGACTGCTGATTGCTCAACTCTCGGTCTGCTCAGAGCAGAGAGCAGTAACTGTCAGTTACCACTCTCCACTCTGCTTCTCTGCCGTGCACTGAGAGGCGGAGCCAGCTGTCAATCAGGTAGCAGGGTGGACAATATTGTCAGGATTCTCCCAGAGCCTGGAGCAGCTTTGCCACATCAGCTGATAGCAGGCAATAGTCCACTGTCAGCTGGCTCTGGGTCATAGAGAGCAAAAGTAAGTGCACTCCTGTGACCCGCAAGAAAATTATGCCTAAAAAAGTTTTGGCTGTACTTCTCATCTAATGTCTCATGACAATGTTTCTTTAAGGGCCCCCATGGACCTATGCATTGTGGTATTGTGCAGTAAAACATGCTGTGTGGTGCAGTGTCATTTATTTAATTTAGAATGGCACCAAAAAGCTCAATAGGTGCTAACAGACGTGTGCTGCATTTAAAGTATAACTAAAAGCACATTTTTTTTTTTTTTTTTTTTTTTTTTTTTAGTTTTGGACAGAGAGGAGGATTAGAACATCTGTCAGTTTTTACTGCTGCCTGTGCCGTGATGGGGAGATTCACCCTCTATCTGTCCTGTTTACCATTATCATTGAAAGTAAAAGAAAATCCCAATTTTTGGGTTGTCATCAAAAAAGTAATAGAGAGGAAATCTTCCAATGGGGACACTAGTTCTGGCATAGCTCCCAACTGTCCCTGATTTAGAACAATGTCCCTCTTTCCTTCTCATTTGTCCCTCATTGTGGTCTGATCTATAGTATTGTATATAAAATGCACTCAAAAAGTGCTTCCCAGCACTAAACCTTTCATCCAATTTCTAAATAGCTGCATTTGTAAATTCCAAAAGCCAATATAAAGGAATAGTAGTGGTAAAAGAAGCCCTTGTGGTTTCAACCAATCATTTTTTTTTCCTTCTGTAGAATTCTCCTCTAAGGGGGGTGTGGCAGGGGGCGTGTCCTATGCCTACATACTTTTGCTAATAGGTGTCCCTCGTTCCCATCTCAGAAAGTTGGGAGGTATAGTTCTGGTGACCAGGGAGTCCCAAAGGATTCCCTTATTTGAAGCGATTTCCTCTCACTTCCCTGTTTTGGCTATGGGACAGGAAGTGAAGGGGAATCTCCCCAATGGGACACAGATAGCAAAAAATTATAGTTCTACTTTAAAAATGCTGCAGGTCTGGTTTTAGGTCTGTTACCATGCATTGAAAATGAATTAGCTATTAACGCTCGTGTGATCGCGCACTGCAACATACTGCAAAATTCTTAACAGGGGGGTCGGCAAGTGGAGAGTAGAGAAAAGGGGGAATGGTAGGGGAAGTTTAGGTTATTGGCTAGTCTAATTAAATATAATGCCAGAGTATACTGTAGTTTAAATGGGTCTGACCTGTCTATACATAGATCATAAAAGCATAGCTCCCAACTGCCCCTGATTTCTGTGGACTGTCCCTGATTTGGAGCAATGTCCCTCTGTCCCTCTTTCCTCCTCATTTGTCCCTCATTTTGGTCTGATCTATATAGATGTACATAAAATGCATTTTTTATCTATCAAAAAGTGTTTTCCAGCGCTAAACCTTTCATCTGATTTCTAAATTGCCGCATTTGTAAATTCCAAAAGCCAATATAAAGGAATAGTAGTGGTAAAAAAAAAAAGCACTTGTGTGTTTAACCAATCTTGTTTTTTTGTACAATTCTCCTTTAAGGGGGTGTGGCAAGGGGTGTGTCCAATGCCTGCATACTTTTGCTGATAGGTGTCCCTCATTCCCATCTCAAAAAGTTGGGAGGTATGATTAAAGGCTAAAGGTTTTGGGTGATTTTAAAACAAAGTGTGAGAATTTCAATCTCTATTACTTTTTTTTTCGTTTTTTGTATGGGAATTTTTTTTTTTTTTTTGTATAAGATTTTGCTAATACTGAAGAAAATACAATTGATGAAGGAAAAGAAAATCATACAATGAAATGAATTTCTCTGTGGATGTCGTAACTATATGAACTAACCATAGGATCTATCATGGAGACACCTGGAATAACAGAATAGAATCAATATTATTCCAGCAGGAAAAAAGGCGGTACAGTAATGCACAGATTGTGTAATATGGTATACTCGGGGACACATGCCCCCCTTGTCCTATTGATTATAGAGTGAGGTGGCCATTCCTTATAAATAGAATTCTAGTGACCTGCTTCTCAGAAAAAAAAACGTTTCCCTGGGGGGTGGGTGCCTGGCTGGTGATTAAAGAACTTGTATGTGAATATTCCCTTAATATAACAACACCTGATTTATTATCCTTGCTAAGTTATGAAGTGTTTTTAGCATTCTGCTATTTTTATCCCCCTTGCCAAGAATTATTAGAGACACTATAATCCATCTTTTTTACCAGTAGTAGAAACATAAATGTCATAAACATGATCAATTCTGAAGTCTGGCTTCACATTTATGCATTGTGCTAAAAGCATGATATAACCCTGTGTGGTAGTCTGTGGTACTATTCTGTTACAAAGCAACATATAGTAGGTGCTTTTGGACCCGACTACTGCACACCACAATGCACAACATATTTCTGGATCCCCAACTAGTAATACTGCAGGCCAAGGATTCCCAACTCCGCCCCTCAAAATTTCTCTGCCCACTCTTGGAGCAGCCCGTTTTATTTTGGGATATAATTCAGACTGGCTCACCTCTGTATAGTCCATCTTTAGCACTAAACGGGAAAACTAGACTACCACGGCTAGGAAGCAGAGAGCAATTGGCAAAGAGAAAGACCCACAAAGTTGTACCTTTAAAGCCCCCCTTAAATCTAGATCAGTGGTCTCCAAATTCCTAACTGGGGACTAGATTTATCCAGCCCTTAGGGCACTATTCCTCCAAATGACACCAATAATGGGATATACTTCCTGCATTTGACACCACAATGGGGCACTATTACGCATACTAATACCAGTGATGGGGCACTATTCTGCCTACTAATACTAATGATGGGGCACTATTTCTCTCACTAACGCCAACAATGGGGCACTACTTTCCCAGGGCTGTTCAGGCTATCAATGCAGGAATGGTTACATAGTTTTATTTTATTGTCTTGTTTAGTTTTTTTTTTTATATGAGGGCACTTTTTATACTTTTTATAATATGGGGACACTTTAATATATTTATATATATTACACACTTTTTGGTATAATTAAATCCTATGTGGTAAATGCATGGTTAGAAATTATGATCAATAATGTGTGGAGTAGAAATGTAGCTTCATTGTGATTTGTTTTACAATGACAATAAATCTGATCTTATCTTCTATTCCTTCCACTGACACTAATAATGGGGCACTATTCTTCCCACTAATACCTATGATGGGGCACTATTCTTCCTACTAATACCAATGATGGGGCACTATTCTTCCTACTAATACCAATGATGGGGCACTATTCCTCCGACTAATACCAATAATGGGGCACTATTCCTCCCACTAATACCAATGATGGGGCACTATTCCTCCCACTAATACCAATGATGGGGCACTATTCCTCCTACTAATACCAATGATGGGGCACTATTCCTCCCACTAATACCAATGATGGGGGCACTATTCCTCCCACTAATACCAATGATAGGGGCACTATTCCTCCCACTAATACCAATGATGGATCACTATTCCTCCCACTGATACCTGTTCCTTTCACAGACACCAATGATGGGGCACTATTCCTCCCACTAATACCAATGATGGGGCACTATTCCTCCCACTAATACCAATGATGGGGCACTATTCCTCCCACTAATACCAATGATGGGGCACTATTCCACCCACTAATACCAATGATGGGGCACTATTCCTCCCACTAATACCAATGGTGGGGCACTATTCCTCCCACTAATACCAATGATGGGTCACTATTTATCACACTCATACTAATGATGGGGCACTATTCCTCCCACTAATACCAATGATGGGGCACTATTCCTCCCACTAATACCAATGATGGGGCACTATTCCTCCCACTAATACCAATGATGGGGCACTATTCCTCCCACTAATACCAATGATGGGGCACTATTCCACCCACTAATACCAATGATGGGGCACTATTCCTCCCACTAATACCAATGGTGGGGCACTATTCCTCCCACTAATACCAATGATGGGTCACTATTTATCACACTCATACTAATGATGGGGCACTATTCCTCCCACTAATACCAATGATGGGGCACTATTCCTCCCACTAATACCAATGATGGGGCACTATTCCTCCCACTAATACCAATGATGGGGCACTATTTCTTCCACAGACACCAATGATGGGGCACTATTCCTCCCACTAATACCAATGATGGGGCACTATTCCTTCCACTAGCCACAATGATCGGGTACTATAAACCCCCCCCCATACCAAGGATCAGGCTTAGTTTAGTCCCACTGGCCACAGTCTGGGCTCAGTTTGAAGGACAGTAAACTGCTCTTTTGTTTAGAAAATTTGTAGACCCCTGATCTGGATGGAACTGTGATTTTAAAGTGGAAGTACTGTTTCAAAATAAAAACTACATATATTTGCTTATACTCAAGGATTTAACTAAAATGTGATTGCTGACTGTGGGGTACACACATAGCAGTCATATTTATTTCAAAATACTTTACTTTAAAAACAAATTTTCTTGCGTTCCTAGACTCAATTACTGGCCAACTGGGAAATCCTGATATATTAAACCTTAAAGGGGTTGTAAAGGTAAAAATTTTTTCACCTTAATGCATTCTATGCATTAAGGTGAAAAAACTTCTGACAGAACCGCCGCCCCCAGGCCCCCCGTTTTACTTACCTGACGCCTCGAAAGTCAGCTTCGCGTTCCCGACATCTGTTCCTCCGCTCACCCTGGCCGCTGATTGGCTGCAGTGGATGGATTGAAAGCAGCGCAGCCATTGGCTCGCGCTGCTGTCAATCACATCCGATGACGCGACGCGCCGGGGGGCGGGGCCGAGTGATACAGCGAGCGGCTATAGCCGCCGGCTGTATCACGGGAGCGCGCCCGCAAGCACTCACCACCGTGCGAGGGAGCTCGCATTAAGGTGGTGAATGCTTGCGGGGAGGAGCTGAAACAGCCGCCGAGGGACCCCAGAAGACGAGGTTCGGGGCCACTCTGTGCAGAACGAGCTGCACAGTGAAGGTAAGTATAACATGTTTGTTATTTTAAAAAAAAAAAAAAAACACCTTTACAACCGCTTTAACTGAAAAATGTACAAAACCACACAGATTCCAAACTCCCACCCTTTTCCACACACATTTAGAGGGTAGATCTGGAAAGAAAAGTTTTATAATGTCCTAAATAAATAGAGGTTTATCGGAACGATATTCTTCCCATATTGTATGGAGAAAAAAAAAACAAGTGTCAAAATAGGGAAATGTGCAAAATGGACCACGGTATCAAGCTGTCAATCAGGTAAAAACAATACATCCGGAAAGTATTCACAGCGCTTCACTTTTCACAAAATTCTACAAACAATACCCCATAATGACAATGAGAAAGAAGTTTGTTTGAAATCTTTGCAAATTTATTAAAAAGAAAAAAATCCCATGTTTATAAGTAGTCACAGTCTTTACCGTGATACTCAAAATTGAGCTCAGGTGCATCCTATTACCACTGATCATCCTTGAAATGTTTCTACAACTTGATTGGAGTCCATCTGTGGTAAATTCAGTTGGTTGAACATGATTTGGAAAGGCACACATCTGTCTATATAAGGTCCCACAGTTAACAGTGCATGTCAGAGTACAAACCAAGCCATGAAGTCCAAGGAGTTGTCTTTAGACTCCCAATGAGCACAGTGGCCTCCATCATCCGTAAATGGAAGAAGTTTGAAACCACCAGGACTCTTCCTAGAGCGGGCCTCCAGGCCAAACTGAGCGATCGGGGGAGAAGGGTCTTAGTCAGGGAGGTGACCAAGAACCCGATGATCACTCTGACAGAGCTCCAGCATTTCTCTGTAGAGAGAGGAGAACCTTCCAGAAGAACCACCATCTCTGCAGCACTCCACCAATCAGGCCTGTATGGTAGAGTCGCCATAAGGAAGCCACTCCTCAGTAAAAGGCACATGACAGCCTGCCTGGAGTTTGCCAAAAGGCACCTGAAGGACTCAGACCATGAGAAACAAAATTCTCTGGTCTGATGAAACAAAGATTGAACTCTTTGGCCTGAATAGCAAGCGTCTTGTCTGGAGGAAACCAGGCACCACTCATCACCAGGCCAATACCATCCCTAGAGTGAAGCATGGTGGTGGCAGCATCATGCTGTGGGGATGTTTTTCAGCAGCAGGAACTGGGAGACTAGTCAGGATTTAGGGAAAGATGAATGCAGCAATGTACAGAGACATTCTTCATGAAAACCTGCTCCAGAGCGCTCTGGACCTCAGACTGGGGTAAAGGTTCATCTTCCAACGGGACAATGACCATAAGCGCACAGCCAAGATAACAACAGAGTGGCTATGGGACATCTCTGTGAATGTCCTTGAGTGGTCCAGCCAGAGCCCGGACTTGAACCCGATTGAACATCTCTGGAGAGATCTGAAAATGGCTGTGCACCGACGCTCCCCATCCAACCTGATGGAGCTTGAGAGATCTTGCAAAGAATGGGAGAAACTGCCCAAAAATAGGTGTGCCAAGCTTGTAGCATCATACTCAAAAAGACTTGAGGCTGTAAATGGTGCCAAAGGTGCTTCAACAAAGTATTGAGCAAAGGCTGTGAATACGTATGTACATGGGATTTTTTTTCAATTTTTTAATAAATTTGCAAAGATTTCAAACAAACTTCTTTCTGTTGTAATTCTGGGGTATTATTTGTAGAATTTTGAGGGAAAAAAAATGAATTTAATCCATTTTGAAATAAGGCTGTAACAAAACAAAATGTGGAAAAAGTGAAGCGCTGTGAATACTTTCTGGATGCACTGTATGTAAAACCAAAGACTGAACTGCTAACAGTGCAGATCGCATTCTATCTGTGCTGAATTGATAAACTCCTACCACTTCATTTGAATCTAATATTGTCCTATATGCTTGGTTTTATCTGGCTATCAAGGTATATCCAGATAACTGCAGCCTCCTGTCAGATGATTCCATACTATGAAACTTCTCTCTCATTTTCCATTGTGTGATGGAAAGGTTGCACTGGGCTCAGAGACAGAGGGACCTGGGAACACAATGTCCTGCTATTTTAACAAACTGAGATTTAGAGTAGTTCGGAAAAGTAAGCTGCCAACTCTAGAATTTAAGCTAATGGGACAGCTAAGTGCAGGGAATGAATGCCAAAATGTGCATTAGTCTGTCAACTCTGTGCCCTAAATCAGATTAAAAAAAAAAAAAAACACACACACAACAAGCCTGGACTAAATTATTGCAAAAATTTGAATATTCTCTCAGAAATAATTCCTGTGCAAGCTTACTTTTGAAAGATATATGCTGCATCTCCTCCTTTTTTATTTTTACCTACGATAAACTCTCTCATATTGGCACTTTACCAGTTCTGAGAGTGAAAAACCATGCCCCCATTTTTTCCCCTACATTTCCCCTACATTTTCTCCTACATTTTCCTTATCTCCAGTGATGTGGATGCACAAAAGCTTCACATATTGCTAAGGTCGCAGAGGCACTTGTTATTTTACCCTCAATCCAATTCATCTGAGATTCAAAACACCAATGGCCAGCTCTACAGCAATTAGCAATACATGGGGATTTTGTACACACAAGCCACCATGACACTTCCCACTGGGACGTAGTATTTGGCTTTCCAGAGCAAAGCATGCAGCCGCAGACTGAAAAAAAAACCCCATGAGGAGGAGGCAGACGTATTCTCCACAAGATCCAAATTTCCTATTCTCCACAAGCTCCAAATCTAGGTTGGGTTTACCAATTAGATGGTCCTTTGAAACCTACTCAGTTGTGAGCCACTATGTTGCACCTTTTACATCCCCTACAATTTATTTGTATCTTCTTAAACCACACAATACTACACTATTGAGGGCTCTTCTGCCTTCTCTCTGTTTTCTTTTACATTTGTTTCTGCTATATAAATTTTGCGAGACAAGTAGAAATATGAAGATTCCTCATCTATGGGGCTCTGCTATTTGACATTGCTCTGAACCCTTATACAGTGTACATACGGTCGGAATTTTTGACCGGACTGGTCCGACGGACCGAGTCCGGCGTACAATCCGATTGTGTGTGGGCTTCATTGGACCTTCAGCGGACTTTTCCAGTCGAAAATCTGACAGACTTTAGATTTGGAACATGCTTTAAATCTTTACGTCGTAACTCTGCCGGACCCAGAAATCCGCTCGTCTGTATGCTAATCCGACGGTCAAAAACCGACGCTAGGGCAGCTATTGGCTACTGGCTATCAATTTCTTTATTTTAGTCCGGTCGTACGTCATCACGTACGAATCCGTCGGACTTTGGTGTGATCGTGTGTAGGCAAGTGCGTTTGTTAAAAAGTCAGTCGGAAGTCCGTTAAAAGTGCGTTGAAAGTCCGTCGGAAAGTCTGCCCGTGTGTACGCGGCTTTAGGAGACAACTTGTAACATCAGACAGGTGACCGGAAATCAGCCATCATACATAACATAAACCGAGACCCTTGATCATTAAAGTGACTGTAAACTTCAGACATAAAATATGAACAAAGCATATCCCTCTATAGTGTGTACTTGTCTCAATCCAGAGCAAGTGTAATTTCTGTCTGCTGCCCCATTCTTCTGCTATCTGCATGAGTCACTTCTGGCAAACTTTGCTGACACTGAGAGAATAAAAGGTTACAGGGGGGTGATCTCCAGACCGTGAATGCCAGCCTCAGCTATGTTCCTGTGTGCTGTGTAAAAAGGGGGGGGGGTCATTTCCCTCCAATCAGCTCTCAGAGCTCTCCTCACTGAGCTTGCAGAGTGTAACTTCAGCTCTCTGCTCTTGTTTTCTAACAGCTCAGACAAAACTTTATAAATCCTGGACTTTGAATGGATGTGAAGAGAGGACTGCAGATAAATAGGTACAACTTATGCAGGAGAATTTGTTTAATCTCTATGTATCAACTGAGGCCAGTCACTTCACTGGGTATATGTGAGGGATTACAACCACTTTAAGCTGGCCATACACTGATCGAAATTTGGCTGGTTCAGCAGGGACAAGGTAATATATAATCAGTGTGGGGCCGTCCCAGCTCAACAGAAGTTGATCATTTGATCAACCACTGTTAAAGGGACTTCGATGTTCCAGCAGGGACGGGAGGTTGCTCTCTCCATCTTGTTTGATTGGTTGGAGGAAACGGTTAGCTTTTTTTCCTTCAACCCACTGACTAAACAAAAGTAACCACGTATAGCCAACTTTTAATTGGTCAAGAGCCGCTTATAGGGGTACTGAATGGTGGGGTCTATGTCAAGTAGGCTAAGTGGGGCCCCATGATTTCTAATGATGGCCCTGCTTAGATTGTGGTGGTTTGTAAATAAAAGTTTTAGTTGGACTTTACAGGAGAAGTACAGCCAAAGCTCATTCGGCTGTACTTCTCATGTGGATCACAGGAGTGCAGTTCGTCCTGCACTCCTATGACCCTTTATCAGCTGTTGGCTGACATCACAGAGCTGGTCCAGGCTTGGGCAAGACCACAACCATATGGTCAGGATCCGTCCACATGCCTGGACCTGCACCAGGGGCGGATCCAGGGAGGGGGGGGCAACAGGGCAATTGCCACCCCCGAGAAATCTGTTACAGGCCGGGCGGGTGAGCTCCGCGGGTGGCTCCGAAAGCGGGCGGCTCCGCGAGCGGGCGGCTCCACTGTAGGCAGATAAGAGAGGGGGCGGCTCCGCGGGAGTGCCGGGCAGCTCCGTGTGAGGGCGGGCAGGCAGGTGGGAGAGAGAGCGGATTGGCCGGGCTGCCGGGTGGCTCTGTGTGTGGATGGGCGGGTGAGACTGAGGTTAGGTGTATGTGTGGGGGTGGCTGGCCAATCAGCGAGCCACTGGGCAGGGGAGCAGAGAGATGACATCATCTCTCACCGCCCCCACATCTCTGCATTAACTTCCGCCCTCACTGTGCAGGTAGTGTGGGCAGCAGGGAGATTACATTATCTCTCTGCTGCCTGTCTCTGGGACAAGGAAACAAGAGACAAGCAGAACACCACCTTACCTGGCACGTGACAATCCACATCTGGTGGCAAGTGACAATCCGCATCTAGTGGCAGATGACGTGGCAAGTGACAATCTGCATTTAGTGGCAGATGACGTGGCAAGTGACAATCCGCATCTAGTGGCAGATGACGGGGCAAGTGACAATCCACATCTAGTGGTAGATGACGTGGCAAGTGATAATCCGCAATGTGTGGCATATGACGTGGCAAGTGACAATCCGCATCTAGTGGCAATTGACGTGGCAAGTGACAATCCGCAATGTGTGGCATATGACATGACAAGTGACAATCTGCATCCAGTGGCAGGTGACGTGGCAAGTCACAATCCACAAGGTGTGGTAAGTGTCAATCTGCATCTGGTGGCAGGCAAGTGACAATCCACAAAATGTGGCAGGCGACGGTGGCAAGTGACACGCTCGGGGTTCCCACAGATTCTGCATTATGGTGAGTTGAATGATTTCATTTTATATTACAATGTATTAATAGAAATAATGCGCTTCAATCATCCTGACACCATAACAACCATGGTGCCAGGATGATTAAAGCACCAACAACAGCCATTTCCCCGATAAATTGTCCGCAAAAAAATTTTTATTTCTGGCAGTGCCCCTCCCGAGACTAGGCTCTGGATCCGCCCCTGACCTGCACCCAGCTCACCAAGCCGCAAAGAGCCTGAGCCGGCCACTCCCGCCCCCTCCACAGCTCAGCGCTCCAGTGAGTGTGGGGGGGGGGGACAGAGCAGAGAGCTTTTTTCTCAGGGAGCTGTGGGAACCGAGAGATCAGCGGTGTTTGATAGACCTGTGCACAACGGAAAATTTTGTTTAGTTTTGTTGTCATTTGTAAAATACATAATTTCGTTCTGTTATATTCGTTATGTTACGTTAATTAGTTTTTGGATAATTTATTATTTCTGTAGAGTGTCGATATTCATTATACTGAATCTCGAATCATATTGAATTCATTTGTTATATCGGCTTTAAATTCTTTCGTATTAGTTGAAATTCGATATTTATGTATGTATATTGAGTCGTGATAATGATTCCTAGTTTGGAAAGTCGTTTGTTAATTGAATCTATTAACACACAATGACAATATCTCTTCTCCTCTGCTCAAATACAATACAACACCCTTGTCACTCAGTTCTCAGGAATGCACTTTGCCAGTAATCCAACCTCCAGCACAAAATTAACCAGCTGATTGGATTGTAAGATTTACTTTGAGTTGACCTTTTGTTTCATTAGATCTTTAAAGAATTACCGAATCATGTTGAAGTCATTCGTTATATCTGCTATAATTTCTTTTCTATTAGTTGAAATTCGTTATTTTTTTATTCGGACATTTGGATGCATCCGAATGTCCGAAAGATGCAAAATTCGGACGAATTTTGATTCCTTACGAAACGAATTGCACATGTCTAGTGTTTGATCGGTCGGTCTTAGAGCCGGCGGGGGACAGATGCAGCATTGGACCGATGCCGCATCCACCTAGGTAAGTATGATCTTTAAAAAAATAAAGTATTCCTATACTTTTTTTTTAAGCTAACAAGGTGTAAAAATAAAAAAAAATAACTTTCATAAGTAAGCCTTTAGAGTTAAACTAACACTGAATATTCAGATTCTTGCATCAGCCCAGTCGTGACCGCCGTTAAATGTACAATTTTTGTGTCTGATGGAATGTGCTTTTAATAGGCATGTAGCAAAAACAGATTGGTTTATACTGCAGACTATTCCACAAATTCCAATTCATGTCGTTGTTTAACGTGGAATCTTGCAACACTCTATCAAGGTCTTCTAGCTGCGGGTTCCCATGGCAACAGTTGCTTAAGTTAACATAGTTATCAACATGCAAAATGACTATTTCAACCAACATGGTGTGCTCCCAACCTTTGTAGAATCCCCATAGCTCCTCTTTAACCGCCAGATAAAAAAATGGAGATAGCAAAACTTTGGAAAGGACTTGGTCAAAGTCACATGGAGGGTCAGGGACCCTGTAAGCTGTAGGACGAGTCAGGCAAGGACTGTATAATTATGTTTAATGTGCTTTACATTGCACCAGATGATATTTGGAAAGTCAGCTTAGTATTTAAATTGATGCATTTCACTCAACCCTATATGTTTAATGAGATTTAGAACCGTTCAGGGGAGCCAAAGCCAGAGACAAGTCAAGGAATGCAAGTTCAATCTAGCCTGTAAATGGAAGCTGCTTCTATTAGTGAGTAGTAATTATCGTTGAGAAAATGATTTATCAGGATTCCCATGGTTCTCAGGGTGGTCTCAGAAAGTTCACAGTTCTTTAAAGACGGATCTCGTGCAGTAACGGACTACATTCTCCATCTTGTAAAAGAAAAAAAAAATACAATATATACAGCAGGTAAAAAAGGTATTGAACACATCATAATTTTTCTAATTAAATGTATTTGTAAAGGTGCTATTGACATGAAATGTTCACCACATGTCGGTAACAACCCATGTAATCCATACATACAAAGACACCAAAACAAATAAGTTCAGAAATAAGTTCAGAAATGAAGTTATGTATAATAAAATAGAATGACACAAGGACCAAGTATTAAATACATTTTAGTTAGCGTCTTCAATATTTTCCCTGTGTCATTCCATTTTATTACACATAACTTAATTTCTGAACGTATTTGTTTGGGTTTCTTTGTATATATGGATTGGATGGGTTGTTACCGATATGTGGTGGAAATTTCATGTCAATAGCGCATTTAGAAATATACTGTATTTACCTAGAAAAATGGTGACATGTTCAATACTTATATATACACACACACATACATACACACATACACACACACACGCAGAGATCAGCCATAACTTTTTGACCACTGACAGGTTAAAGAATAGGTTTACCTTTTGTGACAGGTTAGCGAGGGTGAGTTGGTTTACAATTGGGCATATAGTTGTGCCACATCCAGTGTTTACAAGAAACGCAACAAGAAAAAAAATGCACAGCTGTGGCATTCGCAGACAGCCTCTCCTCTTGTTGCGTTTTTCTTACCACACAAATAGCAACGCAGCCAAGTCATTTCTAAGCACCACTGTGCAGGGTCCTTTCCTGCTTTTCGGCCCCAGTGGGTCCTCTGGCTTCCCCTCCTCCGGGTTGGTGTTGTGTGGGCGTGGGGGAGCTGGACCAGCACATACGGGCCAGGCATTTTCCTGTTCTTGAGGTATGCCTGCATATTGAACTCTGTGGCTCAAGCAATTTGGAAACAACTTCTCTTGGCACCTCTATGTTTTTAAACAATTGTGACTTCCAGTCTATAATACTGAGTTTCTTGTTTAAACTATACCCCTGAAGAAGGAGGATTACATTTTCACTCCAAAACGCGTTGGGTACAGGAAACACTAGTCCGTTATATGTATTCTGATTTGTATGATAACACTGGAATGTTTATTCTCAACATGTTTTTTTATTAAATGTGTATTTTTCATATTTCAATAAATACTTTTCATATTAGAATATACCTTTTTACCATTTTGTGCCTTAAAAGTCCGCCACCTGGGGATCTTGTTTCATTTTTTGTAACAGGTTACGCCCATATTCAGGGTGTAACATGTTAGAAATGCACTGGCCCCCTGCACCCCTCTGATCCCCCATTTTGACAGTGAGTGGGGGATCTTCTCCCCTCTGCTTGCGGTCACAATCTAAAATAACGTGGCTGGGTGAGCAGAGTGTTCTGTGAATGGGAAAACTACAAGTACCGTCGGCTTGTAGTTCCCACTGAACTACCAGGGCACTGTTGATGGCTCTTGGAAGTTCATTGAGCTTCCTGTTAGAGTGTAACTGCCTGCCCATATTGGAGGTATAGGGAGACAGCTTCACAGACAGTCTGCAGGTCTGTGGCATTACACCAACAATCTGCTGATCGTGGGTGCACTGCTTTACAGGTCCTTCACAAAAAAATATAAATGCATATTTTTTTAACTGCAAAAAATCGGCATTTATAATTATTTTTTTTAAAGTGAATTTATCCTTTACATAAATAACATTGATTATCTCGCTACAATGGCACCTGAACATTGGTGGGATGTATTAGGTAGCAAGTAAACTTGTTGCTCCTGAAGTTGATGTGTTAAAAGCAGAAAAATGGTCATCGGAGTTTGTTGTGGCTGCGTAGCCACAGAACAGTCAGGGTGCTCATGCTGACACATGTCCTCAGCCAAAAGTGCCTACACAAGGGGCATGTGAGCATCAGAACCAAACCACAGAGCAATGGAATAAGGTGGCCTGGTCTGATGAATCATGTTTTCTTTTACATCATGTAGATGGCCAGGTGTGTGTGGGTCGCTTACCTGGGGAGGAGATGGCACCGGCATGCAGTACAGGAAGAAAGCAGGCAGGCAAAGCCAGTATGATACTTTGGGCAATGTTCTGCTGGGAAACTGTGGGTCCTGCCATTCATGTGGATGTTACTTTGACACGTACCACTTACCTAAACATTGTTGCTGATCAAGAACACCCCTTAATGGAAACGGTATTCCCTGATGGCAGTGGCCTCTTTCAGTAGGATAATGCGCTCTGCCACACAGCAAAAATGGTTCAAGAATGGTTTGAGGAGCACACTATTTTCCAGATTTCAATCCAATCGGACATCTATGGTATGTGCTGGAAAAACCAGTCCCATCAATGGAGGACACATCCTCCACAATGGAGGATCTGAAAAACCCCGGAAACCACTGTCTCTGATGTAGACACAGGCAGGTACCAGCAACAGGTCTGTACGGCTCCAGCCCCTGAGATGCAATATATCTCTGGGTCTTAAAGCCCAGGAAACTCTCTGCTCTACCTTCCTCTGAAAGGGGTTCTTGTGGCTCTTATAGTTCACAGCTGCATTTAGCTCCGCAGAGCAGCTCTCCTTGCAAACTACATTTCCCCATGTTCCATGCAGATGCATCATAGTTATTCTAGTCCTTTCTGTCTCTCCAGCTTCCCCTAGTGTGTGTAGGGGAGACAGCAAAGTGAGTGGGATAGAGAGATGTAAACGAGGGATAGAGAGAGGTAAAGAAGCAGCCGCACCAGCGCCAAAGCAATGTCATACATGCCAGGAGCCTTCGTGGCAATTTTTTTTTTTAATTTGAAGGAGGGGAGGAAAGGCTTTCTTGGTAAAGCACACCCTCCTGCCTGCATGCCTGAATTAAAGGCAGATGGATCCCAGGAAGTAAATGCTACATGAGTCATCTGCCCTTACTCAAGATGGCCGCAGCTAGAAATGCTGGGGGGTGGGGTCAAAGTGAGTTCTAAATTAAATAAAGCATGGAGACATGGATGGATGGGTGAGTTTGCTGTGAATATTAAAATGAATTAAATAGCATTTTCAGTTTGTGGTGCTCAGATACAGTTTAGTTCCACTTTAAAGGAGAATGCCCAGAGGCAAAAAATGACTCTGCATGTCTGGTTCTGGAGACACATAAGCATTCTGGAGCACTGAGGACGAAATGTACAGTGCCTTGAAAAAGTATTCATACCCCTTGAAAAATTCCACATTTTGTCATGTTACAACCAAAAACGTAAATGTAATTTATTGGGATTTTATGTGATAGACCAACACAAAGTGGCAAATAATTGTGAAGTGGAAGGAAAATAATAACTGGTTTTCAACATTTTTTACAAATAAATATCTGAAAAGTGTGGCGTGCATTTGTATTCGGCCCCCTTTACTCTGATACCCCTAACTAAAATCTAGTGGAACCGATTGCCTCCAGAAGTCACCTAATTAGTAAATAGAGTCCACCTGTGTGTAATTTAATCTCAGTATAAATACAACTGTTCTGTGAAGCTCTCAGAGATTTGTTAGAGAACCTTAGTGAACAAACATCATGAAGGCCAAGGAACACACCAGACAGGTCAGGGATAAAGTTGTGAAGAAGTTTAAAGCAGGGTTAAGTTATAAATAAAATTCCCAAGCTTTGAACATCTCACAGAGCACTGTTCAATCCATCATCGGAAAATGGAAAGAGTATGCCAACTGCAAACCTACCAAGACATGGGCAATCATCTAAACTGACAGGCCGGGCAAGGAGAGCATTCATCAGAGAAGCAGCCAAGAGGCCCATGGTAACTCTGGAGGAGCTGGGGTATTTAGCGGTATGAATACTTTTTCAAGGCACCATAGTGTACCCATAATCAGGGTAATTATATTATTTTTCCCTGAGCTGGACTCAGGGAAGGTATTCGCACACAATTTTACCTGAAGCCCTCTTACCAAAATGATTTCTTTTTATTTACTAATAAGTGTTCATTATTTTGTCTAGTTTAGTACACCAGTTGATTTTTTATATTAGCAGATCTTCCAGCTTTAGAATCTTTAGAAACCAAAAACCCCCTTCACAGGTTGCATTTTGACATACGGCTAAGCAATTAGAAGCTATTGAAAAGTGTTTTGTTTAAACCAAAAAAAAAAAAGAGTTATTATTTAAAATGTTCTTAGGAATTAAATGCAGCATAACTAAAAACACACTTGAAGTTGGATTTTTTTGTATTCAATTCAACTGAGACTTCTAATCTTCTAGCAAAAACCCCTTTAAGATCTTAATTTATTCAAATCACGGGTATCATTATTTATATACTTGTACAATCTCTAACCCACTCACTAAATTCTCATATACATTTTAAAAGGTTACTTTAATTTCAGAAGTTCCTTTCAATTTCTTTAGATATGCAGCTTTTATTCAGATAATACTTGGTGATCCTGTAATGCAGGTCCTTGTTTAGGCACTTATGAGACAATTGTCACATGTAACTCAGAATTGTGCCCATGCAGTATGCCACATGTGACCCAGGTGGAGGCTACAAACAGCCATGCTGATGCAATGATGGTACTTGAAAATTGACACTGCTCACACCACTTGCCGAATGGGCACCGGTAAAAATACATCATTACTTTGACATTAAATAGGGCAGCAGCTAGCTGCCATAGCCCCAGTCTTGTACATTACTATGGGTGATTCTACGTTGGATAAAAGTGGATCTACCTCTAAAAGAGAACACTTTTAGATGTGCGGGAGAGGTGCCCCCGATGCTTCCAGTCGTTTCCGGCTTACAGGAGCCAACGGTAAAGCTCGGAAGCAATCCGATTCAGCCGTTTACTGGGCAGAAAGTTGAGTGAGGGCAAGATGGCCCCCACTTGTCTCTACGCCTTTGGAGGACTGGAGCGACCTCGGCTGTCACTTCTGGTTCTTGGGCCAAAACAAATTATTTTTTTTATTTTTTTTTAAAGACAAAATGCAAATATAAATTATTTTCTTTTCCCCTCAAAGGTAAATGAGAGATCTGCAGTCTTTTTAACTTCATATCTCTCAATAGGGAGGACCTGTCATCCTTATTTCTATTACAAGGGATGTTTACATTCCTTTTAATAAGAAGAAAAGCAATTGTAAAAAAAATACAGTAAAATAAAATAAAATAAATAAAATAATAAATAATAGAATAAAGTAAAATAAATAGAGAAAAAAAAGTTAAGCACCCCATCCCTCCATGCTCACGCGCAGAAGCAAACGCATACACAAGTTGTGCATGCACATGTATCGCCGCGATCATTAGAGCGAGAGCAATAATTCTAGTGCAAGACCTGCTCTGTAACTCTAACCGGGTAACCTGTAAAAATGTTTCAAGTGTCGCCTATGGAGATCTATAAGAACCGTAGTTTGTCGCCTTTCCAAGAGCTTGCACAATTTAAAAACATGACACGTTAGGTAGTTATTTACTCGGTGTAACATCTTTCATTCACAAAAAAATTGGGCTAGCTATTATGTTTTTTTTTTATTTTTTTAAATGTATTAATTTCTCCAAAGAAATTGCATTTGAAAGACCGCTGCGCAAATACTGTGTGACATAAAATATTGTAACAATCACCATTTTATTCTATAGGGTCTCTGCTAAATATATATATATATATATATATATATATATATATATATATATATGTTTGGGGGTTCTAAGTAATTTTCTAGCAAAAAATACTTAAACTTGTAAACAAAGTCCCAGAAAAGGCCTGTGGTTAAAGCCCAACTCCAGAAAACTTCAAAATTGTTCCCAACACCTGGGCTGTGCCCACACTGCAAGGGTTAATTCATCGTTTAGGTCTAGGGGACAGAAGAAAGAAGATCTACTCACCCGATCCTCTGCTCCTGCATGCTGCTAGACCGGGCTCCACAGCATCTACACTCCCACACTCCAGCAGTCCAAGGCCCTGACATTATCAAGACCATTGCAGGGTCCAAGGGACAGTCCACTGCTGGAGTGTAGAGGAGGGCCTACTGCCAGGGGAGCAAGATCAGGTGAGTTAAAGTGCAAAAACCCTCCTCTAGAATAAACAAGCAGTTAACCCTTGCGATGCAGGGCAGGCCAACTGTAAAGGGATACATTTGAAAGGGTAACTCCACTTTCATGGGAAAAAAAAAGCAATTAAAAAGAAAATAATATAGTGTATACAATTGCGACACAAGTCATATTGTAATTGAATGTCATTAAAAATTTCCTTTACTTTTCAATTTGCAGCGCTGTAATTTTCTGTAAAGTGCAATGCAATATGGCTACCTGGAGGTGTTCTGTACACAGAATGTATACTCACCTCCCCCCAGAAACATAATTTCCTGTTTATGTTATTGGCGCACTGATTTTTCCAGAAGTCTACACTTAGATACAAGTCAGATTTTTGGCATCCCCTACAACAAAAAATGTGTTTTTGGTGAGATACTCAAAAGGGATGCAGACCCTGCCACTTTTCATTAGAGCCCTGTTTCTGCAGCAGCTGGTTGATAATTATGAAACCACTCCCATTAGACTCACTCAGCACAGGGGCACAGAGGAACAAACAGTGATTTCTTCAGAATAACAAAAGTTAGGAATCTGCAACAAAGTTTGTTAAGATCCCTGTAATATGCATGGATCGCCCAGAGGGGAATTTTTTTTTCATAACAAAAGTGGAGTTACGCTTTAAGTTTCCAGGAGTTGGACTTTAGGCTTACTGACCCTTCATTGAGCCATATTTTCCCTGTATCCCCATGGAAAGCATATTTTTAGCTTGTGTGTAGCAACTTGACGGATTGTAGTTAGTTAGACTTAGGTCCATGGAAAGATATTTTTTTTATATATTTAAAGTGTTTGTAACCTTAAAAATGTAAGTCACTGTCAGCCCCCTCTCTTGTATCCAGGCATGTACCTCTAAATACCTTTCTTTCAAAGATCTTCAGGCCAGTCATGTGACTGCCACCTGCTCTCCTCCTCCGATCCAGGGCTACAGCGGGAGGGTCCGAGGTGTCCCTCTGACGTCAGCCGGGGGGTCATGTGACCGCCATGCTGGCGCTCAGCCGCTCCTGCTGTAGCCTGTAGATCGGATTGGAGAGCAGCCAGGAGTCACGTGACCGACCTGAAGATCTCTGAAGGCTTTTGGAAAAAAAAAAACATACACAGTGTTGTATGACTAGATAAAACAGAGGGGCTGGCAGTGACATTTTTTAAAGTTTACTTCAGTACTAATAACGGCAGGAGGGGGGGCGGACACGCGGACCTGACAGGCAGGGGGGAGGCAGCTCCCCCCAGCTTGTAAGGACTGAAAGGACTACACAGCACAGCTGAAGAACCTCTATAACCACACCACAATCCAACGCCTGATTATCACTGACATAATGTGAGTGCATCTTAAAGTAAATTAAAGCTGTTGTTAAAAAAGTTAATATGCTTAGAGCGGCACTGCTGTTTCTCCCTTTTTTCCAAATTCACCATATGCCTGTGTTCTCTACCTCCATGACCAGGACACGATACGAGCAGATCTTACGGTTCATGCATTTCAAAGACAATGAACTCTGTCGTCCTCGGGGTGACCCTGGATACAATCGGCTCCACAAAATTCGGCCCTTCGTAAACAACTTCAACCAACAGTTTGCAGCCTTGTTTACTCCCAATCAAGTTGTCTGCGTTGATGAGTCCCTGATTAAGTTTTCTGGCCGCTTGTCATTCAAACAGTATCTTCAGCAAGCGTGCCAGATATGGGGTCAAGATGTATAAGCTCTGTGACAGGGCAACAGGCTATACATATAGGTTTATGGTTTACGAGGGAAGAGATAGTCACCTGGAGCCCGAGAACTGCCCAGACTACATAGGGAGCGCTGGTAAGATTGTGTGGGACTTGGTGTCACCCTTATTCGGAAAAGGGTACCACTTGTATGTGGACAATTGTTACACAAGTGCGCCACTTTTTAGTCACCTTTTTGATTGTGGAATTGGCGCATGTGGCACCGTGCGATCTAATCACAGGGACTTCCCCCAATGGCTTGTAGAATCCCGACTCAGATGGGGGGAGAGAGCCTGCTTGAAATGTAATAATTTGTTAGTAGTGAAGTGGAGGGATACACAGAATGTTTTAGTTCTGTCCTCCCTTCACGCAGATACGATTGTCCATATTCTTACGGCGACTGGTGTTGTGGAGAAACCCCTATCTGTGTCCACGAATACAACCTTAACATGAGAGGAGTGGACCTCAACGGCCAGTTGCTGGCGAGGTACCTAATTGCCCGTAAGGCCAGACGCTGGTAGAAAAAAGTATCTGTATATTTATTCCAATTGGTTCTGCTGAATGCTCACGTGCTATACAGAGCTTCAGGACGACCTGGATCTTTCCTTAAATTCCAGGAAGAATTCATCACAGCCCTTCTGTTTCCAGACCGTGCTGTGGCCCACCTTCCTAACGCAAATGCAGTGAGAGGCATTTTCCGTATGTCCTCCCTGGTACCCCTACCCAAAGAAATCCCCAAAGAAGATGTTGTGTCTGCAGAAAACGCAGATTTAGACGTGACACCCGCTTTTATTGTCCCTCCTGTCCTGACCAACCTGGTCTCTGCATCGGTGACTGTTTCAAACACTACCACACACTAGTGGAGTGTTAGCGTACGGTACAGCATTGCACAGTCCTAGGGCACACTTACACAGGGTCTCGAAAGATGAGATGGCCATCACATTTTGAGAGACCTTAATCTGGAACGTTAACAGTTTATATAAAAGTGCAAAAAAAAAAAAAAAAAAAAAAAACACAAAATATAAATTAAAAAAGCCAAAAATAGTTTTATGTTTCTTCTCTCTCTATTGTTCTCTCTCTTATGTTGGCTCTCTATTGTCCGCTCTATTGTTCGCTCTCTATTGTTCTATATCTTTTGCTCTCTCTCTATTGTTACGTTACTGTATTTTAGAATGTTAATGTTTTATTTTTACTATGTTTTATTGTATTTGCTTTTCAGGTATGGTATGTCTTACTGTTATACTGTAATGTTAATTTGTTTTATTGTTAACCATCATTTGCTTAGCAGGTACGCCATTCATCTGCAGCACAGGTTTATTTATTCTGACAGCAACAGCGTTTGCTCCCACGATACGTAAAGCCGTGACTCCAGCACTGTAGGAGATGATTTCACCACCACAGTTAAAAAAAAAAGAGCATAAATCCTGAAGCATGGGGGCAGGGGTGGAAGAGCGATTTGTTCCTAACATTAGGGGCGGATTGCCCCCATGCTTCGGGATATATTTTTTTATCACACCGATCTTGGTGTGGTCAGATGCTTTAAGGGCAGAGGAGAGATCTAGGGTCTAATAGACCCCAATTTAAAAAAAAAAAAAGTACCTGTCACTACCTATTGCTGTCACAGGGGATATTTACATTCGCTGAGATAACAATTAAAATGTGTCAGTGTCAGAAAGGGCTTTGTCGTTAAGCGGTTAGAAGAGTGGATGATGTGTGACGTAAGCTTCTAATGTTGTGCATAAAATACCAGGACAGTTCAAACCCTCCCCCCAAATGACCCCTTTTTGGAAAGTAGACACCCCAAACTATTTGCTGATAGGCATGTTGAGTCCATGAAATATTTTATATTTTGCCACAAGTTTCAGGAAAATTACAAACTTTTTTTTTTTTGCACAAAGTTTTCATTAAATGATATATTGCTCAAAGTGCCATGGTCATATGTGGAATTACACCCCAAAATACATTCTGCTGCTTCTCCTGAGTACGGGGATACCACATGTGTGAGACTTTTTGGGTGCCTAGCCGTGTACAGGACCCCGAAATCCAATCACCGCCTTCAGGCTTTCTAAGAGCGTGAAATGGTGATTTCACTTCCTCACTACCTATCACAGTTTCAGAGGCCCTGAAATGTCAAGATAGTACAACCCCCCCCCCAAATTACCCCATTTTGGAAAGTAGACACCCCAAAGTATTTGCTAAGAGGCATGGTGAGTATTTTGCAGCTCTGATTTGTTTTTGAAAATGAAGAAAGAAAAGAAAATTTTTTTTTTTTTCAATCTTCAGAACTTTGTGACAAAAAGTGAGATCTGCAAAATACTCACTATACCTCTCAGCAAATAGCTTGGGGTGTCTACTTTCCAAAATGAGGTCAGGAGAGGCAGCAGAATGCATTTTGGGATGTAATTTCACATATAACCATGGCATGTTTGAGCAACATATCATTTAGTGACAACTTTGAGCAAAAAAAATAAATAAAAACAAATAAATAAAAGTTTGTCATTTTCCCGCAACTTGTGGCAAAATATAAAATATTCCATGGACTCAACATGCCTCTCAGCAAATAGCTTGGGGTGTCTACTTTCCAAAATGTGGTCATTTGGGGGGGTTTTGTTCCATCTTGGCATTTTATGGCCTTCAAAACTGTGATAGGCAGTGAGGAGTGAAATCAAAAATTTACGCCCTTAGAAATCCTGAAGGCGGTGCTTGGTTTTTGGGGTCCTGTACACGGCTAGGCTCCCAAAAAGTCCCACACATGTGGTATCCCCGTACTCAGGAGAAGCAGCAGAATGTATTTTGGGGTGTAATTTCACATATAACCATAGCATGTGTGAGCAATATATCATTTTTTATTTAAATATTTTTTTTAATATTTTATTTGATTTAATTTTTTTTATTTTAATATTTTTATTTTTTTGTCATTTTTCAATCACTTGTGACAAAATAATAAATTATTCTTATTAATATTAATGGGCTCAACATGCCTCAGCAATACTCTCCAAAATGGGGTCATTTGCTCTGGTCATTGAGCAGCCAAATCTCCTGGGGCTGAAGCGGTTAGCCTGCTAAAAGGGAACAGGAGCTCTCTTTTTTTTTTTTTTTTTAGGGTTACAAATACTAAAGTCTCTTTAGTTTTTTAGGGTTGAAAATATTTTTATTGGTAGGATAAACAGAATATTAGAAACACAATTGACATATTGTTTACAGCAGCACTTGCGCCTGAGATTTCGTGTATAGTCATACATTCAAATTATGTCAAACAATAAAAGAGCATAAGGAGAAAAGATAGAAGGAAGGAAAGTAAAGAAAAAAGGATCAGAAGAGGAGGAGGGGGGAGGGAGAGGAGATCAGCTGGAAGAGACTGGGGAAGAGAGACATTGACTTTACAGTTGAGGATCAGCCTCTAAATTTGGTTAGAGATCAGGGTAAAGATGGAGCTGAGCTCGGGGAGACAGGGCTCTTTAGTTTTTTTACTGCAAACACTAACATTCCAAAAAAAAAAATTGCCTTGCATGTATACTTGCAAATCTTTGTTACATTTTGAATTATCCATATTTCATATTATCCTTATGTCATCTTGTCTAGTCTGTTCTTTAGCATTATTTGGAGGTGATAAACAGTAAGTAGATCCAAAGCAAGTAACTCAGGACAAACAGATCTATACTCAGACACTCATAGAAAGTGAGAGTGCCAACAACATTAAAGTAAATGCTGTAAACGACTTGAATAATAGTAAGAAATTAATATTGAGCTTTCAAAGATCAATAGAAAGTGGTAAAGTAAATGATGACCTCAGATCACCTTAATTCCTGCACCTTCACACCTCAGATCACCTTAATTCCTGCACCTTCACACCTCAGATCACCCCAATTCCTGCACCTTCACACCTCAGATCACCCCAATTCCTGCACCTTCACACCTCAGATCACCTTAATTCCTGCACCTTCACACCTCAGATCACCTTAATTCCTGCACCTTCACACCTCAGATCACCCCAATTCCTGCACCTTCACACCTCAGATCACCCCAATTCCTGCACCTTCACACCTCAGATCACCTTAATTCCTGCACCTTCACACCTCAGATCACCCCAATTCCTGCACCTTCACACCTCAGATCACCTTAATTCCTGCACCTTCACACCTCAGATCACCTTAATTCCTGCACCTTCACACCTCAGATCACCCAAATTCCTGCACCTTCACACCTCAGATCACCTCAATTCCTGCACCTTCACACCTCAGATCACCCCAATTCCTGCATAACTAAATCAGCCCCAATTTCTGCAGCTTCATACCTCAGATCAACCCAATTCTTGCTTCTTCACATATCAGATCACCCCAAACAGAGCCGCTGATAGGGGGAACCGCCAGTCCTCTTGTAGAAGGTCCGAGCACACAGGGGGGCCCCACACAGAGAGGGGGATTAGTGATGTACGACAATTGCAGAACTCTTCCTCCAGCATCTGAATGCTGGTCTCTCCCCCTCTCCCTGCTGCCAGCTTTTATCTGTTGAGAAAGACACAGTCATCCCTCACTAATTCCCTTCCCTGTTTGGGCCTCCCCTCTCCCGTCCCAGCACTGGCTCTGATGTTAGTTCTGCTCCTGAGTTTTTTATCTCTATAAGGGCTCATGTACACAGAGCAGTTGAAAACCTTTTCTGAACACTGGAAACTTGACAGCTGGAAACGTCATACCAAGTTTAATGCGAGTTTAGCAGCAGTTATGAGCGTGTAAGCTTAGAAGCGTTTTTTAAAGATAACCTCAGGAGACCCTCCCAGATGCCTAGAATGAAAAAGACGTGGAAAATGTTGTGAGAGGACCAGAGTTCATCACTACTAGACTCATCCATTGATGCAGGCAACCGCATGTGGTGAAATGTGTTTTTTTCAACATTATGTTCAAAAATCAGAAATTTTTTCCCCTTTAAAAACTCCAATGCGCGCAAATGCAGTTTATCACGGTTACACACGTTTGGGGTTTAAAATGCCAGTAAACTACAGTCCCGAATATGAAATGCCTGTAACCTCAACTGCCTCTAAACTACTATAAATGACTGAGTGTACATGTACACATAAGATAGTATTGAGGAGAGTTCAGGGGCTGGGAGACCATCTGGGAACACCACAAGATTTATGCCGCGTACACACGATCGGATTTTCCGACAACAAATGTTGGATGTGAGCTTGTTGGCGGAAAGTCTGACCGTGTGTATGCTCCATCAGACATTTGTTGTTGAATTTTCCGCCAACAAATGTTGGCTAGCCTGTTCTCAAATTTTCCGCCCACAAATGTGTGTTGTCGGACTTTCCGAGCGTGTGTACACAAGTCCATCTGACAAAAGTCCAAAGTACAAACACGCATGCTCGGAATCAATGCTTACCAAACACAACATTAGCAGAAGGAGCCCAAAGGGTGGAGCATGACTATTGAACTTCCTTTTTATCGGTTCGCTGTACGTCTTGTACGTCACTACGTTCGTAATTGTTGGCCAACATTTGTGTGACCGTGTGTATGCAAGACAAGTTGGAGCCAACAAACTTCGAACAAAATTCCACGGTTTTGTTGTCGGAAAGTCCGATCGTGTGTACGGGGCATGATAGTTTTGCAAGTGTGCATAAATGCACTATTTTTAACATACAATAAAAGAACTAAAGTATTCCTATAGATTTGTCTACTTCCTACAAATATCTAGTGTACGTTGCTTAATGTAGATCAATTTTCTTCAATTTTCCATTATCGGTTACTGCTCCCGACAGCCCTCGGGGGCCCCATCCAATATCATGACGCCAAAATAAATGGCAGTCAATTTAATGATACTTGATAAGCTGGCTGACTTCCTGCAGACTTTCTGGACCAGCTAATGGCAGCTTTTCCTGCTATCTGTAAGAAAACTCTTTAACTTTCAGATACACTACCGAGATATTATCATCAGACCAAAACTAAGAGCCTAAATACATTTCCTGCAGCAAGACTGAAAAATGACAGCAGAAAATTTCCAGGATCTTTATCATCAAAATCAAATTTCTGTCAATTGTACATGCAGCCGAAGCTCAGACATAATAAACAGCCTCATGTTTAAAACATTTTAACGTCTGTTTCAGGTGGTGCCTTAGAATCTCCAATCTCCATTTTAAAGAGAAGTATCATTTCATTCCAGTAAAACACAATTCGATTTTTTTTTTTTTTTATTACTCAAGAATCTTTAACCTATAAAGCGGTATCTGCTTTAACAATTGATTATTTCACTTGAACCTCTTGACAGTTAAAAGGTAAAAACATAAAAGTAAGTGTAAAGTCAAAACTTTTTTTTTAGTTTTGCAGAGAGACTATTGCTGCCATCCGTGGCTCTATTAGAGAAATTACCTTCACTTCCCGCGCTGATTTCACCGGACAGGAAGTTATCCATGCTGTTTTGACTTTACATACAGGTCTTTAGCTGTTCACTATTAAAGTGGTTCATGGGTTGGATGAATAAATAAACAGCCAAAGCAGAAGCCCCTTTAAAGGTTTTGCCTGTACATACAATTTAAGCTGCAGGAATACAGCTTTCTTGCTAAAATTCAATTTTTTTATGTTTATCTAGGTAGGCATTTTGACCTTGACACTGCACAGATAATGGTCAACCTTTTTTTGTTAGTTACTGGATTAGAATCTCTTAAGCTGGATTAAAGAAATTGGATTGTAAAAAAATCTGTATTTTATAAATTGTAAATTAAGTATTAAACTAAATATTAAATATTATAAATATCAAATTAAATATTACACTGCAACTTGTATTAAATAAACTAGATTGTAATAAGCCAGTATTATATAAATTGTAAATTAAATAATAAACTAAATATTATAAATATTAAATTAAATATTACAGTATAAATTGTAATAAACAGCATTGTAATAAAATGCTGAATCTATCCACGGCCGCCCCCTATTCAGGTGTCCGGCCCCTTTCGGGTCATTGGGCATATGAATTAGAGAGCCCAGGTTTTTTTTTTTAGAACCCATAGGCTCTAATGGGCTTTAAAATAGGGTGGACTCGGGGCGCAGAGCATTGCGTCTGGAGCTCACCCAGGTAAATTTAAATGAAAATTCGCTGTTGCAACACTGATACTCCTCCCGGCTAATCGGGAAGCAGGTATGAAACCTGTTTCCCGATTGGTCAAAACGTCAGGCGATTCTATTGGACGCCTAGCACCTGGGGGAGGAGAGAGAAGACACTGCGGAAGCTGCTCCAGAAGAGGTCACCGGAGCAGCTTTCCCCGAGCCTGCATCCAAGGTGAGGACAGCGGGTGGTGGTGGGGGGGCTGCGTTAGTGCCACGGGGGAGGGGGTTAGTGCCGTTCCACCGGCAGCCCGGGGGGGTGTTGTTTGCCACTCCCCCCCAAAAAAAAACCCCACCAACCGTCACTGGTAGCAGCAAAGTCTTGCCCCAAGATAATTGCCTCCACACAGTGACAAAAGCATAGTGAGGAGGAGGAGATCTGCCCCCCATGAAAAAGTTAAAAGTCAGCAGCTACAAATACTGTAGCTGCTGACTTTTAATATTAGGACACTTACCTGTCCAGTTAGCCTGCGATGTTGGCACCCCAGCTGATTTTCGGATCGGTCTCTCGGGTGCTGCTGCCACCATGTGAACTAAGGGAACCCAGCAGTGAAGCCTTTCGGCTTTGCAGCCAGTTCCCTACCGCTCATGCGTGAAGTGCGCTGCGCTTTCTAACTGGCCCGGCGGCAGAGGAAGACGGAGGGGGGCCGAACTCTTGAGGGATGGTGCGGCAGCAGAGTCTCCCGGAAGTGGGGAAGGGTACCTGTCAAAAAAAAGGTAGCGGATAAGCGGAGGTTCCACTTTTAGGTGGAACTCCGCTTTAGTTAATCCTCGGAAAAGATCAACTGCAGGGAGACCACGGGTACTACTGGTGACTAGTCTTTTGTCATCTACATGCCTTTTCTTGGGCAGAGCTTCCATAATTCAGGTCATCCTATTACCCTTAGTGGGCTTTTTAGAGAGTTTATGTTGCACACTGTATAGTTAATATAGTGTGTAGGCAAGAAATACCTTATGGGCTTGTTCTTTGTGGTTTCTAAATATGTAGGCTTGATTTGGAGTTGAGTAGGATTGTGAGCTCTTTAAGAGCTAAGGTGGCGTGAGCCTTTTAGGAGATTTTTTTACATACACTGTATAGTAATATAGAGTATGAACAAATTTACATATTTAATATAGGTTTGAACTGGAGTTCCCCTTTAGTAGGTATGCGGGCTCTTTAAGAGTTACAGAATAGTGTGGATATAAATGGTGTTTAGTCACTGGCATAGTTTAATATGGCATGTTATTGCAGAAAGTAAGTACTGGTGTAGATAGGGCTATTAAGCAAACACAGTCATAGGGTATAAAAGAAGCGGAGTGTGCCAACATGGCGCCTCTCCTGATGATGTCAGTGTGATGAGACGCGTTGGGAGGGGCTTGTTGCATCACTTCCAGTTACGTATTTCGGTTAGTGGAACGCAGGTGGATATAGGAAATAACACGTGCGATATGGCTTGTACATATTGCAGGTATGGATCGGCGAAGGGGTTTTCAGATCCTAGTCCCAAACCAGCTGAGCAATCCCGCCAGAAAGACCTCACTGCACACCACCAATCATAGGCAGTGAGGCATTTCCTGGCTGCTCATGATTGGCGGTGTGCAGTGATGGCTTCCTGGCGGGATTGCTCAGGTGGGTTGGGACTAGGATCCGAACATGCCTGAGCCCATCCCTAACTGCAAGCATTGCAATTGAGTAAGTTGATTTTAAATGTTTGCTGTAAATAAAATAGCATTAGACTATTAGAGGCTGTCTCCTGGCTCTCTTCTCCCCTTACATGCACACATACCGCAAAGGAACTGCGGGAAGTCTTTTCATAGAGTGGGAACACTGGAACCATTAGAGGAGACCGTATCCATCTTTTAAGCGCTTGAGACCCATTAATGCTGCATCGGGGTCATGAAATTCTGGTGAGTGAGGTGGAAAAATAGGGGAGCACAGAGTGAACTACACATATTGAAGATTTTCAAGTTTGAGCAACAGTCACTTTTACCCAGCACTTTATGGAAATTGGATTTTTATTGCACCTTCTGTAGAGACCTTTATATGTGGAGAGACTTTATAATATATTGTTTATTAATGCACTGAGTGTATTATGATTAGAGCAGTGGTTCTCAACCTGGGGGTCGAATGACGATTTGCCAGGGGTCACCGAATCCTGGGCTATTCCTGAAGCCTGCACTGCTGTCCCAGCCTTTTCACGGCCGCCCTACAGGGCTGTCCCTGGAGCCTGTGGCTACCCAGCTGGGCTGTTCCTGGAGCCTGTGGCCGCTCAGCTGGGCTGTTCCTGGAGCCTGCAGCCGCCCACTCAGCCTCTTTAAAGTCACCCATTCAGTTCACGGCATGGCTGGGAGACAGAGACTAGAGGTCGGCTGACTGGTGAGGAATGTGAAGTGGGAAGGGCTGGAGGAGACCCAATCTCCCGATTTCGGCATAGGTGTCACTGCTACGAGACACCACAAAGTCGGAGACACAGTGAAGCTGGAGACACAGTGAGTAACACTACCTGTGATTATAGTTGCCATTAAAAGTCCCCACTACAGTTCTCAGATCAGCAGATGACCTTAATCAAGAGCACCTAAATTGGCTGATCAGAACTCCCCCCAGCACTGCCACTCATCCCACCCCCCACCAGCACTGCCACTCATCCCAACTCCCCGCCAGCACTGCCACTCATCCCAACTCCCCGCCAGCACTGCCACTAATCCCAACTTCTGCCAGCACTGCCACTCATCCCAACTCCCCGCCAGCACTGCGACTCATCCCAACTCCCCGCCAGCACTGCCACTAATTCCAACTTCTGCCAGCACTGCCACTCATCCCAACTCCCCGCCAGCACTGCCACTAATCCCAACTTCCGCCAGCACTGCCACTCATCCCAACTCCCCGCCAGCACTGCCACTCATCCAAACTCCCCGGTAGCACTGCCACTAATCCCAACTTCCGCCAGCACTGCCACTCATCCCAACTTCCGCCAGCACTGCCACTCATCCCGACTCCCCACCAGCACTGCCACTCATCCCAACTCCCCGCCAGCACTGCCACTCATCCCAACTCCCAGCCAGCACTGCCACTAATCCCAACTTCCGCCAGCACTGCCACTCATCCCAACTTCCGCCAGCACTGCCACTCATCCCAACTCCCCGCCAGCACTGCCACTCATCCCATCCCCCCCCCCACCAAAGAGTAAGAGAAGGAATAAAAATAGAGAATTCATGGAAGGGAGAGGAAAAGAGGGGGAGGAACAAAGAAAAAGAGAGAGAAAAAATAAGAGAAAGAACAAGAAAGATGGCTAGAGAGAGGGATGGGGAAAAAAATGAAATTAGGATAAAGAGAGATAAAAGGGAAAGAAAACAAAGAGAATGAGTGGTACATCCTAAAGTGTACCATAAGGGGTTATAGTACTGTAAGAGTGAAAGGGACTCAGGGAGCGCTCAATGTCCATGGGTTAGGGGTGCAAATTACTTGTCTTGCCTTGGGTGCTGACAACCCACGCTACGAAAATAATTTTACTGTTAGAAGCCCCCGCAACTTGGGAATTTTTTTTCGAGGGGTCACAGCACTAGAAGGGTTGAGAACCACTGGATTAGAGGAAAGGAACTTGCATACATGGCACTTTAGATTGATCTAATGAATTCTCGAGGACATTTAATTTATTAATTTGTTTATTTTAATAGTATGAGGCGCCACACCAATTTTTTGTTTAAAATCCTATTACAATGCCATAGTAGGGAGACGCCCAGTAAGAAAATGCATTGGTTCCATATTAGGACAGCGATATCACCGGAAGAGGGGAATCCCACTAAAATGGGAAATGGAAACATTTCAACAGGTTCCTTCCATGCTACCCAATTGTTCTGGGGAAGTACACAAATATTTCAATATAGCAGTGTTGTTGCTGATGTTTGTGAAAAAAAAAATAGTGTATGTGGGAAGGTTAGGACTCACCTTATGCATCACGCTGGTAAGGAGATAGTTATTTAGAGGAAAAATGTTTTGCAAGAGTTTTTCAGACCAGAAGGCAACGTCGTGGTATTAATTTATTAAATCTTAATGTCAAGCTACGTACCATTTCTTAAATTATAGAGCATCCATATGCTCTAGAGATTAAGAGCAGATAAACAGCACATGGATGCATCTGCTCCATCATTTAATGATGAGTGGGTCTGCACCTCTACCAGACACATCGATCTGCGTTTAACCCAAGAACACATGTCAGTCCCTGAATAGAAAGACGACAATATGGAGCCTGCACCTCTCCAGTTACAGGGGTAGAGTTAATGAATGTTCACTTTGCTTAGTAAATTAGGTAAAGCTGTGTATACTTTGAATACCCAATCTCAGAGCTAAATTGAACTCTGACATATTTGGGCTGATTTACTAAAGTCACACAATAATATGTTTCACTTCAATTATCCAATCATGTGCATATGACATAAGAAAAACAGGAATCTGCTCTTCGCATGTTTGGATAATTCAAGTGAAAATTTACACAATTTATTGTGTGGATGTTCTCCATTCCTTTAGTAAATCAGCCTCGTTACCTCAGAAAACTCACTACTGCAGATTTCTATGAGTTCAGAATTCTCAACTTTTTTAGTAAATCAGCCTCATTAGCTCCGAATTATTTCACAAGGGTTCTGAGATACTTCCGCAGATTTATTAAAAGTGTTGAGAATCTTTACAAAATAAATTGTGTAAAAAGTTTTCACTTTAATTATCCAATCACATGAAATACCAATTCCTGTACACTTTAAATGCCCAATCATGTGCAGATGAGTGGTTCTAAAGCCTTAACCTCCCTGGCGGTATGATTATTTCAGATTTTTGCGTCTCAAAGCGGTACAATTATTTTGCATAGAAATTTGACGTTTTATATTGTAGGCCCGTAATTCTTAGCAATAACACACTTAAATCTGTCCACCAAGAGTCTAGTAGATATCCCGGGTATGATGAAGTTTGAAACACAAAATCCTAAATTATAATATAATAAATAAATATAAATAATTATAAAAAATAATAATATCATAATAAAATTAATTTCCCCACGATTCACTATCGCTTAATTCTGCAAGTGTTCTAATTTACTATCGCTGTTTTCTAGCTGGTCTAAACTCACTTTTGACATAAAGGGACGCTTTTTGGTTGCTATGGACAATCTCCAGTTTCCAGGCAGAAAGAACAGTATATATCATATAAAACTGCATGCAGGGCATTGGACAAAGCACTGGGGACAAAAGGGATGTGAAATGATTTCTTACAGTAATGTAATCTGTAAGATTACAGTTTATTGTATGTGTTATGAATCTTCACTTTTTTTAATTTGCCGCCAGGCTCCGCCCCTGTGCGTTGCGACGCTTGCAGGGAATGGAGCCCAGCACAGAGAGGCTTCGGGAGGAGGACAGAGCCCGCAGACACAGCGGGCGGACATTGCAGGATCTTGGGGACAAGGTAAGTACACAGCACCAGGATCCTGAGATGTAATCCCGAGTGTGGCTCGGGGTTACCGCTAATGGTGCTGAAATTTAACCCCGAGCCACACTCGGGAAAACCGCCAGGGAGGCTACAAGAGAAGTCTGTTTTTTTTTTTTAAAAGATTCATACTTACCAAGGTGTATGCAGCATCGGTCCGATGCTGCATCTGTCCCCCGGCGCCTCATCACTGAGAACCAAGTGATCGAACACCGCCGATCACTCGGTTCTCACAGCTCTGTGAGCAGAGCGCTGCAGACTGTCAGTCACAGCTCTCTGCTTTGCTCCCTCCTCGCTCATTGGAGCACTGGGCTGTGGAGGGGGCGGAGAGGCCTGCTCAGGCTCTCAGCGGCTCTCTGAAAGGCTGAGCTGGGTGTTGGTCCACTTTCATTGTCGTGATGACGCAGACCCTGGACCAATTTCTGTGACGTCAGCAGAGAGCAGACTTCAGCCCACTCTCTGCTGAAAATGGGTCACAGGAGTGCAAAATGAATTGCACTCCTGTGACCCATAGGAGTACAGCCAAACGAGCTTTGGCTATACTTCTACTTTAAGGCTTTTCATCTTAATGCGTTCTATTCATTAAGGTGAAAAACCTGTGTTGCAGCCACCACCCCCCCTTTTTTTCTTACCTGAGCCCGATCCACTGATGTGCACGAGCGCAGCAGCTCCCGCCACTGTCTCCCTCCTCATTGGACTAATTGATAGTGAAGAGGAGGAGCCTGGAGTTCCGGCGGGGGGACCCCAGAAGAAGAGGATCACGGCTGCTCTGTGCAAAAGCAATGCACAGAGCGTGTATGACTTGTTTGTTATTTTTATTGAAAAAAAAACAAAAAAACGATTGTTTAATAACACTTTACTACAATGAACTCTGACATATTTGTGCTGATTTACAAAAGTCACACAATAATACGTTTTACTGCCTATGTCATCTACATGACTGGATAATTTTAAACAGTAATCTGCTCTTCACATGATTGGAAAATTCAAGTGAAAATTTACACAATTTATTCTGAATTATTTCACAGGGTTCAGAGATACTTCAGCTCATTTATTAAAAGTGTTGAGAATCTTTAGACATTACATTGTGTAACTTTTCACTATTTAGCCAATCACATGAAAAACTAATTCCTGTACACTTTAAATACCCAATCACGTGTAGATGAATTAAAGGAAACCGAAAGGAAAACTTTTTTTCTTAATTTTGGATAGAGTAAGGGAGGGTTATAACCCTGGACAATAATTTGCCATCTGTGTTCTATTGTTCATTGTTCTGTCCCATAACCAAACAGGAAGTCTGAGGAAATCCCTCCTAAGCGAGCGAATCCCTAATAATCAGAATTGATGTCTCTATTGGAAGATTTCTCCTCTATTCCTTTTCTGGGGACAGCTTAAAATTGGGGTATTCTTTCATTCTTGGTAATAATGGTAAACAGGGCAAATAGAAAGGGTGAATCTCCCTAACAGGGACGCAAACAGCAATAAAAACCTGACAGATGTTCTAATCCCTCTCCACTCTATCCAAAACAAAAAAAAAGAAAAAAGAAGCCTACTTTATGAAATAAATTGCAGTGCTTATTTGAAGAGCAACATGCCTGTTGTGTGTTAAATGGTGGGATCCAATGATCCCTGACAGAGTAGGGTGAAAATGGCAAACTGCTACCCCCCATACGGGGCTATTAATGCCACATGGTGCAAAATGTATGTAATGCTTGTGGCATGCACTGAGATCCAATCGTTGCAGTCCACTGCAGCAAACTGAAAGGTTTAGTGCACAAAATGTCCTTGTGTCAGTGGAAGGAAAAAATATCCTCGTGTCAGTGGTGTCACTGGAAGGAAAAAATTTAGCTGAGAGGAACAAAAGTGCTGCATCAGTGTCAATGGAGGAAAAACTGCCACTGCATTGCTAGTGTCTGAGGAGGACTGTCAGGGGATGAAGGAAGGAAGCGCTCTGAGGGGGGCATAAAATTAAAAAAGAGATCTAGGGGGGCTCTGAGGGAGCAAGAGGTGCTGAATGGGCTCTGAGGGCTACCATTACTGCCCATGACAGATCAGTTTTCGGAAGGCGTTTGATATGAGGAGGTGGTTTTTTCACCTCCTCGCTTCCTATTTTAACCCACTGACCCACAGGGCTACAACCAGTGTGGCCCCATTCCATTTAATTTTTGCCATGACTGTGGAGCAAAGCATCAGGCCACGGTATGTGTATGTATGAGACTGAGATGAGTTCCTAGTCTCAGCGCCGGCTCCTCTTCTGTCCCCTGCACGCTGGAGGGAAAAGAAAGCTGAATACTTTCTCCAGCAGCAGCCGCCAGCCACTGCTCCTTCTAACAGCAGTGACGCTGCAGTCACTCATGTCTTGCCAGTGAGGAGTGAGATGAGTGGCCGCCAGATCACCAGCACCCCCTTTGAACACGTGCTCCTTCTGAGCAAGAGAGAAAGGGGAAGCAGAAGGAGGGAAAGTGGAAAACAACCAGGAAGTAGAAAAGGGACCATGGTGGCCATTTACAGGAATCCATGGGGAAATGCTAGAGCAGGGATACCATCCCTACCATCAGAGCTGCAAAAGACATGTGGCGTGTTGAGAAAGAGGGGAGTAATCAAGGCAATGTTGCGAGATTGAAATTAATTTGTCATGTGTATCCTCCAGGGTGGCGGTCAATTTTTCATAGACAAGTGTCCCTTGGATCCTTGACTTCTTCAAAATTAAGAGATGGAGATTTCCACTCGTTGGTGATCATTTGCTTGGTAGCTATAATATTTGTCTAAATAGCGCTCGGACCTGTCGAGGGATGTCCTGTACCAGTTTATGGAGAAGAGCTTTCCAAGGGTCCTTACAAAGATTAACCTGTAAGACCATGGTGATCATTATATAGACCCTAATCCATAGACGATGCAAGTCCACCATATATGGAACATATTATCCACTTCTCAACACCCCTAAAGCAAAACCATCTCATATATCAAGATATCATAACAATACAGTTGAGTAGTATCTAGACAAAAGAGTAGTATCTAGACAAAAGAAAAGGACTTAGAAAGGCCCTGACAAAACACAGTGCACAGCCTCAAAAACGTAATCCCTTGCTCCAAATAGTTTGTGATTGTGATAGGTATATACAAATCAAATAAATTGTAGATAGAAGACTAATAAATAAATGCCAATGTGGGTAATGCCTGAAAAATCAGGCCATTAACCAAAATAAATGCAGACGATAATCATGTAAATCAGTGCGGGAAGCCCAAGGTGCTAAACAAACATCAGCTGCTCTATGGAGGTGCTAATTTGGAGTCGGCGTGGGTGATCGCTTCACAACTGTATGATAACAAGGAAAAAAAGGAAAAGCTCCTCCATAACTCCATAAAATAATCTATTTACTGTATGCCGCTCGTAAACTGATTGCCCTCTATTGGATTGTTCCTTGTGTGCCTACCAGGGAGCAATGGGTGAAACAAGAGAACAACATGCTCATGTGTGAAAAATTAACATATCAGCATAGAAATGTCTCCTGCAAATTATGGCAAATTGTGGCAACCGTGCCTAAGATGTGCCAAGACTAGCACCGTACCAGCTGGTAAAGGGCAGACTTCTCCAGGGTAGGGCCTTCGCTGGGGGTTGACTCACTTTTTTTTGGCGCCCCAGTATATCTTCTGTTTCAGAGGATAAATACATCCTTCCTTGTTCTCTATTTTTGGGGGTTTTATTGTTTATTTTTAATATTTATAAGATTCTGGTTTTGTTTTCTTTAAGACACTTTGGGTATGTTTGCCTTTTATATATTCATATCACTTACACATAGATACATATAAACTTTGTTAATACAGTGGGGAAAATAATTATATGATCAGTTGCAGACTTTGTAAGCTTGCCAACTTACAAAGAAATGAAGGTTCTATATTTTTTTATCATAGGTGTATTTTAAATGATAGAGAAGAATATCAACCCGAAAATCCAGAAAAAATATGATACAAATGTTATAAATTGAGTTGCAGTTCAGTGAGTAAAATAAGTATTTGATCCCCAAGCAAAACATGACTTTTCTTGCAGTTGGTGACCAGGTTTGCACACACCTCAGGAGGGATTTTGGTCCACTCTTCTTTACAGATCCTCTCCAAATCCTTAGGATTTCTTGGCTGTCACTTGGTAACTTGAAGTTTCAGCTCCCTTCTATAGGATTAAGGTCTGGAGACTGGCTAGGCCACTCCATGACCTTAATGTGCTTCTTCTTGAACAACTCATTTGTTGCCTTGGCGGTATGTTTTGAGTTATTGTCATGCTGGAAGACCCATCCATGACCCATCTTCAGTGTTCTGGCTGAGGGAAGAAGGTTCTTATCCAAGATTTTACAATACAAGGCCCCGTCCATTGGCCCCTCAATGCGGCAAAGTCATCCTGTACATTTAGCAGAGAAACAGCCCCAAAGCATAATGTTTCCACCTCCGTGCTTGACTGTAGGGATGGTGTTTTTAGGGTCATAGCCAGCATTTTTCTTCCTCCAAACATGGCGAGTCAAGTTAATGCCAAATAGCTCAATTTATGTCTCATCTGACCACAGCACTTTTTCCCAATCCTTCTGAATAATTTAGATACTCATTGGCAAACTTCAGATGGGTCTGTACATGTTCCTTCTTGAGGAGGAGGAGGACCTTGCGGAAGCTGCAGGATTTCAATCCATGGTGGCGTATTGTGTTACCAACGGTTTGTTTGGTGACTGTGGTCCTAAGTGCCTTGAGATCATTCACAAGCTCCTCCTGTGTAGTTCTGGGCTGATCCCTCACTTTACTCATGATCATCCCTTCCCCATGAGGCGAAATCCTGCATGGAGCTCCAGACCGAGGGCGATTGATGGTTATTTTGTATTTCTTCCATTTGCGAATAATCGCTCCAACAGTTGTCTCCTTGTCACCAAGCTTCTTGCTGATGGTCTTGTAGCCAATTCCAGCCTTTTGCAGGTCTACAATCTTGTCCCTGGCGTCCTATGACAGCTCTTTGGTCTTGGCCATGATGGTGAGGTTGAAATGGAAGAAAGATTCTGTGGACAGGTGTCTTTTATACACATAACGAGTTGTGGTTAGGAGCACCTTCTTAAATTGACAGGACCAATCTGTGTACCACATGAGCATATACTGTAGCCAGGCTGTGGGAGCCAGAATTATTGCTGGTTGGTAGGGGATCAACAACTTATTGTACTCACTGAACTGCAACTCAATATAACATTTGTATCATGTGTTTTTTCTGGATTTTTGGTTGATATTCTGTTTCTATCATTTAAAATACACCTATAACAACAATTATAGACCCTTCATTTCTTTGTAAGTGGGCAAACTTAAAAAATCTGCAGGGGATCAAACAATCATTTTTGCCACTGTATATACTTGTATGTTTTTGCCTTGTATACTTGATGTATATTCAATTGTTGATATGTATTTATCGGTTTATACAAAAAACATACTTTTTCTGATGAAAAAAAAACAAAAGCATATTGAATTGGTAAAATTTGCACTCACAAAATAATGGCCTTGTGCTAAGCAAGACAATCTGAGGAGACTCTGGACCAGGGAAACCCAGGAGAGTAATCAGGAAACACAGGTCTGGCCACTGGCATGGGGATGGAGAGCACTATGAGGACTGAAAGCCGCTGTTTCTGGTCTGCGGAGGAGTCAATCATGGAACCTGGAACTGGAAGCCGCCATAACGTATAACATAACTGTACCTTGGTAAGGCTGGGTTCACACCACAACACAGAGAGGCTCACAGCAGGGGTCTGGTGCATCCCCATTCACAGTTTCAGGTCTGATTTTAGCCCCAATTTTTGCCTGAATCTGGACCTGAAACGGACCAGAAGACGCACAGGACTCCCGTGCAATTCACACCGGAGTCGCTCCAGATATGTGTGCACTGGCTCCATAGAGAGCCAGTCGCAGTCTCCTGACATGCGAATTGGATGCGGGGAAACCACATCCAATTCACAATAGTGTGATCCCAGCCTAAGGACTTGAGTTGGAGGAAAAGTCTGCAGGAGCCAGAGCATTGCACCTGTGATCCTTTGATCATGGTTGCAATGCTTTATAGGCTCAATGCGCATTTTTCATTTTGCAGTATGAGCGCATTTCCTATTTTTTTTGCAGAAGGTGGAATTCTCTTTTAAATGGCCACTTGTAAACACTATCAGAAACCAGTGCGACAATGTGCACAATTAAAGTGATTCTAAAGGCTCCTATGTTTTTACCTAAAATTAAAAAAAAAATTGTACTTACTAGACATGTGCACTGCCAAAAAATTTGTTTGTTTTCGTTTCATTCATTTTTTTTTTTTTCATTTTTTTTCGGGTCATTCGTTATGATCGCAATTAGTAAATTCGTACATTCGCACATTCGTAAATTCGTACATTTCGACATTCGTACATTCGTAAATTAGAGAATTAGAACATTTGGAAATTAGAAAAACTGAAAATTAGAAAATCTGAAATACTAACTAACTATTAAATTATAGGTACTGTAATTTCCTTTCAAATTTGGCTGTTAGTGAACGTAACAAATACAAATTTATCCAAAGTTATGAATTATCCGAAATAACAAATGCTGCATCTAAACAAATGGAACGGAACAAATGAATAATAAATAATAATAATAAAAAGTTTTTATTATTATTATTGTTATTTATTATTACTAATTCATTACGTTCCATTTGTTTGGATACGGCATTTGTTATTTCGGATAATTCGTAACTTCGGATAACTTTGTATTTGTTACGTTCACCAACAGCCAAATTTGAAAGGAAATTACAATACCTATAATTTAATAGTTAGTAATAGTTAGGTTATTATTACTTAATTATTATTTCAGATTTCCGAATTTCCGAATTTACAAATTTACTAATTTAACTAATTCGTTAAACGGGTTTTCGTTAATTCAGATATTTCCGAATTAACGAATTTTGTCGAAAGTCGTTAAAAAACTAATTTGGAACTAAACAAATTGCACAATGGCTCCCGCTGCTAGCAATCTGCTCTGTGAGACCAGGGAGAAAAAACAATGCTGCTGCAGACAGGCACAACGCTGTAGTAATACAGGATACAGTAAGTATTTAGGGATGGGGGAAAGTAAACAGTGGAAGGTTTTTCTACCTTAATGCAAGTAATGCAAGGTAAAAAACCTTGAGACTTTACAACCAGTTTAAAAGAGAGGAACAGCACACTGTCACTTTATATCAGGAAGTGCATGAACGAGGATCTTTCTGGTAGGATAACAAGGTATTCTTTTATAGAAAGGTGCAAATTAAAAAAAAAAATGCCACTTTAAAGCCTATATGAGATTTTAGTCATTAGGTCAACATACTAGAGTAACCAGCCCGAAAAGAAGTAAAGTTGTGGTTCTGACTTAAAGTGGTTGTAAACCCTTACATATACCCGTAAAGTGACTGATACACAGAGATTAAACAAATCCTCCTACATAAGTTGTACCTGTTTTTTTGCAGTCTTTCCTTCTCTACAGCCGTTCAAAGTCCAGAATTTATAAAGCTTGCCGAAGCGATCAGAAAAAAAGGGGGCGGAGAGCTGAAGTTACACTCTGCAGAGCTCACTGAGAAGAGCAGAGAGCTGATTGGAGGGAAGAGACACACCTCCCTTCACACAGCATACAGGAACAGAGCTGAGGCTGCCAATAACAGGTTGTGTGCTGGAGCTCCCTTCCCTGCCACCTTTTTATCTCTTGGTGTTAGGAAAACTTGTCAGAAATGACTCATGCTGATAGCAGAGGAACGAAGCAGCAGACAGTACACACACTATAGAGGAATATGCTTTGTTCATATTTCATGTCTGAGGTTTACAACCACTCTAACTGGTTGCAGTCAGCGAGTGACAAAAAAAAGCAAAGCCCAGATTAGATTGGAAGCTTTGAAGGTTGCACCTTCTGTGCCGTCATTGCTTGACAATGAAGATATTTACTATCATTTATTTCCTCACCCCTCTTCTATTACCAGCTCTTATCCTCCATGTTACCCTTAGACGCCCATCAATCATTGCTGATGACAGTGAGCATACAGATCTCCATGGAAACCTACCTGGCAGCAAGAAGGGATTATGTAATACAGACAGTTTTTTTCCCCATTACAACAGACTGGAATAAGGAATTGTGAAGTTACATGTCAGATTCATTATTGTTAATCTGAAGCAAACTAGATAGAGAACAGACTCCAAATGCTGATGACATCACTTTGGTCGGGTCATAGAGATGTGATGTCAGCAGTACAAATCAAACACACGATACACCATTCATCAATGGCAGTATTAAACAAAAACTGCAGACAAAACACAAAATCTTGTAATGACTACAGCCTACTTGTGTTTCTGGATGTCCTGTTAGGAAAGAAAGGGAATCCCGACTATAAAAAAAATATATATTTCATAATAAATAATATATATATAAAATAAATAAATAAATAAAATAAAATAATATAATAATAAAATATATTTAAAGTATAACTAAAGTCGAAACTTATTTTTTTAGATGTAAATAGAGTAGAGAGTGTTAGAGCACCTGTCAGGTTTCTATTGCTGTCTGTGTCCCCATTAGGTAGATTGGCCCTCACTCTTTGTCCTGTTTACAGGTATTAGTGAGAGGGAAAGTGAAAGTAAAAATCCCACATTTTGGGTTGTGCCCAGAATAGTAAAAAATGGGAAATCTTCCAATGGGGACACTAGATCTGGTGACAACCAGGGAATTTATTCGCTTTAACCGCTTCCCAACCACCTCACGCAGATATACTGCGACAGAGGGGCATGTACAGGCAGATTAATGTACCTGTGCATTGCCCTTTAAGAGGCAGCTTGTGGGCGTGCGCGTGATCGTGGGTCCCGCAGACTCGATGTCCGCGGGGATACCCACGATCGTCTCACGGTGAGGAAGAAGGGGGAAATGCTAATGTAAACAAGCATCTCCCCGTTCTGCCTAGTGACACTCTCACTAATCACAGCTCCCTGTGATCACTGTCATGACACACACAGCCCCTCCCCCCCACAGTTAGAATCACTCCCTAGGACACACTTAACCCCTACAGCGCCACCTATTGGTTAACCCCTTCACTGCCAGTCACATTTACACAGTAATCAATGCATTTTCAATTGCACTGATCGCTGTATAAATGTGAATGGTCCCAAAATTGTCCGACGTGTCCGCCATAATGTCACAGTCATGATAAAAATCGCCACCATTACTAGTAAAAAAAAAAACATTATCAATAAAAATGCCATAAAACTATCTCCTATTTTGTAGACGCTATAACTTTTGGGCGAACCAATCAATAAACGCTTATTGCGATTTTTTTTTTTTTTTACCAAAAATATGTAGAAGAATACGTATCGACCTAAACTGAGGGAAAAAAAAATGTTTTTTTATATATTTTTTGGGAATATTTATTATAGCAAAAAAGTAAAAAATATTGCGTTTTTTTTTTCAAAATTGTCGTTATTTTTTTTGTTTATAGCGCAAAAAATAAAAACCACAGAGGTGATCAAATACCACCAAAAGAAAGCTCTATTTGTGGGTAAAAAAGGACGTCAATTTTGTTTGGGTGCAACGTCGCACGACCGCGCAATTGTCAGTTAAAGCGACGCAGTGCCGAATCGCAAAAAGTGCTCTGGTCAGGAAGGGGGTAAATTCTTCCGGGGCTGGTTAAAAGGGATTTCCTCTCACTTCCTGCTTTGGTTATTGGACCAAAAGTGAATGGAAATTTACCCCATGGGACACAGATGGCAACAAAAAAAAAAAATAAATCTGACAGGGGTTATTACTTTATCCAAAATAATAAAAAAGATTTGAGTTCTACTTAAAACCAAAAAGGTGAAGTGGCTGCATTATAGTGATACCCCTAAATGGTCCAACAATTACATCATCGTGTTAAAAATTGTACAAATTTATTAAATATAATTAAAATGAAAACCTTTTTAACCCCTGTATGAAAAATAGGGCCTCTGTAGAGTGCACTTAATATATTTTTTTTTTTACAGATTCTGTTTCTAGATCTTTGCTGTTGGGCCTAGGCTTTTTCTAGGAATTTGGGGCTTCTCAGTCACTTTTTTCCTGTAAATATTGCATACCTATTGAGCCGTTGGTGAATCACTGTAGTAGTTTTAGCTACTGCATCGACAACGGCATCTGCCACGTCCTGCTTGGGTTTTGTACAGGCAGTCTCCGCTCTGCACACTGACCACAGAAGGACACTTGCTCTGCTCTGCCACCATTCATAGAATGCCCTGTATTTTTTTCCAATGAATTCAAGGCACTCTCTGACTTCACCAGCCACCCTCTCCACCTTATCCAATTAGAGAACGTGTTGTATTTGTTCTATGGATGGCTGCAGTGCCATGCGAGCACATCAGGTATGAGGATGTATACTTACATTGTGCCAAGCTAGGCCAATGTTAATGCCAAGCTGCAGTAATATAAGTAGGTAATACCGCCAATTCCTGGAATTCAGCTTTAGGTCCCAATTACTTATTTGAATCTTGGTGACATGATGGGGCAGGTCCTAAATCTTCCCTCTTCTGGACTGCGGTAGGCCAGTTGTGATGGGCCTGGACTGTAGTGGACTCCCGTAAGAGGCGCCACAAGAAGTTGTGTTGTATCCGTCGCACTCCTTATAGGCTTGCCTACAGTTTGTGTAGAGTGCTGTGGTGAACTGGTAGATGGCACCACCATACAATCATAGGAAAATAAGGATCTTCACCAGCACACATTGGTATAGTGATAATAAGGGCTCCACACGGCAACATTTCGAGACCTCAGCAGATCCCGTTTTCAAGGCAAGACAGGGGCTCACAAAGAAGTTGTATTGTATCCATCACATTCCATACAGGCTCGCTCACAGTCCATGTAGGATGCAGTAGTGAATAGGTGAATAAAGGTCTTCACCAGCACACCTTGGCATAGTGATAATCTTTTCCTTTATTCATATGAAGCAACAGATCTCACAGCCCGATGTTTTGGGACTTTGAAGAATCCCCTTTTCAAGGCAGAGTCAGGACCAGTGTTGCCAACCTACCAGATTGAAATTTACTGACACGACATCCAAAATTTCCTGGCACAGCCAAGTTTTTACTGGTATTTCCAAAAATTACATAATTACAGTTTTAAGTGCAAATTTTAGTATTTAGGCTACAAACAAGTACACTATGCAATTAGCAATGTGATCTAAGGTAGATATTAGGGCAAAAAAACATATGTCTTATTTTATTTTCGATATAGTTAAGTAAGTAGCTCAGGGACAGGACTCGGGAGGGCAAGAAATTAGAATAGGAAGGCACACACACATGAAGTTGACTCTCACAGTGACAATGACAGAAGTGTGCAGCAGCACAGATGATGCCGACTTCTCACCGGCACGATATGTCCCCCTCCTGAGTCACAGTGACAGTCTGTCTCCAAGCCAGGTGGTCCCTTCAGTCCACTCCAGTCTAAACAGCACTGACAGTCCCACTCCTGACCTGCCCTGCTCCTTTCCTGCAGACCCGCACACGAGGCTCTGGCCGCTCTGCTTGGCTCCCTTGCACCATATGACATCACATGACATGCTCGGGCACCGCCTCCACCAGAACTGCCTACACACTGTAGCAGGCACTTGGATGGTCTTAGCCGGCTCTGGACCAGGCAGAACATCACAGCCATATTTTTTACTGGCAACTTTTTCCTTTTACTGGCATTTGCTGGCAGGAGAAAATTGCCTGCTTTTCACTGGCTGACAGTAAAAATACTGACGGTTGGCAACACTGGTCAGGACATGGGGTCATAAGATGGTGGACATAGGTGAGTAGAAAATAGGCTTAGGAAGGGCTTTTTTTTTAAATTGTGATGAATGGGAGGGGTGGGGGGGGGGGGGGGTTGCAGCAAATTTGCCTTAGATGGGCTTTAATCATGGATATCGAAAAAGGTTTTTTTTTTGTAACTTAATTTGGTAATGGACAGGAAGAGAGAATGAAAATAGAGGCAGCAGGGTTAGCTGTACACACAACACTAATATCATACATGGTGATTCACAATGATAAATCCCAGATGTATTTATAAACCATCAAATATACACGATACACTTGTCCAGTGCATTATTTCCTAAGGAGAAAGGTGTCCTGTGCCATTCAGATCCCTGAAAATCTTAACAGATTTGTGTCAGATGGAACTGGGGACAAATGCTGTCCATGATATGGAAACATTATTGGTAATGAGGTTAGACGGTTATCTTTAAAGAGGCACCAAGTATCTCTGGCATGATTTAGCGAGTCAGATAAACCCGGGAGGATGTATTACCCTGTCTTGTTGTCCCTGACACACAAACACATTATTTCCTCTGGAGATGGAATTGTGTCAGCTAGAAGAGAAGACTTTCTTGGAAGAGCTCTCTGGCTTCCACTAAGCAATAAGCATTTCACAAATAGAACTTTATGGATGTGTTAAATAACGACTCGTCCATCTGCTTTTCCCACCATCATCCAAAAGCTCTCATTACAGAATGAACATCTTATTCCTGTTACTTGAATATTTATGAATGGCTTTTTAAAGACAAGTTCAGATATAATATTCAGATGATAGATCAGATTATAATCAGCGATAATTTTCAAGATAAAATAGAAAATAAGAGGAAAAGGATAACTGGTTGCTATGGTTAACAAGAACCTAATATATAAGACCCATAGCTAATGAGAGCGCAGTTCATGGTACTGCAACCAATTACATGACGTACATCTAGGTTGGCAACAGTTCGTATCTAGAGAAAAAGAATATTCCTAAATACAATACTATATAATATTGCACGAAAGTTTTCTATCAGTTGCAGCATACAAAATGCATTAACACTTCCAGACTCTGTCAACAAGTAAATTTAGTAAATTGTATTTTTATCCATTCAAGCATTTCAAGCATAGTTTTGGAACACAACAACAACTTAACACAAGAAACCCACATTAGAAAATAAATTGTAAGGGCAAAAGTTTGTGAATATGGCCAAGGGTATGTACAGTCCACTCAGTATGTTCCAGTGTTTTAAGTAAAGGGTACTGGTAATGCTACAGTATACAAAGACATTTTAGAAAATTGTGCACTCTCAACCCCATTGAAAAATCTTCTGTTCTAGAATGACTGTGCCCCAGGGCACAAAGCCAGCTCCATAAAGACATGGTTTGATGAGTTTGGAATGAACACATTTAAGTAGCCTCGACCTTAACCCTACTAAATACCTTTGGGATTAAAAAAACACCATTCGTGAGCCAGGTCTTCTCATCCAAAATCAGTACCCGACCTTACAAATATTTTTTTTGGCTGAACGGTCACAGGCACACTCCAAAGTCTTGTAGACACCCTCCCCTAAAGAACGAAGGCTCTCAATGGGGGAAGGGGGATCCATATTCATTCCGTTGGTTTTGGAATGGGGTGACCAAGAAGCTCATATACAGTAGGTGTGATGGCTAGGTGTCCAAAAACCTTTGGCCTTACAGGTATAGTGCATTATTGTGAACACATTTATACCCAAAGTATATGTTCATCCTGCCAAAATGTTTGTCATTCATAATTCTCTTAAGCTACTCACATGATTCACACACACACAATACAGAGCCAGGACGATGACAACATTCACTACTCACTGTTGCAGTTCTGTGTATTACCTTGCCTAGTTATCAACTGATTAAGTAGTGATCCAGGTAATCCAGCAAGCCTGAACCTATGATTAGGTAGGATTACCCTAAATTGATTGCCAGATCCAGGGCTTTTTTTTCAGCGGGAACGTGGGGGAACGCAGTTCCGGCACCTCCTGGACTGACTGTATATAATGGCAAGGGGTGCTGGGGTATGCTGCAGGGTACTGATGCTCACTGCTGGGGGATCTATTGTAGCTGGGGGGGACTATTTTTGCAGGGGGTCTATTGTTGCTGAGGAGGTCTATTGTTGCTGGTGGGGGACCTATTGTTGCTAGGGGTGGATCTTATATTGCTGGGGGGTCAGTTGTTGCTGAAGGAAATCTACTGTTGGGTGAGGGGTCTATTGTTGATGGCTGCCAGAGAGTCTATTAATGCTGGCTGTGCGGAGATCTGTTGATGCTGCCGGGAGTCTATTGTTGCTGGGGGGGGGGGTATTTGTTGTGGGTGGTACATTGTTGGATCTATTGTTGCTGGCTGAAGGGAAGGGATCTATTTTACTGCTTTTCTTGATATCATTACCAAATTTCATACAATCTACTTAGCATCACAAAATGATAATTGGCTCTGTATTGTCTAAAAGGGATGGTACTGGGAGGTGGGTAGGGGATGGAACCAAGGGACGGTGCTCGGAGTTGGGTAGGGGGCGGGGAAAAGGGGTGACTTGGAAAAGGGGAGTTCCTGCACCTATTGTCTGAAAAAAAAAGCCCTGGACAGATCCCTTGACAGTCCATTTAGACCCATCCCACCTGCATTCCCCTTTAGTTCTTGAGTGAATGATCCAATAAATGATCAAGCACTATATTGATGTGGTGGCACGTAGCCTTATGGGTGCACTACATCATCATAACATAGAAGCACTTGTTTGGGCTTTACTGTAAAGGAATTTGTAAAGTCCAAAACAAAGCATCTATTTCATAACCACTGAGGTCACGGTTGGTATCATTATTGATATATGTGATGATGATGGGTACACACTGGCCTTTTCATTCAATGATTGGAGGTCAGAGGATAGATGGGGCATCCATACTCATAAAGGAAGCATGGTGGGGCAGGGAACTGATGGCAAAGCACTGCAATCTAAGAATTTCCTTATCAGAGTAGATTGGTTAATTCAAAGGAGCAAATCAGCAATCTGTGGCATTCATGTGCCAGTTTACTCCTCACTTTGAATGATTATTATTTCACCCTTGACGTTTTCCCTGTGCTTTCAGTAAACAGCCTATGCACTTTTCTCCCAAGCACAATACAACCCCTATGGCTCAAACCTCCACCCTAAAGCTGAGTATACACATTTTTTTTTTCATCCAACCAGCAGATCAAGCAATGTTGTTGCAGGATCTCCCCTGCCACGCTATTGTATTCTGACAGCGGGGACTCCCCACCCAATCAGAATACAAAGATCAGCGCTGCAGCTATTGGCTGCAAGTGCTGATCAAATTCTGTTTTTTCAGCAGGACCATTCAACCAAAGCAAGTCATTAGACCAGCTTCTGTTGAACAGACAGAGGTACACACATACCAAAATTCAGCTGGATCCTGCTGAACCAGCCGAATTTTGATATATGTATACACAGCTTTAGCCAGATTTCTGCTCTGCAAACGACTATGAGACAATAACAGAAAGAAGCCAGGTACTTACATTTGCAGCATTTTAAAGTAGATCTAAACTGTAACATTATGATAATTCATTTGTGTATCATAAATAGCTAGATCCTATTCACTTTTTTCTTCCTTAAAGATTATTTATGTAATTCTCTTATAAAAGTACAAGTAACAAAGGAGACAGTACAACTTTTCAATCAGTATAACCAGGTGTAAGAAAGAGGTTTGTGCATAAAAGTATATATAGCATTACCAACAATGAGGTTGGGGGTGGGGGGACGGAAAAGGAAATGACAATGACAAAAAAAAGAAAGCAGGAGATAAAAAAAGAGGGGGGCCCAATTAGGAGGGGAGAAGGAAGGAAGGATCTGCTATTAAGAAGTGGGACACCTGAGAATGGGGGGTTGGGGGGCGGCACGCAGGTGTATTGTCCCCATTGGGAGCCAAATATGCCCCCCTAGACCAGATTTTGTAATTAGAGCTAAAGGCAAAACTTTTCACTGTGGATAGAGTAAGGGAGGGTTATAACCACTGTCAGTTTTTTTTCCCTGTCTCATAACCAACACAGGAAGTGGGAGAAAATCCATCCAAAGCAAGTGAATCCTGGTGTGGCACCAGGGTCAGCAGAACTACTGTCCCCATTGGAAGATTTCCCCTATATTCATGTTCTGGTGACAACACCAACATTGGTATTTTCCTTTACTTTTACCTATGATGGCAAACAGGACAAGTAGAAAGGGTGAATCTCCCTAACATGGGCACAAAAACTGGCAGGTTTTCTAATCTCTCCCCACTCTATGCAAAGCTAAAATAAAAATGTTTTGCCTTTAAAGGGGTTGTAAACCCTCATGGTTTTTCACCTTAATGCATCCTATGCATTAAGGCGAAAAACCTTTTTAAGTGCCGGGGACGCTGTCATCCTCTGTTCAGGAATGAGCACACCATTGAGCACACCATTTGTAGCTGGTGTCTCGTATCCCGATTGGATAGAATGATAGCAGCGCAGCCATTGGCTCCCACTGCATTCAATCAAATCCAATGACGCGGCGCTGGGGGGGCGGGGCCAAGCTCTGCACTCTGTGTGAATGGTCACAGATGCAGGATTCGGGAGCACACCCACAAGGGGGTCCACCTTAGGAGAGTGCTTCTCCAACGTGGAAGCTCCATGCGGGGAGGAGCCACCAGCGCTGCCGTGGGACCCCAGAAGAGGAGGTTCGGGGCCACTCTGTGCAAAACGAACTGCACAGTGGAGGCAAGTATGACATGTTTGTTATTTAAAAAAAAAAAAAAAACGAGGGTTTACAATCCCTTTAAGGTTCCTTATACAGCACCTTTGTGAGGAGGCCAGGATCAGCTGCACATCATTTGGTTCAGTGTCAGCTTTATATTAGCAACAATGGTAGGCCATGCCAGCTCATTTAGAGGTTTACAAAAAAGCTGACAACATTCCTAAATATACAATATGACTGGCTTTTAAAAAGTAATAACATCAGAGATAGTGGATTCAGGGAATATCCGATTGCCTGGGGATCAGTAAGGATTTTTTTTCTCCACTGTTGGAACAAATTGGACAATGCTATTTATTAGCTCTTATTTTCTCTTGATCAACTGTGGGTATAGTGTTCTGTTTAGGGAGGTTTTCCAATACTGGTTGGCGATCCAGGTAGAAGTGGGAACGGGTACCTGCCAAAACTAGGTGCTCGAGTTTTCAAAGGTGCGGCCAAGAGGGAACAGCGTACCACGTATGGTTGTGCCCAAAAGCTGGTAGATTCTGGATTTGAATGTACAATTTATCTATTCTCTCACGGAGACCAATCTGACTAAGTCCCTGCACAGACACCCTGCTGGGGGAGCCCGAAACCTCATTTTTACAGCAGCCAGACTAACAAAATCGCAAGATCCTGGAAATCCCTGGTGCTATCTTTTGATCTCTTAAAGAACAACTTGTCCTGGATAATGTTAATCACCTCTCGCCATCCTGCAGGACAAGCTTCCCCGATTTGAAAAAAACTAAGACCCCTGGATCACACAGCTGACGGGGTCAGCCTTATCAGATTTCAGGCTAACCTCTTAGTGCCTCAGGAGAGGCTCTCTGTCTCTTTCCCCTTTCTTTATCCCTTTCGCTTTCCTTTTCTTCCCCTTTTCCTTTTTCCTACTTATTAAACCTTTTGATAGTTTGGGGAGTGATCTAGGACCGCTGGTCGACCGCCATTGGTCCCACTCCCAGTTTGCGGGCTGTGTATTCAAACATAGTGACCAGCCCACCATGATTGATTCATGTCTGAGATGACCCCTCGTCTTAGATGGGGGTGCTTCCGGCCATGCAGTTCCTCTTCGGAGGATGTATCTTCTGTTCTTCAGAGCTATAATCATAGCCCAAAATAACGTTATGCTGGTTCCCTACTGACCAATGCTGTAGGTCAATAATGTTGTAGTGTACCGGTACTTCTCTATACTGTGTTGTATGTGTAACGACACCCCGAGTATGAAAGGGGTTAAAGTCGTTTAAGACATTCCATTTCTAAGCACAAAGGCAGCTACCGAACACTTCAATCAGCCAAACAAGGAACCCATACAAATAATTCTCCCCCAAATACGAGACAAGGCTCTGTCCTGAGGTTCAAGCAGGAATTAATTTTTATTCAAACACATGTTATACAGATCCTACTTCAAAACACTTCCCCCTCACCCTTGGAAAACAGGGCGGGTTAAACTGTCAATGGACACACGGGTCAGGTGTGTTTAACGTCTCATCAGTACACAGTCTTATCAGCAGGGAGAGCTGTTGGAGAAATCCCCCCTCCCTCCATAGAGATACACATCCTGTGATATCCAAGGCAGACAGACACAATAGAACATTGGAATACAGCCCCACCCCAAATAGCACAGCAAATAGTACACAACACAATGAGACAGCACACATTATATATACATATATACAGCATTAAGTCTGACTAGCACAGATCATAGTGGGGTTCTCATTCACCCTGTGCCCCTATTAGTGACTCCCGTCACAATGGCATATCCAGGGTCCCCAGAGTCTGTGTGTCTTGGGGGACATGGACCTAAATCTAAAGTAACACCACCTCAAGGGTCCCCAGGCATACAGCTCACAAAGAGCACCATCCCCCCAAATGCCAGGGCCCATAATCAGTCGGCAAGAGGCTAGCATTCAGTCCCCTCCAAAAGCCTCTGTCCCGTCTAGGTCTGTCACAGTACAGTTTTACATCTGTATGGTTTATAACTTAATAAAAACAATTGGAAAAGAAAACTAGGTACCCATTCTCCAAAAAGGATTCCAAATATGGTGGGGGAGGAGGAAGAAGAGAGGAACTTCTCCTTTTTGGTGCAGTTCCTCTTTAAGGATGGGGGGGGGGGGGGGTGATTCACTTTTAACCACACGGGGATTGGTTTCAGCCTCCATAGCTCTGATGTGTCACTAAAATCAAGGACATCTACAGAGTGCCAGATGTATGTAAGGAATGCCAACTCTTGGAAATGAATACAGCTATAAGGAGGCAGATGTTTGTTATTATTAGGATTTCATCACTAGAGCAAAGGGAACATTTATCTGGCTCGTTTTCATGACCGTGGCTGGGGACAGGAGAGATGGAAAGCAAAGATGTACCACAAAGAAAGCAGTAGATCCAAATACATTAATGGAGTATAAGTGAATCAGAAAGGAGTTCAGCATCTTGAATTTCTCTTTGTCTCGCTCTCTGGTTGAAGTTCTGTGTATTAAGCTGTTCTGTATGCAGGGCTACAATGTCTCCATCTGTCGCCTTCCCTCACCCATTAAAAAAAAAAAAAAAGGACACGGAAAGATGAAAAAACAACGTCCACAGGAACCCAAGCCTGAGTCATCGTTCCTAAGATTTAGGCAAGAAATGCACGAGAAAGTCATTTGAAAGGGACACTAAAACCAACAGAAAGACATACTGGCGGTTATTTACTAAAGGCAAATCCACTTTGCACTACAAGTGCAAACTACAAGTGCAAAGTGCACTTAAAATGCACTTGGATGTGCAGTCGCTGTAAATTGGAGGGGGACATGCAAGGAGAATAAAAAACAGCATTTTAGCTTGCACATGATTGGATAATAAAATCAGCAGAGCTTCCCCTGATTTCAGATCTTGCCCTCAGATTTATGCCACGTACACACAAGCGGACTTTTCGACCGGACTTTCCGAACGAGCGGACTTGCCTACACACGATCACACCAAAGTCCGATGGATTCATACGTAATGACGTACACCAGACTAAAATAAGGAAGTCGATAGCCAGTAGCCAATAGCTGCCCTAGTGTTGGAATAGAATGTGGTGCTGCGCTAATCCCAATGAGATAGGCGTATATTGGCTCTGTACTAGTGAGTATCTTATAGTACACCCAAATGTAATCTTTGCAACTGTAACAGAGCAGTGAAAAAATAACCTAATGTGACAGTTGTATAATTATGTGCTGATGGTGTGTATGATCAAATAATCGTAATATAGATACACGATAAGTGCTAATAAATATAGCGTGCAAAGTGATCAGTGCTTGAACATCATGGTAGCAAACATAAATATATAAGTGAATAAATATAGCATAAATAAATATAGCAGCTGGCTCAAACTATCGCCAGTCGCCAACTGGCTTAATTAAATATAAATCAACACATTCACAAGTGCATATATAACCAAAGTGTTAAAAGTGCATACAGTGAAGGTTAAATGAGGCTAAGTGCTTGAAAGTTCATTAATATGCATGCAAATCTTGCGTGCAAAGTATTATCAGGTGCAGTGCTTCGTATGGCAAAAAACAATTAATCAAAGTCCATAAAACGTGTAATCACTTCCGTGCTGAACATGGGTGACAATGGTGGTTAATCTTCATGCAACAATGTGCACATTGGTGGGCAGTGGCCCCTTACCTGAGGGTAATGGGGTAATCATGTTTAGCCATTTAGAGGCATGGCAGCCTTTGTAGAGACCATGGGTATAATCTGCTGTGAAGGATGGTAGAAATATGGTCCTATCCTGATCACTTCTCTTGTAGGGGCGTCTGGTCCTTTCAAGTAGTGTCCCGGGGTCACCCAGATAGATTAAGAAAGGAAGCCCACAATAGTGTAGTATTGTATGGAAGCGTAGCACTTTTATTACAATATAAAATTCTGTACTCACATAAAACGTATAAAACCGGGTGGAGATCCGAAGAGCGGCGAGCTCGTAATGCAATAACTGTCAGAGAGTGCCTGTCCCGTCCCCGACGCACCACATTCTATTCCATTTCTTTTTAACCGGGGACAGGCTGTACCCCATTCGGTGTAGGCTGCTTTTCCTTGTTTTATTGAGATTAGGTTTCCCTCCTCCTTTCTCCCTAACCCCGTTCACGATAGCGCAGGAATACCCCATAATTATTTTATGCCCTAGTGTTGGTTTTTGTCCGTCGGACTAGCATACAGATGAGCGGACTTTTCGACCAGACTCGAGTCCGTCAGAAAGATTTGAAACATGTTTCATCTCTAGGAAAAAAAAGTCAGCTGGAGCCCACACACGATCAAATTGTCCGACGGAGTCCGGTCCGCCGGAAAGTCCGCTCGTGTGTACGCGGCATTACAGCGACTGCACTTTTAAGTGCACTTTTAGTGCAATTTCAAGTGCACTGTATAACATTTTAGATGTGTACTGCATGACCACTGATTTCCATATATGTTTCCATTACCTTCCATGTATAAATTTATTGATGTGTTTGTTCTCAGTGCTGGCAGATTGGTCCTGGCGCCAAGAACTACTGTGCACAGTGTAGCTCAGGAGAGAACTGGGCTTGGTGGAAGAGGGACATTTGGGGGACATGCAGGTACTCAAAGTTAGTATAGGGGTTCCTTTAATAGTTCAGGGTGGTGGGAGCCATTACCAAGGCAGAAGCATCATCTTATGGTATGGCACTAATAAAAGGTTTCCTTTATAAGACCAAATACACATTTTCACTGTGTTGTGTTACCGCAGCACACAGAGGGGTTGATTTACTAAAGGCAAATCGACTGTGCACTTCGCAAAGTGCAGTTGCCCTCTGCAAGTGCAGCTGCTCCAGAGCTTAGTAAATGAGGTAAGGCTTCACACTGCAAAGAGTACCCAATCACATACAAGAAAATAGAAAAAAAAATGCATTTTGCTGGCACATGATTGGATGATGGAATTCAGCAGAGCTTCTGCTCATTTATTAAGCTCTGGAGCAACTGCACTTGCAGAGTGCAAATGCACTTTGCAAAGTGCACAGTCTATTTCCCTTTAGTAAATCAACCCCAATATGTTGCAGTAGCAATGCCATAAATATTGAATGGTATCCAAATGAACCCGCAATTTACACACGTCACAGTGCACCACAGTGCACATTAATACACTATCATGCAATGTGGCGCAATGCCTTGGCAAAAGTGGTGCATTACTGGCAGGGTACACCAGGGGGAATTGAAGGAAAAAAGCAAACATTTATACTCTAGGTGGATGCAGCATCGGTCTGATGCTGCATCTGTCCCCCCCGCCAGCTCTGCAGTGAGAAATGAACAATCATACACAGCTGATCGCTCATCTCTCCCCCCCCTGCTCTGAGCAGAGCTATTCTTTGCTCCTTTCACTCCAGTGCTCACTGGAGCACTGGGCTGTGAAGGGGAAGGGAGGATCTGGTTCAGGCTCTCAGCAGCTCCCTGAGAGGCTGGGCCAGGTGTCGATCCAGGCTTCTGGGAGGATACCGACCATATGGTTCTGTGATGCCCGCTGTCAGCTGAAAATGAATGACAGGAGTGCAGAACAAACTGATCTCCTGTGATCCATAGGAGAAGTATGACCAAAACAGCTTTGCCCATATTTCTCTTTTATCCACTTCAGACCAAGAAAATTTTACCCCCTTCCTGACCAGGCCATTTTTTGCAATACTGCACTGCATTACTTTAAAGTGGAGTTCCACCCAAAAGTGGAACTTCCACTCATCAGGTTCCTCCCCCCCTCCGGTGACACAGTTGGCACCTTTCAGGGGGGAGGGGGGTACAGATACCTGTATATTACAGGTATCTGTACCCACTTCCGGCGTAGATAGCCGCAGACTACTGCTCCCTCCCCGCTGCCTGCTGGTAAACACACGGGTCCCAGAGGCAGCAGGGAGCATTCGTATTGCGCGGCGCGACTCGCGCATGCGCAGTAGGGAACCGGGAAGTGAAGCCGCACGGCTTCACTTCCTGATTCCCTTACTGAAGATGGAGGCGGCAGCACCCGAGGACGGAGAGACGCTTCGGCCTCGGGTGCCGACATCGCGGGCGCCCTGGACAGGTAAGTGTCCATGTTTTAAAAGTCAGCAGCTTAACTCGTACATATAGAAGTTTGTTCCCGGAGGCTTCGGGACTGTGGGCCGCCGGCCTCGCCAGAACTCTATGCCTACCCCTCCCCCCTTCTTACTTTTCCACTTCTGTTTCCCCCCTTTTCTATTCCTTTTTCCCTTTCTTGACACTAATAGTGTTCCTCGCCTCCTTTCCCCAGCGGTGGGGGGGGGAGGGGGGTAGGGGAAAAACAACACAAACAAAAACAAAAAAAACCCCGGATTGCAGTATCCCACATTGGTGCCACCCCTATGCCCGTAGGGTTGAACACCATAAATTGTATATAACGCAATGCATAGACTTAATTCACCAAAAGATGGCAGAGCACTACTCAGACAACAGGGATAGACTGGAGTGACCCCTTGAGAGTCACATAGTTAGCTACAATGTCATGTCGCCATACCTGCTGTTAAACTAATACATATTTGATTTTCTTTTCTTTGCTATGTGTGAAAAATATTTACAGAAACAGATAACTGTCATACTGTATTGTTGAACTCTATGTATAATCTGCACTCCCAAAATAAAGATTTAAAAAAAAAAAAAAGTCAGCAGCTGCAGTATTTGTAGCTGCTGACTTTTAAAAAAAAATTTTTCAGCGGCGCTTCGCTTTAACTGATAATTGCGCAGTTGTGCGACGTTGTACCCAAACAAAATTGACGTCCTTTTTTTCCCCACAAATAGAGCTTTCTTTTGGTGGTATTTTATCACCTCTGCAGTTTTTATTTTTTGCACTATAAACAAAAAAGGAGCGACAATTTTGAAAAAAAAATATATATATATTTTTTACTTTCTGCTTTAAAACATATCCAATTAAAAAAAAAAAAAAAATTGAACTTCATTAATTTATGCCGATATGTATTCTGCTACATATTTTTGGTAAAAAAAATCCCAATAAGCGTATATTGATTGGTTTGCGCAAAAGTTATAGCGTCTACAAAATAGGGGATAGATTTATGGCATCTTTATTCATTTATTTTTTACTAGTAATGGCGGCGATCAGCGATTTTTAGCAGGACTGCGACATTGAGGCAGACAGATCGGACACCTGACACTTTTGAGAACCAGTGACATTATTACAGTGATCAGTGCTAAAAATATGCACTGACACTGTATAAATGACACTGGCAAGGAAGGGGTTAACATCGGGGCCGATCAAAGGGTTAAGCATATTCCCTGTTTGTGCTTTCTTACTGTGTGTGGGGGGGGGGATGGGCTCACTGCATGGACACAATGATCCGTCTTCCTGATTAGCAGGAACACAAGATTCACAGTGTCCATGCCTGACAGAACAGCAATCTGCTTTGTTTACATCGGCAGACTGCCGATCTATCTCTGTGGGGCGCGTTCGTGGGTAGCCGGTGGACATCGCGTCCACCGGACCTGCTGATTGGCTCCCCCTGTGTCCAATCAGCCCCTAGTGGCTGTTGCACAAAATCGCGATTTTGCGCAGCCGGGCTGCCCCGTCGCAATATATTATGTACGTGGGGTGGTCCGGAACTGGTTAAAGTAGTAGTAAACCGCATTTTCTCTCTTTTTTTTTTTTTTTTCTAAAAACCTGTAAGACAGTTGCATAATGAGCTAGTATGCATCGCATACTAGCACATAATTAAATACTTAACTTAGAACGAAGCCTTCCAGCGGCAAACTGGGTTTGTGTCCCCTGGCCATCTGATTGGCCACACAGCGTTGCCATCAGACCATGGCATGGAGCTCTGAAGGGATGGCACAGGCGACATCACCAGCTGCATGCAGTGTGAATATCTCCTAAACAGTGCAGCCTTAGGAGACATTCACTGTTCTTACAGGCAAGCCTCATTATAGGCTTACCTGTAGGTACAAGTAAAAAAAAAAAAAGATTTTACTTCCACTTTAAAGGAGGGTTCCGGACGTTTTTCTTTTTTTAAGTCAGCAGCTACAAACGCTTTTAATAAGGATACTTACCTGTCCAGCGAGCCCGCAATGTCAGCCCCCCCCCCGAGGCCGATCCGTCCATTGGATCGGCCGGCGGCGTCTCTATCCTAACTAAGGGAAACAGGCAGTGGAGCCTTGCTGCTTCACTGCCAGTTTCCTACTGCGCATGCGTGAGAGTCGCGGCGCTCTGTGAATGGCCCTGTTGTTTCCTGGGACACACACATGTCCCAGAAGGCAACGGGGCCACTCACCTTAGGAGGAGGAAGCGCCGCGGAATAGGAAGAGGCAGATTAGGAAGACTGCCTAGCAACAGGGGTTTCAGGTAAGTTAAAATGTTTATTTTTTTTTCAAATGTTTTTTTTTTTTAATTTTTTAATGAATTTTAATGCCATTTCCTTTTTTTAGGGTGGACCTCCACTTTAAGGAATGGTAAGCGCAATATGCTGTTTTTTGTTCTTGGGTTCTGATATAACGAAATGGGAAAATGCAAGCAGCTCTGTCCATGGTGCTGAAAATAAATCATGCAACACTGCTTGGTACAACGTGAGGTGAAACTAAAAATGCTCCCTTTATGTTTTAATAAAAAAAAAAAACGACATCTCATAGTTCACGAAAATCTGTTGACTGTTTGCTTCCTGATATTCTATTTTGCTCCCAAATTCGCACCTCTATTACCTTCAAGCTGTCACATTTCCTCCTTGAGAACGGAATGCTTTTTCATATCAGCAGTTTCTCTATTTGTATCTTTTTCCTTAACATTAATCTACAGAATATTCACCAGGAGCCAATAGTATTGACAAGAGATTACTGATTCTTCACAGAATGTAATCAATGGCCGCTAAGCCATCAAGCGGATTGAACGTGACTATAAAACTCAGATATGAAATATGAACAAATCATATCCCTCTATAGTGTGTACTCGTCTCAATCCAGAGCAGTAAATGTCACTTCCGTCTGCTATCAGTATGAATCACTTCTGACAAGGTTTTCCTGACAGCAAGAGAGAAAGATGACAGGGGAGGGAGCTTCAGCACACAGCATGTTATTGACAGTCTCAGCTCTGTTCCTGTGTGCTGTGAGAAGGAAGTGTGGGGGGAGGGGGGGTCCTTTCCCACCAATCAGCTCTTAGAGCTTTCTCCTTACTGAGCTCTGCAGAGTGTAACTTCAGCTCCCTGCCTTCTGAAAGGTCAGACAAGCTGTATAACTTCTTCACTTTGAATGGCTGTAGAGAAGAGAAGGCTGCAGATAAACCAGTACCATGTATGTAGGAGGATTTGTATGTAGGAGGATCTGCCCTGTACACACGACCGGTTTTGCCGTCGGAATAAACTCCGAAGGTTTCCCTGACGGAACTCCGACGGAATTCCATTCAAGCGGTCTTGCCTACACACGGTCAACCCAAAGTCCAACCGTCCAGAACGCGGTGACGTACAAGACTTACGATGGGACTAGAAAAAGGAAGTTCAATAGCCAGTAGCCAATAGCTTCCGTCTCGTACTTGCTTCAGAGCATGCGTTGTTTTTGGTCCATCGGAACAGCATACAGATGAGCAGTTTTCCCGATAGGAATTGGTTCCGTCGGAAATGTTTAGAACATGTTCTATTTCTAGGTCCGTCAGAATTTTCGAAAAAAAGAGTCCGATGAGGCGCTCACATGATCAGAATAGACGATGAAAAGCTCCCGTCTGACTTTTTCTGTCGGACATTCCGCTCGTGTGTACGCGGCTTTACTGAGCTCTGCAGAGTGTAACTCCAGCTCCCTGCCCCCTGCTTTCTGAAAGGTCAGACAAGCAGTATAACTTCTTCACTCTGAATGGCTGTAGAGAAGAGAAGGCTGCAGATAAACCAGTACAACGTATGTAGGAGGATTTGTTTCATCTCTGTGTATCACCTGAGGCCAGTCACTTCGCTGGTAAATGTAAGGGTTTACAGACACTTTAATTACAACTAAAGTTATTTTGATGGAACAATTTAAAGAGTCACAAACCTGAGCCTAGAACTGCAGTCACTACAAATTTCAACATTCACAGCTATAAAAGTGCGCACATCGATAGTGTATTAATACATCTGACCTTTATTTGTCTTTGCTGTCCAGCTCAATTTTCTGAATGTATTCAGTTAATTTAAACTGAAAGTTTAATTGGGCTTTTAAATCTTACATAAATCAGCATGTCATGTTTGCTTTTATTGGTCCTTTAAAGTGGTTGTAAACCTCAGATATGAAATGCGAAGAAAGAATATCCCTCTATATTGTGTACTTGTCTCATTTAAAGCCGAGTTCCACCCACTTTTAGAACTTCGCCTTAGACGACTCCTCCACCACCCGTTTTTGGCTAACTTTATTTTTTCTAACTCACCTTTAATGAAGTACTAAGTGTACTTCCACTCCAGCCGGGCTGTGGCGCAGGACGTCATGTCCTCTTGTGCGGCGAGCTCCCCCCCCCCCCCCCGCTGTCTTCTGGGACCTGCACCCGATCTGATGGATGGATCGGCTTCGGGGGGGGGGGGGGGGGGGGGCGACATCACGGGCTCCCTAGACAGATAAGTGTCCTTATTAAAAGTCAGCAGCTACAGTGTTTGTAGCTGAATTAAAGTAAATAAATAAAAAATGTTTGTGGCTGGAACTCCGCTTTAAGAGCACTAAGTGTAATTTCTGTCTGCTGCCCCCATTCCTCTGCTATCAGCACGAGTTACTTATAACAAGTTTTCCTGACACCAAGAGAAAAATGTGACAGGAGAGCGATCTCCAGCTGATTGACAGCCCCAGCTCTGTTCCTGTGTGCTGTGTGATGCATCGCAGCTCCCGGACATAGAAGTGAGCCGATTGGCTCACGGATCCAGATCAGAAAACAAACACCGCATTGTGTGTGAGCCAGTGAGTAGTGGATTGAATAAAAGCAATAAAGCCCATCGGTGCATATTTCCCCAAAGGGGTTGTGGAGTAAACCTAAAGAAGAAAAGAAAGAAAAAGGCCTTCATATCTGGCATTAGAAACTATTCAAGATTTTTGTTGCCACCATTTACAATCTGTTTTACATGAGCCACCAGTGTTCAGACGGCTCTCCTCAGGCTATGGGGCCATTTTGGCACACCCGCTTGTGCCACAACTCCCGGACAAGACACCCCTAGGGGAGCCTCCAGCTCTCAAGATTGCATCTCCACATGGCGGTTGTGAGTACTGTTCAGAGTATTTTTCCTACTACATCTTTTCCCTTGGTGTATTTTCCCCCTTAAGGCAGTGACTTAGACACTTTTCATTGTTTTGCTTTCAGATCAAAGACATTGCTGCTCCTGATGAGTGGATTAATATACTTCACAAAACGCGTAGAGCCGTAGTACATGCAATGTTGAAACCGATTAATAGTCTTCATGTATTTTTCATTTGTATGGACATTTGCATTGTTATCACAAAATTCAAGCTAATAGGAAGTTTCTCAGTTAATGTAGCATAAGAGTCTACATACTGTCATGTAATTCATGTTCCTATATGTATATATATGAATTTTGTTGTTTTATCATGTATCTTACTGTACGAATTTTTAATCATGATCTACATTAAATATGCCGCTTTTTGCACCCACCACTGCTGACTGCATGTCTCATTCAAAGTCCCGCCCCGTTCTCCCTTTTTTTGGACCTGTGTTATGTCCATCATAGGGGCGGGACTGGGGGGACTGCGAGAGGAGCCGAGAGAAGCCGAGTATACTCGGCTTTGTGTATGTCGGCGGCGCTCGCTCCGCTCACAGTCAGCAGAGATCGGCACCAATTTTAAATAATCAGCCTGCAATGAGGCTGGGCAGTGGTGCAAAGACACTGGGCAATGCTGCAAAGACACTGGGCAATGGTGCAAAGACACTGGGCAATGCTGCAAAGACACTGGGCAATGCTACAAAGTCACTAGGCAATGCTGCAAAGACACTGGGCAATGCTGCAAAGACACTGGGCAATGCTGCAAAGTCACTGGGCAATGCTGCAAAGACACTGGGCAATGCTGCAAAGACACTCATCGGACTTTTTTTTTTTTCGAAAATTCTGACGGACCTGGAAATGGAACATGTTTTAAATATTTCCGACGAAACCAATTCCTATCGGGAAAACCGCTCATCTGTATGCTGTTCCGACGGGCCAAAAACGACGCATGCTCTGAAGCAAGTACGAGACGGAAGCTATTGGCTACTGGCTATTGAACTTCCTTTTTCTAGTCCCATCATACGTGTTGACGGTCGGACTTTGGTGTGATCGTATGTACGCAAGACAGTTTCAGCGGAATTCTGACGGACTTCCGTCGGAAAAACCCTCAGAGTTTATTCCAACTGGAAAACCGGTCGTGTGTACGGGGCATAAGTGTGTGTGCCTGGCTGCAGGAATTACCTTGCAACTGGCTGCCAGTGAAGAAGTAGGGACTGTCAGTGTAATATTCAAGGTATCACAGGTGGACAGAGGTATCACTACATAAGGAGCATTCTCCCCACTGCCTATCAATATAAGGACCAATGTAAGGAGCATTTTTCCTACTGACCATCAATGTAAGGAGCATTCTTACTGCCGACAATAAAAGGAGCATTCTTCCTTCTAAACATAAATGTAGGGGGCATTCTTCCCACTTAGCACAAATATAAGGAACGTTCTTCCCACTGCCAATCAATAGAAGGAGCATTCTTCCTACTGACCATCAATGTAATGTGCATTCTTCCTGTTGACAATCAATTTGTTTCATCTCTGTGCATCACCTGAGGCCAGTCACTTCACTGGGTATATGTAGGGGTTTACAACCACTTAAAGTCCAGCTGCCTGGAAAACATTTAACTATTTTTTTTTTTACATTTTAAATAGAATATTCAGAACCACTGTCAGATTTTTTTACCCATTAGAGAAATGTTTCCTCACTCCTCTCATTGACACTTGTCACCAGCATAAGCGGTGGCAGAATTTTTTCTCAACAGTGACAGTCAGATGGTCAGTAGAAGGGAAGGAGTGGGTGAAGAGGAGGCACCTTCTTCCATGACAGCTGTCAGGCTACATTATTGGAGATCTCCTCTCACTTCCTGTTGTATTTCTAAGCTAGGAAACGAAGATAACTTTCCCATAAAACAGAGAAAATAAATAACCAACAAGTGTTTCTAGCTCTTAACCATTGATTACAAAATATATGCATCTCTATTCTGTGTCCACAATGGAAGATTTGCCCTTGCCTCCTGTCTTGGTCATGGTATTTAAGGGGAATTTCGCCAAAAGACACAAGCAACAATTACTGATGGAGGTTTTAATACTTCCCTACTCTATCCAAAACAAGAAAAATTTTAAATAAATAAATAAAGTCCTGGCTATAGTCAGGCTTCAATTTAAAGTTTAATTCCTACCAGAAGATTATCTGCATCTTTGGTATGCATGGGTACATGGACCTTCAGTTTGAGCTTTTACCCAAGATTCTAGCCGCATACTCTTTGGGGCTGAGGTTTGGTGATGGATCGAGCTGTGTTTTCACCACCAATTATCACCGCCCCCAGAACACCTGTAGCTATTGGGGCGGTCTATTTAAGATCTATCAGTAGTCTCAGTCATTGTAATGATTAAGCACAAGATGTATGTGTGAAACGCGTCTACATGACCACAGTTTGGTGTCTTTGGTGTTATCTTTGTGAAGCAAAATAAAAGGCAATCGGAAGTTCTGGATGTGCAGCCATTTCTTTCTTCTTTCCAAGATTATCTGCAAGGACTTTCTAAGTTCTCCCCATTTTCGTTTCATTCTCTCCTCGTGCTGTAATTTCCTCCCATCAAAGTTTCAAGTACACCTAAAGTACACCAATTTAAGGGGCATTCTTCCCACTTAGCACTAATATAAGGAGTGTTTTCCCACTGCCAATCAATGTAAGGAGCATTCTTCCTGCTGACAATCAATGTAAGGAGCATTCTTCCTGCTGACAATCAATGTAAGGAGCATTCTTCCTGCTGACAATCAATTGAGGGAGCATTCCTCCTGCTGACAATCAATTGAGGGAGCATTCTTCCTACCGACCATCAATGTAAGGGGCATTCTTCCTACTAACCACCAATGTAAGGGGCATTCTTCCCACTAACCACCAACGAAAGGGGCATTCTTCCTACTAACCACCAATGTAAGGGGCATTCTTCCTACTAACCACCAATGTAAGGGGCATCCTTCCTACTAACCACCAATGTAAGGGGCATTCTTCCTACTAACCACCAAGGGGTATTCTTCCTACTAACCACCAATGAAAGGGGTATTCTTACTACTAACCACCAATGTAAGGGGCATTCTTCCTACTAACCACCAATGTAAGGGGCACCCTTCCTACTAACCACCAATGTAAGGGGCATTCTTCCTACTAACCACCAGGGGGTATTCTTCCTACTAACCACCAATGAAAGGGGTATTCTTACTACTAACCACCAATGTAAGGGGCATCCTTCCTACTAACCACCAATGTAAGGGGCATTCTTCCTACTAACCACCAAGGGGTATTCTTCCTACTAACCACCAATGAAAGGGGTATTCTTACTACTAACCACCAATGAAAGGGGTATTCTTCCTACTAACCACCAATGAAAGGGGTATTCTTCCTACGGGCCATAAATGGAAGGAACATTTTGCCTTCTGACCATCAATATAAGAATCATTTTTCCCAATGAACAATAATGTTAGGAACATATACCCTACTGACCACCAAAATAAGAGACATGCTTTCCAATGAATATCATTTTAAGCGTCTCTTTGGAATAAAATGGCTGAGAAAGGCTGCTATAGACAATATTATTACTTTGATATCATGTGACAATCTATCACTTGAAATAAACGTTACTCCAAACGACATCAAAGTTATTAACAAAATAAGTAAAAGGCAGGAGGGCCAATGTGTGTTGTGCATTATTGAGCAGTCAGGGGAGTCAACTTCAAATGATTAAAGCCAAGGACTGTGCTTAATACACAATAATATCTGCTGCCACAAGCATGTCACGATTTAAAATGAAAGATGACATTATGCTGTGTCACCGCTGACGGAGTGTCCCTGTCAGTCTGAATTACACCAAATGAAGAGTTGGCAGCACTCTCTGCTCCCTAATTGTACTCCAATCCCACACATTCTCTGTACACTATGTAAAGGAGAGAAAAGTGCAGAATCATTCTTTCAAAAATGATTTCTGCAATCTGAGCAGAGAAGAGGAAAATAAATTGCCTGCATTTTTGTGACAGCTAGATATTGATTTCACTGAAAAACAATATAGGTATGGTTCCAAAGTGTTTCTACAATAAGTGAACCTAATTTTTAAAAAATACTATAAGGTCAAATGCTGTAATGTAACCATACCTATATGAGCTTCTTGAATATCCTATTCCAAAACCATAAGCAGAAATGGGCATCTACACCCCAAAACCAAAAATGTCATATATTTGCAGTGTACCAAGCCTTAGACGTGGTGGCTGCAAGAGTTTTCTTTTTGTTTCACCTGGTGATAATGAGAATAACATGCTTCCTGTATCTTCATGTCTACACTTTTTTTCTCCATTCTATCCATGGGGGGAACTATAGTGGCCATTAAGTCAGGACTTCAAACGTGCCTGCCTTTATTCTTCTCCATTACATGGAAGTGGGGAATTAGTAGTCTAGAGAAAGATAATAAGATTGCTTTATGTTTGCAGCTTATCCCACAAAAGTCAACATCGGTCAACATGTATCTTTGGAGTGGCTGGTGACTACATCAAACCCTTTGACAGGCTGGTGATTATATCGGCATTGTATCTTTGGACTGGCTAGTGACTACATATATTCGACTAGGCAGCATGAAACTCTTTTGATTCAGGTGTGCTCAACCCAATATCTCTGAACCCGAGTTTGGCTTACATGGGGAATCTACTTTGAAAATTCCATATCCTAAGGATTATATCTTTCCACATTAAGTTCTGGAGGCATATGCAGCACAATTCAACTATTCTGGAAATTTAAGTTGAATGCATGCCAAATCTATTCCTAACATGTCACTATTGGTTGGAGATTACATCCCCCGTTATAATGAATTGGCTTCAATAGACGACTCCTCCATCTTTGGTGATGGTACGTCTGCGTGGGTTGACCGGCCTGACTGTGGCTCATAGATCCAGGGGAACTGCACCTGGGTGTTAAAGCGGGGGTCCACCTATCTATCGTTTTTTTTTTTTGGAGTTCATTCACAAACTTTTCTACTCATGATTATCTACTCACATGTTCTGTGTAATAAGTCCGCCTGTGTCCGATTTTGTTGTAAAGAATAACTTATAAAATTCACTGAAGGCGGTTTCCATCTTCATTGTGGGCATTTGAAGCCCACAAGCATGTATTTCCTGGATGCTGTGAATGCTGTGCTCCCAGCATTCACCGAGATGTTGTGATGACGCTGTTGCACAATGCATGCTGGGAAGCCTGAGACTAGCTCCCAGGGGACTGTGGGAGGTCTGGGAGAGGCTAGAAACACGCCTACTCCCATGGGAGGAAAACCAGGAAGTGCTAAGAAGATTAGAAAAAAAAAGGTAATTAGGGCGATTTAATTTTTTTTACACAGCATGTCAGCATCTAGGCAAGGAAGAGAATGCATAGAGATAATGTTAAAAATTTGGGTGGAACCCCGCTTTAAGTGCTTTGGTTTATGTACATCTTGTTATACCTGTTATTTTGCCCCCAGAAGAAGAAGTAATTGAAACGCATTGGAAATTCCTTTTCTGGCAGGACTTATTGTTGGAGAAATCCTATTGTTATATAGCTACATAGTTAGTAAGGTTGAATAAAGACACCAGTTCATCCAGTTCAACCTGTGTGAGTGTGGGTGCATGTCTACAATTGTCCTTATCCCTATACATTGTGTCTCATTAAGATGCTCATCTATTATTATTATTTATTTAAAGGTACCCATATAGCACTGTCAATTTTACACAGCGCTCCACACATACATCGCACGCTCACATCGGTCCCTACCCTCAAGGTAGCCCACAATCCAAGGTCCCCAACTCACATTCATATATCATGGCCAATTTTGGACAGAAGCCAATTAACCTACCAGCATGTCTTTGGAGTGTGGCAGAAAACCGGGAACCCGGAGGAAACCCACGCAGGCACAGGGAGAACGTGCAAACTCCAGGCAGGTAGTGTTGTGGTTGGGAACCAGCAACCCTTCTTACTGCTAGGTGAGAGTGCTACCCACTACACCACTGTGCCTCCCAAATTGTATATTAGTAATATGGGCCTGCTCAGTATAGGGGTATGAGTGTGAGATTGTATACCAGAGCCTGCGTGTTTTTAGATGTGCCATGTTCTATTTTGTACTGATAAAGTTGTAATTCATTTTTTTTTCTATGAATGAATAGTGTTGGAAGAATTTTTTGGCTGCATTAAAATCCCAAGGAGAAACATTAGGAATGTATATCAATTCGATTTTGAGGATGAGCAGCAATGCAATATTAAATGATAAAACTTCGACAGGCATTGTCTCTTCTTACAAAAAATGTACTTAGCCTAAAAATAAAAAACGGATGCAGCCACCACATCTAAGGGCTGCTAATCTGCAATATATACATTTATGTGTTTGGATTTAGATGTGCCTTATTATAAAGTTGCCCACTGTATGGGCTATAACAGTCCCCACTCTTCTGGCAAAGATTTTCATAAAATGTTGGAGTGTGCCTGTGGGAAATTTGCCCATTCTGCTAAAAGAACATTTGTGAGGTCAAGTATTAGATGTTGGACGAGAGGACCAATATCGCAATCTGTAATCCAATTCATCCCAACAATAAGAATGAGGTCAGGGCTCAGTGATGGCCATTCAAGTTCCTCCACACCAAACTCAAACCATTTTTGAGCAGGCTTTCTGCACAGGGTCATGCTGGAATAGAAAAGGGCCTACATAAACTATTGCCACTTTGCATGTTGTAGCATTTTTTTCATTATGATTATACAGGACTTATATAGCGCCAACAGTTCGCACAGCGCTTTACAACATGACGGCAGAGAGTACAGTTACAATACAAATCATTACAGAAGGAATAACCAAAACCCTTTACCTTATATAGTTTGGGTGTGATGGTCAGGTCACCACAAACATTTGAACATTCTGTATACTGTAAGATCTTTACTCCCCTTATCACAATGTCATGCGTTTTTTGCTGAAGGGGAAGGTCAAGGTTCAGAATAGGTGATCCTACCTTTAAGCAGAGGCTATATGAACAAAAGACAAGGCAATTACTCATTTGACTAGCTGCTGTGGGATTCCAGAGTATTTTCTGGCTTCTACTTTGACTGTATGGGGATCTTAACTGGATTATGGGTTGGGGGGTGTGTCTGGACGAGCAACAGAGAGGACGTGTGGAAGCTGAGCTCCGTCTAGAGCACAGAAATCCACAGCCATCCTAGCTCATCTCAAGCTTTTATAGATTTATTTTAATTCCAACAGCGACTGGCCTCCTAAGGCTGCTACCCCCACAAGATATTTACTGTACTTACTACGGTCTGTGGTGGATGGCCTGCAGTCGGACCTGAGCCCTGAGCCCTGTGCTTCTGCCGCCATCTTGGGGCCTGTTGTGTGGCCGAGGCCTGCCGCTCTCCTCTCCCGCGGACCGGAGCATAGGAGAGGCTTTTTCCCCTGTTCGGATCGCCATCGGTGGACACGGAGGGCGTGTGTGACGGCTCAGTGCTGCCTGGGGACCCCTTCTTCTGCCGCCGGCCTCCCTCATCCAGACGCCATCTTGCGGCCTGCCGGTCCGGCCTACACAATACAGGGACACAGTGAGTAGCACACCATTTGCTTACTCCTTCCCCTGCCGGCTCCATTAAATGTACCTACAGACTACCATACCTTCAGGGCCCCGAATTTTGTGCCTTGCAGAGGCGTTCTAGGCCTATAAACAGCGGCGCTCACCCGGCCGGATACGGCCGTCAGGAAAGTCCGCGGCTTCAGCCTGCTCCTGGAGGTTGGCGGCCATCTTGGTGCTCCAAATACTCCCCTTTTCAATTTGTTCCACCATCTGCCTCACCAAAGCTCCTCCTATAGTGTTGGGACATACACCATTTGCTGTGACCTCGATTTTGGGTCCCTGCAGAGCCATTTGAGGCCTACATATTCCTGGAAGCAGGCGGCCATCTTTGTGCTCCCAATACTCCCTAACTCATTCTCAGCTGACACATTACCCGCACAGCTTCTGTTTCTATAAATATTAACTCTCCCTGCTCCACTCTGCAGCTGTGGAAGTGAAGTTATTGCTATCTGCATACTATCTAAATGAGAATCCCTCTAAATGGTAACAATATTGTGATGTATGCATGATATCGCTCGGATGTGAGTAAGAAGTGCCCTCTGCAGCTATCGGCCATATAGTCCCAGCTATGCCCACCAAAACACCTAAACTTCGGTCTGCCCCAGTTAAACGTCCAGGCAAGAGATCACTGTCCATTCCAGTTTCTACAGGTTCTATTCAGCAATACATGGCAAACGCACGTGGCGACCAGGCCCGAACCTCGAGAACAAGTGCATCTCCATCATCCCACGCTGCCTCGGTGAGGGAGAGCTCCCCGGCCTCCTCCTATTGCTCGGACCTCATGGACGATCCCGGTTCCCCCGCAGGTTCCGAGATGACTACACTCATGAGCAGTCTTAAAAAAGAACTTGCAGGTATGTTTCACAGTTTGGAGAAATCCATTAAAAAAGAAATAACTGCTGTTAGATCTGATATGTCACATATCCTGGTCAGAGTGGAGGAAACAGAGCAACGACAGGACACACAAGCCTTAGCCATTAAAGAATTGCAGGACACTGTTACCCAGCTGGCATTTGCCCATCGGGCCTCTTTGTATAAGCTCAAAGACCTCGAGAACCGTAACCGCAGAAATAATATACGTGTCAGAGGCCTACCGGAGGCGACTGGAGACAGTGATCTTTAACCTTCTATAAGAGGCATTTTTAATACCATCCTGGGCAACCCTGTCACTGAACCGATGCGCTTCGATCGTGTGCACCGTGCCCTAAGACCTCGTAATGCTAACTCTGACCAGCCCAGGGATGTTATTTGTCGCTTGCATTATTTTGAAGATAAAAATGCTATAATGATGAAGATGCGAGGCTTGCCTAACATTGACTTTGACGGGGCAGTCATCACCATATACCCAGACCTCTCCAAGGATACTTTGGACCGTCATAGAGCCCTAAAACCGCTCCCCGATCACCTGCGTTCTGACGGGATCACATACAGATGGGGCTTCCCTGCCTGCCTGATTGCCACCAAAAATGGCCGCTCCCATACACTAAGATTTCCTGAGGAACTCCCTACTTTCTTGCAGGATCTTCATCTTTTGTCCTTGGAGCTCCCAGGCTGGCAGGATCCAATCCCCAAATTCTCATGCCCAATGGATCCTCCTTGGAAAAAAACCCCCTCAAAGAGAAGCCGTACTTCCCTCCCAGGCTCTGCACAGAAACATGGTTGAAATATACACTCTCTCATCCATACTAATGTGATTATTGTGAACAATCTTTTTCCTACAGGGTTTTTTTTTCTACAGAGTCAGGTTATGGCCGCAGTTTTCTACTTTTGTCTGACTATACATGGCCATTGCTGACTCGCATTTAAGCGGACCAACGTTCAATTTTTTTTCCCTTTTTCTTTTGTTATTTGGTTCATGTTCCAATCTGGTCTACAGCTGTTACCTTGTAGGATACATACAGTTTATAACGATCCTGGTTCTACAAATATAATTTTCATATTTCTAACTGGGACTAATTATTTACTTATAGTTATAAGTTAATTGTTTTTTTTCTTGTTTTTCACAGGCCGTGTGCTGTCGGGGCGCACTTCCCTCACTACCCCTTCCCTATAACGTAACCCCGTCCCCATCTCCTTCTGGGGTTGGCGAGTGTGAACGGCCTTACAGTTGTCCTATTCTAGCCCCGTTTAGGGTTTAGGATGGTCTCTCGCTCTCTCTTTCCCCAATGGGACCACTGCAGACTTCTGCGTGTTATTCATCTGTTTCCCACAAGTTCTTTAATTTATATATGTACTTTCTGTATATGTTCATCTTTCTACTTCTCTCTCTATCCCTCTCTCTCCAAAAAAATTTTTCCTCTCTTCCCCCCCCACTCCCCCCTTTCTGCTGGCATGCATGGCAGGATAGGCTGAAGGATCACATTTTGTTTCAACAATGGCTACGTTAAAGATTATATCCTACAATGTCAGGGGTCATAATGTCGCTGCTAAGCGACACCAAATATTTTGTGAACTAAAACAAGCCACGTGTTCCATTGCCTTCCTTCAGGAAACGCATTTAACTCACACAACCCCTGTTAAATTGACATCACCCAATTTTCCGCAGTGGTACTATAGCTTATCGGACACCAATAAAGCTAAAGTAGCCATTGGATTTTGTAGAAATGTATCGTTTAGGCTGTCGGATATGCTAGCGGATGATCATGGTCGCTTTCTTTTCCTTAGGGGATTCATAGGTAACACTCAATGCACTCTTGCAAACATATATTGTCCTAACTATAATCAGCGTGCTTTTTTCTCACAAATCCTAACTAAACTGTCACACTTCGCTAAGGGACTTACTATCCTAGCGGGGGACATAAACATGCCATTAGACCCAACTATTGATACGTCCCAAGGCCGTTCTAATATCTCTTTCAAACGACTGAAATTTGTTAAAAAAAGGCTAATGGACCTTCAATTAATGGATGTCTAGCGTCTCCTCCATCCCAAGGAGAAAGATTTTTCACATTTTTCCACAACACACCAATCCTACTCCAGAAAAGACAATATATTCTTAGATCATTTCCACCTCCCCCATTTACAATCTACTCATATAGGCACCGCATCTGTTTCAGACCATGCACCTGTATCAATGACGTTGACCATGTCTTCCTTACCAAGGCATACTGCCAACTGGAAACTTAATGACTCCCTCCTATCTGATGAAGCTGAGGTTTCCATATTAGCCTCTCACTTATCCCAATACTTCAAGGAAAATAAACCCTCTGACACCTCTCCCTCCATTGTTTGGGAAGCTCATAAGGCCACTATTAGAGGCCGACTTATAGAGCTTGGCACAAGGAAAAAAAGGGAATATGGTCAACAAATTAACCAGGTTTTACAGCAGATAGCGGTTCTTGACAAACAACATAAACTCTCTCTGCATATTGAACACCTCCAATCCCTCACACTTAAACGAGAAGAATTAAAATCCCTCCTTAACTTAGATACCAAGAGAAAATTCCAACGCCTGTCACAGAAATTTTATGAATGGGGGAACAAACCAAGTAAATTATTAGCTAGATCACTAAAGACTAAACAGTCGCAATCATTTATTCCCAAAATCAAACTTTCAACAGGCGAGCTGGCTCATGCAACTCCAGACATAGCTAAAGCCTTTAGAGAGTACTACGCTGACCTTTATAACGTTAAAAATGACTTAGCCTCTTTACCTCAAAAAGAGAGAAGAAACCGCATGCTTTCTTACTTGAAAGAAGCCAATCTTCCTAAATTGCCCATATCTGTCCTTAAAGAATTTGAGGAGGACTTCTCGGTTGAGGAATTTCAGGCAGCATTGAAGTCCTCCCCATCTGGTAAAGCGCCTGGACCCTATCGGGTTCACTATTTTATATTACAAAACATTCAGTGACATTTTGCTTCCACGCCTCTCTGCGTATGCAAATTTTATTTCACACTCTTCAGGTCTACGCCCAGAATCACTTTCAACTCATATCACTGTCATTCCTAAACCTGATAAGGACCCCACCCTATGTAACAGTTTCAGGCCAATATCATTAATAAACGTTGACATTAAATTATTTGCCAAAGTAATGGCAAATCGTCTACTCCCCCTATTACCCAGTTGGATCTCGGCAGACCAATCAGGTTTCATACCCAATAGAGAAGCAAAAGATAATTCCCTTCGTGCAATTTCCCTAATCCAATATGTTCAGAGATGCTCCCAGCCCACCCTACTCCTTTCCACAGATGCAGAAAAAGCTTTTGATAGGGTGGACTGGGAATATCTTAAAATGACCTTACGACACTTTGGTCTGGGCCCTAAAATGTTTTTTCGTATCTCCTCCCTTTACTCTAATCCCTCAGCACAAATTAGAATTAATGGAACGTTAAGTGACCCCTTTGTTTTACATAATGGTACTAGGCAGGGCTGCCCTCTCTCCCCTCTCCTTTTTGCTATTACTTTAGAACCCTTCTTAGCTACAATTAGGAATAATGTTAATATCAAAGGTATACAAATAGGTAACAGATCCCACAAATACGCAGCCTATGCAGACGTCATACTATTTTTCATCCAACAGCCACGTACTTCGATTCCCAACTTGATGTCTGCATTTTCCACATTTCACTCAATTTCTAACTTCAAAATAAACTTAACCAAATCCGAAATTTTAAACATTAATATCCCCAAGTCCGAGGCTCTTTCTCTCAAACCCTTTTTTCCCTTCAAATGGGAACCAAAATGCATGAAATACCTAGGTATTTATCTTACTCCTAGTCTCCAATCTTTTTTCCGATACAATTATATCCCTTTGTTAAATAAGCTTAGAGACAACCTACGAAAATGGTCTAGCCTATCACACACATGGTTGGGGAAAGTAAATATCATTAAAATGAATATATTACCTCGCATTCTCTTTATCTTTCAAATGCTCCCGTTGGGTGTACCAGTGGGTTTTTTTACTATTTTACAAACCCTGATTTCCCGATTTATTTGGAAGAACAGCCACTCCAGAATATCCAAAGGGCTATTATTTCGTTCCAAATGCTCAGGAGGCCTGGCACTTCCTAATTTTAAAGCATATTATCAAGCCGTTGTTCTGTCCAGACTAGCTGATTGGAAATATGCTCGTAATTCGAAATTATAGGTACAAATTGAATATTTTTTAAGTGGCATAGATCTCTCAATAGCTCCTTGGATACCCCGTTCTTACAGGAACCTTGCTCGAACTACCTCGGTTCTTACCATATCCTCTTTAGATATATGGGACGCCATACACAAAAAATTTTCATGGAATTATGATTCCCCCCTATTACCTCTCCTCAACCATAAATATTTTCTACCAGGTCTACTTGACCCAGGCTTTAAATCATGGAGGTCGGAAGAACCTCTCTTACTACATCATATTCTCAATGGCAATGCACTTAAACCATTACATATGATTCTCGCTCCTAAACCTGCCACGTTCCTAGATAAATGGAGATACCACCAACTACAGCACTTCTTAAAAACTCCCTTTCTAATCCGCTTAGGGGTCTAAGTGATTTAAATGATATAGAAGTAATATTTCACCCAAAAGACCCTCCTCTACACAGCATTTCTCTATTTTACAAAGCTCTTATTGCTCTCCAAAATCCCGACTTTCCACCTTTCCTAGCTAAATGGGAAACTGATCTGGAGTCCTCCCTTACTGACAACCAAAAGGATAAGATCTTGCAATTAGCTCATACTTCATCCCTAGCCTCAAAAATGTCAGAGGTCAACTATAAATTGCTCACTAGGTGGCATTATACCCCAGCTAAATTACACCAAATGTTCCCCGCCAGTTCCCCATTGTGCTGGAGGAACTGTGGGAACAAAGCTACTCATGCGCACATATGGTGGTTTTGCCCACTTATACGATCATATTGGGATGTCATTCGCGATCTGATTGTCCAGATCTCTGATGTCAATATACCCAACGACCCATGGATTATCCTTTTCCATGCTACAAAAACTCCCATGAGTTCGTATAAACGTTCAATCATTCCTCATCTTCTGAACACTGCCAAGGCCTTAATTCCCACTGTATGGGGCCAACCAACAACCCCCTCTATAAAAGTTTGGCTACAAATGGTGGATAACGTACATCTTATGGAGAGTATTACCCACAATATTAGAGGTACCTCCAAGAAACATTCTCTAATATGGGATCCCTGGATAAAATTCCAATCCACCTCCGCCTATAAGGGCCTTATAACACAAACCCCTTAATCTGTCAGTTAAACTTAGCCATTCAATATATAATTCCTGATAACTCACCTCTTTTTTTCGGTGTATTGACATGCATGCCAGCAACCCCCCCTCCCCTCCTTTTACCGCCTTTTCTTTTACCCTTTCTTTTCTCTTCTATCTCAACTACTCTTCTTTCTATCATCTCTTTTTTCCTACTCACTCTCTGTCACTCTCTCCTATTCTTTATTTTTCTTAAACCAAAGCAAAATTTTTTCTCAAATTATGTTTGGTCTGAAGTGCTTACTCAGTAAGAATCCTTTTCCTCATTAGATAACATAATGACTCTTTGTATTATTCCAGGGATATTATTGTACTACTAGCCTACTTATAATAGGTGTAACATGTGAGTACTGAAACCTATGTTATTATGAAACTGAACGTGTTCTCTATTTTGAGATATATGTATATCCTTTTATATTTTTCTTCAATAAAAATTTATTAAACAAAAAAAAAAAAAAACTGGATTATGGGTTCACTTGAGGTGCTGCCTGGTAGCACTTGGAACTCCATTCCAACACCCCTAATGTCAATTCCCTTCCAATGAAGCTAAGCCTTTTCCATCCCATTCACAACTGTTCCTGCTATTATCTACCTGAGGAAATGGTGCCCAGTTAGAGAATCTGCATCCCCCATTGTATGCACAGATAAGAGAGCAACATGAGAATTTCAATGCAATCTCCCCTTGTATTATGTACTATAGTTTTCTATACATACAAGAAAAACCTTGTGTCATAGGCAGACCATTAAAGAGCAACTGCAGGCATCAAACTGCTAATGGTATCCAGCAAACAGTAAATGTGCTTAAAGTATTTGTAAACCCCCGCAGTCAGACTACAATGTCCCAGTGGTGGGTTTCCTACATGCACTTCATTTGTGCGGATGAAGGAATCTTCGTTTTTTTTTTTTTTTTGCATTCAGCCTGTTAGTTGAACACAAATAAACCACGTATGGTCAGCTCCAGGCTGTGCTCACTAGATGCATCTCAAAACTTAATTTTCATTTTTGATCTTTTCTCTTTATATACCAATCAATAAAGATTATTTGGTCATTAAAATATGCTCCAGTAAAAACAAATTACCGTATTTATCGGCGTATAAAACACACTTTTTTCTCCTTAAAATCAGGGCAAAATCGGGGGTGCGTTATACACCGATCCCTGCTGTCTCTGAGGGAAGAGGATCGAACGCTGCTGAATTACACAGAGCCGCGATCTCCTGTGTACCCGGCGCTCCGTCACTCACAGCCACGCCTCCTGGCCCCGCATTGGGCCACTGTTCTGTCTATCATATGAGCAGGGCCAAGGAGGTGTGGCTGTGAATGGCGGATTACACAGGAGATCGCGGCTCTGTGTAATTCAGCAGAGCTCGCTCCTCCTCTTCCCTCGTAGACAGCAGGTATAATCCAACACTGGCGAGGCTGCAATGATGGGAAAGGTGAGGCTGCAGATGGGCACTGAACAGGCTGCATTGATGGGCAATTTAATGGCTGCAGATGGGCACTGAGCAGGGTGCATTGTTGGGCAATTTAATAGCTTCAGATAGGCACTGAACAGGGTGCATTGATGGGCAATTTAGAGGCTGCAGATGGGCACTGAGCAGGGTGCATTGATGGGCAATTTAATGGCTGCAGATGGGCACTGGGCAGGGTGCATTGATGGGCAATGTAGAGGCTGCTAATGGGCACTGAGCAGGCTGCATTGTTGGGTAATTTAATGGCTGCAGATGGACACTGAGCAGGGTGCATTGATGAGCTGTGACCCTAATTTTGCTTCAAAGTTCTTTATTTAAAATGTAAGTTTTTTTCCTTAAACTTCCCTCCTAAAATTGGGGTGCGTGTTATACGTCGATAAATACGGTACGTTGTCTAATTATAATATCAGTTACCAAATCTGTGCAAATCTGATGATTACAAAAGGAATGTTTCCCTTTTTCCTGGGTTACTCACTCCTTCCTTAGGATTTATTTAAAATAGCACTGTAGTAGAGTTGCTCCTAGATTCTCTCGGACAAGAGATCTTTAATTGGCTGTCATCTGAAATTCTCGGCAGAGGATGGGCGCAGGTCTTTGGCTGGTGTTGGATTTGTATCCCCGTAAAGCTTATTATTTTCAATTTAATTGACAGTGTAAGCGAGCCTCATGCCTGCGGGAGGAGTGTGTGAGTTTAGAAGGTGACAGGCTACGCTTAGTAACTTCTTATAGAGCAGAGTTATCCATACATTATTGCGTATGGTTAACCACTTCAGCTCTGGAACCTCTTCATGACCAGGCCATTTTTTGTGATACGGCACTGCGTTACTTTAACTGACAATTGCGCAGACGTGTGACGATGTACTGAAACAAAATGTCCCATTTTCCAAAAAAATAGAGCTTTCTTTCGGTGATATTTGATCACCTCTGTGGTTTTTTTTTTTTTTTGCGACACTTTAGAAAAAAATAATATGCTATAAAACATACCCAATAAAAAAGTGTAAACAATCACATTCCTTCACCAATTTAGGCCAATATGTATTCTGCTACTTATTTTTGGTAAAAAAAAAAATCCCAATAAACTTACAGTATATTGATTGGTTTGCGCAAAAGTTATAACATCTACAAACTATGAGATATTTTTTTTTTTACTAGTAAGGGCGGCGATCAGCAACTTATACTGGGACTGCGATGATATTGTGGCTGACAGTCGGGACACTAACTGACACTTTTGACACTTTTTGGGGACCAGTGACACTAATACACTAATCAGTGCTAAAAAATATGCACTGTCACTAATAATAACACAGGCAGGGAAGGGGTTACATCAGGGGGCGATCAAAGGGTTCAATGTGTGCCTGACCAGTGCTTTACTACTGTGGGGGAGGTGCTTTTACTAGGAGAAGGCATGGATCAGTGCCCCTGCTTAGCAGAGACACAGGATCCATGTCTTCCCTACTGACAGAACAGCGATCTGTTTTGTTTACATCGGCAGAATGCCGTTCTGCCTGTGTACCAAAGCATCGCCGGGTGCTGGTGGACACTGAGTCCACCGTACCCGCCAATCAGCTCCCGATGTGTCTAATCATAGCGGGAGCGGGCCGCCAGCAGCGTGCGCGACCCATACTCAGAAATGCAAGATCATGAACTAGGTACGTGATCTTGTGCAGGAGAGCTGCCTTATCGCTGTATATATACAGTATACGATCGGTAAGCGGTTAAAAAAATGGAATGGCCCTGGATCTCAGAAGAATTGAAAAAAATAAATAAAACGAAGTGTCTTATTAAACGCTAAATGCAAAATTTCAAAATTGTGTTGGTATGTCAGATGACGTGAATAGCATTGTCAGCAACTGGACCTTAACGTGATCGCACAGGAATGTTTTGTTTTTTAAATAACAAATATCTCTATACTTGCCTGCTCTGTGCAAAGGAATTACACAGAGCGACCCCTCATCCTCCTCTTCTAAGGGTCCCCCACTGGCGCTGGTTGTTCCTCCTCTGTCCAGTGCTCCCATGGGAAACCGCATCCCATGGGGGCACTCGTGCATGCTCTCTACCGAGCCCCACTGCTGTCTCTATTGACACAGACAGCATGTCAGAAACCATGAAATCAGGCCAGGACAGAAGTACAGTTAAATCACACTTGTTTAATAATAAAAGTAAAAAGAACAAACGTAGTCAAAACATAGCCAAAGTTCAGTAACCGGAACGGATAGTCAGCCAAGCCAAAAGTCAGGGATCAATGTAGTGGAACAGCAAGCAGGATCTGGAGCCAGAAGGGATGTCAGCAAATCAAGTCTTGAACAGGATCGCAGGAGATAGTTTCTGTGATGTTGTCCAAGGCGAAGACAGAGATTCCCTGGACTGGACGGCTTAAGTAGACAGGACTGACGAGCAGCGTATCGTCAACAGCTGAGTAACTGTGGAGAGATAGGAGCTGGCAATTAGCCAACAGCTGATTGGCCAGCTCAGAGAAGGAAGGGCTGAGCCCAGCCCTGACTCAGCTCCGCCCCCACTCCCTCATTACTGGCTTTGATTGACAGCACTGGGAGCCAATGGCTCCCAGAAGACCCGGAAGTGAGAGAAGAGCTGGGGATGTGCACAGCGCAGGATCGAATGAGGGCTCAGGTAAGTATAAAGGGGGCAAGTGGCCAAATTCGGAAAAAAAGGTTTTTAAAGGTGCCATTCTTAACCCCAAGAAAGTGAATACTCAGTTAATTTAAAACACAGAGTTAATTTTATTCATTTACAAAAATTCTTTAGACGCAATTATATCCATAAAAACATTTCAGTGCAGTTACATATTGCATGTAGGAGGCTCCCTAAGAAAGGCACTCACTCTGCTAAGCTGTAGCCCATAGGTATACATATAGAGAATGATGTTCAATATACATATAATATAATAACTGTATTTAGGCCAGACTGCAGAAAACAAATAGGTGCCGGTCTCTACTCACTTTACCGTTAACTGACTTCCTCAGGAGACCATACATATAACCAAGATCTGGTGATGCTAAATCCACCTAGGAAAGATGCTCCAGGCAGCCTCAAAGCATGGAATGGGCACTTAGTAAAAACGTCTAGTAGGAATCACAGAAGGGCAATGCAAAACACTGTTCCAATAGATAGCGATTATATAAGAGAGTATTTCCATAAATAAACCATCCTCCCACAAAGGCCAAAAGCCAAGCAGCACAGAGTATAATTGCAATATTTCAAAATAAGTTAGCCAGTCCTACAGCGTGCATCCACGACCCCCTCATGCAGATGTTATTCTGTTTTTAATATACATAGATATGATAAAATCCTTATGATTGTTTGGTTCCTAGCTACCCTGTATGCAGAGGAAAAAATAAAATAGACATCTTCTGAAGTCATGTGGGTATCTAATTGCACTAGTAATAATTAAAGGTAACTCTACCTTTGTAGAAGAAAAATACAGCAAATCAAAAAAGAATATACAATTACTACACAAGACATGTTATAGTTTAAAAGAAAACATGTAGAAAACTGCACCTATTCCTACTTAAAACAAGCGTTTCTGGATTAGGTGAAAGAGAATTAATTCCTTAAATCCGAATAATATGTGGCCAATTAAGGCTAAAGCTGCTACCATAAAACCCAATCAGGGTACGATAAACATATGTAACACCCTCTACCTAAAGGTAGGTTCTAGAGTAGTATTTTTCTAGCTGCAGGGCCCAAGTGCAGGTAAATTTAGCCAGGCCTATGCCTTAGGCTGGGCCTGGTTGTTGTGATTTGGGACTGGGAGTGATCAGTGTAGTGGGGGGGTGTGGCCGACTGTACTTTGGCTCAGAGATGCCTTTTCTGCTTTCAGATAAGATTGTTCTGGAAGGGAGGTTGGACCTGTGTCAGAGAGGTTACCTTACTGGTCGTGGTGCTGGTCGCTCTAGTGCACGCCTGTGCGTGCCGGTGCGCGTGGGTGCGCGTTCCTGTGCGCGCTGCTGTGCATGATCCTGTGGCGTACTGTGTGCACTGGCGTGCGGGCGCAAGGGTGAGTGCACGTGCCTGTGAGCATCAGCGTGTGCACGTGTGCAGCATTTGGCGCCAACCGGCCTATTTAGGTCTGCCGTGCGCTCTGTTCAGTGCTGCCTGATCAACAGCTCCCTGTGCCATAGTTCCCGTTGCCTATTCCTGTGTTCCTGATCTCCTAACGACCCGACTTGCCTCTTGGATTCTCCTGACTTCCGCCTGTACCTGACCTCGGCCTGTTTGACTCCGCTTCTGCCTGCTCCTGTTGTACCTTTGTTGCCCGCCTTTTGCCAAACCCTGCCTGTACCTTGACCTGCCTGCTCTGCTCCGGCTCAGCATCTGTTTGCCTGTGTTCCAAACTACTGACCTGCTGCTTGAAGATCATCTTCCTTCCAGCACCTGGATCCTACCACCAGGCTCTCATACCTTTCTGCACTCCCGTGCCTCCTGTCTACTCTACCAGGGGCCACGAGTCAGACTCGTAAGGGAGACCACCCTCTGCCCAAGCGGACTCACCGGTCTGGTAAGTGGAAGTCTGACAACCTGAGACCTGAGTGGCAGGCAGCTCATGTGAGGAGCCCTGACCAATCATTAACTTGCATTGGTAGGGGGCAGGCCTCTCATATAAGCTGGGGTCACATGCTTCCAGGGAGGAGTTCTGTGGAGCAGAAAGACAGCATGGAGTGTTGAGGTGCTGTTCCACGCGTCCCCACGTGGGGGATGCGGTGGACGCGGAGGAGGGATGGAGGAACGCTGGGAAGGAGCTAAAGATAAAGATCTTCATCTCTAAGGAGGCATCAAGCTGCTGTGACCGGGGAACACAGGACTTGGATGTAAAGAAGATCAAGCAGAGGAAGTAGCAGTCAAGCAGAGGAGAGTAGAGCAGCATTCTTTGACCAGGGACACAGAGCTGTTCTGGAGGAGAAGGTCAGTGTAACAGAAGAAGAGAAACTTGTCAGAGCAGTGTAGAATGCTGTGGCCGGGGAACACAGCATTGTTAGTGATGGACTGGCTGTAATCAGTAGCCCGTTTATTGCCATGTCTCAGGTCAGCGGGGAGAGATGCCGTGTCGTCTCTGGCCTGATTAGCACATTGGTGATACCTTCCAAAGACTGGGTGACTGTCCGTTTCATAGAAGCTGGAGATGGAAGCTGTGTGCACCTCTGGTTCTTTGGCTCATAGGACAATATCATTCCGGTTTACCAATGGGAATTATTCAGAGTGGTTCCTTTTGTTCTTTTGGAAGTAAAGCTAGCAACTCGGTAACTATGCAGTGAAGGATTTGCGTAAAGAAAAGAAGCAACAGTCAGTAAAGAAGATAATGTACAGAAATAAAGAGATACAAGGCCAAGGCCACAAGTAATTTCAAGAATGTGCTGTATCATGGGCATCTCATATTTCTCTTTTCTCCCATCCAAGTTGTAACCTACAAAAAAGCAATAAAACTGAGAAAATTGACTGTTCATTGTCTTTAAAATGGTGAATGAGGGGTTGGCAGCAGGGTGATTGGCAGATGCTAGTAACCAGATCAGTAGACCTTACGAGGGTACCGCTACACATATGTATACACAAACACAGGCAGCGCTATAAATTCCAATAATAAAGTACAAATATAAAAAAACAGGCACAAATATTAAAAAGGTAAAAAAGGTTATCATGCAGTGCAATCATATACATAAAAGAGAGTCCATAATATATTGCAGCTAGATTCTATATTAAATTCATGAAATTGTCCAAAAAGAAGTTCAATTTCTGCTTGCAAGATGACAAACTGTCACCAACACCTCCATACGCGCAGAAACGGGGGGGGGGGGGGGTACACAGGAAAAAAATGTCCTGTGTACTCGTTCCTTCACAGATTCCTGGATGATTGCCAGGAATTCAGAGACAGGAAGAGGACCGGGCATCCCTGCAGTGAAGATTTCTCCATGAACCAGCTGCCTGCACAACGTCGGACACCTTTCATTACAGTGTACCACTGTGTGATCCAACCCTCTGGTGCAGCTTTCCCTGGGAGATTGGAGGCAGAGAGATCAAACCTATGTGTGTTTTTTGCCTGTAATTTAGCTGATTCCGGTAAGAGTTTAATTGGAAGGAGGATGGGAGTACCCCCCCTGTTTCTGCACGTGTGGAGGTGTTGGTGACTGTTTATCATCTTGCAAGCAGAAATGTAACCCCTTTCTGGACAGGCTCATAGATTTAATTTATTATCTAGCTGCAATATAATATGGACTCTCTTTTATGTATATGATAACGCCTTTTTTACCTTTAATATTTGTACTTTTTTTTACATTTGTACTCCATTATTGGATTTTATAGCGCTGCCTGTGTTTGTGTATACATGTTGTAGTTTAATTTTTTTTTTAAGTTATTAAAAATGACCTTTACTGTTCAATCCGCAGCTCTGTAATTTCCTGTAAAATTCAATGCAATATGGCTACCTAGAAGCCTTCTGTAAACCATTGGTGTAAAGAACACCCCCAGAAATGTCATTTGCTGCTAGTGTGATTGGCTCAGAAGTCTGCACTAAGATACAAGTCAGAATTTTAAGCATTCTCTGCAATAGAAATTTCAATTTTGGAGCGATACTCCCCAAGGGTAAAACATTTCTAAAGGGATGCCAACCCTGCAGCTTTTCTCAAAGTTCACAGACAGCTTTTCTGTCTTAAAGCGCTGAAAGTGCACCAGCCGATTACAATGAACCAGACCCTCCCATTGACATTCAGTCTATACAGGACATGTTGCAACAAACAGCTTTTTCTTCAGAGCAACAAAAGGTAAGACTCTGCTAGAAAGTTTGTTAAAGCCCCCACCATGTACATTGATCACCCATGTTTGGCTGAACCCAGCTGCACTTACAGGGGTAGGATTGCTTGTGATATCATTATCATTGACATAATATGGCCATATTAGGTCAATGCCATCCCTAGTGATGATGATTTCTAGTGTTCCACTTCAGTCTAGATAAATCTCAGTAGATCAGCAGTTTTTGAAATACTCAGACCAGCCTCTCTGGCACCAACAACCATACCACATTCAAAGTCACTTAAATTATTTATATATACACACACATACACACACACACACAGTATCTGACAAAAGTGAGTACACCCCTCACATTTTTGTAAATATTTTATTCTAACTTTTCATGTGACAACACTGAAAAAATGACACTTTGATACAATTTAAAGTAGTGAGTGTACAGCTTGTATAACAGTGTAAATTTGCTGTCCCCTCAAAATAACTCAACACACAGCCATTAATGTCTAAACCCGCTGGCAACAAAAGTGAGTACACCCCTAAGTGAAAATGTTCAAATTGGGCCCAATTAGCCATTTTCCCTCCCCGATGTCATGTGACTCGTTAGTGTTACAAGGTCTCAGGTGTGAATGGGGAGCAGGTGTGTTAAATTTGGTGTTATCACTCTCACGCTCTCATACTGGTCACTGGAAGTTCAACATGGCACCTCATGGCAAAGAACTTTCTGGGGATCTGAAAAAGATAATTGTTGCTCTACATAAAGATGGCCTAGGCTATAAGAAAATTGCCAAGACCCTGAAGCTGAGCTGCAGCACGGTGGCCAAGACCACACAGCAGTTTAACAGGACAGGTTCCACTCAGAACAGTCCTCTCCATGGTCGACCAAAGAAGTTGAGAGCACATACTCAGCGTCATATCCAGAGGTTGTCTTTGGGAAACAGACGTATAGAGTGCTGCCAGCATTGTTGCAGAGGTTGAAGGGGTGGGGGGTCAGCCTGTCAGTGCTCAGACAATACATCGCACACTGCATCAAATTGGTCTGCATGGCTGACGTCCCAGAAGGAAACCTCTTCTAAAGATGATGCACAAGAAAGCCCGCAGTTTGCTGAAGACAAGCAGACTAAGGACATGGGTTACTGGAACCATGTCCTGTGCTCTGAAGAGACCAAGATAAACTTATTTGGTTCAGATGGTGTCAAGCGTGTGTGGTGGCAACCAGGTAAGGAGTACAGAGACAAGTGTGTCTTGCCTACAGTCAAGCATGGTGGTGGGAGTGTCATGGTCTGGGGTTGCATGAGTGCTGCCGGCACTGGAGAGCTACAGTTCATTGAGGGAACAATGAATGCCAACATGTACTGTGACATACTGAAGCAGAGTATGATCCCATCCCTTTGGAGACAGTATTCCAACATGATAACGACCCCAAACAAACATCCAAGACGACCACTGCCTTGCTAAAGAAGCTGAGGTTAAAGGTGATGGACTGGCCAAACATGTCTCCAGACCTAAACCCTATTGAGCATCTGTGGGGCATCCTCAAATGAAAGGTGGTGGAGAGCAAGGTCTCTAACATCCACCAGCTCTGTGATGTCATCATGGAGGAGTGGAAGAGGACTCCAGTGGCAACCTGTAAAGCACCCCCCTGTTGAACTCCATGCCCAAGAGGGTTAAGGCAGTGCTGGAAAATAAAAGTGGCCACACAAAATATTGACACTTTGGACCTTAGGGTTGTACTCACTTTTGTTGCCAGCGTTTTAGACATTAATGGCTGTGTATTGAGGGACAGCAAATTTACATAGCTATACAATTTGTACAGTACTTTACATTGTAGCAATGCTTTGTCATTTCGTCAGTGTTGTCACATGAAAAGATATAATACAATATTTACACACACACAATATAATATATATATATATATATATATATATATATATATATACACATACATACACACATACACAGTATATATCACAGTATATATCTGTCAGTACCCCACCGGTGCTGTCTGATCCTCTTTCCTCTGGATGCCTCCTTAGCAAGCCATGTACTATGGGGCACCCATGCGCATCCACCGAAGCTGGGCTGTGTGTGCCCATAGACACTCATAGGCTAGAACAGGTAGTGGGGTGTTTTTTGAATAGCTGTCACATGATTGGAAAGCTCCCGATCGCAAGCATGCATCGGGAGCTTTCCAGTCCCAGCCAGTGCTGATCACATACACTCTCCCAAGAAAAAAAAAAACTCTAGCAATACACACCAAACTGAGCATGTGCAGAGTACCCCAAAGACTCTGTTCTATCAGGAGATGGACTGGAAATGTGGAAGAAGGGGAGGATCAGAGAAGACAGGATCAAACGGCCTTTTTACACAATGTGCTGGATTAACCCCTTAGGTTCTACAGTGAGTATAACAAGCATCCTTCACTGCATATACAGACTAATTTTACTGTTGTGGGTTTAGTAACACTTTAAGGTAAGAAAAACTTTCACGTTTAGGACCACTTTAGGGTTCATGTACACTGAAATTCACAGCCATTTAAACAAAACGATGGGCTCAGGCCAAGTATCTTATTTTTTTGACTCCCATTTAAAAAAAAAAAGGCCACCAGGCGGTGGCTATAATCAGCACATCAGTCTCTACGTAGGCAGACTCCGAAAGGAAGAGTCCTTCTGTGCCAATTGCAGTGATGGGTGGCAGGACTAAGCTGCGAGAATCTGGGATTGTTGGAGGGTCTAGTTGAGGGTTGGAGTAACTGCCCCCATTTTTTTAAAAAGAGTTAAAGTGACCCTGCTGAAAAGTGAAGATCTTTAGCTTTTCTAACTAAAATGCCTAAATTCTGGACCTTGTTTGTAGTTTTGACTTCCATAAAAAGGATTTTCCCCCTAAGTTGCTAGAAACAAAAAATGTTAAACCCTTTTTTGTAATGCATTTTATATATATGTTAATTTACATACAAGGAACCTGTGTGCTATGGTTACCATCAATTTGTTTTGAACAGCAATTCATATTGTGACCAGCCATTGGATGCTGGTACAGTGGAACCTCGGTTTGCGAGTAACGCGGTTAACGAGTGGTTAAAAGCGGTGTGCAGTACCGCTTTTGGCCTGAGGTGGGGGGCACCGGAGCCGAGCAGATCCGAAAGTCGCCGATCGGCGCCGTTCGGAAATGCACGGAAAGGCCCGAGGACAGTTCGGCTGACCTCGGCAAACCTCGGAAAGGCTTGTGGAACGGCGTCTTTCCGATGTTTTCCGAGGTCCGCTGAAATGTCCCTCGGGCCTTTTCGGCCGTTTCTGAGGCTCTCCGGCGCCCCCCGCCTCTGGCCGCATACGGTATTGCATCCCATTGAAGTCAACGCGGAACAAATTATTTTCGTTTCCATTGACTTCAATGGGAAAACTCACTTTGATATGCGAGTACATTGGATTACGAGCATACTCCCGGAACGGATTATGCTCGTAATCCGAGGTTCCACTGTATGTGAAAGGTAACATGTACAGTGAGATGTTTGACACCTAATTTCTATTTGCTCTGCGTGTGCAACCTGCCCAACAACATGCAGAAACAAGATACAGAGAAAAGATCTCAGTTACAATAAGCAATTAAATGAACATCCTGCCAGATATGGTCTTGTAACTGAAAAGGTTAAGTCAAAAATCCTTTAAACAGTAGTTGTGATGAGGCAAGAGAGACACTAGAGTCCATGCTTCCAGTTCAGACGTGTGTCACTTTATTAGGATACAGCTTTTTCCTGTATGGCCTGTCGATGTGTATCCAGTAATAAGGTCCCCTATCCAGTCTGGCAGGTATAGCGTGACCTTTGCAATATCGTGCAGCTCAACAGAAATCACTGCTCTTTTCAAATCTTTAATTAGTGAAATTGTGCAGCATTACAAGACAATGGGATTTACATCAGCCAAATCAGCAGTGACAATGGCAATTCGTTCTTACCAGATGCTGATGCACTATGGGCATTAAATAAACCTCTTTACTTGCCTGAGGAAAGGGCAATCAATGTAATGCTGTGTTTCAGAATGATTCTGTCTATGGCAGATAGACAATGAATAAAGAAGCCTTGGTCATTCCATTTCTTCCTGGTAATCCTGCTATACTTTTAATTGAACTTAAAGGGAATTTACAGTTGTTTGAACAGAATTGTCTTTCTTTATTATGGTTATGGCCTATCAAAAATAAAAAAATAAAAAACCTTCTGTCTTTTTTTTTGTCAATTAAATATGAAATTCTGCAAGCTATTTTAAATTCTCATTATCAACCAGCAGATGGAGCTTTAGGTACATTTTCATCTGTTTTACGGGCTATCCTTATCTGCTTTGATGAAAAAAAAAAAAAACAACGGTTCGGTTCGTAAAGCTCTGTAGCTCAAGTTAACAATGTTATCTGCTTGCTGGCCGCATCACAAGGATGTATGGCAGCAAAGTGGCTCTTCTGTGCCAGATCACGTACTAGGTACTTCTAGGTAGGGGGCACGTGCCGCTGGCATGCCGCTTCTGCTGTGATTTGTCACAGCAGAAGCTTACCACTTTTTCCCCACAAATAGAGTTCTCTCTTGGAGGTATTTGATCACCATTGCTTTATTTATTTTTTGCGCTATAAACAAAATAAGACCGACAATTTTGAAAAAAAAAAAAACACATTTTTTTACTTTCTACTATAACACAAAAACATATCCAATAAAAAAATCTAAATCAAATTTCTTCACAGATTTAGGGCAATGTGTATTCTGCTACATTTTTTTTCTGCTACATATTTTTGGTAAAACAAAATCCCAATAAGTGCATATTGATTGGTTTGCGCAAAAGTTATTGCATCTACAAACTATGTTACTGTATATATACTGGAATTTTTACTTATTCCTATTTTTTTTATACTAGTAACGGCAGCCTTCATATAGCGGGACTGCAATATTGCGGCGGATATTCTGACACTGACACTCTGTGGGAGCCAGTGACGTTAATACAGTGATCAGTGCTACAATTATGCACTGTCACTGTATTAATGACACTGGCTGGGAAGGGGTTAAACACCTAGGGCGATCAATGGGTTAAATGTGTGCCTAGCCTGTGTCTGTGTTTATTAAGTGAGGTGCTTTCACCTCAATGCATTGAACATCCGGCTTACGCCTGAAAACCAGTGACACCATTTCCTGTAGTCAGTGGAACGCACGCCGTTCAGCGGCGATCACTGACTAACTCTGAATGCCTGCTCTGCATGTCCGTTCCGTGAGTAGCGCTATTATGCGCAATTGATCTTGTATCTCACAGGATTACACTATATATATTTCTTTTTATTTTTTGGGTGGAACATGAGGTCCGCGGCTCCCAAGGTCTTATTATAGTGCCAGCAGTCTAAGCCTTATTCCATCTCTCTATATCCAACACAGCATTCTGGGTGACTGTCATTAACCTTCTGGATTAAAAGATGGAAGTCTGCTGTTTTCGTTGTTCTTGTTGAAGGACTATTTATATCCATCTTTGAACTTTACTGTTTATTTACTAAGGTCATTAACATTTTTTTTGGTTAGTATATGGCTACACATATCATATACATCTTTAGAGGATTTATGGTTATAGATAGCAACACTCAATAATGGTCACAAATAGTAAATACTAAATAATTTATCACGGTTTGTATTGAATATTATTTGTATAGTCGCATCTTATTAGCGACATCACTATCTAATATATATATAGTCGCATTCTACCAGCGACATCACTACCAACCATATATATTATTTTTTTTTTATATTTTTGTTGTATAAGTTGCCAGCGCAGGTTTTGTTTGTTTATCTATTTAAAGTCACAGTACTTGTATCCAGCAGCTGCAACACAATTTATGGTGTATGTATTGACATTTTTTTGCGAGCGCTGTCTTTTATATATATATATATAGAAAACTAACACTGCACATCATCCTGAACACACCATCCCCACCGTGAAACATGGTGGTGGCAGCATCATGTTGTGGGGATGCTTTTCTTCAGCAGGGACAGGGAAGCTGGTCAGAGTCGATGGGAAGATGGATGGAGACAAATATAGGACAATCTTAGAAGAAAACCTGTTAGAGCCTGCAAAAGACTTGAGACTGGGGCGGAGGTTCACCTTCCAGCAGGACAACGACCCTAAACATACAGCCAGAGCTACAATGGAATGGTTTAGATCAAAGCATATTCATGTGTTAGAATGGCCCAGTCAAAGTCCAGACCTAAATCCAATTGAGAATCTGTGGCAAGACTTGAAAATTGCTGTTCACAGACGCTCTCCATCCAATCTGACAGAGCTTGAGCTATTTTGCAAAGAAGAATGGGCAAAAATGTCCCTCTCTAGATGTGCAGAGCTGGTAGAGACATCCCCAAAAAGACTTGCAGCTGTAATTGCAGTGAAAGGAGGTTCTACAAAGTATTGACTCAGGGGGGCTGAATATAAATGGACCCCACACTTTTCACAGATTTATTTGTAAAAAAATTTGAAAACCATTTATCATTTTCCTTCCACTTCACAATTATGTGCCGCTTTGTGTTGGTCTGTCACATAAAATCCCAATAAAATACTTTAATGTTTGAGGTTGTAACATGACAAAATGTAGAAAATGTCAAAGGGTATGAATACTTTTTCAAGGCACTGTATTTAATATCAGAAAAATGCTATAAACAAGGCCCGATAGCACAGCTCAGCATCAAAAGAGAAAACCCTTATGAGGAATTGATGTTACCTGCACGCGGTATAACTTTTTTCCTTGAATAGGACATGAACTTAAAAACATAAATACGTAAACAGAAAAATGACTATAAAAAGACCAGCATATTTATTTGTGTCTTTAAAATGTCATAGCAGCGCTCATGTTAAATAGTCTGGTTATGACAAGCTTTTATATGATTTCAACCACATAAGAATGAAGCGATGAAATAATTCCTCTGAAGAATTGTGATTGATGTAGCAGTGATCCTAATCGTTATCACACACCTCAGACACCACCACGTGTAAGAAAACGTCTCCCCTTTGGGAATGAACTCACCAGATGGCCAAAATTTAAACGCTTTTTATAGTAATCTTTAGTTGCCGCTTCAAAAGAACATCCACCAGCTCTGCTAAAGTTCTTACTGGGTATACATGGCTTCAATATGGCAGGATCATGTGAAGGAATAAAAATATCCACATAGCTTAATCCTGTTTGTAAACATTCATTGTTGCCAATGTAAAAATATTGTGAACCAATCTATTAGACACAAAAAAGTAGGACACTTTTGATGTTTCTATATTCCAATTATGGTTGAGAGATTATAAAAATTTAAGCAAATTTGATGTATACATAGACATACACAAATACATGAGAAAGTTGAACATTAAAAAAATATTTTTTAGGATGTAATTTAAATCCTGTATTTAGGTTGACACTGTACTGAGGCAAATAGACAGCAGTTTACGAAACAAATCTTTGTTCAATCCGCTAAACTCTACCAACCATCAATTAGAGGTCTTCAAGGGATTAGTCTTACATGATCTTGACCATCTAGCACCAAAAAAGGAGGTTAATATTAGACATATACAGGAAGGAATTGATATGTTGGAAAAAAGAAAATAGATCATAATAAGGCCTGCAGATAACGGAGGGGGAGTGGTGATTTTGTCAAAAGAGTTCTACCATGGACAAATTGTTGACATGCTTTCTGATGCTGAGACTTAAAAAAACTAGACAGAGATCCAACCCAGAAATATAGGGAAGTTGGAAATCCTAGTCGATATGGGATATCGGATTGGAGTTTTATCCAACAAAGAAAGAAAGTTTTTGATACCCAGCAGTAGTTGCATTCCAACGATTTACATTTTGCCTAAAATCCACAAAGATTTGACAAATCCCCCAGCTAGGCCCATTGTTAATAGCATTGGCTCAGCGGCGTCTAGAATGGGACAATATCTGGACCAGTTTTTGCAAAAAAGCGTGGTCCAGACTAAGTCTTACCTTTAGAGATACAAAAAAATTCCTGAACTGTTCACAAAATGTTGACTTGGGAGGTATAGAAGAGGTATTGCTGGTAACTGTGGATGTTGCATCTCTTTATACAATAATACAGCACGACGATGCACTTTTGGCATTAAATTGGGCATTAAGTCAAAGAGATGACTTGCCACACAACCAAAAAATGTTCTTGCGAAATGCCCTGGATTTTTGGTGATCCCATATCTATTTTTTGGTATGGAAGCAACTTCTTTTCACAACAGAGAGGTGTAGCTATGGGCGCAAAGTTTGCGCCCAGTACTGCAAATTTATTAATGAGCAAATGGGAGGATAAAGCTATTCATAGTATAAAAAGAAAACAATTAATCCTTTATAAACGCTACATTGTTAATTTTAAATATATCCACGGATCCGCGTTTACAGACTAATTTACACCTGCAGGCCCCCTAGGTAGAAAGGGGACACCTGAGTGATCCCCCAAAAAATGGAAATCAAAATATAGGGAATGGCGCTGTGTTATAACTAGGAGTGTGATTGAAAATTATACAAATGTTCAAGTGCATAAAATAATTACTATTTAAAAATAAAAAATATATATTGGTATGATTCAAAAATTTCTTACAAAAAATTCTGTCCTTATATTAGTGAAAAACGCCTTATTAAGTGAAAAAAATGCTACTATATGTGCAAAACATTGCAAATATTAAAACGACACCATTGAATCACATAAATAAATCTTCACATTCATAAATATAAAGTGATAAGTGCCAGAAGCAGTGATTATCAAACAATAGTGCATAAATGTGCAATAACCATTCGCAATAATAAATCATTAATAAATGTGTCAAATCGCAACTAAGTATCAAAGAGAAAATCCCATATATTGTTTAGTGCAAAAAAATGTTCATAACAATTGTGTAGAAAGTTCTTCTTTAGTGGAAAAGTGCCGTGCCGTAATAACTAGTAGTACCCCCCAATGTGGGGTATAACAGACCTGTTATTTTTTCTTTAAGAATAACAGGTCTGTGAGAGCCGAAATTCTTACTGGTTGCGCTCACATAGCCTGAGTAGCAGTCCAAGGATTTTTAATCCTCTTTCTGTAAGGCTTTCGGGACAGAGCAGAGCAATTTCGATTGGTCAAAGCAGTCATGTGCGGCACTACACCGGCTGCGTGTGCACTGACACCTCATCACCCATGGAGTGGATATCCAGTGGGGACCTTTAATACATCAAGGGACAGGAAGTCCCCACCTCCTTGTGTGTAAGCAGCTGCCTTTGAGATTGGGACGCGTGGAAGGAAACTGGCACCCACACGACTGGAGTGACAGGACCAACATCATACGCTCGTACCCCTGCAGGGGTGGAGTGCTCCGGTGAGTGCAACCACATTGGGGGGTACTACCAGTTATTACGGCACGGCACTTTTCCACTAAAGAAGAACTTTCTGCACAATTGTTATGAACATTTTTTTGCACTAAACAATATATGGGATTTTCTCTTTGATACTTAGTTGCGATTTGACACATTTATTAATGATTTATTATTGCGAATGGTTATTGCACATTTATGCACTATTGTTTGATAATCACTGCTTCTGGCACTTATCACTTTATATTTATGAATGTGAAGATTTATTTATGTGATTCAATGGTGTCGTTTTAATATTTGCAATGTTTTGCACATATAGTAGCATTTTTTTCACTTAATAAGGCGTTTTTCACTAATATAAGGACAGAATTTTTTGTAAGAAATTTTTGAATCATACCAATATATATTTTTTATTTTTAAATAGTAATTATTTTATGCACTTGAATATTTGTATAATTTTCAATCACACTCCTAGTTATAACACAGCGCCATTCCCTATATTTTGATTTACATTGTTAATTTGTTTTTCATCTGGGCAGGATCAACAGAATCTCTTAAATCATTCATCTAGGAACTAAATATGAATAATAACAATATTAAGCTTACTTCTCAATGGAATAATGAGGAAATAATGTCAATGTATATCGTCAGAATGATAAATTGGAAACAAAAGTATTTTTTAAGCCAACAGACCGTAACAGTTACCTTCCGACACAGAGAGGGCATCACCCACTCTGGCTTAAAAACATCTTTGCTGGTGGATGTTCTTTTGAAGCGGCAACTAAAGATTACTATAAAAGGCGTTTAAATTTTGGCCATCTGGTGAGTTCATTCCCAAAGGGGAGACGTTTTCTTACACGTGGTGGTATCTGAGGTGTGTGGTGCACGTGTGATAACGATTAGGATCACCGCTACATCAATCACAATTCTTCAGAGGAATTATTTCATCGCTTTATCTTTATTTGTGCTTGAATTATTTCATCGCTTCATTCTTATGTGGTTGAAATCATTTAAAAGCTTGTCATAGCTGAACTATTTGACATGAGCGCGCTATGACATTGTAAGGACACAAAAAAAATATGCTGGACTTTTTATTGTCATTTTTCTATTTACTACATTTAATATAAAGAGTAGATACATTTATATAGTCTTACAGGTACAACCGGCTCTTTGAGGACAACCATAACGCTGATGCAGCCCATGATGAAATGGAGTTTGACACCCCTGCCCTATATGAACAAGGTACAGGTTCACTTTAATAAAATATGCCGCCTTTATAAGTGTACAGCCCTCCTGCACAAATGACACGCTACTCTCCTTCGCTGTCAAGCTGAAAAATAACTTGCTTTTCAGAGATACAAAACCAGCACCAACCAATGACCTCCGCCCATCCTCTGCCGAGAGTTTAAAAAAAAAAAAATGGCAGAAAATTAAAAAGCTCCAGCGTGAGAAAATCTAGGACGCTTCCTCTACCCCACTTCCATTATTAATCAATTATTAACCCCAGAATAAAAAATGAACACTCCTCCTCTGTGATCATATCCCTGCATTCTGCCACCCCTACTATAATTAGACCTGGTAATAAATTCTCATTGGTGCTTCTTCCAATGACCAAAGAAGAATATTTATTAATTAGGTTTCCACTGACAACAGATCAAAGAAGTCCAGTTGTAATCACGTGCCTAATTAGCAGAGATGTTTACTGATTAAGCAGAGGAACCAATTAATTGTCTTTTTTTTCCTGCAAATGCTTTTTCCAAAAGATGAGAATATGGAAAAAAGAAGGCAAATACGTTCCAGCATAAATTTCTCATTATTCCCAGGATTCAACTGCAGATGCTATATAGGCTGAAAATAATGATACACAAAGGGCAGGTAATGCGATATAAATTATACGGGTATTACAGAATGGTGCCAGTGGGCAAAATGATTTAATCGCCTTGGACGATTTTAATGAGGACACTGTAGTCAATAAACATAATGCACTTTATTTATAGCGGTGTTTCATATAAGAACTATTTTGCCATCGGAGAAAACAGACTTTCATTCCTCGGGTCTTGCTTTTTAGAGCCCTTTCACACTGGGGCAGGCGGCGGCGGTAAAGCGCCGCTATTGTAAGCACGGCGCTTTACCGTCAGTATGCGGCCGCTAGCGGGGCAGTTTTACCCCCCCGCTAGCGGCCGAGAAATGGTTAAAAACCACCGCAAAGCGCCTCTGCAGAGGCGCTTTGCCGGCTGTATAGCCACGCCGCCCCATTGATTTCAATGGGCAGGAGCGGTAAAGGAGCGGTATACACTCCGCTCCTTCACCGCTCCGAAGATGCTGCTAGCAGGACTTTTTTTACTGTCCTGCCAGCACATCGCTCCAGTGTGAAAGCCCTTGGGGCTTCCACACCGGAATTAAGGCAGCGGCACTTTCGGGTCGGTTTGCAGGCGCTATTATTAGCGCAATAGCGCCTGCAAACTGCCCCAGTGTGAAAGGGCTCTTAGGGCAGGTTTAGATTTTTTTTTGGCTGATATGGGACTTCATTATTCTCTTATTTCAGAGAAGCTCCACAGAATAACGAAAATACCCCTCTATTCTCATGGTATCCACCTTCCAAAAGAGTCTATAATGCCGCGTACACACAATCGGAATATCGGCCAGCAAAAGACCGATGAGAGTTTTTCGTCGGAAAATGCGACCGTGTGTATGCTCCATCGGACTTTTGCTGGCCGAATTCCAGCCAGCACAAAGACTGAGAGCATGTTCTCAATTTTTCTGCCGGGAAAAGTTCCTATCCGAAAATGCGATCGTCTGTGGCAATTCCAACGCGCAAAATTTCTACACATGCTTGGAAACAATTCGACCCGTGCTCAGAAGCATTGAACTTCATTTTCTCGGCTCGTCGTAGTGTTGTACGTCACCGCGTTCTTGACAATCGTAAGTTCAGCGAACTTTTGCGTGACTGTGTGTATGCAAGGCAAGCTTGAGCGGAATCCTGTAGGAAAAGCCGTCATATCTTTTTCTGACGAGAAGTCTGATCATGTGTATGCGGCATTAAAAGTATTTAAAGAGATCCTATCCTGATCAAATGATGGGTGCAAGACTGACACACTGGGTAGTGCCAGGACTTGCAGTTAAACCCAGGACCCTGCATCCACTATATCTGGTCTCCCATGGTACACAGAACATGGACATGTAATTATTTTAGAAAATATATACTGCTAAATACCTTTTCTCATCAGCAGTATAGTGTATAGCAGTCATGTCTTCTATCAGTGTCTGGTTAAAGCTTGTGGGAGGAGTTTTCATTCTCCTCTGACTTTCCCATGAGGCTAAAGGAACCATGACCCTCTGTCTGGACAGTGCTGATTGGTCCTGTGCCGATCACATACACCCTACCCCGCCCAAAAAAAAAAACCTCTCTAGCAATACACATCAAACTGAGCATGTGTACAGTGCCTTCAAGACTTTGAACTATCAGCAGATGAATTGGGGAAAGTAAAAAAGAAGGGGAGGATCAGAGAAGACAGGATCAAACATCCGTTTTACACAATGTGAACCCCTTAGGTTCCACAAGAAGTATAACAAGCATGCTTTACTGCATATACAGACTGATTTTACTCTTGTGCTTTTAGCAACACTTTAAGCTTCCCCCCACACATTCCTAATGACCCATCATTATAATGGCAGCCTCACTGGCCAAGAAGAAGGAATAGGTATGGAAGCACAACAGTTGCTCCTACCAAAACAGACCAGCAGAAGGATGTAGGAAGCTGCTGCAGGTATGTAGAGGGACCTCTAGGTCAGGTGCCTGCACGTTATACCTACAACATTTGTTTTTTGTTTTTTTACGCTCTGTAACATAGAAGGGGTAACAAATCTAAAGACCCTCTTTACTGGTTTACTTAACATCTATTCAGATTAACCAACTATTGACAGAGAAGCGTTTTTACATGTGAACTATATTCTGCAGAATAGATATTTTTTGGTGCACCTGCACTCTTCAGCTCAGTGCTGTTTGAAAGGGTTTCTCTGAATTCATAGTTCCCAGCTGTCCCTGATTTTGGGGACTGTCCCTCATTTTGAACAAAGTCCCTCTGTCCCTCTTTCCTTCTCCTTCATCCCTCATTTTTGGTCTGATCTATATACCCTGTTTCCCCAAAAATAAGACCTAGCGTGATTGTCAGAGATGGCTGCAATAGAAGCCCTACCCCCCAAATAACCCCTACCCTGTTACCCCGAAAATAAGCCCTACCCTGAAAATAAGGACTACAAGGACTTCAACTAGGGCTTATTTGGGGGGTAGGGCTTATATTGCAGCCATCACCGACAATCACGCTAGGTCTTATTTTCGGGGAAACAGGGTAGTTGTATATAAAATGCACTATTATCTATCCAAGCGTGTTTTAGAATGCTAAACCCATCATCCAATTTCTGCATTGCTGCATCTGTAAATTCCAAAAGCCAATATAAAGGAATAGTAGTGGTAAAAAAAAAAAAATCCTTGTAGGTTTAACCAATCATTTTTTTTGTATAATCCTTTTTCAAGGGGAGGAGGGCATGGCAAGGGGTGTGTCCTATGCATACATACAATTGCAATATAGGTGTCCCTCATTCCCATCTCAGAAAGTTGGGAGGTATGCTGAAATGGTTTTCCTGAACTTTTTCTTCTGATCCGTGGGGGAGCTTAAACTCCAGGACCAAACAGTGGTCTCCTGAGCTGTCTACCTTGAGCTTTTCATGTCCCAAACCAGGGAAAGAATATCCCAAAGTTCAAGGCCATCACAGTGGGCAGCAACATAGTGGCCCACGTCCTTCATCTACAAGGACCGCATGACAATCAGACTAGTCTACACCACTATTCTGTGTCCACTCGAAAAGAAACAACCACACTCTATACCACTTCCCAGTTCTAGCATCAGGATAATGCTCTTAATAACAGGGATGTCCAGAGAGGAGAGAAATTAAACACGATTCTCTTTACAAATCCAAAAAAAAGTGGTCCTATTCATTAACCACTTCAGCCCCGGAAGGATTTACCCCCTTCCTGACCAGAGCATTTTTTTGCGATTCGGCACTGCGTTGTATTAGCTGACAATTGCGTGGTCATGCGATGTTGTACCCAAATAAAATTTTCCCCACAAATAGAGCTTTCTTTGGTGGTATTTGATCACCTCTGCAGTTTTTATTTTTTGCGCTATAAGCATAAAAAGAGCGACAGTTTTGAAAAAAATAAAAGCAATAATTTTTTACTTTTTGCTATAATAAATATCCACCCAAAATATTTAAAAAAACACATTTTTTCCACAGTTTAGGCCGATATGTATTCTTCTACATATCTTTGGTAAAAAAAAAAAAAAAAAAAAATCGCAATAAGTGTATATTGATAGGTTTGCGGAAAAGTTATAGTGTCTACAAAATAGGGGAAAGATTTATGGCATTTTTATTATTAAATTGTTATTTTACTAGTAATGGCGTTTTTTATTGTGACTGTGACATTTCGGCAGACAGATCGGACACTTTAGACACTATTTTGGGACCATTGACATTTACACAGCGATCAGAGCTAAAAATAGCCACTGATTACTGTATAAATGTCACTGGCAGGGAAGGGGTTAAACACCAGGGGGCGATCAAGGGGTTAAGTGTGTTCCTTCAGTGTGTTCTAACTGTGGGGGGGGGGGTGGGCTCACTACAACATGACAGATCACTGCTCCCGATGACAAGGAGCAGTAGATCCCTGTCATGTTGCTAGGCAGAACAGGGAAATGCCTTTTTTACATAGGCATCTCCCCGTTCTGCCGCTCCTCACTGTAATCGGGGGCCGCTGGCTAGGCAGAAATTTCAAAGGGACGTACGGGTACGCCCTTTTGCCTGCCTGTGCCATTCTGCCGACGTAAATCGGCATGCGGTGGTCGGCATGTGGTTAACAATTCCACATTAATAATTATGCTACCAAAATTTGTGTGCACTGTAAATTTCCTCCGGTATTGATCCGGTTTCTTCTTACCGGAGGCTGCCATTTTGCTGAAGCCCAGAGCCTCTGAACAGCAGTAAATCAAATTCGGTATAGTGCTTAAAAAAAAAAGTGAATGAGCATGTGCAGAGCAGGGTAAGACCGTGTATTGCTGCATTTTAAATAGTATAGATACTTGTTTTTAATGTTTTACAAAGTTATACCTGCCAGCCTGAAGTGATTTAGTAGGACTTAATTTTCTAACTAAAGTTCCACTGTAATTCCCTGTACACACGATCGGACATTCCGACAACAAAATCCATGGATTTTTTCAGACGGATGTTGGCTCAAACTTGTCTTGCATACACACGGTCAAACAAAGTTGTCGGAAAATTTGATCGTTCTGAATGCGGTGACGTAAAACACGTACGTCGGGACTATAAACGGGGCAATAACCAAAAGCTTTCGTCTCTTAATTTATTCTGAGCATGCGTGGCACTTTGTGCGTCAGATTTGTGTACACACGATCGGAATTTCCGACAACGGATTTTGTTGTCGGAAAATTTTATAGCAAGCTCTCAAACTTTGTGTGTCGGAAATTCCTATGGAAAATGTGTGATGGAGCACACACACGATCGGAATTTCCGACAACAAGGTCCTATCACACATTTACCATCGGAAAAACTGACCGTGTGTACGGGGCATAAGAGTTGCAATATATCCTTTCTTCACAATTTTAACAACACAGGACTCTTCATGGTGTCATTAGGAGTCAATAGGGGGTGTCATGATCAGGGGCGAGTGGCTATAGCAGTGGAAAGGTGCACACAGAAACCAGCAAGATAAATACATGAGCAGATTCTGCTGGTGAGTGATGCCACCTAACCCGATGCATGGGGTCTAAGCTAGGATTCCGATCATTTGCACGAGTACTTGTACTTGTGTAAATGCTCCCGATGCCTATTCTGATACCTTGGGATGAAGGTGCGGCATCGTTTGCTCCCGGAAATCAGTGAGCGGAGAGGCCGGAGCGGAAAGCGAATACTCAACAGGCTGGCAGCAGCGGAAGGTAAGCTGGCCAGGGCAGGGGTGCGGGGCGCAGCTGCAGTTCTGTCAGAATCGGCGACCGAGGTCGTCGCATTCAGTAACGGAAGTGACTGTCCATGTCTCCATCAAAGGTGGAACACCGTGACGCCCATCTTGGTACACCCTACACTCGACCGCAGTAAGCCTGCAGTGGACATCTTGATACACCCAGCCCATATAGTGCACTAACTATATGGGCTGGGTGTAACAAGATGTCAGCTGCTGCCTTCTGACTGTAGGCTTACTGCGGCCGAGTGCAGGGTGTACCAAGATTGGCGTTGCAGCATTTGTACTAGGCTACTAGCATTGCAAAATCCTTCCTTTCCAAGTTGTTTGAATTGCTATGGTCTCACTCTCACCTCATCATTGAATATGCCATGCAAAATAAGTGATGGGCATACCAGACTCTTAAACATAAAAGGGAAAAGCTTACCTTTCTTGCTGGCAATATACTGTATGTGTTAAAGTGATATTAAAAGGAAAGTTTTATCCTATTCAAAAATATAACAAACACGTCATACTTACCTGCTCTGTGCAGTTGGTTTTGCACAGAGCAGTCACGGTCCTCCTCTTCTCATTTTATTCTATCTTTTCATGTGACAATACTGAAGAAATGACACTTTGCTACAATGTAAAGTAGTGAGTGTACAGCTTGTATAACAGTGTAAATTTGCTGTCCCCTCAAAATAACTCAACACACAGCCATTAATGTCTAAACCGCTGGCAACAAAAGTGAGTACACCCCTAAGTGAAAATGTCCAAATTGCGCCTAATTTGCCATTCTCTCTCCCCGATGTCATGTGACTCGTTAGAGTTACAAGGTCTCAGGTGTGAATGGGGAGCAGGTGTGTTAAATTTGTTGTTATCGCTCTCACTCTCTTATACTGGTCACTGGAAGTTCAACATGGCACCTCATGCCAAAGAACTCTCTGAGGATCTGAAAAAAAGAATTGTTGCTCTACATAAAGATGGCCTAGGCTATAAGAAGATTGCCATGACCCTGAAACTGAGCTGCAGCACAGTGGACAAGACCATACAGCGGGTTTAACAGGACAGGTTCCACTCAGAACAGGCCTCTCCATGGTCGACCAAAGAAGTTGAGTGCACATGCTCAGTGTCATATTCAGAGGTTGTCTTTGGGAAATAGACATATGAGTGCTGCCAGCATTGCTGCAGAGGTTGAAGGGGTGGGGGGGTCAGCCTGTCAGTGCTCAGACCATACGCCGCACACTGCATCAAATTGGTATGCGTGGCTGTCGTCCCAGAAGGAAGCCTCTTCTAAAGATGATGCACAAGAAAGCCCGCAAACAGTTTGCTGAAAACAAGCAGACTAAGGACATGAATTACTGGAACCATGTCCTGTGGTCTGATGAGACCAAGATAAACCTATTTGGTTCAGATGTTGTCAAGTGTGTGTGGCTGCAACCAGGTGAGGAGTACAAAGACAAGCGTTTCTTGCCTACAGTCAAGCATGGTGGTGGGAGTGTCATGGTCTGGGGCTGCATGAGTGCTGCCGGCACTGGGGAGCTACAGTTCATTGAGGGAACAATGAAAGCCAACATGTACTGTGACATACAGAAGCTGAGCATGATCCCCTCCCTTCAGAGACTGGGCCACAGGGCAGTATTCCAACATGATAACGCCCCCAAACACACCTCCAAGACAACCACTGCCTTGCTAAAGAAGCTGAAGGTAAAAGTGATGGACTGTCCAAGCATGTCTCCAGACCTAAACCCTATTGAGCATCTGTGGGGCTTCCTCAAATAGAAGGTGGAGGAGCGCAAGGTCTCTAACATCCACCAGCTCCGTGATGTCGTCATGGAGGAGTGGAAGAGGACTCCAGTGGTAACCTGTGAAGCTCTGGTGAACTCCATGCCCAAGAGGGTTAAGACAGTGCTGGAAAATAATGGTGGCCACACAAAATATTGACACTGTGGGCCCAATTTGGACATTTTCACTTAGGGGTGTACTCACTTTTGTTGCCAGCGGTTTAGACATTAATGGCTGTGTGTTGAGTTATTTTGAGGGGACAGCAAATTTACACTGTTATACAAGCTGTACACTCACTACTTTACATTGTAGCAAAGTGTCATTTCTTCAGTGTTGTCACATGAAAATATAGAATAAAATATTTACAAAAATGTAAGGGGTGTACTCACTTTTGTAAAATATATATTATTAATTAATTATAAATTATATATTATTTCATTTTGTATGCTTTGTCCACTGCAGCCAATGTCCTTGACAATATACTAACTCTTCTGCCATGTACTCACATTCCTAAGACTCTGATAATAAACTAGCCTGCCTATGTATGGCTTACAACTGTAATATTAATTGTATACCTATGTAAGCATATTCATAAAAAAACTCAAATGCGCCAAACAGAATAGTTATTTGGATAGGTGCTGGGTGTATCTTTTTCTGTCTGTTCCCTACTGCAGTAATTATTATTAATTTGGAATCACTGATCAATGTTAGGATGGGAGTGGTCTATCTATAACACATCCAAGACACCTACCTGTCTGCATAACCAGAGATTACCTCTGTCTTTCGACAGTCTCTGAAGCCTAGTACACACGGGCCAAATGTTGGGCGACTTTGGCAGGTTCAATAGAAAACGGCCGACATTCGGCCCCTGTGTATGGCGGCCAGTCTTCTGTCAGACGTGCTTGTTGGAAAACCAGCAGCTGATCGGCTCCCGGTCAGCACTCTCAGCCAATGGCTGAGAGTGCTGACAGGAGTGTTGCGGGAGGCTGGAGCGAAAAAAAAACAAAAAAAAAAGCCTGGGTTGAATAATTAACAAAACTGACAGCTCTGGTCAGAGCCGCTGTACTAATAATCCGATGTTAGTACAGTGATCTCTCCCGCTGAGCTGTTGTGTTCTGACGGGGGATGCCCCTCCCCCCAGCCGAACAGCCAGCTTGTGTCGGACCGGCTGCCATACACACGGGCCGCATGTCTGCCATTTTTTTTTTTTGAACCAGCCGATGTCGCCAGACATTCGGCTCGTGTGTCATAGGCTTAATGGTGTGTACTAGGCTTAAGCCTCGTTCTCATCAGAGAGCCCAGCAGCACAGGGAGCTTTCGTTCTACCTGTATGTCTCTTACTTAGGAGGAAATTAATTTTCAAGCCATTGTAATAAGCCTCCAGCTAATTAATATTAATTACTACCTGGAATCTTCCTCCTGCAAACAAACTCATTTCCAAGTAGCATTAGGTGTTTCTTCAGTTCATTTCCATCTCAGCGGAGAACATCTGTGGCGAATGATCTCATATCTCATACAACTGTATCCATCACAACAGCAGGTTTCTATTACGAAACAACGTCCTTTCCTGAATGTAATATATTGCACATATTATATTGTATTCTTTTGGCGACAGGTTCAGTAGCCGCCTCTTAAATTGTGCAGTCCTTGTTTTTTTTTGGAGTGCAAAATGTGAAAAGCAGATTGTGAGAACAGATGTTTACAAATCATCTTCCAACCAACTGTGTGTTTAAAGGGCAAGTTCACTTTTGTACACTTTTTTTCTTCTAAATTCCAGCTCCCCTATATGACCAATATAGCATTCATGTACTTTTTTTGCAAAAATATCAAAGCTTTCCATTAAATCTACAGTCACATACTTTCCTTGCCTAAATCCACGTTTCCAGACATTTCCATTAGTAATGTCTTCTTCCTGATTAGACTGTAGGTCATGACACAGGAAGGAGTTGACCAGCTGACCTCATTAGCACACACCCTGCATCATCCACCCCACCCATTCCCAGGTGCACGTTTTTTAAATGAAATACAATTAATCAGTGATCACCTTTCTCACTAAATACACAATCCGATTGCATAGTGTATGGCCATCTTTATTCAAGTGCATAGGAGGGAGTGGACAGAAACACTCAGCTGTTCTCACATGCGTTTTTTAGCGATGGGGGGGTTTTGGAGCAATTTCACTCATCACACATAGGGGAGCCCATCAACCTGAATTGGGTTGCCCTACACACAGCAATTGCCCCAAAGAAGCTTCAGAACTTTTTTTTTTTGAGTAAAGCTTGGTGCGTTTTTTACTGCGATTTTTGGTGCAGCGCATTTCTGAAATGCAGGCAAATGCACAGATGTGAATATAGCCTTATTGTTCTTGTGCTATCACACCAATTTCACTATCATTTTTTTTAGCGAGATTTTGCCGCGTTTACGTGGCGTTTTTCATAGGCCACGTGACTCAAAAACTGCATAAAAAATGCAACACGGGGGCGTTTTTGATGCATCTTTGCCGTGATTTCAATGCATTGCAATGGGGAGGTATGTTTTCGGTGTGGTTTTTTTAACTAACCAAAATATGCACTAAAAATGTGGCAAGCAAAATTTTTAACACTGCAACGGAAGCCCAATGGACCAGTGTGAAGACATACATAGGATTTAAGGAGATGCATTTTTCTTGAGCTTTTGCGCTTCAAGAACTGCTCATTGTGAAAGCAGCCTATCAGCTGAAAAGGTGCTGATAATGGCCGAAACTAAATTCATATTCATTATAATTAAAACATCAAATATAATAAAACATTTTATGAATATATATATATATATATATATATATATATATATATATATATATATATATATATATATATTTTTTTTTTTTTTTTTTTTTTTCCATAAAATGTTTTATGAAAATAAAAAAAAATATATATCTATATATAGATATATATATCTATCTATCTCCTGTCTAAATTGGACCTAGTATGTATGAATGTGAGTTAGAGACCTTAGAGTGTAAGCTCCTTGAGGGTAGGGACTGATGTGAATGTACAATGTATATGTAAAGCGCTGCGTAAATTGACGGCGCTATATAAGTACCTGGAATAAATTATATGTATATATATATATATATATATTTATATATATATATATAGATCTATATATATATATCTATATATATAGATCTATATATATATATCTAGATATATATCTAGATATATATCTAGATATATATAGATATATATCTAGATATATATCTAGATATATATATATTATTTTTGCCTTCTCGCAATGCAAGACAATGCTAATTCTGTCCTTCTGCTTCTTTTTAAAAACTATGATTGGCATGGATAGGTGGTCGGGAACCAGTGGTGGCCTGTCCATACGGTGGCGTTGCCCCCCTAATCCATGCGTCTGGCCCCTAATCTATATGCAGGGAGCCGGACGCATGGATTCCAATGGGTTTTTTTTTTTTTTTTTTTGTGAATAGAATAGAGCCCGAGGCTCTACTTGGCTTCAAAAAAGGGTGGGCTAGGGGTGCAGAGCACTCGGGGCAGGGGGTGTCCTTCAGGATGTCTTGTTTGCCACCTTCCAAAAATACACAGCACCAGGGAATACTGTGCCAACGAGACCTTACAGGCCTGTACCGCCCCCCCCCCCCCCAGTTTTACTTCCAAAGTATAAAAGTCGTTACTTGTCTGGGCTTATTAAATAAATATATATGTCACAGTATGTGGTACAGAAAAAAATGGCAACCGATCGCACACAGGACGCTGACCCACTGTGACCAAAACTAAACCAGGTAATGTAAGAGGACTTCAGCTCTGTTCTTAACCCACAGGAGAGCCCCCTCAGTCGCGTTTCACCCCCTAATGGGCTTAATCAATGATTAGGCCCACTAGGGGCAAAATGCGTCTGAGCGACCTCTCCTATCGAACTTGCCCAAGCCACTGAGGCCGAATGCTGGGCTTGCAGTTGAGGCGTGGTCCCGCTGTGTAACAAAAAAAATAAATTTTTAAAACAGGTGTTCAGGCAGGAAGCCTCCTAAATGCCTGTTAGCCTTTGCTTCACCACCCTCTAAAAAGTGATCCACTGCAGGTCGCTTTTCAGAGGGCAGTAAGCACTGAAAGAAGCCTAAACCTGCAGCTTTTCTTAAATAATACCTAGTGATTCTGCCAGGAAGGACCTTGTTCAGGCACTTCTTATTGTGGGATGACCGCTATCTCCCATTTGTACTCCAAGTGGGTGTAACCATGTGAGCTGCCTGACTCCTAACTTGAAACTGAAAATAAAGATAAAAATAAAAATAAATGTAAAAATAAAAAATAAAATAAAAATAAAGGATAAGACTACAAGAAAAAATAAACAAACGAATGAAAAATAATAAATGAAAGAAAAAATTAATAAATAAATGAAAATAAATAAAATAAAAATAAAAATATAATCAAAGAAACAGCTGCCAACACTGCCCACACTTCCCAAATGTGACAATCCATGTGTACTCCAGCACTGTCTCCCTGTCATGAGCCCTTCATAAAAGTCTACAAGCTGCAGTGCCAGGGTTGATTTGATTTAAATCAAGTCGATTTAATCACAATTTAAATCGCTAGTAAAAAAGGCTTGGATTTAAATCATATTTTAAAGAGCAACTGTCATCTCTGCCCGCTCCTCCTCTGACCCGCTGTTGACTCACCGACAGTCCCAATCTCTTTAATGGGACGGTTGGTGATGTGACACAACAAGGTGAGGGATGTGGTGGCAGCAGGTGATTAGATGCCCGCTAACAGGCGTGCCCAAGATGGATCTGAAATGACAGGTGCTCTTTAACTGCTTGCTGCCCGCCCACCGTCAAATGACGGCGGGGCGGTGCAGCTCTCGTTCTGGGACGCCGTCATGTGACGACGTCCCTGAAGGTCCCGCAGGGGCGCGCAGAGCGGCGATCGTGGCCGCGCCGTGTTGCTAGGACATGGCGCGACCCCAATCTGTGTAAAGAGCCGTGTCCGCGGCTCTTTAACCATGTGATCCGCTGTGTCCAATCACAGCTGGTCACATGTAAACAAGGAGATGCCGGTAATCGGCTCTCCTCACACTGACATAGTGTGAGGAGAGGAGAGCCGATCAGCGGCATCTCCTCACAGGGGGACATCTAGGGATGCAATCAGGGCACTGATCATCAGTGCCCTAATTACAATAAATAAATACAGTGTCACAAACAGTCCCCACCATTGCCCACCAATGCCAGCCTATAGTGCCCACCGGTGGCAGCAATCAGTGCCCACCACTGCCCACAAGTGCCACCAGTGCCCGTTAGCGATGCCAGTCAGTGCTGGCAATCAGTGCCGCCTATCAGTGCTGCCCATCGCTGCTCTCGATTAATGCCCATCAGTGTCGCCCATCAGTGCCACCCATCAATGCACATCAGTGCCCATCTGTACTGCCTATCCATGCCCACCAGTGCCGCCTATCAGTAACCACCAGTGCCACCTATTAGTGCCCATCAGTGCCACCCAACAGTGCCCATCAGTGCCGCCTATCAGTGCCCATAAGTGCGGCATATCAGTGCCCATAAGTGCCACCTCACCAATGCCCACCATTTCAGCCTGTCAGTGCCCATCAGTGCTGCCTCATCAGCACACATCAGTGAAGGCGAAAAATTACTTAGTTACAAAATTTACTGACAGAAAAAAGTAAAAAACTTTTTTTTTTTCAAAATTTTTGGTCTTTTTTTTTGTAAAAAATAAAAAACCCAGAAGTGATTAAATACCACCAAAAGAAAGCTCTATTTGTGTGAAGAAAATTATAAAAATTTTGTTTGGGTACAGTGTTGTATGACCGCACATTTGTCATTCAAAGTGCGCCAGCGCTGAAAGCTGAAAAATGGCCTGGGCAGGAGGGGGGTATAAGTGCCCGAAAGGCAAGAGGTTATATGTAAGGACTCATTCTTGCTGGTAGTTAGAATCTTTAATATTTGCAAACAAAATGAAGGTTTCCTATTTAAAATAATAAGCTGTCAGGTTAGTAAATATTCCCAAATTGGGTCTCTTTTATGGCCTGCAGCCATTTTGCTCCATAAGGGAGGAATAAAGCACTTCAAGCTTTGTGCAGAAAAATCACAAGGTTTATAAGTTGCTTAGAGGGTTTCACTTTCATTTTTTACTGCTTGCCCTTCCTTCTCACACTTAGAGCCTGATACTGATGCATTTCTCTTCAAACAATCATACAGTTTGTAGTGTACATAGATTTGCAAAGTAATGGGATAATAGAATATTCCTGAACTTTGTTTGATCTCATGGTTGTGTGAATGCATTAATGCAGTACATGTTGTTATCTCAGCTTGCAGAGCTTGGATTCATTGAATTAGTTTGCCAAAAATATTAAATATTGTGGAATATACTGTATAGCCTCATGCTATATAATTAAGTTCCATTTCATCCTGAATAAACTAAATTATTAATATATCTTAAATAGAAAACTTTTTAGATAGATATTTACTCCAAAAGCATTTTATTAAAATAAATTAGATTTTAAAAAAATCCAATTTAAATAATAATAATAAAAAAAAAAAAACTTTTTTTTTTTTTTTTTAAATCGTCGATTTTTATCCACCCTGCGCAGTGCCCAAGCACATTGCTCAGGCATGGTCCACAGTTGTCATTATCAGGAAGCCAGTCCAGGGCAATGGTGTGCAAAGATGCTGGAGTGTATACATGTAAATTGGAAGTAGCTGATAAAGGCTGAAGGAGACCAGCAGCACTGAGATGGCAAAAAAAAAAAAAAAAAAAAACGGTATTTTTTTTTTTTTTATAAAAAAGAACAATAGGTTATGTTTACATTGCACTATAAAAGTATTCCTCAACAGTTGGCCTGCAAGTCATACAGTCCTAGTAGCTTGGGAGGGGGAGGGGATGGGGGGGGGTTTGGAGACACTTGAGGAATATTGTCAGCCGGCTAAGAGACCTTACAAGAGACATCTACCTGCAGTTCAAGTGGCAGTGAGGGGGAGGTAAGTACACAAGCTGTTCCCACAAGACTCAGATGCAGCAAAAATGCGTTCTTCCCAATTGAACAGAGGCAGGAATGAAATAACCATTTACAATCCTTTTCTAGGGTTTCGGAGTATTCTTATATAAAAAGCAATTACAGCACAGCTGCACGGTACCCCGACGAGGCGGGATAATTATTCAGCTTCACACCTTCCCCGGCCAATTACACGGCTCATCCCAAACTTGTCCGGAGGACGGACACAAGGACTGCGTTAGATATTCAGCGATAAATTCACTCACAACTCTAGTGGAGGTCATTTTATTTAATAGACTTGTGCACCACTTAAAATTTTATTTAGTTTTGTTTCATTTTTTTATTCGTAAAATATACATAATTTAATTTGGTAACATTCATTATGTTAAGTTAATTATTTTTCAGATGATTCGTTCTTTCTGTACAGCATATATTATAATAAATATAATATAATATATAATATATTTAATTGTTTGGTTTACGGATAATTGATTATTTCTGTATGTATATATAGAAATAAAAATGATATATCTGCTGATAGATGAATTAAACGATGTGAAAAAATTCATCAATTAATGACCTGCAGCTAGATACAGGGCACAAAATAAAAATGCAAAAAATAAAGTGAAGCGCTGGGTATAAACACAAGATGATCCTGTGCAAAAAAGCATATATGAAAGTAGATACAGTGGGGACGGAAAGTATTCAGACCCCCTTAAATTTTTCACTCTTTGTTATATTGCAGCCATTTGCTAAAATCATTTAAGTTCATTTTTTTTCCTCATTAATGTACACACAGCACCCCATATTGACAGAAAAACACAGAATTGTTGACATTTTTGCAGATTTATTAAAAAAGAAAAACTGAAATATCACATGGTCCTAAGTAGTCAGACCCTTTGCTGTGACACTCATATATTTAACTCAGGTGCTGTCCATTTCTTCTGATCATCCTTGAGATGGTTCTACACCTTCATTTGAGTCCAGCTGTGTTTGATTATACTGATTGGACTTGATTAGGAAAGCCACACACCTGTCTATATAAGACCTTACAGCTCACAGTGCATGTCAGAGCAAATGAGAATCATGAGGTCAAAGGAACTGCCTGAAGAGCTCAGAGACAGAATTGTGGCAAGGCACAGATCTGGCCAAGGTTACAAAAACATTTCTGCTGCACTTAAGGTTCCTAAGAGCACAGTGGTCTCCATAATCCTTAAATGGAAGACGTTTGGGACGACCAGAACCCTTCCTAGAGCTGGCCGTCTGGCCAAACTGAGCTATTGGGGGAGAAGAGCCTTGGTGAGAGAGGTAAAGAAGAACCCAAAGATCACTGTGGCTGAGCTCCAGAGATGCAGTCGGGAGATGGGAGAAAGTTCATTGCAGGCCTCCAACAGTCGGGGCTTTATGGCAGAGTGGCCTGACGGAAGCCTCTCCTCAGTGCAAGACACATGAAAGCCCGCATGGAGTTTGCTAAAAAAACACCTGAAGGACTCCAAGATGGTGAGAAATAAGATTCTTTTGTCTGATGAGACCAAAATAGAACTTTTTGGCCTTAATTCTAAGCGGTATGTGTGGAGAAAACCAGGCACTGCTCATCACCTGTCCAATACAGTCCCAACAGTGAAGCATGGTGGTGACAGCATCATGCTGTGGGGGTGTTTTTCAGCTGCAGGGACAGGACGACTGATTGCAATCGAGGGAAAGATGAATGCGGCCAAGTACAGGGATATCCTGGACGAATACCTTCTCCAGAGTGCTCAGGACCTCAGACTGGGCCGAAGGTTTACCTTCCAACAAGACAATGACCCTAAGCACACAGCTAAAATAACGAAGGAGTGGCTTCACAACAACTCCGTGACTGTTCTTGAATGGCCCAGCCAGAGCCCTGACTTAAACCCAATTGAGCATCTCTGGAGAGACCTAAAAATGGCTGTCCACCAACGTTTACCATCCAACCTGACAGAACTGTAGAGGATCTGCAAGGAGGAATGGCAGAGGATCCCCAAATCCAGGTGTGAAAAACTTGTTGCATCTTTCCCAAAAAGACTCATGACTGTATTAGATCAAAAGGGGGCTTCTACTAAATACTGAGCAAAGGGTCTGAATACTTAGGACCATGTGATATTTCAGTTTTTCTTTTTTAATAAATCTGCAAAATGTCAACAATTCTGTGTTTTTCTGTCACTATGGGGTGCTGTGTGTACATTAATGAGGAAAAAATGAACTTAAATGATTTTAGCAAATGGCTGCAATATAACAAAGAGTGAAAAATGTAAGGGGGTCTGAATACTTTCCGTCCCCATTGTATGTGACTACATTATTAAAGTGCAATATGACCATAAACATTAAATGGCATAAATTCAAATAAAGTAAAACTATACAGTGCACATATGATGAATTGTATTATACACCAAATATTTAGTTTTAGTGCGATCCCATGCAACAAAAGCAAGATGAAAACAAAGTCGCATAAAAAAAAAAAAAAAAACGAACAAAAGTGCAAACAATATGCAAATTGTAAAGTGCAACACTAAGTTTGGGCACAAAACAGACTCTATGCATGAGAATATATGTGAAGAAAATATTTAGTTTTAGTGCGATCCCATGCGACAAAGGCAAGATGAAAACAAAGTCGCATAAAAAAAACGCACAAAAGTGCAACACTAATTTTGGGCACAAACAGACTCTGTGCATGAGAACATATGTGAAGAAAATATAATGCAATAATAAATGTGTAATGTGACCATATTCTTAAGTGGCATAAATTCAAATAAAGTGCAACTATACAGTGCAAATGTGATGGATTGTGTTATATACTGTACAAGAAAAATATTTAATTTAGTGCAGTCCCATGCGACAATGCAGAAAGAAACCAAAGTTGCATAAAAAACACACAAAAGTGCAAAACGATATGGATGATTTTTTGCACTTTGCATGTATATATATTTGCGATAATGATTCGTAATTCAGAAAGTCGTTTGACTTACTCCGTTTGATTTACTCTGTGCCAGTAATCCACCCCCAACACAAAAGGAATCAACTGATTGGACAGGAAAACTAACTCGGATGGATCTATTCTTTTCTACTTGCTCAGTTGCTCACTAATAGAATAGAAATGAATGAATACGATTGAATTCAGATCATTCGTTATGACATTACGAGTCGACCTGCTGTTTCATTAAACCTTTAACTAATGAATGAATCATCCCACTATTTTTGTTCATTTTCTTTGATATTATTTGCAATTAGTTATGGTTTTCTTCAGACGTTCGGATGCATCTGAATGTCCGAAAGACGCAAAATCTAAACAAATTTTGTTTCGTTATTAAACGAATTGCACATGCCTAATATTCAAGCGTTCAATAAATTTTAACATTTCCCTTGCTAAAAGGTCCACCTTTTATCTTTAAAGCCCCATACACACTATTAGATTTTCTGCAGATTTTTGTCTTCAGATTTACCAAAACCATGTAGTGCAAGGGCCTGCCTGATTGCATACAAATTGAAACTCTTATGCCACGTACACACGATCGGACTTTCCGCCAACAAAACGGTGGATTTTTGTTCGAAGGCTGTTGGCTCCAACTTGTCTTGCATACACACAGTCACACAAATGTTGGCCAACAATTCCGAACGTGAGAACGCGGTGATGTACAAGACGTACGACGAGCCGAGAAAAAGGAAGTTCAATAGCCAGTGCGGCTCCTTCTACTTGATTCCGAGCATGCGTGAACTTTTGTGTGACGGACTTGTGTACACACGATCGGACTTTCCGACAACAAAGTTTTGTTGGCGGAAAATTTGAGAACCTGCTCTCAAACATTTGTTGGCGGAAAGTCCGATGGAGCATACACACGGTCGGACTTTACCACAACAAGCTCACATCCAGCATTTCCCTTCAGAAAATCCGACCGTGTGTACAGGGCATTAAGGTTTGAAATCATAATATATGGTTTTGGGAAATCTGAAGACAAAAATCTGCAGAAAATCTAAGTGTGTATGGGGTCTATGGCTGGGATCACACTAGTGCCGGATGCGGCTCTCAGCAAGGTGTCCAGTGAGTCCCTGTTCTCCGTTTCAGGGATGAATCAGGGGCAAATTGTTTGCCTGAATTTGGCCCTGAAACAGAGTGATCCGCTCCGCGGCCGCCCCGGAGATATGTGAACCGGCTCCATAGAGAGCCGGTCACAATCTCCTGTATTTATTCCGAATTGGATGCGGAGAAAAAACACATCCAATTCGCACTAGTGACTGTGAACCCAGCCTAAAAAAGTTGATTGTTGAGCTCCAGTCCGGTGACCTTGGATGATCGCTGGCTGGGATGATGTCACCAGTATGCTGTAAGCAGGAGGACGCATTTCCTCAGTCTCCTCTCCCCCCCCCCCCGGTGATGAGACTGTACATTGTAACTTTGTAGCAAGGTGAGAGGCTGTAGCAGTGGCTGATCTGTGTCAGACATCTGTTTTTATTCATTTCCCCCCCACGTCAGTTAGTGTCAGATTTCACGCTGCACTATTGCAGTCCCGTTATAAGTCGCTAATTGCTGCCATTACTAGTTTAAAAAAAAATAATAAAAAATTCTAGTACAATCAATCGATCTAAACTTTATTGGTAGTAAAAAATATTCGTTTTTTCAAAATTGTCGGTCTTTTTTCCTTTATATAATAAAAAATAAAAACCGCAGAGGTGATCAAATACCACCAAAAGAAAGCTCTATTTGTGTAAAAAAAAAAAAAAGTGTATGAATTATGTTCGGGTATGATGTTGCATCACGAAGGGGGTAAAACCTTGCAGAGCTGAAGTGGTTAAAGTGTTACTAAACCCAGGACCCTGCATTCACTATATCTAGTCTCCCACAGTACACAGAACATGGAAATTCTATTAAACGGCTAAATACCAGTGGTGACTGGTGGGTTCTTCTTTTGGGAGGGCGGCAAACAAAGAACACCCCCCCCCCCCCCAGCGTGGCACGACACTGAAACAGCCCCACCCACACTTACCCGCGCCGTCCGGCACTTACCCGCGGGGCTGTGGTGTCCACTCACTCTCTCCTGGAGTGCGGGGAGCGGCCCTGGTGGCTCCGGTGTCCGCTCCTCTTCCGCCAAAGCGCTAGGCATCCAATAGGATCGCCTGACGCTTTGGCCAATCAGGAAACAGGTCTCACAGACCTGCCTCCTGATTGGCTGGGAGCAACATTAGTGTGAAAATAGAGAAAATTAATTTGCTATGGTCACACATCTGGCAATGCTCTGCGCTCCGAGGCCACTCTTTTTTGCAGCCTATTAGAGCCTTTGGCTCCAATCGGGTGCTTAAAAAAAAAAAAAAAAAAAAAACACGCTGCATTTGAATATGTAGATCAGGGGGCAAGATGCAAGGATAGGGGAGGCGGCGCCCATGCGCCCTCTATGGACAAGCCGCCATTGCTAAATACCTTTTCTTATCAGCAGTACATAGCAGTCTTGTGACTTCTATCAGTGTCTGGTTAAAGCTTGTAGGAGGAGTTTTAGCCAGGGCTGGTGCAAGGATTTTTGACACCCTAGGCAAAACCTCATTTTGCCTCCCCCCCTTGACTCCACCCCTGACTCCACCCCCTTTACCCCCTTTGCCCTGCCCATGTATACCCCACCTTTTTAATGAAGCGCCCATCAAATGCAGCCCACTAGCGCCCATCAATGAATGTTTTCTTGCTTTCATTCATTCGGGAGTTGGACACAGACACAGTGCTCCGCCGCCGCTGCGCCTCTGACACTATATGCGAACGGAGCTGTGGCTGCCTGCTCATGCTGAGACTTAGTTGCTTGCTGCAGAGAGAAGAGAGTAGGAACACCAGTGGCCGGGCGCCCTAGGCAGCAGTGCACCCTAGGCGGCTGCCTAGTTTACCTAGTGGTAGGACCGGCGCTGGTTTTAGCAAATCTCCTCTCAGAGCCTTGCCATAGTGCTCTACTGTGCTGCAACTCACTTCCATCCATAAGCATACCTCCCAACATTTTGAGATGGGAATGAGGGACACCTACTAGCAAACGTATGTAGGCATAGGACACGCCCCCTGCCACACCCCATTAAAGGAGAATTAACAAAAAAAAAAAAAAAAAGGTTAATTAAATCCAGAAGGGCTTTTTTTTTTTACCACTACTATTCCTTTATATTGGCTTTAAAATTTAACAAAATGCAGCAATTTAGAATTTGGATGAAAGGTTTAGCACTGCGAAACACTTTTTGAAAGATAAAAAGCACATTTTATATACATCTATATAGATCAGACCAAAATGAGGGACAAATGAGGAGGAAAGAGGGACAGGGGGACATTGCTCCAAATCAGGGACAGTCCCTCAAAATCAGGGACAGTTGGGACCTATGCCATAAGGTAGGTTGGGGTTTCATTTAGAATGAATGGCATTGCATCACACCAACCCATATAATATGTCAGGCAATAGTGTGAAAATGGGCCCCTTAGCATCTTCTTAGCATTATATCAGGAGGCTTGTCGTTTAAATATATATATATAACAGTATTATTTATTGGTGTATTTTGGTTATTCATGAAGCTCCGCACATCCCAATGTACCATCGCCCTGAGTGAGAGAAGAACTGACCATTGACATGGCGGCAGATCAGACAACTACTCCGGGGGGGATCAATGTGGCAGATCTGAAAACCTTATAATCAGTAATTCCTCCCATACATTTACTTGGACTTCAATGGCGGGACTGATCCTTTGATTAGTAAGCGGGTTTTTGACAGACGTTGGCCAGACAAGAACACAGCCATTCAAATCAGCGTAATACAGGATTCACCATCTCCGATAAGGGACGGCTACATAAAAGGCCAAACAATACAAACATGTACCATACATGCACAAATCAAATCAACACACCACCAGCCCAAAAGGTCACTAATGCATTGTGATGGGATCAGATAAAAGGAGACACCGTACTCACAAATCACTTTATAGGTCTTTATTTCAGGTTGATCGGGGAAAAGAGGAAAGGGATTATATTACAAGCTGCGCTGCCCAGGGAAATCTTATTAATGAAATACTGTACTACTGTATCATGGGTGGGGGATTTTTACTTATTTTTATTTAGAACAAACACAGCCTCTGGCAGCAGCCGAAGTTTCAAATCAGGCTGACGGTGGGAGCAGCATTATTGGTTGCTGAAATGCAATAGAAGGGGAAGAGCCGGACTAAAGAACAGAAATCCTGTCCATCTGAAAATGAAATAAAGTCATGTTACATTTAGTAGCGCTGTGCGGGGGGAGGTGTTTTGTAGCGCACAAAAACGCTCAGGTGACACTTAGGCATGTGGATATACACTATATTGTCAAAAGTATTGGGACGCCTGCCAGGGGCATACATACAGTATGCATATTTATGTTTGTAGCTGCATAAACCTGTTCACTGCCATACTTCATTTGTACAGGCGGCTGTATGCAACACCTGTGTTTCCCAAGCACCAAAATACAGCATTATATGCTCCAATACACATGTGTACATGATGCCATAGATTGCAGATACACTATATTTCCAGAAGTATTGGGACGCCTGCCTTTACACGCACATGAACTTTAATGGCATCCCAGTCTTAGTCTGTAGGGTTCAATATTGAGTTGGCCCACCCTTTGCATCTATAACAGCTTCAACTCTTCTGGGAAGGCCGTCCACAAGGTTTAGGAGTGTGTCTATGGGAATGTTTGTCCATTCTTCCAGGAGTGCATTTGTGAGGTCAGGCACTGATGTTGAGAAGGCCTGGCTCACAGTCTCCACTCAAATTCATCTCAAAGGTGTTCTATCAGGTTGAGGTCAGGACTCTGTGCAGGCCAGTCAAGTTCCTCCACTCCCAAACTCGCTCATCCATGTCTTTATGGACCTTGCTTTGTGCACTGGTACGCAGTCATGTTGGAACAGGAAGGGGCCATCCCCAAACTGTTCCCACAAAGTTGGGAGCATGAAATTGTCCAAAATGTCTTGGTATGCTGACGCCTTAAGAGTTCCCTTCACTGGAACTAAGGGGACAAGCCCAACCACACCATAATCCCCCCTCCACCAAATGATTTGGACCAGTGCACAAATCAAGGTCTATAAAGACATGGATGAGCGAGTTTGGGGTGGAGGAACTTGACTGGCCTGCACAGAGTCCTGACCTCGACCCGATAGAACACCTTTGGGATCAATTAGAGTGGAGACTGCAAGCCAGGCCTTCTCATCCAACATCAGTGCCTGACCTCACAAATACACTTCTGGAAGAATGGTCCAACATTCCCATAGACACACTCCTAAACCTTGTGGACAGCCTTCCTAGAAGAGTTGAAGCTGTTATAGCTGCAAAGGGTGGGCCAACTCAATATTGAACCCTACGGACTAAGACTGGGATGCCATTAAAGTTCATGTGTGTGTAAAGGCAGGCGTCCCAATATTTTTGGTAATATAGTATATACAGTATCTCACAAAAGTGAGTACACCCCTCACATTTTTGTAAATATTTTATTCTATCTTTTCATGTGACAACACTGAAGAAATGACACTTTACTACAATGTAAAGTAGTGAGTGTACAGCTTGTATAACAGTGTATATTTGCTGTCCCCTCAAAATAACGCAACACACAGCCATTAATGTCTAAACCACTGGCAACAAAAGTGAGTACACCCCTAAGGGAAAATGTCCAAATTGGGCCCAAAGTGTCAATATTTTGTGTGGCCACCATTATTTTCCAGAACTGCCTTAACCCTCTCGCTGATTTTAACATGTATATGAAAAACAAAAAATTGCCCCAGACAGCAAGTGATTAAGAGTAATGTAGCCATCATACCAGCTTATAATAAGGTTATTTTACAATTTCAAACTGCATATCCCCTCCATCAAAAATTTAACAAAGCTTTTTTTGCATCTGAAAAGTCCCATTCTAGTAAAAGAACTGTCATCTTCTGTCCTTTCCAATGGAGAGGATCTCATCCAGAAATACAGTGACATGATGTGTGCGCTCGTTCTCTGTTTATTGAATGGTAAGTAATGAGGACCAGATTAATCTTCTGCTCCTATAATTGAGTCATTATAGAGGCAATTCATTTTAACGGAGCCGAGGAAAGAAGCTGACGGGCAGTCTGCTGAAGATTTCTTACAATAATAAGAACATTCTTGATACTTTTCTAGAATATGATATAAAGTAAAGTGAGGGCCAGAAGTACCACATAGGGAGTCATTTACAAATAGCACAAAAAAGGAGGAAGATTGTTAACGGACTTTATTTTTATAGGTACCTCATGGAGACTTTATTAGTTTAAAATCATACACATTTTATTGAGATCAATAAATAAAATACTTGGCCCAAAGGGCCTAAAAAAAAATATATCACACAACAGTGTAACATATCTGAACGTGTATCCAATCGATCTCATTCCACATGGAAAGAATAGCACTGTACACAGCCTAGAGCTACATTGCTTCCTTTCGCCACTTGCCAACTGACGTACAGTATCTCACAAAAGTGAGTACACCCCTCACATTTTTGTAAATATTTTATTCTATCTTTTCATGTGACAACACTGAAGAAATGACACTTTGCTACAATGTAAAGTAGTGAGTGTACAGCTTGTATAACAGTGTAAATTTGCTGTCCCCTCAAAATAACTCAACACACAGCCATTCATGTCTAAACCGCTGGCAACAAAAGTGAGTACACCCCCAAGTGAAAATGTCCAAATTGGGCCCAATTAGCCATTTTTCCTCTCTGATGTCATGTGACTCGTTAGTGTTACAAAGTCTCAGGTGTGAATAGGGAGCAGGTGTGTTAAATTTGGTGTTATCGCTCTCACTCTCTCATACTGGTCACTGGAAGTCCAACATGGCACCTCATGGCAAAGAACTCTCTGAGGATCTGAAAAAAAAAATTGTTGCTCTACATAAAGATGGCCTAGGCTATAAGAAGATTGCCAAGACCCTGAAACTGATCTGCAGCACAGCGCAAAGACCATATAGCGGTTTAACAGGACAGGTTCCACTCAGAACAGGCCTCTCCATGGTCGACCAAAGAAGTTGAGTGCATGTGCTCAGCGTCATATCCAGAGGCTGACTTTGGGAAATAGACGTATGAGTGCTGCCAACATTGCTGCAGAGGTTGAAGGGGTGGGGGGTCAGCCTGTCAGTGCTCAGACTATACGCCACACACTGCATCAAATTGGTCTGCATGGCTGTCATCCCAGAAGGAAGCCTCTTCTAAAGATGATGTGCAAAAAAGCCCACTACCAGATTGCTGAAGACAAGCAGACTAAGGACATGGATTACTGAAACCATGTTCTGTGGTCTGATGAGACCAAGATAAACTTATTTGGTTCAGATGGTGTCAAGCGTGTGTGGCAGTAACCAGGTGAGGCGTACAAAGACAAGTGTGTCTTTCCCACAGTCAACATGGTGGTGGGAGTGTCATGGTCTGGGGCTGCATGAGTACTGCCGGCACTGGGGAGCTACAGTTCATTGAGGGAACCATGAATGCCAACATGTACTGTGATATACTGAAGCAGAGCATGATATCCTCCCTTCAGAGACTGGGCCGCAGGGCAGTATTCCAACATGATAACGACCCCAAACACACCTCCATGACGACCACTGCCTTGCTAAAGAAGATGAGGGTAAAGGTGATGGACTGGCCAAGCATGTCTCCAGACCTAAACCCTACCGAGCATCTGTGGGGCATCCTCAAATGGAAGGTGGAGGAGTGCAAGGTCTCCAACATCCACCAGCTCCGTGATGTCGTCATGGAGGAGTGGAAGAGGACTCCAGTGGAAACCTGTGAAGCTCTGGTGAACTCCATGGCCAAGAGGGTTAAGGCAGTGCTGGAAAATAATGGTGGCCACACAAAATATTGACACTTTGGGCCCAATTTGGACATTTTCACTTAGGGGTGTACTCACTTTTGTTGCCAGCGGTTTAGACATTAATGGCTGTGTGTTGAGTTATTTTGAGGGGACAGCAAATTTACACTGTTATACAAGCTGTACACTCACTACTTTACATTGTAGCAAAGTGTCATTTCTTCAGTGTTGTCACATGAAAAGATATAGTAAAATATTTACAAAAATGTGAGGGGTGTACTCACTTTTGTGAGATTCTGTATGTATTAAAATGGCAAATGGTTATATCAGGAAGGTAGCTGCAGCCACGATCCTGGTGGCTTTCTTATAAAAGTGATTAATGTGGCTTTACAGTTGCCTGATCACTTTTTTTTCTCTCTCTGTGGAGCCTGGGACCGTGGTAAGTAGTTGGGACCACTGTCCATAGATTAGATAAAGGAACATTCATTCCCCTATCTCTCCAGTGACAAATGGCTGGCTTCACATATGTAATTTTCTGGCTATAGCAATAAAGTTAAAAAAAAAAAGTGTAAAAAAAAAAAAAAGTAAATAAATTGAACAAAAAAACAAATTCATAGCACCCCCATCCTCCAAAGCATACATGCAAATGCTTATGTAGGGCCGGTATGCATACGTAAATAGTAATTACACCACCACACAATTGAGGTACCTCTGCAAGCGATGGAGCGAGGGGCATAATTCTCATACAACTCTAAACAGATGGCCTGTAAAGGCTTTTAAATCATCACTGTAGTGTGTCGCCATTTCATTGGCAATTTTAAACTTTGACATGTTTGGTATCCATTTACTTGACACAACATCAACTTTTATATTTTACCAAAAAATTGGGTATTATATTGTTTGTGTGCACTGAAACTTATTTTAGTGTATTTTTTCCTAAAAATTAGTTTGATAAGCGGCTGCACAAATATTGTGTGACATAAAAAAAAATGCAACAGCTGCCATTTTATTCTACAAGGCCTCAAAAAAGAAAGTTTTCAAAAAAGTATATAATGTTTAGCGGTTCTATGTAATTTTCAAGCAAAACATTGCAGATTTTAACATGTGTGCAAAAAAATTTAAGAAAAATTCCCGGTAGGCAAGCAATTAAACATAAATACAGCATTAGGCTGGGTTCACATATGTCTGGCAGCAGTTTCCCTGCATTTTTTTTAAAAGGAGTCCGATGCTGTTTTGTTTACCGATTCAGGTGCAAATTTTTACTTGAAAGCACACCTGAACCATTGGCATTGGCTGCACGCAAATATGCAACCTCTCGGCAGGTGGGCATTGGTGCTGTGCGATATTTGTGTGAATTTTTGGAATAGAGCTGTGCCGACAGCACGACACCCTGCATGCTCCCGGGGCAGTTACCGGTGGTTAACGGAAAGCTGATGATCGCGCCTTGCGATCAGGAACTTCCCAAACATGTGACAACCAATCACGATGGTCACATAATCATAAACCCCGGCAACCTCTTAACCAAGCCTCTTAAAGTTTCGGGAGGGGCAGGCTCCAAGGGGTTAAAAACGGACCACGGCTTGCCTGCAGATATGTGAACTAGCTTCATAGAGAAGGCTGCCGGTTTGCATGCCATGCGAATCGGATGCGGTTCAAAACCCATCCAATTTGCATATATGTGAACTGAGTCTTAAAGCATCTGTTTCTCAGAGGCATGCTACATAATAGAATAGCTTCCCATCTCTCAACGTCTTTTGCAGACTTGGTCGGAACGGGTTGGATCAGCGTGCCACTAAACATAATACACCAAAAAAACAATAAAAAATACATTGAAGATCTACCAAATACATATAAATCTTCAAGAATAATAGTTATGACTTAGCAATGTAAACTACGTACATACTGTAGTTACATCTTTACGTCCTGAGGAAGCAGACCAAGTCTGTGAAACGTGTGGAGAGATAGGAAGCTATTCTATTATGTATTATGCAGCTGAGAAGCAGATGCTTTGATGCTGTATTTATGTTTAAAAGATGTAATGTAGTTCTAGTTTAAAAGATATAACAGTGCAGCGCAAAAAAACTTATAATAAGTGAACGTCCAAAAATCAAAAACAAAATACAAAAAAAGCAGTCAGCAATTGGTGAAGAGAGATTGCTTGTGGATACGTTGGGTGAATCACTTCAAATAGTTCTTTATCCATATAAAGAAGGTGTCAGGACATATGGTGACCCACAGTAGAACTTAAACCTCCTCTTTAAGGGAAAATAATCCACCACTCTGTGCAATGTAGTAAAACTTTGTGGTGAATACCCGCCACCAGTATACAGTGCACTCACCAGAAACTGGATATGAACCAGCCTTGCATGGGTATCCTGTGTCCAAACGCTCAATAGATGCAAAGTCAGTCAGCATCCGAGTGGACATGGAGTCAGGGAATTAATCCATCTTCAATACCCCCAGTGGGGTGAGTACTGAGTGAAAAAAACTCACCAGGAGCCGAGGAGAAGCGAATATGGTGTAGTATTTATTGGATTCCAATAGTAGTACATGTACAATATGACCAGTAAAAACAAGCATAAAAATACGTGCAAAAAAACTGTAGGACTTTTCCTCAAGAAAGTCCTACACACTGACGTTTTCATTGCCCCAGCCCCGTGGTAGGTGTGGCGTTTTTTTGCACGTTTTTATGCTTGCTTTTACTGGTCTATATGGTTTATATTGTACATGTTGAACTAGCCAAAATCCAACAGGGGCCCAGATGGCATGCTTGGGGGATAACGCTTCTCTCCCAGGTGTTCCAACTTAGAAGGTTGATGTCCTCTGCAGACCTCAAACGTAAATTTGCTCTACCTGACCACATGTTTTATTACTACATACAGTTGTTCCATGCAGTTAAGGCACAGGGAGCAGCGACAGAGTGATCGCTATCACCTACCCCCATATTCCATTTAATTCAGTCAGCGACCGAAACAAAAGGTTTCATATCCTAGTGCTATCACATGCTCTTAATGGAGTATTTGAAGGCCTATCCTAAAAGAGCAACGTCGCAATGGGAGGAGGATGTAGGAACCTTGACAGGGGATCAACGGGAGGAAGTTTTCCAGTCGGCCAACATGTGCTCCCTTAGTATCACAATTGTATATTCTGCTCAGAGTGCACTACAAACTTCACAAAATGGGAAGACTCCCTGACTTGCTGTGTAGTAGATGCCGATGAGCCCCTGGGGATCTCATTCATCTTCTTTGGCGATGTCCAAAATAGCATGGCTACTGGAGTGAAGTCCTCTCCACGCTCAATAGGGTTTTTCAGGTTAGCATTCCCTTAAACCCCATCCATTGCTTACTTGGAGTCCTTGAGGAAGTGATACCCGAGGAAGTGACTAGGGTGGCATTCTCTAGGGCCCCATTTCAGGCCAGGAAGGTCATTCTGGTGGGCTGGAAGACTGCGACTCCCCCATCGGTCAAAACATGGGTGACTCATATGGGGAACACACTACAGTTGGAGAGATACATATATCAGCATAGGGGGTCGACTTAATAAATATGAAAAACTTTGGTCCCCGTGGCTTAATGTCCCCGGGCTAGCGCCTAGGGAGCTTGTTCTAATGAGGGTTTTGCTATGTACCACAGGGTGAGTGTACTTTGCGAAAATCCTAAAAAATATGGAGATGGTGAAATGAGTCAAGTAATAGCATACAGGTCTTACAAACTCAATACCTGTCCATCTAAATGTGCGGATGGGGCAGGTCTCAGTTGGATCTCATGTTTAACCCTTTAAGGTGGAATTGCAAGCAGCTAATGTGCCAGATTTGTTTGACTTGCATTGTTCATAGATTTGATCAATAATTTTACTGGAATTGAAGAAGTTGTCTATACATGTTCCTTAATATGTTTTTGTACTTGGTATTTGTCTCAATAAAAATCTCTTTCATTATAAAAAAAAAGAATAGTTAATATTGGTTGAAAGAGTTTAGTTCCACTTAAGGCAAATTTTTTTTTAACAGTAGCGAAGATATACACTTTTAAATTTTTTGTTTTAGGTACCTTCATTCTAAGTAATGTGTAAGTGTAACACCTCCATGTCTTTTTTTACCTCTCACGGAAATCACAGCACTCTCCCGACAAAGCGTTTATCGGCTTTTCTCTCCAGACATTTTCCATTGTCACCTCTCTATCTTTTTCCATGGTCACTATCTACTTCCTGGATTGAGACTCCAGCTCAGAAATGACACAATCAGGTAAATTCCTGTGCAGTTCTTGGTTGTTTTCAAATGTCTGACACAGATCAGCCCCCACTGTAGCCTTCCACTCTTCAAAGTTACAATGTACAGTCTGATCGCTGGGGGAAAGGGGACTGATGAATTGTTTCCTTCTGCTCGCAGCAGACAGATGACATCATCCAAACCTAGGCAGAGTCACTTGTCTAAGAACATAAGAACTGCTTTTTCAAAAAGGGGGCACTTTTAAGGATAATGATACTGTTGCTCAGGGCTTTTTTTCAGCGGAACGTGGGTCACCTCTTGGATTGACTGTATGTAATGGCCAAGGGGTGCTGGGGTGTGCTGCAGGGTATTAATGCTCACTGCTGGGGATCTATGTTTGCAAGGGGGGTCTATTGTTGCTGGTGGGGGTCTTATGTTGGTGGGGGGGTCAGTTGTTGCTGAAGGAGATCTACTGTGGGAGGAGGGGTCTATTGTTGATGGCAGCCAGACAGACTATTAATGCTGGCTGTGCGGAGATCTGTTGATGCTGCCGGGAGTCTATTGTTGCTGGCGGGGAAATTTTGTTGTGGTTGGTCCATTGTTGTTAGGGGGATCTATTGCTGCTGGCTGCAGGGGATCTATTTTACTGCTTTTTTTTATATCATTACCAAATTCCATACAAATTACTTAGCACCTCAAAATGATACTTGGTTCTGTATTGTCTAAAAGAGACGGTACTGGGAGGTGGGTAGGGGGCGGAGAAAAGGGGTGACTCGGAAAGGGGGAGTTCCTGCACCTATTGTCTGAGAAAAAAATCCCTGCTGTTGCTGTATATTGTGTTATATCAGGAATTTATTAAGGGGTAGGCAACCTCGGCACTCTACAGGCGTACAGTAGAACTTCAATCCCAGGAGGCATTGCACGACCGACAACCCTAGCCATGACTCCCAGAGGCACGATGAGATTTGTAGTCTTGCCACAGCTGGAGTGCCAAGGTTGCTGACCCCAAAATTGCTGAAAGGTCCACTGGGAGTGCAGAGGTTGTAAAACCTGTATGCATTTTACAGAACTTCCAGTCTTCCGTTCAGCATGCAAACTTCTCTCTTCGTGTCTCCTGAACATAAAACATTTATTGTACTTAGGTGACTGGGTAGACATTATATATGCATCATGAGAAGATTCTACAAGTTTTTTTTATGCTGACAATAATTTTTACTTGCAATCTCAGTGCGGACTGTTTAGCAGTGTGCCAGGTCATCTCAGTCCTAGTAAATGAAGCTTAATTCTTCACTGAAAGTGTTATGCCATCTGTGCCCTGCAAAGGCGTTTAACTCTAATTAAAGACTCAGTGCAGCCAAAAATAAAAACAGAAAAATCAGCACAAAGGACATAACGTACAGTAAATAGGATGTGTCCCTTGTGCCGATTCCTCTTTTAGAGAAAAAAAATCTTACTCTGTCCTGACATCCCCCCACCAGCAACGGTTTAACCGCCCCGACGGCCCCCCTGAATTACAACATAATAGTCAGACATGGCTGTACACATGCCACGGCCCTGATTCTTTGCCTCACGACTTCAGCGTTTTTAACTTTGGGTGCAGCGTTTGACAGGCAGCGCCCTCTGTCACGTTCAATAGGGCTGCACCGCCACCAGCGTGGTTCCACATTGTAAAATTGCCATTCGGCAATAAAAAAAAAAAAAGAAAGGGGTAAAAAAAAAAACACAGGTGTTCAGGAGGCAGCAGTAGCACCTCTTGAACGTCTCATCTGCTACTATACTGCCTTCTGAAATGCGATCCACCGTAAGCCTGTGAAAGAAGCCTATGTTGTCACTGCACACCAGTGTTGCCAACCATCAGTATTTTTACTGGCAGCCAGTAAAAAAAATTGAAACTTTTCTCCTGCCATTGACAGGAAAAGGTTGCCAGTACGCATGCACAATTCCAGTCTGGAGCTAGCCGAGACCATCCGAGTGCCTGCTACAGTGTGTTTGGGTGGCGCAAGTGGGGGGCACGTCTGGCGGAGGTGGTGCCTGAGCATGTCGTGTGATGTCATGGTGCAAGGGAGCCGAGCAGGGCAGCTGGAGACTCTTGTGTGGGTCTTCAGGATGGGAGCAAGGAAAGCTGGGAGCGGGACTGGAGTGGACTGAAGGGACCACCTGGTGTGGAGAGAGGCCATCACTGTGACTCAAGAGAGAATACGGAAATTTGCACTTAAAAAAACTGTCATTTTATAACCAGTAAAAACGGGGCTGTGCCAGTAAATGTTGGGTGCCGTGTCAATAAAGTCCATTCTGGTAGGTTGGCAACACTGGTGCACACCTCTTCACTGCAGCGATGTCTGCTAGTAAGGCAAGTATGGCATGCAGTACTTTGTCAGCGCAGCGTGGTGTGACACAATCCACTACATTGCACCATAATGCAGCCAATAAAACATAAGACCCCTTTCACACTGGGGCGGTTTGCAGGCGTTATTGCACTAAAAATAGCGCCTGCAAACCGACCCAAAACAGCCGCTGCTGTTTGTTCAGTGTGAAAGCCCGAGGGCTTTCACACTGAAGCGGTGCGCTGACAGGAGAAGAAAAAAACTCCTGCCAGCCGCATCTTTGGAGCGGTGAAGGAGCGGTGTATTCACCGCTCCGACACCGCTCCTGCCCATTGAAATCAATGGGACAGCGCGGCTATACCGCGGCTATAGCCGCTCTATACGAGCAGTTTTAACCCTTTTTCGGCTGCCAGCGGGGGGTTAAAACCGCACCGCTAGCGGCCGAATACCGCGGTAAAGCAGCACTATAAATAGCGCTGTTTTACCGCCGACGCCCCCTACCGCCCCAGTGTGAAAGCAGCCTTAGGAAACAAAAAAAAAAATGTAACTGTAACTGCACCTTCCAGCGCATACTACTGGCGGCGCAAAGTGCTTGTTTTTGGTGTGATTGTGACCAAAGTGTTATTTTTTTCTCCCCTTTAAAAGAAGTCGATCCAGGAAAAGGAAAACTTTTGACGTTTTCTTCAACTTGCAAGAAAAACGTTCTCTCTGCACCCCACCGCTATTTTCATAAAAGACCCTTTTATGTTGGTTTTAGGAAGCCATCTAATCCCTATTCCACGGAAGAGTACAGATGAATGCGAGCGTTTACATACACTGTACGCTTGCTGCGAGCGGGCTGTTACAAACACCTTCGGTAACAGAGAAAGTGGAACACATTTGACGTTTATCACCTGACAATGTGGTGGTGACGCGGTGGGACAGAGAGACAGGCTGTTACAGCATATATTAACACTTTGTATTTGTCTGCGGGAAAAATATTTTAAAACAATCAGCCAAGCAGGGTATACAGTTTGTCATGACGGCTATTGTCCCCCTTCCTGGGATAAGTGGTGCCTGTGGCATATGCCAGCGTTGCCCTCCTTTCACATGAAGGTGCATTTCCATCTTTTGCAGTCTAATTTGAAAAAAAAATTCTATGTTTGTTATATGTTCCCATCTACACAGCATATCTAAAATATTTTTATAACATTTTCCTTGTTTCTTTAAAGCAGGATGATATGTATTGCACTAGCTTCTATTGTTCAGAATAGGATGCAATGTGCAAATAAAAGACAGATTGAGGGACAGTTTTTTCAAAGTGTTTAACGTACTCTGGTACCACCCAAGCCTTGAGATCTTTAACCCTTTATTGGGACAGACTTTGTGCATAGCCAGTTTACATCTGATAATGAAGATGTGCCGGAACAGAATATTGGCATTAAAAAGGGGATTAATTCCAGAGATAAAACGATAATTCTCCCGCTCTACAAGACTCTGGTCCGGCCGCACCTGGAGTATTCCATCCAGTTCTGGGCACCAGTCCTCAGGAAGGATATACTGGAAATGGAGCGAGTACAAAGAAGGGCAACAAAGCTAATAAAGGGTCTGGAAGATATTAGTTATGAGGAAAGGTTGCGAGCACTGAACTTATTCTCTTTGGAGAAGAGACGCTTGAGAGGGGATATGATTTCAATATACAAATACCGTACTGGTGACCCCACAATAGGAATAAAACTTTTTCGCAGTAGGGAGTTTAACAAGACTCGTGGCCACTCATTATAATAAGAAAAGAGGTTTAACCTTAAACTACATAGAGGGTTCTTTACTGTAAGAGCGGCAAGGATGTGGAATTCCCTTCCACAGGCGGTGGTCTCAGCGGGGAGCATTGATAGCTTCAAGAAACTATTAGATAAGCACCTGAATGACCGCAACATACAGGGATATACAATGTAATACTGACATATAATCACACACATAGGTTGGACTTGATGGACTTGTGTCTTTTTTCAACCTCACCTACTATGTAACTATGTAACAGTATAAACAGAATTAATTAATTACAGCAAACATAACTCCCCATCCTCCTCCTTAAGGCCCCTTTCAGATGGAGTGGAGTCTGTCAAGCGGATCCGCCGCTGGGATCTCTCTGCTGATCCCCGCTGAGCAGGCGGATGATAGGTCTGTGTCCGCTATGCAGGGCGGACAGGGACAAAGCCTGCTGTTCTCTATGGGGCGGACGGAAGGAGATGGGCTGCCTGTTCATTTCCATCTGACTGTTATCCGATCCGCCGGACGGATGGCGAACGTTTTGCCAACTCAGATCAGATGCTAGCAGGTCTGCTGACATCCACCATTCCATAGAGTACAATGGATGGTCCGATCAGGTCCGCCTGAAAAACCGAAAAGACAGACCCGTACGGTCCGCTGGTGTGAAAGTGGCCTAAAGGGAAATTCCTGTCTAAGCATAACTATTCTCAAAAATGTTTCCGCTCCCCTGCTACTACCTATCCAGTCTACTTAATATAAAAAAAAATCTGTATACTTACCAATTGTCAGCCCACTTCGGTCCGGTCACATGATTCCCTATCGTCGGCAAGTGGCCAGCTGGAGGGGGGAGGAGAAAGTGCTTGACAACGGCTGGGATTTCCAGGAGCCATGATTCCACCCATAGGCTTCCATAGCCAAGCTGTTGTTGGTGCTCCTTCTTCTCCCCTGCAGCCGGCTGCTGACTGGCACAGGGAAGCTGGAGCTGCAGACCATGTGATCGGACTGGGGCTGAAAATAGCTAAGTATACAGATCTTTTTTTACATAAGGTAGACAGGATAGGTAGCAGGAGGGGAGAGGGGACATTTTTGAGAGCAGTTATGGTTAGGCAGTAATTTGCTTTAAAGTGACATTAAACTCTGGTATAAAAGAAAACATATATTGAAGTATGTATTGTTAACTTTAAAAAATGTCCCTTCTATTGCTTAGTCTCCTCCAAAATTCCAGTTTGTTTTTTATGCTGCTGTGATCTGACTTCCTATTAGAGGATGGCTATGTTTGTTCTCCATGGTCCCACTGTAAGTAAGAATAGAGTCACCCTCTTGCTTGCTCCTGGGAAGGACTATGGAATTTGTAGTGTGCATTGAGTGCCATTAAAGCGGAGTTCCACCCAGGGCCGTCTTTAATATTGATTGGACCCTGGGCAAAAATTTTCTTGGGCCCCCCCCTGCAATTTCACTCTCCATCTGCCCTGAGACATACAATAAATAGCAGCTAGACTTAAAATTAGTTTACTGTATCAGATCAGGTAGCAATTGCAATTGGTTGCCAGCAGTTACAGCATATCATTACTGCTTACTGACTGGTTGCTAGAGGTTACAGCACACATTACGGCTCACTGATTAGTTGCTAGAGGTTACAGCAAATGATTTCTGCTTGTTAATTGGTTGCTAGAGATTACTGTACAGTATTACTGCTCACTGATTGGTTGCTAGAGGTTACAGCACATCATCTCTTCGCTGCAGGGGGGGCATGATATACATATGAATGCCGCCGGTCTTTACATATGAATGCCGGCTGTTTACATGTAAACACAGGTTCTGCAGGTGAGTCATCTGTACACAACAATAAAGGCAGAGCTGGGCAGCATTAGTACCAGCACTTCACACTGACATATTGGGACACAGCACAGGACTAAAACTTCAAAGGACAAGGGAATTTAAACTGGGATAGTTGGCAAGTATGAGGCAGCTGCTTTGGGCCTCACAACAATGACAGGGCCAGCTGCCCCTTTTGCCCTGCCTTAAAGACGGCCCTGGTTCCACCCAAATGTGGAAGTTCTGCTTTAAGGCCCCCTGCCCCAGTCAGGTTTGTGAAATGGAGCTTTTGGGGAGGTGGTGTGTAGCGGGTACCTGGTTTTGACAGGTACCTGCTCATGATTCTGCTCTGACCTCCTAGGCGATCGGAAGCGGAAGTTCTTCCTCCCGAAGTCCTCTGGGACACATGACAAGCCCCAAAAGACTGCAGGGCAATTCACAGTGCACAGCGCCGCTCGCGTGTGCACAGTGGGCACCCGGCTGTGACAGCTTACAGCTTCATACATGCCCATAGGAAAGATGCCAGCACCAGCAAAATAGGATACAGGGAGAAAAACAGCAGGGGTGAGCACACCGCTGGATTGTGAGATAAACAAGTGGCTGCAGTGCTCTGCATCCCGAGCCTAACCTTTTTGAAGTGGTTAAAAAAAAAAAAACACACCTTGCAGAAATCTATGCGTCCAGCATGGAGATTAGGGGGATGCCTGCGCCCCTTGTGGACCAGCTGTCACTAGTTTGGGTATGTTCCTAAATAAAATTTGATCTAAGGCTCCATACACACTGGAGCTCATTAACGGCCGTTATTTGGAGTTTGGGCGTTTTTTTTTAAAAGCCCATAAACTCCACTCTATGTTATCCTATGTGTCCATGCACACATGGAAGTTTTTGGACGTTTATCAGCAGTGGAGTTTATGGCTGTTTTCTGTACGTCATAAAATAGTGTTCAAGAGCAGTACTGGAAACGCCAGGCACCGGTAATAGGTGTTAAATGAGGGTTAACGCTGTAAAAAAAAGCATTAAGCCTCGTTTTGCATTTCTCTGCTCTGGAATCCATTGATTTGAATAGAAGTCGCACCAGAAGTCGGATCATCATGATCTGACTTGCGGTGCGACTTGTGTGCTGAGGATGAAGGGTAACCCCACCAAAATGAAAAAAAAAAATTGGCGTGGAGATCCCCCTCGGACACTACCAGGCCCTTCGGTCGGGTATGGATTTTAAGGGAAACTCCCCTTCGCCGAAAAACGGCGTGGGGTCCCCCAAAATCTATACCAAACCCTTATCCGAGCATGCAGCCTGGCCGGTCAGGAGAGGGGATGGGATGAGCGAGCACCCCCCTCCCCTGAACGTACCAGGCCGCATACCTCACATGGGGGTAGGTGCTTCGGGGCAGGGGGGGGGGCGCTACGCCAGGGGGGGGGGGGGCGCTACGCCCTCCCCCCCCAAAGCACCTTGTCCCCATGTTAATGAGGACAAGGGCCTCTTCCCAATAACCCTAGCCTTTGGTTGTCGGGGTCTGCGGGCGAGGGGGCTTATCGGAATCAGATCCCGGCCCCCCCACCCTAATGTGAATGAGTATGGGGTACATCGTACGCCTACCCATTCACCTGGAAAAAAAAAAGTGTCAAAAATAAAAACACACTACACAGGTTTTTAAAGTAATTTATTAGGCAGCTCTCTCTCTAGGGGTCTCTTCCGACTTCGGGGGTCTTTTCCTTCTTCTCCGCGCTCTCTGGCCTCTTCTCCGCGCTCTCCGTTGTCTTCCTGCCAGGCTCCTCCACTATCTTCTGCTCTTTTGCCCCGCTCTTTTTGCTAGCGGTGGCCCGGTCTTCTCCGTCGTCTTCTTCCCTCTGCTCTTCTTCCGATGTTGACACGATGCTCTCTCCCGCTGCAATGCCGGGTGCGCAACGACTTATATTGGCGTGGGGCGTGGTCGCTGGGTGATGTCATTAGGTGACCCCCGCCCCCTTATGACGTCACCACCTGGAGCATGATGGGACGGTGACGTCGTAAGGGGGCGGGGGTCACCGGATGACATTTTTTTCATTTTGGCGGGGGGTTCTTCTTCATCCTCAGCACAGAAGACGCACTGCAAGTTGGATCATGATGATGCTACTTCTATTTCAAATCAATGGGCTCCCATAGGGAACCACTGATTTTGAATAGAGGCAGAGAAAACGCGGCTAAAAAGCTAGCGCCGCTAAACGTGCATTAACGGCAATGCAAAACACTGAAAAAAAAACCGCGTTTTTTAAAGCAGCGTTTTCCTGCCAGCAATCCGATGTTCACAACGGCCGTTTATGAGCTCCAGTGTGCATGGAGCCTTAATATTAAAATTCTTTAAATCTTTTTCTCAGGGTTTCTTAAACAAAAAAAAAATAAAAAATAAAAAAAATACACAATGCGCTATCTGCATTAAAATAAATGCTACATAAAGTGCCACATAACAAGCAAAGAAAAAGAAGTCACAAAAACAAGCTGTGACTTTTCCACAGCTGATGAAACAAACAAAAAAAAAAAAAATGAAGAAAGTAACTTTATTTTTAAAATGACTCCACATACCAGATGGCGAGGAATAACAACGAGCAAATGAGTCACAAAGCTCCGCTAGATCATCACATCAGACAAGAGAAACTCAGCTGCAAATTTATCACTGAAGAAAAAAAAGCAATTAAAAACTTTTACACAAGAGTGACTCTCCTTCCATCTCCAGAGCTCAGAGGATATGAACTGATCACCCCAGGAATTGCGTATCTCTGCTCAGGCCCTCCGAGAGCTCAGATGGGGCCCCAACCATCTCATAACATTTGGCCTTCTTAATTGTTTTGGAACAGAGGCAAAAAAATGTATCCGCTTGAGGACCAGCCTTAAAGTGGTATTATATCCAAAACCAAAAATGTTATATATTGCAGCTTACCAATCATTAGATGTGGTGGATGCATTCGTTTTATTTTCTTAGGCTTTTTCCCCCCTCGGTTGTCACCTGGTGATCTGGCCAGTAACACTTCCTGTATTAGAGTGCCCCCGCTCTGGATAAAGAAGCATAGGGGGCACCTTTGGACAGCAGCATTGCTATGCCTCATACACACGATCGCACATTCCGACAACAAAATCCATCCGATTTTTTTTCCGACATGTTGGCTCAAACTTGTCTTGCATACACACGGTCACACAATGTTGGTCGGAAATTCCAAACGTCAAGAACGCGGGTGACGTACAACACGTACGACGTGCCGAGAAAAATAAAGTTCAATAGCCAGTGCAGCTCCTTCTGCTTGATTCTGAGCATGCGTGGAACTTTGTGCATCGGAATTGTCTACACACGATCGGAATTTACGCGTACGAATTTTGTTGTCGGAAAATTTTAGAACCAGCTCTCAAACTCTGTGTGTCGGAAATTCTGATGGAAATAGTCCGATGGAGTCTACACACGGTCGGAATTTCCGACAACAAGCTCCGATCGCTTATTTTCCGTCGGAAAGTCCGACCGTGTGTACAGGTCATTAGTCTGGGGGGGGGGGGGGGGGAGTGGTGTGTTAGATGTTCTAGCATTTTTTAGCTTTGCAAAACAAATTGAAGCCAGATTCCAGCTAATATTTTGTAAGCAGTTACGGAAAACAGCTTTTTCCTTTAGGGATAAAAGGTTTTACATAAATAAATACAAGCTGATCATTGTGAGAACCCCCGGTCGGTGTTAAATGGTTTGTCTCCTCTCTAACTGATACATTCTGCTGTACAGCTTGTTCTTTGAAAAAGCAACAAACTTTCTGGCCGGATCACCAGATGAAAATAGAGAAAAGAAAGCCTAAAAAAAAAAAAAGAAAACAAATGCAGCCATGACATCTAGAAAATGGTAAGCTGCAATATAATAAATGTTTGCTTTTGGGTTTAATGCCACTTTAATATCCACCACTAATACAATTGATCCCAAAATTCAATTGTATCTGTCGAAAACGAAAGCATTAGTAAACCGTCTATTAATTTTTTAGGTCACATTCAAGAAAGGATCACACAGTTCGGAGAACATTTTTCAATAAAAAAAAAAAATAGCACAGTAGATCCTTCTTAAAACACAAGGTATCTGCAAGCCTCACTTACAACATAAATCCCAAAAATATAGAATTTTTTGCTTATTTATCATAGAGGTCGGAGGCATGCAAACCATTCCTTAAACCTTAGCTGAATTCAAAAACAAAATTGTAATATATTGCAGCTTATCGATCCTTAGATGTGGTGGCTGCTTTTGTTTTCTGTTTTTATTTTTTTTTTTTCCTTCATTTTCACCTGGTGACCCTGCCAGTAACATACTTCTTGTCTTGAGGCGGCTCCTCTACCAATGGAGATGCCCTTAGACAGCAGCACTCTCCAGAGAAATGGGCTAGCCCATCGAAGGGCTTTACATAAGTCACTAACAAATTAAAGCCTAACAGTTTTAAGCAGTTACAGAACAGCTTTAGTTCCTTTTGGGGTAAAGATTTTAAGGCGGTAGTAAACTGCTGCAGTAAAAAACAACAACAAAAACACAAACACTTTTCCCCTGCAAAATAATACCATAATGTGCTAGTATGCATCGCATACTAGCACATTATGAAATACTTGCCTTAAAGTGGTAGTAAACACACTTTCATCTTTTACCTACGGGTAAGCCTGTAATAAGGCTTACGTGTAGGTACAGTGAATATCTCCTAAACTTGCACTGCTCAGGAGATATTCAGAGGTCATGCAGCTGGTCACGTCACCGCCCCATGCACTCTAAAGGTCTGGCATACCGTGCTGGACGTTCAGAGCCCATGCCGTAAACCGTGGCTCCCGCGGGCATGTGCATGAGTGATGTCACTGCGCCCCCAGCCTAGGGTTGCCACATCGTCCCTTTAATCCAGGACACACATTAATTACACAGGTTCTGTGGCTAATTAAGGTGGTAATTAAACTCACATGGTGCTTTATCTGCATTAAATCAGCCTCAGAACCCTTGTAATTCATATGTGCCCTGGATTAAAGGGATAATGTGGCAACCCTACCCCGGCCACACATGTAGCGGGAGGCCACGAACCTGGAAGGAAGACCGGGTGAAGATGAAAGCCCTCTCAGCGGCGCTGGAGGGCTTCATTTTGAGAGAAGTCCCTCATATTGTGCTAGTATGCGATGCATACTAGCACATTATGACATTGCCTTGCAGGGGCTTTATTTTTTTCCTTTAACTGCGGTTTACTACCACTTTAAAATGAAGCTCTCCAGCAGGAGCTCTCGGTTACGGCACACAATGCCGGACCTTCAAAGCGCATGGGTCGGTGACGTCACCGGCTGTATCCAGGGTGAATATCTCCTAAACGGTGTAGGTTTAGGAGATATTAATGTTTCCTACAGGTAGGCCTCATTATAGGCTTATCTGTGGGTAAAAATCTCAAAAAACTGTCTTTTCTACCGCTTTACCTAAATGAATAAAACCTGACCATTGTCAGTGGTAAATGGTTTGTCACAACCCTCTAAGTACCACTTTTGCTGCACAGCTTTGGTCTGTTAAAGGAAGTGGACTTATTGACAGGATCAACAGCAGGGCCGGATCTAGCCTATCTGATCTGGGGGTGCAGTAATAAACATCAGGAGGCATAATATTAATAGTGTGATAGATGCAGGAATCCTGGATTCCCTGTTTACTGAGCAGACTTCTATACCACAAGTCACAACCCGGAAGAAACATCTGACAGGTAGTGCAAAGGCAGTGCAGAGTGAACCGGGAATGCTAATATGTCTTAGGCCAGGGGGAGGCAACCTGGGGCCCTCCAGCTGTTGCAGAACTACAAGTCCCATCATGCCTCTGGGAGTAATTATAACTGCTAGCCTTGCAATGCCTCATGGGAAATGTAGTTCCACAACAGCTGGAGGGCCCCAGGTTGCCTACACCTGTCTTAGGCTGTCATTAGCAGGGCTTTTTTTTTTTTTAGCTGGAACTCAGTTCCACCACCTCTCAGGCCCTCTGGCTCTCTGCTCACCACTATCACTTGTAAGACACAGAAGTCTGGCTTCTGTGTTTACAAGTAACAGCTTGTCCCACAGATCTGATCTCCTGGGTGGCTCCTACTGAGTGCAGGATGGGGACAAGGGAGATGCAGGTGTCATGCAGTGCAGATTCAGACAACCGCACTGGTTGAACTCCCTGCAAGTGGGAGGCAGACCCATCTAGAGTGTGCGGGGAGGTACCAGAAGGTGAGGGGGGGGTTGCATGCAGAGGTAAGAGCTGAAGAGGGGTGAAAGTGAGATGTGGATGGGGGATGCAGAGGTAAGCAGCTGTGGAAGGAGGATGTACTATGCACTATGTGTGCAGCGCACCCCTGGTATTTATTGTCCTTTTAAAACCCTTCCACTGTTGGTGAAATTTGGTGTGTGTGTGTGTGTGTGTGTGTGTGTGTGTGTGTGTGTGTAGGGTGGTTATTATTATTCAGGATTTATATAGCGCCAACAGTTTACGCAGCGCTTTACAATATAAAAGGGAGACAATACAGTTATAATGCAATAAAATACAAGAGGATTAAGAGGGCCCTGCTCAGAAGAGCTTACAATCTAATAGATTAAAGAGAACTTTTCCCCCTTATATCAGATGTCTTCAGCAAAGTCCCCTCTCACATCAGAGTCCCTATCAGATTGTTCCCTTACATCAGGTGTCCCATCAGAGTGCCCCCTTACATCAGGTGTCCTATCAGAGTGCCCCCTTACATCAGTTGTTCCCTATATGAATGCCCCTTACATCAATTGTCCTCATTAGAGTACCCCCTTGAATTGATTGCCCCATCAGAGTCCCCCTTACTTCAAATGTCCCCCTCACATTAATGTTCCCATTAGAGTCTCCCTACCATCAAAACGTTCCCACCAGAGTCTCCCTTACATCAATCGCCCCAATAGAGCGCATCATGACAATTGCCCTCATCAAATCAGTGGATGCACTCTCAAAGACCGGGGGGGGGGGGGGCACTATTAAAACTTGCTCTGAAGCTCATCCCAGCACCCCCCCCCCCCCAGATCCGGGCCGATCAACAGGTAAGAAAAGAAAATTAAAAATAATCACGTTACGAGGGGAATCAGGAAAACAAAGACGGCTTTGATTATGCTAGTGGCAGACTGCATCATATACCGTTTCCCCGAAAATAAGACCTAGCGTGATTGTCGGTGATGGCTGCAATAGAAGCCCTACCCCCCAAATAAGCCCTAGTTAAAGTCCTTGTAGGTCTTATTTTCAGGGTAGGGCTTATTTTCGGGGAACAGGGTAGGGATTATTTGGGGGGTAGGGCTTATATTGCAGCCATCACCGACAATCACGCTAGGTCTTATTTTCAGGGAAACAGGGTATTTCATTTTTAAATTTTTGCCTTTACTACCACTTTAAGGCCCCTTGCACACAGGCGTCATAATTTATTTATTGATGTTTACTCATGAACTGGGGTCGTGGGGCCAAAAACCGTTTGTAAAGACCTGAGTAATATTGAGTATAGGTGAGTAAAAAGGTGTGTAAGTGTATAGATGAGTTATGTATAGATGAATAAAATTCTTCATTGCCAGTAAATAACTGTACTCAAATGAAAGATTTTCTATTTTTATTATTTTTTATTTTTTATTTTTTTCAGCTCTGTACTCAATGCTGCATTACTGATCTTTACTCAGTTGTGTTCAATGTCCCATAGACAACAATGCATCTCATTTTCACATGAGTAAAAAACCTCAGTATTTCTAAGGCCCCTTACACACGATCGGACCGTTCAGGTCCGCCTGTCAGTTTTGACGGCGGACCTGAACGGGCGCTCCATGTTAGTCTATGGAGCGTCGGATGTCAGCGGAGACATGTCCGCTGACATCCGACCTGGTCCGATCCGCTAAAAGCAGACGGATGGCTCTACGTCCAGGTCCGTCGCTGGCGGATCGGATCGGGTGAGATCTGACAAAAACGGACACGCTGTCCGTTTTCGTCCGATCCCTCCATAGGCGGCAGCGGCGCCTGACAAGCCCCTCCCCGCTCAGTGAGCAGAGAGGGACCTGTCATCCGCCAGCTCAGCGGAGATCAACGGACAGATCTCCCGCTGAGCCGGCGGACCGAGGCGGGCTCCGTAGAAACGGAGTCCGCCTCGTGTGAAAGGGGCCTTACTCCTGTGTGCAGCAGGCCTAATGCCCCTGGCCCACTTGTACAACCAGAACCCCTGATTTACAACACATACACACTATTATTATAAAGCTGCTTATTCCAAACTGTATACAGCCGCTTTAAGCTAGTGGGCCATCATCGGTACAGTAAATGGATTCCTTGTCTCTTAGCAGACAAAAGAACCTGCTACACAAAGATCAAAGTGTTTTCCATTGACGACAACACTGAAGAAGTTCAGAGATTTGCGAGCTCAGTATAAATTTTAGATTATTCATTAAAAAAACCTCACCATTGACAGCTCTTGTCTGACTTGGAATGAACAATTCATCAGAATCTAGATGTGGTTAATGGGATACGTACAGCTGACCATCCACCTTACTGTCTGATTGTACAATCTTCTTTGGAACTACAAAAAGCTATGTAGCACATGGGCTCGCTTGATTGGATACAAACTAGATGGTCGCTCTGGATCTTTTAATGTGTTTGGGGCCCACCTACTTTTAGACCTACCCTTTCTCATTTCTTTCTAGTTAAATAAAAGAGTAGATGGCTCCATTCCATGTCCCTAGTGAGTAGAGCTGCACAATACTGGCTAAAACAAGAATCACAATTTTTTTGCTTAGAATAAAGATCATGATTCTCTCACAATTCTCGGGGTGTAACATCATCGTTCACATTATACAAAAAAATTGGGCTAACTTTAGTGTTTATTTTTTTTTTTAATTCATTAAAGTGTATTTTTTCAAAAATTGCGTTTAAAAGACTGCTGCACAAATACAGTGTGACATAAAATATTGCAACAGACATTTTATTCTCTAGGGTCTCTGCTAAAAAAATATATATATATATATATATATATATATACACATATATACACACACACACACACACACACACAGTGGGAACGGAAAGTATTCAGACCCCCTTAAATTTTTCACTCTTTGTTATATTGCAGCCATTTGCTAAAATCATTTAAGTTCATTTTCTGTCCTCATTAGTGTACACACAGCACCCCATATTGACTGAAAAACACAGAATTGTTGACATTTTTTCAGATTTATTAAAAAAGAAAAACTGAAATATCACATGGTCCTAAGTATTCAGACCCTTTGCTGTGACACTCATATATTTAACTCAGGTGCTGTCCATTTCTTCTGATCATCCTTGAGATGGTTCTACGCCTTCATTTGAGTCCAGCTGTGTTTGATTATACTGATTGGACTTGATTAGGAAAGCCACACACCTGTCTATATAAGACCTTACAGCTCACAGTGCATGTCAGAGCAAATGACAATCATGAGGTCAAAGGAACTGCCTGAAGAGCTCAGAGACAGAATTGTGGCAAGGCACAGATCTGGCCAAGGTTACAAAAAAATTTCTGCTGCACTTAAGGTTTCTAAGAGCACAGTGGCCTCCATAATCCTTAAATGGAAGACATTTGGGGCAACCAGAACCCTTCCTAGAGCTGGCCGTCCGACCAAACTGAGCTATCGGGGGAGAAGAGCTTTGGTGCGAGAGGTAAAGAAGAACCCAAAGACCACTGTGGCTGAGCTCCAGAGATGCAGTCGGGAGATGGGAGAAAGTTGTAGAAAGTCAACCATCACTGCAGCCCTCCACCAGTCAGGGCTTTATGACAGAGTGGCCCGACGGAAGCCTCTCCTCAGTGCAAGACACATGAAAGTCTGCATGGAGTTTGCTAAAAAAACACCTGAAGGACTCCAAGATGGTGAGAAATAAGATTCTTTGGTCTAATGAGACCAAGATAGAACTTTTTGGCCTTAATTCTAAGCGGTATGTATGGAGAAAACCAGGCACTGCTTATCACCTGTCCAATACAGTCCCAACAGTGAAGCATGGTGGTGGCAGCATCATGCTGTGGGGGTGTTTTTCAGCTGCAGGGACAGGACGACTGGTTGCATTCGAGGGAAAGATGAATGCGGCCAAGTACAGGGATATCCTGGACGAAAACCTTCTCCAGAGTGCTCAGGACCTCAGACTGGGCCGAAGGTTTACCTTCCAACAAGACAATGACCCTAAGCACACAGCTAAAATAACGAAGGAGTGGCTTCACAACAACTCCGTGACTGTTCTTGAATGGCCCAGCCAGAGCCCTGACTTAAACCCAATTGAGCATCTCCGGAGAGACCTAAAAATGACTGCCCACCAACGTTTACCATCCAACCTGACAGAACTGGAGAGGATCTGCAAGGAGGAATGGCAGAGGATCCCCAAATCCAGGAGTGAAAAACTTGTTGCATCTTTCCCAAAAAGACTCATGGCTGTATTAGATCAAAAGGGGCTTCTACTAAATACTGAGCAAAGGGTCTGAATACTTAGGACCATGTGATATCTCAGTTTTTCTTTTTTAATAAATCTGTAAAAATGTCAACAATTCTGTGTTTTTCTGTCAATATGGGGTGCTGTGTGTACATTAATGAGGAAAAAAAATGAACTTAAATGATTTTAGCAAATGGCTGCAATATAACAAAGAGTGAAAAATTTAAGGGGGTCTGAATACTTTCCGTCCCCACTATATATATATATATATATATATATATATATATATATATATATATATATATATATATATAGTTTGGGGGTTCTAAGTAATTTTCTAGCAAAAAAAATACAGATTTTAACTTGTAAGCAACAAGTGTCAGAAAAAGGCTTATGCCCCGTACCTTGGATGGTTTTTCTGACAGAACTCCACTCAAGCTTGCCTTGCATACACACGGTCACACAAAAGTTCTCTGAACGTTCGACCGTCAAGAACGCGGTGATGTACAACACTACGACGAGCGAAAATGAAGTTCAGTGCTTCCGAGCATGCGTCGAATTGTTTCCAAGCATGCGTCCAAATCGCTACAGACGATCAGAATTTCTGATAGGAACTTTTTCCGTCAGAAAAATAGAGAACCTGCTCTCAATCTTTTGCTGGCGGAAATTCCACCAGCAAAAGTCCAATGGAGCATACACACGGTCGGAATTTTCGACCAAAAGCTCACATCAGACTTTTGCTGGCGGAATTTCTGATCGTGTGTATGGGGCATTAGTCTTTAAGTGGTTAAACTGACCTCATTTACAGACCGAAGTTCATTCCTTTGATCTAAAAGAACTAAATGTTACAATGTTTCTCTTTATCTCTGCCTGAGCTATGTTGTGATAAACTTGGCAGGCTGTCTTTTTTTTTTTTTTTTACAGCTGTCAGCAGTGAGCAGAGAATGCCTTTGCACTGAATCGGGGAAATGCTGTATTAAGATCGTGAGGGGGGTTGAATTGCGATCTTGATTTATTGACGATTAATCGCGCAGCTCTAGTAGTGAGTATGATTTCCTATTGTGTGCCTGGCAAGGCTTGAAATTTACTTTTAAATGGTGAAGACTCTTTAAAACTTATTTAACACTATTGCTAGAGATGTCTGTGTTTGTTGGTGGAGTTACACTAAGACCCCTTTCACAACGAGCCGCCCATAGCATTGGCAGTAAAACGCCGCTATTTTTAGTGGCTTTTTACTGTCGGATTTGCGTCGCATTTCGGCCGCTAGCAGGGTACTTTTACCCCCCACTAGCGGCCGAGAAAGGGTTAAAACCACCCGTAATGCGCCGCAATAGCGGCGTTTTGCCGGCGGTATCCCAGCGCTGCCCCATTGATCTCAATGGGGAGCAGCGGTAAACACACTGCTCCTTCACCGCTCCAAAGAAGCTTTTCTTGACGTCCTGCCAGTGCACCGCTCTGGTGTGAAAGCCCTCGGGCTTTCACACTGGAAACAATGGAGCAGCTGTTTGAGGGCGGATTGCAGGCACTATTTTTAACGCTATAGCACCTGCAAAAACGCCCTCAGTGTGAAAGGGGTCTAAGGGGTGAATTTACTAAAGGCAAATAGACTGTGCACCTTGCAAAGTACAGTTGCACTCGGCAGTTGTTCCAGAGCTTAGTAAATGAGAAGAAGCTCTGCTAACCTCCAGCGTCCAATCACGTGCAAGCAAAAATGCTGTTTTTTTATTTTCCTTGCACCTGATTGGGTACTCCTTGCAAACTGAAGCCTTACCTCATTTACTAAGCTCTGGAGCAACTACACTTAGAGAGGGCAACTGCACTTTTCAAACTGCACAGTCTATTTGCCTTTAGTAAATCAACCCCTAATACTTTTTCTGGTTCAATAGTTTTTATTCAATTATGCCATTAAAAGAAAAGTAACAAGAAAAAGTACCTAGTCTGCCCAGGCAGGGGCTAGGACTGGCGACATGGGTAAAGACAGACTTATACAGTATGAACAAAAGAAGAGGAACATTCTCCAAAGTCAATCGTAATAAACATAAATAAATACAACAAAAAAGTTTTGGGGAGATCCCCGTAGTTAGCAATGCAAAGCAGGTCATCTGGAATGCCAGACAACATTGTGGTTGGAATGAAGAAAGAAAGAACAAAAGAAAGGAAACAAGAAGACGGTGGGAAGGCAAGATGAGTGCGGGAAGGAAAGAACAGGGACTATTGGGGATGCCAGTCAAAGCCAGCCCAGTTGGTTTCACTACACTAATATTTTTAATTTTAAGTATTTTAAGTTGATAACTGATTCCCAAAATGCTTCCTCTACCCGGTGGTTGGTGGAGTCAATGGAGAGAGAGAAACAGACATGTGGGTAGCCTGTTACTACAATCAACAAGCTCTGCATTGGGTGTAGTTCATAAAAAGAACAGGGCAAAGATAATGTAAACTCCTTCTTACTTTCAGTATGCTAGCATATTTTGGACACAATTATGCTGATTAATTACACAAATTAATCAAAATGCAACATTATTAAAGCACCTCTTCTATAAGGTGCTCCAAGCCATGGGCGCACAATGGCATCATCGGTCATCGAGTAGCGTGCAGGACTAATAGCAGTGCATTTTACGTGAGGATTGTCCACAAGCCGATGCAAAAGTGAATGCCAGAGTGAAGAGTGAGGCAAGATTACACCTTATTCTTTATCCCCTAGAGCAGGAGTTTCCAAACTTTCCTCAACAAAGGGCCACTTTCTGTTCCTTAGACTTTGAGAGGGCAAGACTGTAGCCAGTGGGTGTAGAAAATGTCCTGGTGTCAATGGAAGTAAAGAATGCCCCATCGTTGGTGTCAGTGGGAAGAATAGTGCCTCATTGTTGGGATCAGGGGAAGAAATAGTGCTCCATCATTGGGGTCTTTGGGAGGAGTAGTGCCCCATTGTTCGTATCAGGGAAAGGAATAGTGCCTCATCATTGGTGTCAGTTGGAAGGATAGTGCCCCATTGTTCGTATCAGGGAAAGAAATAGTGCCCCATCATTGGTGTCAGTGGGAAGAATACCACCCTGCAGTTGGGGTCAGTGGAAGGAATAGTACCCTATTGTTGGTATCAGTGCCAGAAATTATGCCCCATTGTTGGTGTAGAAGAAATAGTGCCCAGTGTCAGTTGGGGAAATAGTGTGCTAAGGGCCCGATAAAAGGCAAGCAAAGGGCTTTGGAGACCACTGCCCTAGAGGTATTGAGAATTTAATCCTTGAAGTGCAAGAGGTGTAGTTTTGCTTTTGTAAGCCCTGGAGCTGGGCATTAAACAGCTCACAGTAGGCATGTCCCTGACAGCTCAGTTTATACAGAACTACTGGATACATGTCCATTTCTACCATGCACACCCCTTCATCTGATTCTCATTTTGAAAAATTTTAGCAATCAAGAAAAATAGTATACAGAGAACAGATGCCATTACAAAAGTGGAAAGGTAAAACCAGATTTTTTCACTAAAGCAGAAAAAGCTCACAGAGGATGATTTTTTTTCTTTATCAAGCCTGGAATTTTAAATAGTTATTATTTAGCCTTTATGCAAACGTTGAATATTAATTAGAACAAATTAGAAACATTTTGGAAGAAAGTGGTTGCTCACCGTGATGATGAGACCTTTCTCCTGGAAGTAGTTGACCAGAGGTACAGCATTCTGTTTGAAGTTAATTAATCTCCTCTGTATCGCCTTAAGGTTGTCGTCCGGACGTCCCTGTTGCTCTGCACGTTTCAGTAACCTCTCCTTCAGCTTGAGGTTGGCACAGGCCAAAAATACCACCAGATCCGGCGTGCAAATCTACACATGAATAGAAAAATTAATGGCAATGTAATAAAAGTTAAAAGAGACTTAAATGCGAACAAGTAAACTTTCTTGTTTTTTTATTTTGGCACTTCTGTTTTTCAGTACAGTAAATGTTACAGATACACACCGTTCAAAATTGAAACTACACTTTTTTACCCCGGTACTGCTGTAGTACACCAGTCCACTGAACTACCAGTTGTAAGTAATTTTGGTGATCTGGGTACTCCTGCTAGTAATGCAGAAAGAGAATACCCCCCCCACACACACACACACACACACACACACGCACACGCACACGCACACGCACACGCACACGCACACGCACACGCACACGCACACACTATAGGCTTCCTCTAAAGAAAGCCCCGTGTAGAAAAATGGCAAAACTAAAAAGTTTTTCATAACCACTAACCAGATTCAAGCTTGCCTTAGATGTTTGAAATTGATAGGTGACACAAAAAGCAGAGAAAGTGGTGGGTTACACATCACAAGCTTCAGGAACTACGCATTTAGGTGCTCTCTAGGTTCTGCTTGTAGGAGATAACACATGAATCGTATAGTGCAAGTTCACCTTCAGGGAGATTTTCCAGAAATCCCCCTATGTAATTCTATATCCAATGAATACCAGAGCTCCTCCTGTTGTAAATGGTGAAGGTCCTGCAATTACAGAAGAAGGTGTTGGGAGGCCACACCAATAACACTGGTTGCCCCTTAGGATCATTCAAACTGTTTGTATAGAGTGCTTCTTCTCAAAGCGAAGTTCAGCTAAAAAAAGGAGATCCCACAACAGTGGCGTAGCGTGGGTTGTCAGCACCCGGGGCAAGGCAAGTAATTTGCGCCCCCCCCCCAACCTGCGGACTTTTAGCTATCCCTGAGTCCCTTCAAATACAATAGTACTGACCTACCTGATTCCTATACTGACCACTACACTGAGAACTACACTGTCCACTACACTACATTGTCCACTACACTGACCACTATACTATACTCGCCACCATACTACACTGACCACTATACTAAACTGTCCACTATACTGACCACTATACTACACTGTCCACTATACTACACTGTCCACTATACTACATTACACTATCCACTATACTACACTACACTTGACCACCATACTACACTGACCACTATACTAAACTGTCCACTATACTGACCACTATACTACATTACACTGTCCACTATACTACACTATACTGACCACCATACTACACTGTCCACTATACTACACTACACTGACCACCATACTACACTGACCACCATACTACACTGACCACCATACTACACTGACCACCATACTAGGTGGGCACTGCACAGCAATTTATATGATGGGCACTGCACATGACATGGTGGGCACTGTATGACACAGCACATTACATGGTGGGTACAGCGCATTACATGGCACAGCACATGACGTGGTGGGCACAGCACATTACATGGTGGGCACTGAATGGCACATAACATTACATGGTGGGCACAACACATTACATGGTGGGCACTGCATGGCATAGCACGTTTCATGGTGGGAAATGCAACTGCACATTACATGTTAGGAACTGCACATGACATGGTGGGCACTGTTGAACAGCACAGCACATTACACAGTGGGCACAACACACTACATGCTGGGCACAGCACATGGCAGGGTGGGCACAGCATAGCACATGACATGGTGGGAAGTGCACATGACATGGTGGGCGCTGCACATTACACGGTGGGCACTGCACATTACATGGTGGGATCACTGTATGGCACAGCACATGACATGGTGGACACTGCAAAATACATAGCGGGCATTGCAAGGCACAGCCATGACATGGTGGGCATTGCACATGACATGGTTGGCACTGGATGGCACATCACATGACATGGTGGGCACTGCACATTACATGGTGGGCAATGCAAGGCACAGCATGACATAGTGGGCACTGCACATCACATGAAGGGCAATGTAATGCACAGCACATGACATGGTCAGCACAGCGCATTACATGGTGGGCACTGCAATGTACAGCAAATGACATACTGGACACAGCACATTACATGGGGGGCACTGCAAGGCACATGACATGGTGGGCACAGTGCATTACATGGTGGGCACTGAATGGCACATAACATTACATGGTGGGCACAACACATTACATGGTGGGCACTGCATGGCATAGCACGTTTCATGGTGGGAAATGCAACTGCACATTACATGTTAGGAACTGCACATGACATGGTGGGCACTGCAAGGCACAGCATGACATAGTGGGCACTGCACATCACATGAAGGGCAATGCAATGCACAGCACATGACATTGTTCAGCACAGCGCATTACATGGTGGGCACTGCAACGTACAGCAAATGACATACTGGACACAGCACATTACATGGGGGGCACTGCAAGGCACATGACATGGTGGGCACAGCACATTACATGGGGGGCACTGCAAGGCACATGACATGACATGGTGGGCACAGCACATTACATGGGGGCACTGCAAGGCACATGACATGACATTGTGGGCACAGCACATTACATGGGGACACTGCAAGGCACATGACATGGTGGGCACAGCACATTACATGGGGGGGCACTGCAAGGCACATGACATGACATGGTGGGCACAGAACATTACATGGGGACACTGCAAGGCACATGACATGACATGACATGGTGGGCACAGCACATTACATGGGGGGCACTGCAATGCACATGACATGACATGGTGGGCACAGCACATTACATGGGGGGCACTGCAATGCACATGACATGGTGGGCACAGAACTTTACATAGTGGGCACTGCAATGCACATGACATGGTGGGCACAGCACATTACATAGGGGCACTGCAATGCACATGACAGGACATGGTGGGCACAGCACATTACATGGGGGGCACTGCAAGGCACATGACATGGTGGGCACAGCACATTACATGGGGGGCACTGCAAGGCACATGACATGACATGGTGGGCACAGCACATTACATGGGGGCACTGCAAGGCACATGACATGACATAGTGGGCACAGCACATTACATGGGGGGCACTGCAAGGTACATGACATGCGGGGCACAGCACTTTACATAGTGGGCACTGCAATGCACATGACATGACATGGTGGGCACAGCACATTACATGGGGGCACTGCAATGCACATGACATGGTGGGCACAGAACATTACATGGGGGCACTGCAATGCACATGACATGGTGGGCACAGAACATTACATGGGGGGCACTGCAAGGCACATGACAGGACATGGTGGGCACAGCACATTACATGGGGGGCACTGCAAGGCACATGACACGGTGGGCACTGGGCACAAGAGAGCACATTACATGGGGGAAGCAGCAGTCTGTCCCCTAGCACAATAATTACACAACATCCCCCTAACAAATGTACTGACCTTATCATAACAGCATGGGAGATGTCCTTCCTTCCTCCCGGGCTCCTGCTGGTTAGGAGAACATCAGCGCCCCTCCCCCAGACACTGAGGATCTGTGTGTGTGTAACAGATCCTGTGATAGGGGTCAGTCATCGGCAGAGACAGGACTTGGCTGCACTGACTTGTCTCCTCCAATACTGTCCACTACACTGCCCCCCATAGTGACACTACACTGCCCCCCATAGTGACACTACACTGCCCCCCATAGTGACACTACACTGCCCCCCATAGTGACACTACACTGACCTCCATAGTGACACTACACTGCCCCCCATAGTGACACTACACTGACCTCCATAGTGACACTACACTGACCTCCATAGTGACACTACACTGACCTCCATAGTGACACTACACTGACCTCCATAGTGACACTACACTGCCCCCCATAGTGACACTACACTGACCTCCATAGTGACACTACACTGACCTCCCATAGTGACACTACACTGACCTCCATAGTGACACTACACTGACCTCCATAGTGACACTACACTGACCTCCCATAGTGACACTACACTGACCTCCCATAGTGACACTACACTGACCTCCCATAGTGACACTACACTGACCTCCATAGTGACACTACACTGACCTCCATAGTGACACTACACTGACCTCCATAGTGACACTACACTGACCTCCCATAGTGACACTACACTGACCTCCATAGTGACACTACACTGACCTCCATAGTGACACTACACTGACCTCCATAGTGACACTACACTGACCTCCATAGTGACACTACACTGACCTCCATAGTGACACTACACTGACCTCCATAGTGACACTACACTGACCTCCATAGTGACACTACACTGACCTCCATACTATACTAAACTACATTGTCCTGCCTACAGTCTCTCTCTCTTGCCCCCCTCCCCCTCCCAGTAACAAGACTCTCACTTACCTTCTTCTCCTGGCTGCATCGATCCGGATGAGGAGAACACAGCGGCGGCTCACTTTCTTCTCCCCTGCGCTCTGCTTGCTGCCATGTTCAGTATCCAGCGCCCTGTGATTGGGTGTATGGGGGTCATGTGCGTAGGCGGGGCGCCTCACATGACCCCCATACACCCAATCACAGGGCGCCGGACACTTAACATGGCGGCCGGAGCCCGGGGACACAAAATTAGAAATTAGGAGGAGGCAGCCAGTGACACATACTGGCGCCCCCCTAAATATCGCGCCCGGGGCCACGGCACCCCCTGCACCCCCCACGCTATGCCACTGTCCCACAATGCGAGCGCATTCAGTTTGAATGGCCCAAAGTGGCCGTTTGCATTAGCAACTCACTGATTGCTCTCTATTGTTCTCTGGAATCGACTCCTTCCAAACAAAAAAAAAAAAATTGAGCGGCAAACTGTGCCAAGGCCTTAGTCACATGGTCACTTCCATGAGGATCATGGGGCCTTGATGTTTGGACAGACCCAGGCAATCAATGGGGATGCATGGCCACTGCTGACTTGACAACCTCCAGATCCTCCAGGCCAGCAGAAACCAGGTGGTCAATGCAGTTATCATGCTATAGTCCATCAGAGAGCATCTGGAAATGTCATGCTAAAAATACTTGGTTTTTCCATTTGTGAGCCATTGTAGCACCTGAGTTGAATGTGGCTAAGACCACCTCAGTAGAAATAAGGCAAAAGACATTTCAAACAATTCTGTGCTTTCTACTATGTGGCAACAGTTGGGTAAAGACCATTTTCCAGCAGAACTGTGCCCCATAGTTAGGGACATAAGACGCGTTATGACAGGTTTGGTGAGGAGGAACTGAGTGACGAGTGCATTGCCCTGATCTATAGGACAGCTTTGGGAATTGCAATGCTGACTGTGAGCCAGATCTTATCAACATCAGTTCCTGACTTCGCAAATGCTCTCCTGACTGAAGGGACACAAATTCTCTCAGACACTCCAAAATCTTCAAGAAAGCCTTCACAGAAGAGTGGAGACTCTTATCTCAAGGATGGACCATATTAATGCTTTAATTTTTTTTTTTAATGGGACCTTATGTATTCATTGCATGACAGTACATAGTTCTAGTTACATGAGATCCAAAGATGGCATTGTGATGGACACAATGGGCTTTGGTATTTCAGAAACCACTCATGCTAATTAAAGTGACCCAGTTATCTCTCAGATCTACAAGGACACCTTTAAATTAGGAATTAATGATGCTTCAGTATCAGAGCGCTGCCTGGGGGACGCTATGTGCTTTTTAACCTCTGTACTGCGTACGCTGTCTAGGATGCTGCCTGCATCCCAGACTGTTTTATTGTTTAGCCACGGCATCCAAGCTGTAAATCTTATTCGTGCACAAAGAACCTATTGGCCTTAATAGTCCCTGAGCATGAAATAGGTTTTAAAATCCACTTCTATACACAAGACATCTCAAGTGGAGGGCACAAGCAAACAGATAGCAGACAGGTAGGAGAGATGAACAGAGAGAATTATATAGGTTTTAAATGATTTCTACTTCTCTGCAGCAAATATTATACCATATCTCCAAACTTTCTAGGAAGGGAAAGAGCTATGAAATGTTATTTGCCAAGTTACATATAAAGCTGAACTCCAATTAAATAGCTATATACATTAATGGGAACGGTTTTACTATACAAGATATACACAGCTCTGCCACCCAGCACAGGCCAGGAGACCTGATTTTTCTATGTTACAGTTAAATAACACCAAGGCTAGGTTCACCCTGCAGCTGTGATTTGATCCGATTTTCAGTGTAATTATGTAGTGTGAAATGGTTGCATTTTTACATGATTTTGCTGCCTTTTTTTGGAAAATTCTTTTTTATGATTTTGCTGCATTTTTTATGTGATTTTTATCCCTCTGCATTTTTTGTTTTGGCCAATGATAAGCAAAGTCATTTGAAAAAAGTGGAAAATTCCCCATGGGGCTTTTTAGCAGCAAATAGGAGTCAAAAAAAGTTTGTAAAAAATCACTAATTTTATTATCAGAAAACAGTATGTCGCATACACACGGGCGGACTTTGACGGACTAGGTCCGGCGGACTTTGACGGACTTTCAAATGAACGGACTTGCCTACACACGATCAGCCAAAGTCCGACGGATTCGTACGTGATGACGTACGACCAGACTAAAATAAGGAAGTTCATAGCCAGTAGTAAATAGCTGCCCTAGCGTCGGTTTTTGTCCGTCGGACTAGCATACAGACGAGCGGACTTTGACCAGACTTGAGTCCGTCGGAAAGATTTGAAACATGTTTTATTTCTAGGACCGTCGGACTTTTGGGAAAAAAAAGTCAGCTGGAGCCCACACACGGTCGAATTGTCTGATGGAGCCCGGTCCGCCAGACCTAGTCCATCGAAAAGTCAGCTCGTGTGTACGCGGCATAAGACATTGGTCAAATACAAAAGTTAAATACAAATACAAAAGTATAATCAAATACTGTGGGTAAACACCCATTGATATACATTTTCAAAGTATACCATAGGGCAGGGATATGCAATTAGCGGACCTCCAGCTGTTGCAAAACTACAAGTCCCATCATGCCTATGTCTCTGGGTATCATGCTTGTGGCTGTCAGAGTCTTGCTATGCCTCATGGGACTTGTAGTTCTGCAACAGCTGGAGGTTCACTAATTGCATATCCCTGCCATAGGGCATTACCGTTTTTTTCTTTCCCAACTCAAATGGTCTAGCATTGTATATACCAGAGCTCATATTTTAACTTTTGTATTTGATCAATGTCTAACTGTTTTCTGATAATAAAATTAGTGATTTTTTTTTTACGAACTTTTTTGACTCATATTTGCTGTTAAAAAGCCCCATGGGGAATCTTCCACTTTTTTCAAATACTTGTATAGGGGTGTGCAGCCCTATCAGACTCCCATATATGTGTCGTTCTATGTTATAATGATAAGCAAAGTCACTGCTAGGAAGAGGAGCAGGAGCATCTACTGAGAGAATAGCAAAGTGCATATTTTTTTTAATTTAAATTTGGATTGTGAATTATTCCACAGTGCATGTAGTCACAGGGGTCGACAGGGGCTAGTTTTAAAAATGGTTGATTGCTTGTTAAAAAAATGCGGATGTGAATTTGTGGACAATTTATGAGACTGCTATGCATTTCCATTTTAACCTGCGAGTATGGATCTTTAGCCGTGATTTTTGATGTTAAAGTTTTGTAACCCTAGTTACCATAACTGTTGTAGCCCCGGGCAGGGGTGGGTAGGAGAGCCACCTACCCTGGGCACTGTGATATCATGTGAGGTGGGTGGAAAGGGGGGTACTGCAAGGATTTGTGTTGAGAGGGGTATTTCTGGGGTGACAGTGGGTAAGAATTGGTCTAGGAGGGGAAATGTATGTGTGTGTGTATGTGTGTGTGTGTGTGGGGCTAGGAGTGGCGATTTAGGGGGATTGGTGTTGGGAGGGGTGAGACTTGGAGACTTGTGCTCAGGGCTGCTGTTAGAAATCACAGGGGCCCGGAAAGGATTTGCCCTAGGAGGGGGGATTGGGGGGAAATTTGTGCTGGGAGGGGAGATTTGGAGTGGGGGAGGGGAGATGTTGCACTGAGGGGAAATGTGACAAGTAGAGGATTTGTGCTAGAAGGGGTAATTGTTTTTGGGGGGGCAAAATTTTACGCTGGGAGGGGGGATTCCAGCAGGGGGAGCATTTGTACTGGGAGAAGGAGGGGGGGTTTGTTGACATATAATGCTTATACATCTTGGGGGGGTTGCAGTTTGGCATGTTCGTCTTGGGTGCTAGAGGACCTTGTCTGGTCTGGTCCCGGGCCTGCAATACTTCTTGCCTGCTGCCCTGCAGAAAGAGCTGTCATTGTTGCTGTTGCTTACACAGTATCCCTTCCTCTGGCAGTGAGCTGAGGAGCAGCTGTGTGCAGAAAGTGAGAGACGGCCACAAGATATTACAGGAGGGCTGCACTTGCAGCTGACTGTTCCCCATCCACCACCATTGCGATTGGTTGCCAGAGGTTACAGTGTATCATTACCACTCACTGACTGGTTGCTAGAGGTTACAGGACACATTACGGCTCACTGAGTAGTTGCTAGAGGTAACAGCACATGATTTCTGCTTGTTGATTGGTTGTTAGAGATTACTGTGGATATGACCTCAGGGGGGCATAATATACATTATCAATGCCGCTGGCCGCCGCTATTTACATATGAATGCCAGTAATTTACATGTAAACACAGGGTCTGCAGGCGAGTCATTTGTACACAACAATAGGGCAGAACTGGGCAGCATTAGTAGCAGCAATTCACACTGCGATATTGGGACAGAGCACAGGACTAAAACCTCAAGGGATGAGGGAATTTAAACCAGGATAGTTGGCAAGTATGAGGCAGCTGCTGTGGGCCCCACAACAATGACAGGGCCCAGCTCAGCTGCCCCTTTTGCCCTGCCTTAAAAACGGCCCTGCCTGGAGGCATGGGAGATGTAGTCCCCAAGAGACAGTTCTCTATCAAGCCAGGACTGGATAGGACTATGTGTCCCAGGAGGACAGAAAGCTGCAGGAGGAGGAAAAGCAGAAAGAAGCCCGGGTGCCAGGCAATTTCATGTAAGATGTCAGAGGTGACCAGATCACAAAAAAAAAAAAAAAAAAACTATTTCACAGTAAACTTACCTCTAATAGTTTATGTAAAAACAGAGGGTTTTGTTTGCACAAATTTGCAAATATATGCATAAGCCGCAGTGCCCACTCCAAGGGACCTCTGTATATACTGAAGTCCTCACTCTAAACTGGTTCCAGACTCCAGGAAGCAGAAGGAGGCTTAATTACAGAATGCATAGTGGTGAGCGCCATGGGCCACAATTGCTTTACCCACTTCTTAAAAAAGGGACCTATCACCTTGCCTTGGGAATTCGTTTTGGTATTTGTGTCCTATACTGTGGGATCTACATAAACCTGAGTGATCCATTGCAGGAATTTTGGTCCTGAAACGTTTAATAGTACACTGGTCAATGGGAGGAGTTTTGAGAAACTGAAGGTACTTTTAGCTTCCAGTACCACCCCTCTAGTTAGGGCCTGGCTTGATTCAGGGGTTCGGGTGCAAAGACACTAAAAGAGGTCCTCTTGTTTGTGTTGTACAAAACTGTTATCTGTAGTTGCTTTGTACTTTTTGCATTCTGTATATATTGTGGGGAGCATTGCAAGAACTGTCATTGTCATCTGGAATCAGAGAACCCATCCATCAGTGGTTCCTTAGGGGGTAAGCGGTACAGTTAGCCATTTATTAAAAAAAAAAATTACCGCTCTAACACAAATACTGCCACTAGGAAGACCAAAATATGAGATTCCCTGCATAATTCAAATTTCAGTATGCAGAGAAGAGAACGACTGCCAATATTTAGTGACCTCCCATGATAATTTCAACCCTTTGAGGGTCTGGAAGATGGTAAAATATCTTCCAGATTCCCCAGAATGCCCTTGTTGATCTTTCGCAGCACAGATTGGAAATGACTTCACCGATCGTTAAGATTCCAGGCACATCCCCAGAATGCAAAGACAAAAAAAAAAAAGAAGACGCATTGCTTGGCACTGGCTGGCTGGAATGAGATTTCGTAAACCCGTTTATTGGCAGAAAAGTGAGCTTGGTATGCTAAATGCAGACAGCACCCCTTGTGCTGTGCCGCAATGACGATTAAGAATTGGCACATTACAAGCAGGACCACTTGGTGCTTCCATGTCATTTTCTACCAGCTAAGAGGTTCTTGCGTTTGCCCAGAGTCAGGATTTGTGTTCCACATTAAATTACCCGTCATAATAAAACCATTAACTGTTAAGCCTATTTCCTTGCATGCTGTTTCATAACAAGTCATTGTTTGTTCATTATTAACAAACAGATGTTTTCGCCTGGCCGATTCTAAATAAAAGCACATAAAAATCGATTTCATGGGTGGCTTTTTTTTTTTTTTTTTTTTTTTTTTTTTTTAGAGGAAGACAAATGTATTCATATGGAATAATGCCTCCCCTGTGGTAAATTATGAAAGATATTGGTATTCTGTGACTTTATATAGGTCTGCAAATCAACAGAATCTGATATCTGCCAAATTATAACCATCATTACCAATATTTAATAAGGCCTCCTTCCCATGGGGCGTATGGCTACGTACACTCATCCAAAGCTGTATTTACTTGCATGAGGATGCACAGGTGTTCTGTAGATCCCAGTAGATCCTGTCCGGGCATCCATCCAGGCCCCACACGCTATACGGCGACCTGCTTAAGCCACAGGAACCGTCTGTAGTGGGACATTTGGACATTCATTCCTGGGCTATTTAGCCTACACTACTGGTTTCAGCAAACTGGTTACCCCTCTTCCAGACGTTACGTATATGGGCATATGCCATATAATAGATGTCGCAGTTCTTATGCACCTTAAGATTGTTCTCCACCATACAATATTCTCAACCTGTGCATTCTATAATATCATTTTGGGACTCTTCGGTCCTTAGTGTTGGCCCACATGGAATCATCTCACTGGAATATATTTGCATGCTAAAAATTGTTTTAACCACTGATCCCTGATGAAGGTACTTGAACATCTCATACCGGAAACGCGTCGGGCATCTGGGCATTCATATCTCATACTACTATGTATATAGCATTTTAATGACATTCCATGTAATTTATGTCATGCATCTTTGTTATTTGTAGATTTTATATGTTTTTCCACCATTAAAGTTTCGATTTTATGGATTTCTTTGAGTGGGTGGTCTATCTAAAGTCCCAATTGAGGGGGTTACCACTTTTTTGTAGATCCCAGTGCAGCCACTTCCATTGATGTCTATTGGGTAACAGCAGCTGCACAGGCACAGCCACTGATCCCAATTTGACATCCAGGCAGGTGCACAACCACCAAACAGACAGTGTGGAGTTGATTTACTAAAGGCAAATAGACTGTGCACTTTGCAAAGTTGCCCTCTGCAAGTGCAGTTGCTCCAGTGCTTAGTAAATGGGGTAAGGCTTCACTTTGCAAAGAATACCCAATCACATGCAAAGAAAATTAAAAAAAAAAAAAAGAAGCATTTTTGCTTGCACATGTTTGAATGATGGAGGTCAGCAGAGTTTATGTTCATTTACTAAGCTCTGGAGCAACTGCACTTGCAAAGTGCACAGTCTTTTTCCCTGTAGTAAATCAACCCCTGTGTGTTCAGGTCATGCCCCCACATGGATGTCAAACTGTGCAGCGGCTGCATCCCAACAGACATCAATGGGATTGCCTGCATGGGATGCACAGAACACTTGTGCACAATCTGTGCGGCTGAACACAACCTTTGCATGGGCATAGGCTGAAGTACACTCCACATGAGCAAGGTGCAAAGGTCACAGAAAAGTACGATTTTACAGGCGCCTCATGATCCAAACAATGAAGCAGCTCCCAGAATTCAGCCAGAAGGGCCTACTCCAGGGGTGTTGCTAGGTCTGCAAAAGATCTGGGGCTAGAGCCCATAGCAGCGGTCACCAACCTTTTTGCAATTTTTCATGGGCAATGGCTGGTGTTGGCGCTTCAATCATCATGGCACTATGGTTGATATGGTGTTCGGGTGATTGAAGTGCATTATTTCTATTGTGACATTCTAATATATAATGAAGTGGTTCAACTCACCATACTGGAGAATCAGTGGGAGCCCTGGGCGTGTCACTTGCCACATCTCCTGCCACTAGATGCAGCGTGTCACTTGCCACCGTCACCTGTCACCAGATGCAGCATGTTACTTCCCACTTTCACCTGGCAGCAGATGTGGATTGTCACTTGCCACGTCACCTGCCACCATTTAAAGTTTGCCATGTCACCTGCCACCATTTGCAGATTGTCACTTGCCACATCTCCTGCCACCATTTGCAGATTGTCACTTGCCACATCTCTTGCCACCATTTGCAGATTGTCACTTGCTACATCTCCTGGCTCCATTTGCAGATTGCCACTTGCCACGTCTCCTGGCTCCATCTGCAGATTGCCACATCTCCTGCCACCATTTGCAGATTGTCACTTGCTACGTCACCGGCCACCAGATGTGGGTTGTCACTTGTAAAACTGATGTGGATTGTCACTTGCCATGCCAGCCAGTGCCACCAAATGTGCATTGACACTGCATTGGTGGCAGGCTGACAGCACTGGTCCATTTAGTGAGCGCAGGATAGCGGTGATGCAGGGCGGGCAGTGAGAGATGATGTCTTCTTGCTGCTCCCTACCGCACCTTCGACATTGAAGCAAGGGGTCTGGCTGCAAAGTGGAGCCCCACGATGACAGGAAGCACGTGACCTCCACTCCATCGTGCTGTGAGGGCGGAAGAGCGCTGATGTGTGGCGGGCAGTGAGATATGATGTCATCTCTCTGCTGCTCACCACACCTCGCTCCCAAATTGAAGAAGCCCGGCTGTGAAGAGAGCTAATGTGGAGCGGGCGGAGAGAGATGTCATCTCTGCTCGTCCGTCCGCTCGCTTCTCTCCTCCTCCTCTCTCATGCAGCCAGCCTGCCCACCGCAGCAGCCACAACCCGCTGGTTAGGCAGGGACCTTACAGCAAGAGACTCGGGGCTATGGGCCCCAGATTCGGGGCTATAGCCCCAATAGCCACCCCCTAGCAACGCCCCTGGCCTACTCACTAAGCGAGTCTTGAGACATGAGCTTAGCTAATGGCTCTGAATCTGGAAAGTCTTCCATGTCTAACTTTTTACCAGAATGGAGTCTGAAATGCACCCTACGCAGATCCAAATGGTTAAGTGTCACTTCCAGGGTAGCACCGCAATGTCCTATGCATCAGGGGTGCAGTGACGGCACTCCAAAAGCCAAACCGAGGATAGGCTGCACTGGGTAACTGAGACCAGTTCTCATAGAGACCAGTTCTGGCACCAAAGTAGAGAAGAATATTAATTGAACAGAAACCTTTTAAAAAAAATAGAAAATGCTAGAAAAAAAAATAGGTTTCATTTTTGCCAGCAGAGCTGAAGAAAAAGACATACTAGGTTACTAGCAAAAAACCTAGGCATGCAGATAGTAGGAATTATTCTGGGCAGACCTACAGTTCTTTTGTTTGCCAGTATCCAATCCTCCTGTAGGCAGCAGTATAGCCCAAAGGTGAAGACTTTCTTCGTCTGTCATGTTCTCTTGATGATGGGTCAATTATGCATCATTGATCATGTGGTCTCTGTTAATGAGGAAAATCGCAGTCTAGACAGAGCCCCATACTGAGTGCTGTACATAGACCTGAAAAGTTAGCAGAGACCATATAACCCAGTGGTCTCCAAAGTGCTTGCCTTTATTCAGTACTTGGGACATAATTCCTCTTACTGACCCCAACGATGGCGCACTATTCCTTCTGGTGACACAATCGAGGGGGCACATTTCTTTCTGGAGACACAATCGAGGGGGCACATTTCTTTCTGGTGACACAATTGAGGGGGCACATTTCTTTCTGGTGACACAATCGAGGGGGCACATTTCTTTCTGGTGACACAATCGATGGGGCACTATTCCTCCCACTGACACCAGTGAGCGGTGGGGCACTGTTCCTCCCACTGACACCAGTGAGCGGTGGGGCACTATTCCTCCCACTGACACCAATGATGGGGCACTGTTCCTCCCACTGACACCAGTGAGCGGTGGGGCACTATTCCTCCCACTGACACCAGTAAGCGGTGGGGCACTGTTCCTCCCACTGATAGCAAAAATGGGCACTATTCCCCTCACCATTATCAATGATGGGCACTATTCCTCCTAATGCCAACCACAGGTGTGATGTAATTTTTTTTTACTCTCATTGACCACTAAGCCTGAGGAACTGTTTAAACTGGCCCTTTTTTTGAACATTATGACATTACTATGACCAATAACTTAGTAAAGGTCATGGGACCTGCCACCAGGGAGGGGCTAAAGAAGTGTTTGTTTTTTTCCACAACAAAAAAAAAAAAATTGTGAAGCTTTGTTTGGAAAAAAGAAAAAAAAGTAAAAAAGATTATATTTTCTTACTTTTGTTCCTATTTTTTTGTCAATTTTTTTTAAATTTTATATAAGCAGCCTGGAGGGAAGGGCTACTACAGTAAACACAACCAACTGCCTCGGGGTTAAACCACCAGTTCACCGCCTTTCTTTTTTTTTTCTTTTTTTTTTATGGAAATCTGATGATCTGGGAACACCTTGTAATGCTGGAGAAAGGTTCCCAAACACACCCACTATTGGGTCCTGTGTGGTTTGTGTGCAGAAATCCTGATGTACCAGATTGTCAGTACTAAGTTTTTCAGTCACCTAAGGTTGTAATGTGGAGATCGTGGCCTTATCCTCCCATCTCTCCCAATTAGAGGATTGCTGAAAATACAAGGCTTCCTGTGAATGGCTGAGATGCCCGATTCAATTTTGTTATGGCAGCAGAAGAGAAGTCCCAGTACTGTACTGCTGCAGCACACATGGAGGTACAATGTATATAGCAGATGGTACAGTTTATACAGTGCTGTCAGCAGCTACATCAGTTAGTAAAGGAAATAGTTCATTTGGGTCAGCTTGGTCCAAGCAAACTATTTAAAATGAAAGTAACCTAGAGTTCAGCTTTAAAACGTCAGATACCATCTACTCCATCAAAGTTTTGTATATAAAAGATTTCATGAAAGAAGAGGAAAGAAGACAATAATTCTAAAACATATGTTCAAATCTAAAGGAATTTTTTTCCATTCTTGTACAGAATTTTTTATCTTTTTGCTTTGTGTCCCATTTGGAGATTTCCCTTTATTTCCTCTCCAGAGAACACAATAGGAAAGTTGAAAGAAATCCCCTTAGGAGATCCTTCCCTGGAGAAGGAAGCACCATTGGACGTTTTCCAATCAATTCCTGGTCTGGTGAGGGAAAATCCAAAATTTTGGAGTTTTCATCAGAACAGGATTGGACAGAAAATCTAATATCGATGGGGACAAGTGCTTAGGAGAGAGATTTCCCCTTATTTCCTGTTTACTGGACAGGGAAAATGTCCCCAATCATATTTTTTTCTTCCAATAAATAAGTCTGGTGGCAAGCATCATTCAACACACTTTGAGCCCAGGTCATCCCCGGACCCACCCCAACCTTTGATTGGACAGTGAAAGGAGGAGCATCACAGCAAAGAGCTCATCTCTCTGTTACTCTGCTTTGTTCTCCTATCAGCATGCTTGTTGTTGGCACATGAACTGATTGGCTCCTTGTGTTGCTTCTTCCTTTAACACCCCAGCCCTGCTGTACAGGGACTGCAAGAGGCGGATACCAGGCAAATACAGATACGTGCACTGCTTGCATAAGAATGCACTTAATGATGTACTAATGGTTGCAAAGTTGCACTCAGTGTCTTTCATATCTGCATAGAGTTCAGCTTTATACATTTTTTTCTGGCCACTTGCACAGTAAAAATAATGTGGGCCTATCTCTGCCTGTTGCAGCGACTGGTAAACATCTTACTTTTACTCATGTAACAGTCAACAAGCCTCAGCACCAAATGTTCGCCAGATGTCGTTCTGGTTGCAGTACACTAATCACCGTGCATCGCTCACTCGGCACCTCCTTTCATCTGTAGCACCCTGATGTTTAGGCAGGATTGCTAGTAAATTTACCTGCCCAGTATAGTTGCCTTGGCCAGTTGATAGGAGGTCAATTTATTTCACCGCAATTCTGGAATTGCTGCACTTCTCTCTTCTGTCACTAGATGGCCGGGTATCTGGTGGCATTAGATAAGACAAGGGCATTGCAAGGACAGATTAGGAATAGATAGGGTGTTTTAGCCAATGGGCAGGGATTTTCTTGAGTCCCTTGCCCTGCTGGGAGAGTCTATTTATTTGGGCTAGGTCAGGTGATCGGAGTTTGGTGCCCCCTGGACGGCTGTCTGGGTGGACGTGTGTTGTGCTGCCCCAGGCTGCTAAACCAGAGCCTGAGGCCTATCCCAGGGACATCTGGCTGCTAGGCTGTCTGAGGACCTATCCAGAAGCAAGAGAGCAGCGCAGGGTTGGGGTTGCGGCTTGCAGTCCAACCAAAGTGACGGTTCTGCCGGCCGGAGAACCTGTCGTGGTCGGAGGTAGAGGGGAAGCTGTCACCACTAAGGGACCATTCACCAGGGACCACAGTGAGTAGCTGAAGCAAGTACCAGAGCAGTATTCTCACCAACCGGGGATGGTGGGAAACTTCAGAAGGTGTCAAGCCAGGGACCCATCCAGCGAAGGTGACGCTTGCAGAGCAGTCTTGTGTGCCAAGCCAGGGACCGAGCAGGACAGTGCAGTGACGCTTGAGGAGTATCTGTGAGTGCCAAGCTAGGGACCCAGCAGGGACACGGGGGTGACGATTGAGGAAGATACTGAGAGAGAAGATTGGAGTAGCTCAGGGGATCCAGTGGCAGTGGATCTGTGGGTCTAAGTGACAGACTGGGAGCTCAGTTGAGTGAAGATCTAAAAAAGAGATTGTGGAAGAAGTGAAAGAGTTCATTACAACCTGTGTTAGAAACTGTTCTAGATTGTTGCCATAGGAGACAGCATGCCTACACACGCAGACGTGGTGTCCAGCTGGGTGCCTTTCTCTGCATGGCTGTCTACCTATAGAAGTCTTGGAGTCTGCCAATTAACATTGCAACTATTAAAGGGAGTCCTGGCCCCAACCCTCTCTCCCTCAGTTCTGTTTAAGAGACAATAAATCTCTTTGCATTCAAGAAGTGTCTGGCGCCCATTAATCTACCTTGCATTGCACCCACCATGCCTCATAACCCACTCTACAGAGAGGTGTGGAGAGACTTGTAACAAACATTGCAGCAGACAGAGATGGGGCACACATCATTAGAGATAGCTTATTTTTTCTGTTGCAAATGCCAAAAAATAATTTTTAGCCATACTTTATAGCTAAACTCAAGCTTTTATTGCTCATTTAGGTCTAGGAGGATGCAGAAAAGTAGATCTACTTACTCAAGCCTCCGTTCCTCCTCGCTGCTAAACTGGTCCCCTGCAGCATCTTCTTCCCTGTGCTAAAGTGGTCTAAGGTTCTGATGGGTGCTGATATGCTGCACTGATATGCTGCACTGATGGACATCGATATGCTGGGCACTGATGGACACTGATATGCTGCACTGATGGTGCTGCACCCAGTGTAAATGTCCCCTGTAATTGGAAAGCCGGTTATCGTTTACTCACACAGTGACAGTGCTGAGGAAAGGAAATGCCAATAACCGACACTTGTTTACATGTGATTGGCTGTGATTGGACACAGCTGATCACATGGTAAAGAGCCTACATCATCAGCTCTTTACCCTGATTTGCGATGCGCTGTGTCTGAGGGACGGGCACGTGAAGGACGTCATGTGACGTCCAGTCAGGATCTTAAAGCCACTGCCTCGCCGTTATTTTGCTATAGGTGTTAAACTGCTTTTTCCCTTCCCATAGACTAAACAAGTAGTTAACCCTTGCAGGGTGGGCTTAGCCTGCCCTGCAAGGGAAGGATTTTCAAATATCCTGCCGTTGGGCTTGCCCTGTTTCACTTGCTCGAGTGCTCTACACCTCCCCCATTCATAAAAAACCTTCTATTCTTTCAGTGAATGCAAGGTGCTCTGTGATTGGAGATGGGGTGGATGAATGATACAATATGCTCTCTTGAAACAGACTCTAATTTTCTCCTATGGCCAATAAAAGTCTTGTTTTAGACGCTTTGCTAAATGGGATCCAATGTTAAGCTGTTAACCACTTGCTGACTATCACACGCCGATATACGACGGCACAATGGCAGCGGTTGGCAAATGGGCATACCTGTACGCGGCGCCCTTAAATCGGCAGGGCTAGCGGGCGCCGCGTACAGCGTGACCATTCCCGCGGGACCGGCGGACTCTATGTCGCTCTATGCGACTCTACGGCGATCGTGTCAGGGAGCCGAAGAACGGGGAAGTGCCTATGTAAACAAGGCATTTCCCCGTTCTGCCTTGTGTCATGACAGAGATCACTGCTCTGTCATCGGGAGCAGTGATCGATGTCATGTAAGTGGAAGCCCCTCCCCCCCACAGTTAGAATCACTCCCTAGGACACACTTAACCCCTTGATCGCCCCCTAGTGTTTAACCCCTTCCCTGCCAGTGTCATTTACACAGTATTTTTATAGCACTGATCGCTGTATAAATAACAATGGTCCCAAAATAGTGTCAAAAGTGTCCAATGTGTCCGCCATAATGTCGCAGTCATGATAAAAATCGCAGATCGCCGCCATTACTAATAATAAAAAAAATTAATAATAAAAATGCCATAAAACTATCCCTTATTTTGTAGACGCTATAACTTTTGCGCAAACCAATTAATATAGGCTTATTGTGATTTTTTTACCAAAAATTTGTAGAAGAATACATATCGGCCTAAACTGAGGGGAAAAAAAACAGGTTTTTTTTATATATTTTTGGGGGATATTTATAATAGCAAAAAGTAAAAAATATTGCTTTTTTTTCAAAATTGTCGCTCTTTTTTGGTTATAGCGCAAAAAATAAAAACCGCAGAGGTGATCAAATAATACCAAGAGAAAGCTCTAATTGTGGGGAAAAGAAGGACGTCAATTTTGTTTGGGTGCAACGTCGCACTTCCGCGTAATTGTCAGTTAAAGCGACGCAGTGCCAAATAGCAAAAGGTGCTCTGGTCAGGAAGGGGGTAAATCCTTCAAGGGCTGAAGAGGTTAAACAAGGTCCTACAAAAAAAAACTTTTCACAATTCGAGAGTGTTCAGCGTACCAGTCCAGTGCTATAGGGAGTTGCATCCACAAACTGCTTATTACCTGCTACTAAATAATGCAGTACAATACACCAGTGAAAACTAGTGGAAGCCTATCATTAGAGGAAGATTAATCTTATATCTCCCTGTTGGTACGGCAGTTACCAGAGCTGAACTGGAGATGCTGCAAATTGCTTCCTGTGGAGAGACTCCAGGCAGAGAAAGCCGAACACAACAACGAGAGCATGAGAATAATGCTTACTTGATCCTCAAAGGACAGCGCTTGAGCCACATCGCGGGGAAAGCCATCTATAACGATCCCATCCGAGTCGGGAATTTGCATTAATCTCTGTTTGATTTCGGTAATTGTCGTTTCCTGGACAAGAAAAAAAAGGGAAAAGGGACATTAATTGCTGGTGTTGTTAATCAGTTAAGGTTAAGTGAATCGTAGAGGTGAAGTTGCACTACCTGTGGCGCTAATTCCCCCGTGGTTATTATCTTGGCGATTAGGCTCCATTTTCTGTTGCTGCTGGTGTTGTGGATCTTTTTCCTCAACAGCTCGCCCACTGATATGTATTCAAAGCCGTAACGCTCGGCTATTTTCAAGCTCTGAGTCCCTTTCCCGCTGCCAGGCCCACCTAGGAGTGAAGAAAAATTAAAATAAAAAAAAAAAATAGCGATCAATTAGCCACACAAATAGCAGGAAATGAACTAGGAAAACGGCATCTGCTGCTGAAATAGCTCTCGGGAAAATTGACAAATAAGAATTGTTAACAGCAAGCAAAAACTTAAAGCAGAACGCCGAGCAGAATTAAAAGATACACTTTATTGCAGCTAAGTGATCAATTAAAACAGAACTCCAGCCAAAAAAAAAAAAAAAAAAAGGAGTAGTCAATTAAAAAGATAAAAAAATAACAAAATCAGCTTTTGCTGCAATATTCATCAGATTTCTCCAGCGGTCCTTTTTTTTGCTGCTGGATTTCCTCAGTGTGATGGGCAGCATGATTCAACACACTTCCTTTGAGCCGAGATCATCCTGAACCTGCCCCAGACTGATGGGACAGTGAAAAGAGAAGTAGCATAGTGATGAGCTCATCTCTGTCAGCCTGCCCTCTACGCCAGTCAATCATGTTACAACATGATTGGCTTCTTCATAGCTCCCAACTGTCCCTGATTTCGAGGGACTGTACCTCTGTCCCTCTTTCCTCCTCATTTTGGTCTGATCTATATAGTTGTATATAAAATGCACTTTTAATCTTTCAAAAAGTGTTTCCCAGTGCTAAACCTTTCATCCAAATTCTAGATTGCTGCATTTGTACATTTTAAAAGCCAATATAAAGGAACAGTAGTGGTAAAAAAAAAGCACTTGTGGATTTAATTAACCTTTTAATTCTCCTTTAAGGCATAGCTCCCAACGGTCCCTGATTTCGAGGGACTGTCCCTGATTTGGAGCAATGTCCCTCTGTCCCTCTTTTCTCCTCATTTGTCCCTCATTTTGGTCTGATCTATATAGTTGTATATAAAATGCACTCTATCAAAAAGTGTTTTGCAGTGCTAAACCTTTCATCCAAATTCTAAATTGCTGCATTTGTACATTTTAAAAGCCAGTATAAAGGAATAGTAGTGGTACAAAAAAAGCTCTTGTGGATTTAATTAACCTTTTGTTTTGGTTAATTCTCCTTTAAGAGGGTGTGTCAGGGGGCGTGTCCTATGCCTACATACATTTGCAAGTAGGTGTCCCTCATTCCCATCTCAAAATGTTGGGAGGTGTGGCTTCTTGTGCTGCCTCTTAGTTCTGTTGTATAGTGATTGCAGGAGGCGGATACCAGGTACTTGCACTGCTTATATTTAAAAATACATTTAATCATGTATGTTAGCAAACTCATTTCAATCAGTGGCTGTAGCCAGTCGCTTGCAGTCACAAATCAGTGTATTTTGACAGAAATGCATTAAAAACCCTCTGCAATGGTGTTAGAGACTTTAGTAATAATCCCCAGTATGTGCCAATTGTTGAAATAACAGCCCTCAAAACTGGTGCCATTGACCGCAATAATAACCCCAACATTGGTAATTAGTGGCAGTGCTATTTAAACCACCCCTAATTGATAGTCAGTGGCAATGCTGCTAACCCCCCTTAATCCCATTCAGGGCTGTCTTGGGGCAAAAGGGGCAGCTGTCCTGGGCCCAAACAGCTGAGCTGCACCTTGAGCCTGTGCTGCATGCAAATAGTTGATCAATTGATTTGGCAATCACTCAGGAGATGAGGGTGGAATTGAATGTTGGGGGTGCTGGTGATTGGCTTGGTGTTATGTCTGCAGCCTGTGCAGCGATTGGCCAGCTTGGTAAGTTAAACCTTGTCCTGAGTGAGCACCTGGCAGTCCCAAGCACCGTCACACCAACCCCTCTTCCTCACCATGTCCGATAAGCTGCAGACCATAGGCCCACTGAAGGGTCTGAGGAGGAAGAAGAAGGGGTCCTGTATAATGATGGGGGAAGTATGGGGGAGGAGGTCCTGTGTAAAGATGGGAGTAGTATAGGGAAGGGGCTCCTGTGTAATGTTCGGGGTAGTATGGGGAAGGCGGTCCTGTGTATGGATGGGGGAGGGGGTCCTGTGTAACGATGGGGGTAGTATGGGGAAGGAGGTCCTGTGTAATGATGGGGGTAGTAGGGGGAAGGGGGTCCTATGTAATGATGGGGGTAGTAGGGGGAAGGAGGTCCTGTGTAATGATGGGGGTAGTATGGAGAAGGAGGTCCTGTGTAATGATGGGGGTAGTAGGGGGAAGAGGGTCCTATGTAATGATGGGGGTAGTAGGGGGAAGAGGGTCCTATGTAATGATGGGGGTAGTATGGGGAAGGAGGTCCTGTGTAATGATGGGGGTAGTATGGAGAAGGAGGTCCTGTGTAATGATGGGGGTAGTATGGGGAAGGAGGTCCTGTGTAATGATGGGGGTAGTATGGGGAAGGAGGTCCTGTGCAATGATGGGGGTAGTATGGGGAAGAGGGTCCTGTGTAATGTTGGGGGTAGTATGGGGAAGAGGGTCCTGTGTAATGTTGGGGGTAGTATGGGGAAGGAGGTCCTGTGTAATGACGGGGGTAGTATGGGGAAGAGGGTCCTGTGTAATGTTGGGGGTAGTATGGGGAAAGGGATCCTGTGTAATGATGGGGGTAGTATGGGGAAGAGGGTCCTGTGTAATGTTGGGGGTAGTATGGGGAAGAGGGTCCTGTGTAATGTTGGGGGTAGTATGGGGAAGGAGGTCCTGTGTAATGATGGGGGTAGTATGGGGAAGAGGGTCCTGTGTAATGTTGGGGGTAGTATGGGGAAAGGGATCCTGTGTAATGATGGGGGTCCGGTGTAATGATGGAGGTAGTATGAGGGAGGGGGTCCTGTGTAATGATGGGTTAGTATCGGGAAGGATATCCTGTGTAATGTGACAGCGTAATTGCATGGGTTGGGCAAGAAAATGTTTGTCCAGTGTCCAATCAATATTAAAGACGGCCCTGACACCATTCCTGCATTGGTGGTCCATGGCAGAGTTAATTAAACCAGCCCCAACGCCCCCATCAACATTGGTGGTCAGTAGTGACCACCAATGGGGATGGGGGGGTACAAGCGTTAGTTAACCCATTTCCCCCTCTGTATATCTGTGGTCGGTGTCAGTGCTGTTAACCACCCTGCCCCTTTCTCTCCCTCCCCCCTACACACACACACACACAACCACATCGGTGGTAAACAAACGTGTTAGTTGGCTCTCCCCATCTCTCTCCCCACACAGAACCTCTGCCCATCCCTTGTCACTTGTGAACAAAGCCAAGATCTGCACAGACAATGGGATTAATAAGTGTCATGTCTGAGCCATCATCTCAGTCCAGGAAGTAGATGGTGATCCTGGGTGATGCCTGAACAAAAATTATCATATCGTTCTGGAGAGAAAGTTCATAATTACCTGGAAATGTTACACTGAGACACTAACTGGCAGGCATGTACTTAACAGGTTTCTAATACAAGGTCCACTTCAAGGTCTTAAAAATCTTATTTCTGTGTTGTGCCATATATGATTATTATATATCCAGACTAGAATTTCTGCTAATGCCCTGCTGCACAATCTTATGTTGTATGTTTTTTTAGTGTACATTTCATATACAAGCCCTATAAAAACTTGGCAACCACTGTGATGGAGGTTGATGACATGAGAACACCTGAATGGTATGCTGCAAATTCTCTGTATAAGTTTGACGTACACAAGGGACTTATAAGAGCTGGAGCCTGTGGGTACAAGGCCCAAGGGGTTAATGCAAGGGCTCTTTTCTCAGAGAATAGGTGCAGGTACCCCTTACCCTCCCGAGTACATTGTCCAAGCCTCCCATCCACCACCAAGCACTGTCCCTTGTCTCTGCCCCTACCCTCCTCCCAATAGACCACCAAGCTACAATAGATCCCCCCCCAGCAACAATAGATCATCCTCTGCAACAATAGATTTCCCCCAGCAACAATAGATCCTCCTCATCAACAATAGATCCCCCAGCAGCAATAGACCTCCGCCAGCTACAGCTGATGCCCCAGCAGCCAGCATCAATAGACTCTCCAGCAGCCAGTAATGGTAGACCTCCCTAAAAACAGTAGATCTCCCTCAGCAACAATAGACACCCCCTAGCAACAATAGTTCCTCCACCAGCAATAGACACCTCCCCTGCAAGAATAGATCCCCCAGCAGCCAGCAACAATAGAACCCTTGCAACAGTACACCCCCACAGCAATAATAGATCCCACTAGCAACAATAGAGCCCCCAGCAACACTACACATGCCAGCGACAATACATCCCCCAGCATCAATAAACCCTCCAGTAGGCCCAAGGACACCTTGCCAGTACATAGACTCTGGGCTGGAGGTGCATACACCCTGAGAAAAAGCCTAGGATTTATGTATGAAAAGTGTGCTAATAAGAACATTTCTTGTATCCCGTACAAATTAACTAAAGTCCTTGTTTTGAATCCAAACCTGCCTTGCAGGAATGCCAAGTGGAAATTAATTGGTTGCTCTAGGCACCAAGAAATTTTCTTTTTTTATACATATGCCCCATAAAAATATGGCAACCACAATGATGAGGGCTGATGACACGAGCATATCCATACTGGTTATAAGAAAGGATGGGCAGATACGGGGAAGATGTTGGGGAATGAAGATCAGGCCTGGGGAGCCTGGCAAAGAGCCAACAGATGGCACAGAGAAGTGGGATCTGATTGAAGTGAACTTCAGAACAGACTTGTGATGCTGCGTACACACGGGTGGACTTTGACAGGACTGGTCCGACAGACTTTCCAGCGGACTTCCGACGGACTTTCTAATGAACGGACTTGCCTACACACGATCACACCAAAGTCCGACGGATTCGTACGTGATGACGTACACCGGACTAAAATAAGGAAGTTGATAGGCAGTAACCAATAGCTGCCCTAGCGTCAGTTTTTGTCTGTCGGACTAGCATACAGACGAGCGGATTTCTGGGTCCGGCGGAGTTACGACGTAAAGATTTGAAGCATGTTCCAAATCTAAAGTCCGTCAGATTTGCGACTGGAAAAGTCCGCTGAAGGTCCGGTGAAGCCCACACACGATCGGATTGTCCGCTGGATTTGGTCCGTCGGCGTCCGTCAGACCAGTCCGGTCGAAAAGTCCGAACGTGTGTACGCCCCATTAAGGTTTTTTTTGATACAAGAGTCCTTTAAGTGTCAAGTTCATACGTTTTTCAATTGGCGTTACATATTGTTTTTGCTATGAATGATATAATAAATGCCAGCTTGATTTCACACATTTAATTGGAAATAATAATGAGGGGGACACAATTAAAGCTCTATTTTATCTTCATTTTTTTTTGTTTTCAGCTGTTCACTGTGTGTTGAGTGTTCTAAAGAGAGGCATGAAATTAATTCCATAACCATATACTTTGTGGCTATTTGCACTGGGCCAAATCAGCCCAATTTAGCTCAAATGCTGGTTTACACAAATTGGCTCTCTCATCTCTATTAAACATACAATTCATCAAAAATTCAAAGTGCAGCCAGGTCTTCTGAGACATATGACTGACGCGGCTCCAGACACCAGTCATATTGAATTTTTCTGACAGGCTTGAAGTAATTTCATCAAATATTTAAATACAGCTGTTTTTTATGTGGACGGTGCTTTGAAGCATTCTATAGACTTCTGAACAACTTCAACCTTATCACAAAAGCCGAGAGGTGCAGCTGTTGGTTATGACAATTATGTCGCGTACACACGGTCGGACTTTTTGACTACAAAGGTCCGACGGTCTTTCCAACGGACTTTCGACGGACTTTCTAACGAACGGACTTGTCTACACACGACCAAAGTCTGACTGATTCATACGTGATGACGTACGACTGGACTAAAATAAGGAAGTTGATAGCCAGTAGCCAATAGCTGCCCTAATGTCAGTTTTCGTCCGTCGGACTAGCATACAGACGAGCGGATTTTTCGACCGGACTTGAGTCCGTCGGAAAGATTTAAAGCATGTTCCAAATCTAAAGTCCATCAGATTTTCGACCAAAAAAGTCCGCTGCAGGTCCGATAAAGCCCACACACGGTCGGATTGTCCGCCGGACTCGGTCCGTCGGACCGTCCGGTCGAAAAGTCCGCCAGTGTGTACGCGGCTTTAGACTTCAATATTCATTCTTCTAGTCAAGGTCAGAGAATGACGACAAGTATGTGACTGGTGGCACAGTCATTCCTGCCATGAAACATAGGCAGAGCCTTAAGAGGAACCCTTTGGAATACAATGAGATTCACACTTCACGACGTACAAATGAATGTATGTCCTGTGGACAAGCAAACAATATATTAAATAGCATTATAACAATAAAACTCATGTGCTGCTATATGTAAATTATAAACCAAATCTGTGCCTGGAACTGAACTGCTGCACCAAGTGTACTCAATCACTCTAATGCCCTGTACACACGGTCGGACATTGATCGGACATTCCGACAACAAAATCCATGGATTTTTTTTCGACGGATGTTGGCTCAAACTTGTCTTGCATACACAAAGGTCACACAAAGTTGTCGGAAAATCCGATCGTTCTGAACGCGGTGACGTAAAACACGTACGTCGGGACTATAAACGGGGCAGTAGCCAATAGCTTTCATCTCTTTATTTATTCTGAGTATGCGTGGCACTTTGTGCGTCGGATTTGTGTACACACGATCGGAATTTCCGACAACTGATTTTGTTGTCGGAAAATTTTATAGCAAGCTCTCAAACATTGTGTGTCGGAAATTCCTATGGAAAATGTGTGATGGAGCCCACGCACGGTCGGAATTTCCGACAACAAGGTCCTATCACACATTTTCCATTGGAAAATCCTATCGTGTGTACAGGGCATTATACTGACAATTTCTCATATAAATGGTGCGCCATTCCTTTAAGAATAAATAAAATAAAGCTTTCCGTGTAATAAATTATATACACCTTACTCAATAATTGTAAATTATATCGTATTAATTTAAGCACAAAATAAGCTTTTCTTCATACAATGTAATTTGCACTTCTTGAGTAAGGTGTGTATAATTTATTACCTGGAAAGCTTTATTTTATTTATTCTTAAAGGAACAGCGCACCATTCATTTGAAATATTGTCAGTATAATAAATAGTGCAGCACAGTATTTGATAAAATAAATAATTAATGAACTTACATAAGAAAAAAAAAAAGAAAAAAAAATATCAGAGAAAAGAAAGGATCTCTGATCCCAGCGCTCACAATGGATATATGGTGGATTTTATACACTATTAGCTGCTATTATAAAAAAACAAAAAGATGCGAAATATATATACCTCTCCAAAACGAGAAAATATTAACAGCGCTAAACATAGATTGAACCACAAGTGTACTAGATTATAAAATATAAATCATAGGACATGAATACATTTAAAAATTGAAATCTAATAAAAAGCTTAGTCCATAGTAAATACAAAGCCTAAATCAGGCTAATCCGGCAAGTCTTTTTACTAATAGATCATTGTGTGCAAACGACAGCATACAAGATGAACTTTAATTCCACCAGAGTGCACCAATCATCGGCCTATACACCTTCACCGAGTCACCTGGTGATAGCCCCCTTTGAGTGTATGCTCACCAAAGGTAGGAGTCAGATGAGCCTGTGATATTTCTCCCAGGGATGGTCTGCTCTGCTGCCACTGGTAAGGGTTAGTTCTCCATAGCCATGATGTAGTTTATATCATGCAAAACATAGAGGGGATGCTTGCCATAGTGTTAAACCGTTTATTAAAAAACTCGACCCCCCTAATACAAAATATGCTTACAGAATCAATAAAATCAAACAGCTTGTTCAAAGTCAGCTCACCGCTGGGCGGAAAGCCTGTACGTCCCGCGTACGTCCCCCTGACCGTGTATACGAGGCTTTAGGCTCTGTTCACACCTCTGCGGTTTTTGGCCGTTTTTCTGCTGTAAGGCCCCATACACACTATTAGATTTTCTGCAGATTTTTGTCTTTAGATTTACAAGACCATGTAGTGCAAGGGCCTGCCTGATTGCATACAAATTGAAACTCTAATGCCACGTACACACAATTGGAATTTCCGACAACAAATGTACGATGTGAGCTTGTTGTCGGAAATTCTGACCATGTGTAGGCTCCATCGGACATTTGCTGTCGGAATTTCCAACAACAAAAATTTGAGAGCTGGGTCTCAAATTTTCCGACAACAAAATCCGTTGTCGGAAATTCCGATCGTGTGTGCACAATTCCAACGCACAAAATTCCACGCATGCTCGGAATCAAGCAGAAGAGCCGCACTGGCTATTGAATTTTATTTTTCTCGGCTCGTCGTACGTGTTGTACGTCACCGCGTTCTTGACGTTCGGAATTTCCCACAAGATTTGTGCGACCGTGTGTATGCAAGACAAGTTTGAGCCAACATCCGTCGGAAAAAAATCCAGGATTTTGTTGTCAGAATGTCCGATCATGTGTACGAGGCATAAAGCTACTTTCACACTGAGGCGCTTTACAGGCGCTACAGTGCTAAAAATAGTGCCTGTAAAGAGCCTCACCTGTCTCTCCAGTGTGAAAGCCCGAGGGCTTTCACACTGGAGCGGTGTGCTTGCAGGACGGTCAAAAAAGTCCTGCAAGCCGCATCTTTGTAGCGCTGTAGGAGCGGTGTATACACAGTCCATGGGGCAGCGCGGCCAAACCGCTGGCAAAGCGCTGCTCCAGCAGCGCTTTGCCGGCGGTTTCAACCCTTTTTCGGCCACTAGCGGGAGTTAAAAATGCCCCGCTAGCGGCCCAATAGCGCCGCTAAAACGACGGTAAAGCAGCGCTAAAAATAGCACAGCTTTACCTCCGGCGCCTACCCGCACCAGTGTGAAAGTAGCCTTAAGGTTTGACCTCATATTATATGGTTTTGGTAAATCTGAAGGCAAAAATCTGATAGGGTGTATGGGCCTTAAGCCTCAGCTCTAAAAATGCCCAACAGGACAAATCCCATTCATTTCAATGGCCCCTGTTCACATCTGAGCGTTCTGTCGCCTGAAGCAAAACGCCCCTCGCTCAAAAAATTGGCAGATTACAGGCGTTTTACTGCTTTTACATTGCTGCCCTTTTAACCTTGAAAACGCCTGTACAAAAACACTGCAAAGACGTGGTAAAATAGCAACGCCTAGATGTGAACAGAGCCTAAGAAAATTATCCGTATCATCACACTGTAAGGTTACGTTCACACCTGAGTGATTTTCTGCTTGAAGCTTGTAGCTCTAAAATGCTCAACAAGCCAAATCCCATCTATTCAATGGCCCCTGTTCACATCTGAGCGGTCTGTAGCAAAACACCTGAAGCTCAAAAAAGTACATGAGCTTCTTTTTGGCAGATTACAAGCATTTTTGGCCCCATAGACTTGGATAGAAACGACTGATTTCAGCGTTTTACAAGTGTTTTCTGCTCAAATAGCAGCTCTCCACCCCCATTTTCTCTCCCTCTCCTTCCCCTAGTGCTTTCTATTGGCTAAACAAAAACACCTGAAGCTGTAAAACATTTGTAATACACTTCTAAACGCTTTTAAAAAAAAGCTTGTAAAAAGCTGGGAAAAAAAAATTTTAAAAGCGGGAGTCCGGCGAAAATTTTTTTTTTTAGATGTCAGCAGCTGCAAATACTGCAGCTGCTGACTTTTAAAATAAGGTCACTCATCTGTCCCGGGGTCCAGCGATGTCGGCACCCGAGACCGAACCGTCCCTCGGTCCTCGGGTGCTGCCGCTGCCATTCTCAGTGAGGGAATCAGGAAGTGAAGCGTTGCGGCTTCACTTCCCGGTTCCCTACTGCGCATGCGCGAGTCGCGCTGCGCGTTCTCAATGGTCCCCACTATCTCCTGGGACCTGTGTCTTTCCCAGGAGACAGCGGGGGAGTGCGGGAGGGGGCGTGACTCCCGCTGGAGTTTATTCCCGGAGGTGGGTGCAGATACCTGTATTATACAGGTATCTGCACCCCCCTCCCCCCTGAAAGGTGCCAATTGTGACTCCGGAGGGGGGGGGGGTTCCGATGACCCCCTGACATGCCACATTTGGCATGTCATTTTTTTGGGGGGGGGGGGGGGGCGGAAACCCTCTTTTTAGAGGGTCCCAGCTCCCACTTCCTCCCGGCGCACCACAGCACCGGAAGGGAGATCACCTCTATCCCCTCCCTCTCGGCAATCATCTGGGACACGTCACAGGTCCCAGATGATTGCCTGGCCAGTCACGATGCATGGTTAGCGCATGCGCAGTGCATGCCCGGCTATGGAGCCACAGCCGGACGCCCACAGTGACAATGCCGGTGCCTCAGAGAGGAGGGGGAGACGAGCGGATCGCTGGACCGTGGGACAGGTAAGTGTCCGATTATTAAAAGTCAGCAGCTGCAGTATTTGTAGTTGCTGACTTTTAATTTTTTTTTTTTTTCTTTTTTTAAGCAGAACTCCACTTTAACCACTTCCCGCCCGCCCTATAGCGGATTGACGTCCGGGAAGTGGTTGTGTTATCCTGACTGGACGTCATATGACGTCCAGCAGGATAACATGCCGCAGCGCGCCCCCGGGGGCGCGCATCGCGGCAATCGGTGGAGCGGTGTGTCAGTCTGACACACCGCTACACTGATCTTGGTAAAAAGCCTCCGGCGGAGGCTCTTTACCACGTGATCAGCCGTGTCCAATCACGGCTGATCACGCTGTCAATAGGAAGAGCCGTTGATCGGCTCTTCCTCACTCGCGTCTGACAGACGCAAGTAGAGGAGAGTCGATCGGCAGCTCTCCTGGCAGGGGGGGTCTGCGCTGATTGTTTATCAGCGCAGCCCCCCCTCAGATCACCCCACTGGACTACCAGGGATGCCACTAGGACCACCAGGGGAGGGGCAACGTGGATGGCCAGGTATGTACCCCATGGCCATCCACATGTGCCCAATCTGTGCCAATCAGTGCCCACAAATGGGCACTGATTGGCACTATTATGTCCATGATATGCCCAGATCTGCCCAGCAATGCTCTATCAGTGCCACCTATCATTGCCCATCTGTGCCACCTATCATTGCCCATCAGTGCCACCTGTCATTGCCCATCAGTGCCCATCTGTGCCCATCAGTGCCCACCTATCAGTGCCCATCAGTGCCATACATCAGTGCCACACATACGTACCCATCAGTACCACCCATATATACCAATCAATGCCACCTACGAGTGCCCATCAGTGCCGCCTATGAGTGCCCATCGGTGCCACCTATGAGTGCCCATCAGTGCCGCATAACAGTGCCACCTATCAGTGCCCATCAGTGCCACCTATCAGTGCCCATCAGTGCCGCCTATCAGTGCCCATCATCAGTGCCCGTTAGTGCCACCTCATCAGTGCCACCTCATTGGTGCCACCTCATCGGTGCCCATCAGTGCCGCCGTATCAGTGCCCATCTGTGCCGCCGTATCAGTGCCCATTATTGAAGGAGAAAGCGTACTTATTTACAAAAAAATTTAACAGAAACAAAGAAAAACTTGTTTTTTTTCGAAATTTTCGGTCTTTTTTTATTTGTTGCGCAAAAAATAAAAACCGCAGAGGTGATCAAATACCACCAAAAGAAAGCTCTATTTGTGGGAACAAAATGATAAAAAAATTTGTTTGGGTACAGTGTAGCATGACCGCGCAATTGTCATTCAAATTGCAACAGCACTGAAAGGTGAAAATTGGGCTGGGCGGGAAGGTGTCTAAGTGCCTGGTATTGAAGTGGTTAAAAGCATAAAAAACCCCAGTGAATTTCAGCTTATAGACAACACCCTGCCTTTCTGTACATGGAGGCCTAAAGCTGACTTTTAGGTATGGTTTGCACTTTTCCAGCTTGGACAAAAGTAAGTATGTATGTGCCATATCTAGGTGATGCTTGTGGAAGCTGGAAATCTCTGTAGTAGGCTCCGCCAATACAGGGAGCTCCGCTAGCTTCCAAACTGAGTGCCAAGCAGCTGTCCTGCTGTTTAGCGCAAACAGGGGGTAGCTCATACGGCAGGGGCGCCATTCGGCTTTTTTTTTTTAAACCTGCAAGGCAGAGTTATAATGTGCTAGTGTGCTTAGCACACTAGCACATTATGTGAAACTTACCTTAAAATGAAGCCTTCCAGCGCCGAGCTGTCACCGCTGACAGGGCTTCTATCTTCACCCAGTCTTTCTTCCCGGTTGGCAGGCTCCGGTCCTTTGACTGAACAAGCAGCGATGACATCACTCCCACGCATGCGCGTGGGAGCCGCTGTTCACGGCACAGGACTCTGGAGGAACATCACCCGCAGCTTCACAAGTAAATATCGCCTAAACGGTGAACGTTTATTAAATGTTAACTGTAACTATAGGTAAGCCTTATTATAGGCTTACCTACAGGTAAAAATCAACCAAGGGAGTTTACTCTGACTTTGAGTGCAAAGTCTTCTTTGTTTGGACAAAATGGAGATCATGACATCACCACCCCAACTTTCCACTTTGTGCAGTCAGAGAACACTTTGCATTTAAAGGCAGTCCCTGGGTAACAAACAAGATTTTGTAGGTTTGTTCTTAAATTGAATTTGAATTTAAGTTGGAACAGGTGAATTTTTTAAATGTAAATTTAACTTTTTTTGGATAGCATAGGGAAGGGTTAACACCCCAGTAGGGTTTGTTTTGCAGTCTGTGCCCCTGTTCAGAAGATAGTGAAGATATTTGCCAGCACACCATGGAACGACATAAATAGCGTCCAAACGAGTAATTTATTGCATGATCACAACACAAGGAGAGTGCAACGTTTCGGAGTCACGTGGGACAGGTAGGTCCTTCTGCCTACCGTAGATACCCGGCCTGTAGACCCCTTTTTTTTTGCTAAAGCATCCCTGGAAATGTTGTTTATCCCCCTGTATAGCTGTGCATTGCTGAAAGTTTGAATTTTAAAACTGGCTATCTGGTCATCTCCTGTAGTCGCATCCCCAGTCTGGTTATCTCCTGTAGTCGCATTCGCAGTCTCTGGTTATTTCCTGTAGTTGCATTCGCAGTCTGGTCATTTCCTGTAGTCGCATTCGCAGTCTGGTCATTTCCTGTAGTCGCATTCGCAGTCTATGGTTATCTCCTGTAGTCGCATTCGCAGTCTCTGGTTATTTCCTGTAGTTGCATTCGCAGTCTCTGGTTATTTAATGTAGTCGCATTCGCAGTCTGGTTACTTCCTGTAGCCGCATTCGCAGTCTGGTTATTTCCTGTAGTCGCATTTGCAGTCTGGTTATTTCCTGTAGTTGCATTCGCAGTCTCTGGTCATTTCCTGTAGTCGCATTCGCAGTCTGGTTATCTCCTGTAGTCGCATCCCCAGTCTCTGGTCATCTCCTGAAGTCGCATCCCCAGTCTCTGGTTATTTCCTGTAGTCACATTCGCAGTCTGGTTATTTTCTGTAGTTGCATTCGCAGTCTGGTTATCTCCTGTAGTCGCATCCCCAGTCTCTGGTCATCTCCTGTAGTCGCATCCCCAGTCTCTGGTTATTTCCTGTAGTCACATTCGCAGTCTGGTTATTTTCTGTAGTTGCATTCGCAGTCTGGTTATTTTCTGTAGTTGCATTCGCAGTCTGGTTATTTTCTGTAGTTGCATTCGCAGTCTGGTTATCTCCTGTAGTCGCATCCCTAGTCTCTGGTTATCTCCTGTAGTCGCATCCCCAGTTTGGTTATCTCCTGTAGTCGCATCCCTAGTCTCTGGTTATCTCCTGTAGTCGCATTCGCAGTCTGGTTATCTCCTGTAGTTGCATCCCTAGTCTCTGGTTATCTCCTGTAGTCGCATCCCCAGTTTGGTTATCTCCTGTAGTCGCATCCCTAGTCTCTGGTTATCTCCTGTAGTCGCATTCGCAGTCTGGTTATTTCCTGTAGACGCATCCCCAGTCTGGTTATCTCCTGTAGTCGCATTCGTAGTCTGGTTATTTCCTGTAGTTGCATTCACAGTCTCTGGTCATCTCCTGTAGTTGCATCCCCAGTCTCTGGTTATTTCCTGTAGTCGCATTCGCAGTCTGGTTATTTCCTGTAGTTGCATTCGCAGTCTCTGGTTATTTCCTGTAGTCGCATTCGCAGTCTCTGATTATTTCCTGTAGTCGCATCCCCAGTCTGGTTATTTCCTGTAGTCGCATTCGCAGCCTCTGGTTATTTCCTGTAGTCGCATTCGCAGTCTGGTTATTTTCTGTAGTTGCATTCGCAGTCTGGTTATCTCCTGTAGTCGCATCCCTAGTCTCTGGTTTTCTCCTGTAGTCGCATTCGCAGTCTGGTTATTTCCTGTAGTCGCATCCCCAGTCTGGTTATCTCCTGTAGTCGCATTCGTAGTCTGGTTATTTCCTGTAGTTGCATTCGCAGTCTCTGGTTATTTCCTGTAGTTGCATTCGCAGTCTCTGGTTATCTCCTGTTGTCGCATCCGTAGTCTCTGGTTATTTCCTGTAGTCATTTATTATATCTATGGCTATGCATATTTATTGAATCCATATTGAGCACTATATTTGATTGGCTGTTTGCTTCTGCTTAGGCCTGGCAAACACGCACAATCACACATGATGATGACTTCATCATCATGTGCGTGATTGTGATTGTGCGTGTGTGCCAAGCAGAAGCAGCCAATCAAATATAGTGCTCAATATGGATTAAATAAATATTGGGAAGATTGTTCCTTCCATTGGTGATCAGTGGGAAGAATGTTCCTTACATTGGTGATCAGTGGGAAGAATGCTCCTTACATTGTTGGTCAGTGGGAAGAATGTTCCTTACATTGGTGATCAGTGGGAAGAATGTTCCTTACATTGGTGGTCAGTGGGAAGAACGTTCCTTACATTGGTGGTCAGTGAGATGAATGTTTCTATACATTGGTGGTCAGTGGGAAGAATGTTCCTTACATTGGTGGTCAGTGAGAAGAATGTTTCTATACATTGGATGTCAGTGAGAAGAATGTTCCTTACATTGGTGGTCAGTGGGAAGAATGCTCCTTACATTGGTGGTCAGTGGGAAGAATGTTCCTTACATTGGTGGTCAGTGAGAAGAATGCTCCTTACATTGGTGATCAGTGGGAAGAATGCTCCTTACATTGGTGATCAGTGGGAAGAATGCTCCTTACATTGGTGGTCAGTGGGAAGAATGTTCCTTACATTGGTGATCAGTGAAAATGATATAAAGTTAATAAAAATAATAAAAAAAAAAAAAATGTAAAGCACCCCCATGATCCCCACACATGCTCTATATGAAAAGCTTTATGTAGGATGAGCACACGTATGTAAACGTGTCTATAGACGCAAATGCTGGACACGGGAGCCCACCTGCAAGGTAACCCCATCCCCCCGGGAGAGCGCTTCTCCTAGGGAGTTATCTGATGTGGGGAGGAGCCGCAAGAGCCACCCCAGATGTTGAGGTTCGGGGCCACTCTGTGCAAAACGAGCTGCACAGTGGAGGCAAGTATGATATGTTTGTTATTTAAAAAAAAAAAAAAAAAAAGAGCCTTTACAATCACTTTAATTTTGGAAAGGTACCATTGTTGCACTTTCTTTAATGTAATTCTGTGACGAACGCATGTAGTGTGGGCAGTGCAAAATGTAGGTGGGGATTTGTGTGGGTGTGGCTTGAGTGTGGGTGGGAACACATGAGCGGGGACAGGGGGCCCCAGGATCTCCTATTGCCCGGGGGCCCCATGAGTTGTCAGTCCGCCCCTGGGTGGTAATTAGCCTGGCTAATTGGTAGTTGTATCCTCTGACTTTTTTGCCTTAAGCCTGAATCTGGTGCATTTCTCTCTTCTGTCGATAGGTGGCACTGCTGGCATTAGAATGACAAGACCATAGTGAGTTCAGGTTGTGAATAGACATAATTTCTCATCAAATCATATTTGTGGCTAAGCATGCTGGGACAGTCTATTTAAGAGGAATGAGTCAGGTGATCAGTGTTCTTCTAGCCCCAGGCTGAGGCCTGGGTGGCTGTATGTGAAGCAGCAGATGAAGGTTAGACCCAAGCCTGAGGCCTAGCCACGTGTGTAGAGGCTCAGCCCGAGGGGAGCCTGATCGTTGCAGAGGCGGCGAACCGAGTGTTGCCAGAGGTGAAGGAGAAGCAGTTGCCACATGGGACGACCACTCATGTTACCACTGAGTGAGAACCAGAGTGAGAACCTGAGGTCAGAGATAAAGGGGACACAGTCGCCAGTAAGGGACAACTACTCCTGTTATCAGAAGCCAGGTTTGTGAAGTCTGAAGAGGTAGCAGAGCAGCCTTTTTCACTAGCCGGGGATGGTGAACAAGTTGGGAAAGCTTCAGCGTTCAAGTCAGGGACCCAGCGGGTGAGCAAAGGGGGGAAACTTGAAAAGGATTCAGTGGGTTAGCTGAGAGCCAAGCCAGCAGGGGCGTCGGGAGGGGTGGCTAGACGTGGCTGAAGCCCCGAATGTGCCCCCGAAAAGCCCCGAGCCTCAGGCATGCAGTTTTTCATTACAAGCCCCGAGCGGCGAGCACCAGGACCGATCTGATCCCGAGCGCCGCCGAATTTGGCCAAATTTGGCCGAGTGCCATAGCCGGTCCCGCCTTCTGGAGCCTGCAACGCCTATGATGGACGTCCCCCTGGTCCAATGCTGGGACTGCGGGATGTGTGACGTCCATCATAGGCGCTGCAGGCTCCAGAAGGCGGGAATTACAATGCGGCTGCCGCGCCACTGTGAGATCCCCGCTCAGCGCTCGGGCGGGCCGCTCTCCTCTCCTCCTCTGACTGACTGCCTGGCTGCTGTGACACCGCACACCATGGCTGAGCTGAGGTAGGTCAGACAGTGTATGTAAATGTCAGTGTATGTGGGTCAGGCAGGTCAGTGTAGGTAGGTCAGTGTATGTAAATGTCAGTGTATGTAGGTCAGTGTATGTAGGTCACTACGGTCAGTGTAGGTAGGTCACTATGGTTAGTGTAGGTAGGCCAGTGTATGTAAATGTTAGTGTAGGTAGGTCAGTATGGTTAGTGTAGGTAGGTCAGTGTATGTAAATGTCAGTGTAGGTAGGTCAGTGTAGGTAGTTCACTACCGTCAGTGTAGGTAGGTCATGGCCCAGCCAAAAAAAAAAGGCCTGCATCACGTGTACACACCCCCCTCCCAGTTTCCGGCGTTGGACTTCGGGCTGAAGCCCCTGGTCTTTTTGCCATCTACCAACGCCCCTGCAAGCCAGGGACCCAGCAGGTAGCGTGTGTGACGCTTGGAGTGTACAGTGGGTTCGAAGTGGAAGTGCTCAAGGGACTCAGCAGGTGGCTGGGATCTGAAGGTCTGGTGAGAAGACTGGGAGCTCAGTGAGAAAAGCTACAGCGGGAGGCTTTGAGATGGAGGCCAGGTCCTACACAACGGGGATACCAAGTCTGGTATGTGTACAGATTTGTGTTGAAGTCAACCTACAAGTTCAGTTGCCACAGGAGACAGCAGTTCAACAAATACAGTGCTGCAACCAGATTAAAGGCCCTCAACCTGTATAGCTGTCTGCTTATTTTGTCTCAGGGTCTGCCAATTGATATTGCATCTGCCTAAGGGTGTTCAGGGCCTAACCCTCTCTCCCCCAGTTCTTGTTAAGAGACAATAAATCTCTTCTGTTTGCATTCAAAAAGTGACTGGCGCCCAATCATTCTATCTTGCATTACATCCACTAAGCCTAGTAACCCACTCTACCAAGAAGGATGTCAGCTCTCCCTGACTCTGGAGATCACCATTAGGCCTCTAGGGGTTGGGGCCCTTGTAACATAACATATACATATTTATTTATCTTACTTATTTATTATTGATCCAGTATTGGTATAGCACTTTTGTGTTTTGCATAGATCACAATTCACTAATCTTTTAAAAGGTATGTATGTATCAATCAAATGTGTTTACTCTTTTTAAGTCATAATGGCAACATAAACTACCCAAATTAACCAGATCAAAAGTTTACATACACAAACTTCAGGCCAAAATCAGCAAGGTGTCATCATTCATATTCTCTGCAAAATGGCCATGAAATCATGTTGTGTGTGTGTGTGTGTGTGTGTGTGTGTGTGTGTGTGTGTGTGTGTGTGTGTGTGTGTGTGTGTGTATAATATACACACACAGTATCTCCCAAAAGTGAGTACACCCCTCACATTTTTGTAAATATTTTATTATATCTTTTCATGTGACAACACTGAAGAAATGACACTTTGCTACAATGTAAAGTAGTGAGTGTACAGCTTGTATAACAGTGTAAATTTGCTGTCCTCTCAAAATAACTCAAAACAGCCATTAATGTCTAAACCACTGGCAACAAATGTGAGTACACCCCTAAGTGAAAATGTCCAAATTGGTCCTAAAGTGTCAATATTTTGTGTGGCCAACATTATTTTCCAGCACTGCCTTAACCCTCTTGGGCATGGAGTTCACCAGAGCTTCACAGGTTGTCACTGGAGTCCTCTTCCACTCCTTCATGAGGACATCACAGAGCTGGTGGATGTTAGAGACCTTGCGCTCCTCCACCTTCCATTTGAGGATGTCCCACAGATGCTCAATAGGTTTTAGGTCTGGAGACATGCTTGGCCAGTCCATCACCAGTCCATCCATCACCTTTACCCTCAGTTCTTTAGCAAGGCAGTGGTCATCTTGGATGTGTGTTTGGGGTGGTTATCATGTTGGAATACTGCCCTGCGGCCCAGTCTCTGAAGGGAGGAGATCATACTCTGCTTCTGTATGTCACAGTACATGTTGGCATTCATGGTTCCCTCAATGAACTGTAGCTCCCCAGTGCCAGCGGCACTCATGCAGCCCCAGACCATGACACTCCCACCACCATGCTTGACTGTAGACAAGACACACTTGTCTTTGTACTCCTCACCTGGTTTCCGCCACACACGCTTAACACCATCTAAACCAAATAAGTTTATCTTTGTCTCATCAGACCACAGGACATGGTTCCAGTAATCCATGTCCTTAGTCTGCTTGTCTTCAGCAAACTGTTTGCGGCCTTTCTTGTGCATCATCTTTAGAAGAGGCTTCCTTATGGAACGACAGCCATGCAGACCAATTTGATGCAGTGTACAGCGTATGGTCTGAGCACTGACAGGCTGACCCCCCCAACCCTTCAACCTTTGCAGCAATGCTGGCAGCACTCATTTCCCAAAAACAACATCTGGATATGTTTCTGTTGCCATTATGACTTAAAGAGTAAACACAGTTGATTGATAATAAATGGCTTCAGCCACACACTAACCATGAATGAAAGAAATGTTTTTGTGTTATCATTCATATTCTCTGAAAAATGGCCAAGAAATCATAAATTCTGCCAGGTATGTAAACTTATGGGCACAACTGTATATGCAGATGATTTTTTTTTTTCCTTTATAATCTGGAAAAAAAAAAAAAAGTAGAAACATGTTTTCCATTTTTTTAATGAAATGCGTATGAATTTTTTATATTTTTATTTTCCAGCCACAAAGCAATTTTCGTTTTTATATGTTACATAGTTAGTCTGGTTGAAAAAGGACACAAGTCCATCCAGTTCAACCAATAAACGGAAAAAATAAATAAATTACAATTCTATGTACACAATCCTATACCCACAGTTGATCCAGAGGAAGGCAAAAAAAAAATAAAACATGATCCAATTTGCTCCAGCAGGGGAATATATGCCTTCCTGATCCCCCGAGAGGCAATTGGATATTCCCTGGATCAACTTTACCTAGAAAATATTAGGCATTCAGTTATATTATGTCCATTGAGGAAAGAATCTAGGCCTTTTTTTTAAAGGAAGTTACTGAGCTGGATGTGTTTATCTGAATTTTTTCATTCATCTATGCCCATTCCCGCTTGAGAGAAGTAGAGGTGGCGATCTACTTTTGTCGAACTGGATGTTGGTGAACTTTCATTCAATCAGCAGCCGCAGCCAATTAGCTGCAGCTCTGATCTATTCAGACAGCGGAGGAGTCCCCAATGTCAGAATACAATAGCACAGCGGGGAGGATTCCTCCATCCAACGCTTTTGTGTGGATGGGGAAATCCATTTTTTTTTTCAATCAGCCTGCTGGTTGATAACAAAAAAAGCTGATACCTCTATACCCAACCTTAGCTGCTCTGTTGAAAAGCTCAATAGCTAAAGCCAGAATTTAGATACAGAGCTGAACATAGTTAGCCAGGTAGAAAAAACACATCTAGTTAAACCAAAAACACACACAGTTGATTATAGGTGTGCGCACAGGGTGTGCTGAGTAAGCACTCGTTGTGCGAAACGCGTCAGCTGTTCCCTGTACACTTCTGCTGTAGTGAGTTGTGTTCTTCTATGATCCAGATTTTCATCAATAAAAGCACTTATCATCAAACCGGTGTGCGGCTTCCAGTTTTCCACGGTTTATCTGCTTAAAGTGAATAACTCAACACCAAGTTCACTCTATGGAGCCCTTATGTATTTATATTTGTATTTAATGTTGATTATACCCCCCCCCCCCTTAATCTTCTCATCTCAAGAGAATAAATTCAGTTCTTCGAATCTTTCCTCATAGCTGAGCTCCTCCATGCCAAAACAATGACTAATTCCCCTTTCCTACCTGCCTGTTCAGTTCAGACAGGGCAGTATGAAGCATCAATCAAAAGGAGAGCCCAAAGGCAAAATGCTTTTGCATAGTACTCTGGATCCTTTGCACCTTGTATAAACTGATCGTTGTAAAACTTAAGATTATATTTTAATAGAAAAAAAAAAAAAAAATCAACTTTAGCTTTCATATCAATATGAAAGCTTGTACATTTTAAAATAAAAATCACAAAACTATTACGGTTTCCCTTTAAAAATGTATACATACCAATTACCAGTATAATTTTTGGGTGTGGTCTGGATGGATCAAACACTTCATACTCTTCAATCAATTCTGCTGTTTCTGAGAGGTCTGTATCACTTTCTATAGAGAATTGGTGGATAGGAGGCAGCCGGTCATATCTCCGATAAGGAAAGTTGCAACTTTCTGGCAACACTAGAACAAAAACAGCAGGGTATAAAAATATTAGGGAAGAATTCAGAAAAAAAAAAAAAATATGACTTAATTACAACTGAAGGAAACCTGTCAAAAAAGAAAAATGCAGGCTGCTTTCATTGACTATCTGCTGATCAGTGGTGTACCTAACTAAGGCTCGGTTCACACAGGGACGACTTGTCAGGCGACCTAGTCGCCTGACAAGTCGCCTCCCGTTCTGTGCTATGGAACCGTTCTAAGGGGAGCGACGCAAGTCTGACACCAATCATGGGGCACTATTCCCCCCCCCCCACTGATAACACAGATGGGGTACTATTAATTCCATTGATACCAATGATGGGGTACTATTCAGGGCTGGTGCAAGGATTTTTTACACCCTAGGCAAAACCTAATTTTGCCCCCCCCCGGCTCCACCCCTGACTCCACCCCCTTTGCCCTGCCCATGTATACCCCACCTTTTTAATGAAGCGCCCATCAAATACAGCTTTACCAGTGCCCATCAATGCAGCCTTCCAGCGCCCATCAATGCAGCCTACCAGCGCCCATCAATGCAGCCTTCCAGCGCCCATCAATGCAGCCTTCCAGCGCCCCTCAATTCAGCATTCCAGTGCCCATCAATGATGATTTGCTTGCTTCCATTCATTCGGGAGTTGGGACACAGACACAGTCCTCCGCCATCGCTGTGCCTCTGACACTATGTGCGAACGGAGCAGCAGCTGCCTGCTGATGCTGAGACTTAGTTGCTTGCTGCAGAGAGAAGAGAGTAGGAACACCAGTGGCCGGGCGCCCTAGGTAGCAGTGCGCCCTAGGCGGCTGCCCAGTTTGCCTAGTGGTAGCACCGGCCCTGGCACTATTACTACTACTGATACCAATGATGGAGCACTATTCCTCCCATTGATACCAACGATGGGACACTATTGCTACCACTGACAGTAATGATGAGGCACTATTCCTCCCACTGATACCAATGATGGAGCACTATTACTCCCCCTAATACCAATCATGGGGAATTGTTTACTCTCACTGATGCCAGGACATTTTCTACTCCCACCTGCCACAGTCCGGCGCTCCTAAATTTTGGACAGTAAACTGGCCCTTTGTTTAAAAATTTTGGAGACCCCTGGTCTACAGCATAACTTTAAAAGTTAATAATTATATTTTTTAAAAATTAAAATGTTAGATCTGACATAATTTGTAGAAGAAAACAGAAAAAAAATATTTAAAGTGTAAACTTACCTTTTTAGAAAAAATGAAAAAATGAACTAGCGCCCAACACTCTCCCCAGCTTGCCACCATACATAGATACAGTTTCACCATCCACACAGCCAGCCGCAGCGGTCCTGGGGTTTGGAAACTGTGCTGTTCTTCCTCTTTCCCTAGGAACACCAGGACGGATCTGAGTGATTCTGATTGGTCAGCACCAGCACATGACCATACTGACCAATCGAACAATCTGATCTGTCCCAGCATCCCTAGGGAGAGATGGAAGGAGGGAAGAAAGAAAAACTGCATTGTTCCCAAACCCCAGGACTGCTGCAAAGGGCTGCGTGGACAGTGAAAATGTATCACCCATGGAGGTAAGTGCAGTGGGGGTCGGGGGGGGGGGGGGGGGGGGTGAGCAGGGTGTAGGATGTTAGTTCATCTTTTCTTTTTTCTGATAAGGTGAACTAACCATTTAAAGCTGAATTGCAGGCAGATATAGGAGACACAAAATTGCAGATCTGTATTAATTGATATGTTATTAGATTTATTTTTTTTAGATGTAAGTAGTGTAGTAAAACAGTGAATAGGATTTGACCTGACACACTCACTTGACACACATAGCGTACCTCCATCCCTATATAAATTTGTAGAAAGGAAGAGATGATTGGGACTTTGAGTGAGGCAAGCCATGTCAAAATGAAAAAATATCAATACATGAATAAAATTACAATACATGATTTATTGTTGCAGAGATTCATAGCGCGCAATACAATTGATGAATGGGTAAGAAAGATATACATGAAAAGATAAAAATAAATAATGAGACCGGGTATCTTTGCACATTTAGTGGCACTCAACATGTTTCTTGGCATTTCAGCCATTCATCATTACACTCCTGATGAATGGCTGGAATTCCAAGAAATGCATTGAGTGGCACTAGATGTTCAAAGATACCCGGTCTCATTATTTATTTTTATCTTTTCATGTATATCTTTCTTACCCATTCATCAATTGTATTGCATGCTATGAGCAGCAAATTTTAGTGTAAGTCATGTGACTACCTATATATTTGATACAATGTTTTTTCTATGAATCTCTGCAACAATCAGAGGCGGTTCACACTAGAAGCGGCACGACTTGCAGGTCGCCTCACCGAGGCGACCTGCACACGACTGCCAGGGCGACTTGCAAGACGACTTCTGTATAGAAGTCTATGCAAGTCGCCCCCAAAGTAGTACAGGAACCTTTCTTCTAAGTCGGAGCGACTTGCGTCGCTCCGATTAGAACGGTTCCATTGTACAGAACGGGAGGCGACTTGTCAGGCGGCTAGGTCGCCTGACAAGTCGCCCCCGTGTGAACCGGCTCTTAATCATGTATTGTAATTTTATTCATGTACTAATATTTTTCATTTTGACATGGCTTGCCTCACTCAAAGTCCCAATTATCTCTTCCTTTCTATAAGTAGTGTAGTACTCGATTTTGAGTTTGGTATAATTGATATCAGCCTCTTGCAGTCCCAGTGCAGCAGGATTTAGGCAGGGGGCGGGAGAAGCAGCACAAGGAGCCAATCGGGTGTGCTGCAAAGCAATGAGCATGCAGGAGGAGAGGACAGAGTGACAACCATTTATAGCCAGTCAGTGTGCTGCTTCTCTTTTCACCGATTCCAAAAAAAGATTGGCATTCTGGGAGCCCTGCATTACATTGTAATAATTGGAGGTGTTGCTCCCCTAAAGTACAGGGAGGGTGTGACTACAAAATATCAACATACCAAAAAAGAAAAAGTATACACACCCAAAGGCTACCCTCTCAATATTTATTATAAATCACAAAAGTATAAATATAGAATGGCCTGGTCATTAAGGGGTAAAAACCTTCTGGTGCTGGTTAAAGTGTTTAAATGAGTCAAGTACACACTAGAGGGGGGTATGCTTTGTTCATATTTCATGTCTGAGGTTTACAACCACTTTAAATAAAAACCCCTTGGCGGGTAAAACAGCTCATATGTATTTCTCCTGTGTATTTAGTGGTTTGCCTGGATTAAAACTTAGAATAAACAGCCTTATATATTACCATTTCTGAAGAACGCCCGTCGGCCCTGTCCACCGTTGAGTGGCGGTAAGTTTCTTTTATCCGGACCCACGAACGTGTCCCACTTCACCTTCTCTGACCCTCCCAGCTCTTTCACTTTTTGCAAGCAGTTTTCTAAGTAATCCACTGGATCATCTGGCCTGTAGTACATTAATCCATTCAGAAGGCCCTGCAAGGTTGGAAGAGAAGATTCAGGGTGAATGCAGATTATTTTATATCGATCTACTTGGGTCTACGTTGCTGCCATTGCGATGAACACGAGGAATCAGATAATGGAGTTTACAGCTGAGAACTAATCTGCTGCTGTTCTGAATTAACAATTATCTGGAGGTGAAAATGAACATAGAAGAAATTTATATCGGTTTCACTTTGTGTGAAAAGAATTTGTGACAAAGCGTGCACTCAACAAGATGACAATGGACCGCAACAAATTTAATAACAAAAAGAAAAAAAATTAAATTCCCTTTGTATGGTGAAAAGTTCAGGACCCAGCCTTTAAGTATTGACCATCTATGGACACAGGAGGTAATATAACAATTAATTAGTGTGTGGGCAGAGCGTTACAATGTCTGCATCCACATTATGGCACCATCCCCAAAAAATAGAAGAAAAAAGGAAGAAGAGAGAAGAAAGAAGAGAGAAGAAAGAAGAGAGAAGGAAGAAGAGAGAAGGAAGAAGAGAGAAGGAAGAAGAGAGAAGGAAGAAGAGAGAAGGAAGAAGGAAGAAGGAAGAAGGAAGAAGAAAGGACTTTAAATGTGCCTAACAATGGGAAATAATCAAGAAAATCTCAAAACGTCATCTCTTGAAAATATATCATAAAAGTTTTTGGTTAGATCACACAATTATAACAGTATGCAAAAAGCGCATAGAATTGACACGTTTCGCAATTTTTGCTTCTTCAGGAGTCACGATTAGAGATATGAGCAGCTGAAACAAATAAAGACAAAAGAAAATGAAGCATAAAAGATATTAAAAAAAAAAAAAAAAAAAAAAGAAAAAATCGCAAGGGGGCATCAAAGCCAACCCACTGTTACTTATTAAAGCAAAACCCATTGCAATCACTGGGCCCTATGCCCACTTTACTCAGCAAGGGGATTTTTTTCCCCAAACCCCCAGGGTCTATTGTTGGTTTTCAGCTTCATTATTTTGTGTTTTTTTCTCGCTGAATGTGTTTTTTTTTTTTGCTTCAGCTGGTCATCTCTAAACGAAAATCCCAAAGAAGCAAACATTGCGAAACGCATAGATTCTATACGCTTGTTGCATACTGTTCTAATTGTGTGATATAACCCTCATGATATGTTTTTAAGAGAGGACACTTCTTTTTTTAATGGAATTTAACACATATATCTTTTTATTTTAATTTTCTTTAGTGGGATCTCAGTTTTCCCCTCTAGCTCTCCTTTTCTGTATTTAATATAACAAGTAGTAAACTAAAAAATGACTCACCATTTGTTTTTTGTCTCATGCACATTGGGCGTTTAGCCCCGGTGCATAAGATCCTGGTGTTTTGGTGCGGGTGGAAGGCAGAGGCTCACTTTCCAGTCCCTCTGCTGACAGCCTATAAAACTCTATAAGAGGCCAAGAGCTGCTTTAACCGGACAAGGGTGGATGGTGCACCGAGTATTACCAATGTTTAGTGCAGTATGCGCCCAGGGACAAATGCCCGTAATTCAGACTGCTTGCACAAGCAATGTAAACATTCATAGTTAGGGATGAGTGGAGTGATTTTGGCAAAATGAAAGGGGTTCTTCAGTCTCTGAAAAAAAAAAAAAAAAAAAATGAAAAGTCAGCAGCTACAAATACTGTAGCTGCTGCCCTTTAATAAAAGGACACCTACCTGTCCAGGGATCCAGCACCATCCTCACCCGGGCCGGTTCTTTACTAGTATTGTAATCCCAGATAGACATGTGCAGAATGATAAATTAGTTTTGTTTCTTTTAGATTAGTTATTTACATAAATTTGTTTAGTCAAATTTGTTTCATTCGTTTATTTTGGTTTAGGAATTTGTTTTATTAGTTTTCAAATCAATTACATTTTTCAAATTCGGAAAGATTTGAAAAGTTTTCGAATTCGAATAGTTTTCCAGTTTCCAAAGAGAATAAAATAGAAAATAAAAGGAATACAGAAAAATGATTTCTATTCTATTCTCTTATTTTCTATTTTCTTCTCTTTGGAAATTGGAAAACTATTTGAATTTGGTCCAAATTTTTTTTTTTGTTATTTCGGATTCCTTCAAATTTGGTACTATTCTAATTCAGAAATTCGGACACAGCCTGAATTTCCGAAAAACTAAAATTCGTCCGAATTTTAATTCGGAACAAAACGAACCGCACGTCTAGTCCCATGTGCCAACATCCTGGCGGCTTCTTAGCTGGCTTTTTAATGCACATGTGCAAGCCGCGCATGGTCCCGCAGCCTTCTGGGACCTGTGAAGTGTCCGAGGAGGGTATGGGGAGGGAGGAGAACTTCTGGAAGTGGTTCTAGTGGGAAAAAAATGTGCCAAATGTGGTAGAGGAGGGGGGGCAGGACATAAAGCAGAACTTCCTTTAGGGTTGTCCCGATACCGATACTAGTATCGGTATCGGCACCGATACCGAGCATTTGCCCAAGTACTTGTACTCGGGCAAATGCTCCCGATGCTTCCCCCGATACCTTGACTGTCAGCTGTGATCGGCGCGTGGGGGAGTTACAAGATTCTCCCCCAGCGGCTTTCACCAGCTTTAGTGACAGACAGCGGTGATCGCTCACAGCTGACTGTCACTGCATCCTCCTCCATGCCCCCTCCTTTCCTCTGTCCCTCTCAGCTGTCCCCTCCGTTCTGCTCTTATCTGTCCCCTCCGTTCTCCCCCTCAGTTCCTCCGTCCTCCTCCTCCTCCTTCCTTTGTGTATGGATAGAGTCAGCTGACTCTGTCCATTCACATAACTGAAACATTGTAATCTTCTGTGATTACGAGATTACGATGTGTCAGTTTATGAATGGAGAGAAGCTGCGGTCTTCTCTCCATTCATTGTCAGTGCAGCTGACGCTGCAGAGAAAGGGACTGGGGATTCTCTATCCTCTGTCTCTTTCTCTGTCTCAAGGGGGAGATATCAGAGGTCTGTTAAGACCCCTGATATCTCACCAAAGCCCCCCAAAAGGGCTGATTAAAAAAAAACAAAAAAAAACAATAAAGAATAAAAGAAATATTATTGTAAAGAATAAAAATTGTAAAAAAAAAAAAATAACACACACATACAACGTTCACCCCCTCCCCCCCCCCCAAAAAAAGCAAGCACTGTTAAAAAAAAAAAAAAAAATGAAAAAAAAAACACTGTCACGTGACATTAAAAAAAAAGTATCGGTAATCGGTATCGGCGAGTACTTGAAAAAAAGTATCGGTACTTGTACTCGGTCCTAAAAAAGTGGTATCGGGACAACCCTAACTTCCTTTTTAGGGAATATTATTTCACTGTGAAGTTATCAGTTTTGCTGAAAAATTCTGAGGAAGAAACTCTAAAATCTGCTCAATAAAGTAGTACTGAACCCTCTGAGTTTTTTAGTGTAAAATTCTGACCCGAGCACTTGCAGATTACCACTTTCAGGGCTTGGTTACACAAAAAGGTGCATCTGAGCACCTCAGATCACGAGGCTCATTCCAATGCTTTTTGTCATTTTTGACATCATTGGGGGAGCAGAGAGACAATCAAGGGAGATGGATAAATATACATACTGGGTGGTCACAGGCTAACGTCCTCCCCTGCATCCAGCCCACGCTGACTAGCCACAGCGATATAATAAACATACAGAGCAGGACAATAAAACACAGAAACAAAAAAGCAGCAAGATAAACTCAGGACCTCTCGGTGTGGTTGGGATATACTATGATTTGCAACACAGAAAAAAAAGCCAAAAAAGAATGAAATTTAGTATGTCAATCACCACCTCTACCAGGCAACCATTCATAGTAACCATTACTGTTTAACAACTCCCGATCCATCTCCCTTGACTCGCTCTCTGTGCCCTCGATGACATCATAGATGACAAAAGGTGTTGAATAATTTTTCATTTTTGTACGCATGCATGCCTGACATGCCCATGTTGTGTTTCTAAACATTTTTCTTTTTTTAACTCAACTTCATTGCTATCTTAGAAGGAGGCAGCTTCTATGTAAAATGAGACACCAGGGGTCTATAAGACCCAAATGTCATCTCTGCTGCAGCCGAATGAGTACAGACTGTGCTCAACCAGATTCTTCGGTGGCCAGAGCAGCTGCGGGATTGACAGCTCTGAACCTGGAAGTGCCACTAAAGAGCAGGGGTCTCCAAACTGCAGCAAGCTGGATGTGGCCCTTTGCTTCCCTTCACCTGGTCCTTGGGGCACTGTTTCTCCCATTGATAAGAGACACTATTCATGCCATTGACACCAATGATGAGGCGCCATTCCTCCTACTGACACCAACAGTGGGGCACTATTCATTCCACTATCGATGGGACACTATTTCTCCAATATCAATAATGGGGCACTCTTCCTCCTCCTACTGATCACGTCATTTTTTATTTCCAGTGACCACCAAGCCCGAGGCATTGTCTACTCCAACTGATGCCAGGGCTATAGTGGCCGGGAGTTTACAAGTCGATGCTGCCAATGACTTAACCTTTAAGTTGACGGCACCAAAAGGGTTAAAGGAATAATGACAAGTTACGGGTCAGGTAGAGTGGAGTTGTTTTTCTGCATTTGAAATGCACATAAACACAACTCAGCATATTCCTATTCAGTGCTGGATTTAGACCTTGGTGGCCTGCACCACTTCAAGTTCGGGGGCCCCTCAACACAGAAATGAAATTATATAACAAATAACATGATAAATCGCACTTGTTCTAAAGAAAAAAAAAAAAGTTAGGTTCTGAAAAAGACACTTGTCTGACTTTTTTTTACTCAATATTGACTAAGAATACACATTACACAGATAATTGGAACTGTCATACATCCGTTATGTATCGTTTACAAAAAGTCTTTCTTGCTGCAGTTAGCATCTGCAAAATTTTTAACTAACCCATCAAAGTGTATCTTCTTGAGGACACGGCTCTCGACAGCCAGTAGGCACAGAGCACTTAGTCTTTCACAGGTCATCGTGGCTCTCAGATAATTCTTTATTAGTGCCAATTTGCTGAACGACCTTTTCTCCCGAACAACTGGTGACCACCATGCTCAAATATATTATAACACCTGGAAAGGTATCTGGAAGCTCTTCATGTAATAAAACTGCTTGTTAAGATGCCTGTTAAGATGGAGTGAGATATGACCGAGCTTGGCAAATGCTGCAAACTGGACAATTACCTCAACAAAACACACTACTGGAGTCTTGAGTGAAAGTAAAAGTTTCATTCTTTATAAAGAGTCTGTGGGCCCCTCTGGCAGGGAGGCCCGGGGCAATTCCCCTTCTGCCCCCCTATGAATCTGGCTCTGTTCCTGTTGATCTTAATAGAGCAGTGTAGATGGCAATTTAGAGGCTGTGTTTGTCCTGCTTTGCATTTCTTCAGACGGGTTTTAATGAGGTGCATTTAAATTGCCAGTCAAACACAGCCTTTTCTTGTCAGTAGGTGTGCATTACTCTTGAATACATGCATTTGAGTAGCTCTGCTTTTGACAAGTACACCCGTCTACATGATCCCTAAAAAGCTTCAGGGCAGTTATTGATTTGCATTGGGGGTTGTCATGTTTCGGATACAAATGATGCCTAGCCTAATTAGAACAATCATGGAAGAAAGATGTGCGACATGCACAACAGGGCTATAGAAATCTCTAGCATTTGTTTTTGTCCTGTTTGAAAAATGACATTGGTTTGTTCTTTGTCACTTTAGTTGAAGAGCCGATCATTCTCATTCTTTCCGTGTATAAATCTTCAGATAATGCCATAGTTATGAAAGTATTTGATAAAAACCTGCCTCGTCAGCCAACACATTCATGACAACCTCCAAATCATAAGCTCTAGATCTCCTCTTAAAGAGACCTTGTCACCAGACCAGTCATTTCAACAAACATCTTCAAATAAGATTATATGTGCATTTAACTTTTTATGCTTGGTATTTACTTGTAAAAGCCTCCCTTGTGTAGACATCCAAAAGCCCTAGTACTGCTGTTGGGTGGCACCATCTTGGATATGATATCAGCAGCCCTAGCAGGCTCAAATCTGTCACTCAAGTGACACTCTATAGAAGACTCTCAACCTTTAACCCAAGAGAAACCCTAAAAATAATTTTGCGGTCTCCATGAATCCATGCTAAAACCAAGTCATTGGAGGTCAAAGGGAAAATGCCCAAACTAAATGCAGATGAAATCATCATTGGTGGGATGGAGCTGGTTCTGTCAAATAGCATTAGACATGGAATTATGCTGGTACCATCAAACTGAAGGTCAACCAGCCACATCTCAAGGAACTTCTGAAGAAACCCTAGCATTCCCTGGCTCTACTTTGTTCTTCAAATAAAGGTTGGAAGTGTAAGGACTACTTCAGTTCCATGTGCCACCATATTGTTGCCCACAAGGATGGGGAATCCTAACATACAACGAGAAAAAAGAAAAAAGGGCGCACCAGTCATGTGCATTATCCTTTGAGTGTAAAATTATTAAAACCAAATGGTAAAAAGGAACTACTTACAAACAGTTGCAGAAGATCCCATAGTAAAAACAATCTTCAAATAGCAGCATGCAGTCTAGAATGAGTCATTGGTTTTAATAAATTTACACTCAAAGGATAATGCACATGGCTGGTGCACCCTTTTTTCTTTTTTCTCCTTGTCTGTTAGGATTCCCCATCCTTGAGGGCAGCAAGGCCTGTGGCTATATACTGCTTGTCTGGTCATCCACTTGTGCACAGGAGCGTTGTTTCTTCATTATTAGCGGTCACTCAATTGACACTACTTCTCAACCCTTAAGAGAAATCCTAAAAATAATGTTGCCTCTCCAGGAATCCATGCTAAAACCTAATTCATTGGAAGTCAAAGGGGAAAATGCCCACCCTAAATGCAGCTGAAATGATCATTGGTGGGATGCACTGGCCCTGGAACTATGCTGGCACCATCAAACTGAAGCTCTGCTCCTTCTTCCTATGGGTGCCCCTTTGACGAGCCATGTGCTCCCGCTCCAGGCTGTATCCATCCATAGGTACACACAGCACTGGTAAGCCATGCCCCCTGTCCCTTCCTTATACTGCTGCCATAGTCTCCTGTGAGACATCAGGTGAGTGGTTAAGGATAGGGGCTGGGGCGGGAGGTGACAGTTAATGGGGTGTTTTTACCTTAATTCAGGGAATACATTAAGGTAAAAACAGATTACCTTTCCTTTTCAATTTGCAGTTGCTGTTTTTTTCTGTAAAAACGACAATCTGGAGGCATTCTGTACACTGTTTGTGCACAAAATGCCTCCAAATATGTCACTTCCCACTTGTGCGATTGGCTCACTGAGTTTTCCAGAAGTCCACACTTATATACAAGTCAGATTTTAGGAATCCCCTGCAACAGAAATGTAGGTTTTAGTGAGATACTCCAATGGTTAAATGCTTCTAAAGCAATGCAGACCGTGAAGCTTTCCCCGCGGGCACGCAAGAGCGGTCGTTCTGGGATGCTGTCATATGACGGCATCCCAGAACGAGAGCCGCACCGCCCTGCTGTCATTTGACAGTGGGCAGGCGGCGAGTGGTTAATAAAGTGATGAGTGCTAATACTATACACTGTCGTTGTACTAATGACACTGGCTGGGAAGGGGTTAACATCTAGGGTGATCAAGGGGTGCTGATTTTACTAACTGATCTTTCAGTTTCTCATCTCTGCTTTGCTGGAATGAGAAACTGACAGATCCTCCCTCTGTACAGAGCTCTGTGTTGTTTACCAAGACAAGAGCTCTGGGCTATGATTGCACAGAGCCGATCAGCAGGTCCCAGCCATGAATCATTGGTACAATCACAGTGGGTGCCAGGTGGGGGACAGGCATGCGTGCGTCCTAAACATGAAAGTAGACAGCGGTATGGGTACGTCGCTTTGCCTACAGCAGCCGCACGCACACAGTACATTGCAACAAGTGGTTATAGCAAATGAAATTTTGAAGTACTTTTGAACAACATTTGTCAAGTCATCAAATGTAATGAGAATTTTCATGCAAATGTTCATATGAATATTTATACCAAGGTTTGCTCCAAAATCTACTAGTGTATGGCCAGCTTAAAGTAGAAGTAAACTTCCATCTCTGAAATTTACCTATAAGCAAGTCTATAATCAGGCTTACGTATAGGTAGTGTAAATATTTCCTAAACTTGCACCGTTTAGGAGATATTTACTGTAGATGGAGTCAGTAACATCACTGACGCATGCACTCTGAAGGATCGGCCGTCCGTGCCATTCCTTCAGAGCTCTGTGCCGTAAACCTCTGCCGTAACTGGCGGCCCCCGCTCACATGTGCGGGAGTGACGTCATCGCGGACTCCGGGCAGTCACAGAGTCCGGAGTCCGCGAGCAAGACGGGTGAAGATGAGAGTGCAAGCAGCGCTAAAATCTCGGCTTTGGAAGGGCTTTGTTTAAAGGTAAGTTTAACATAATGTGCCAGTATATGATGCATACTAGCACATTATGACATTACCTTGCAGGTACAAAAAAGTCCAGCAGTTTACAACCGCTTTAAGGGGTCTATTGATTGACAAGTCAGATTCAAACAACTTTCACCCAGCATCCACACATTTTTTTCAATAGGATCCAATTAGAAATAAAATGCGCCACCTGGGTGAAAGTTAACATCTATAAATAGACCCCTAGGGCTAGGTTAACACTGCGGCAATCTGTCTGGCGACTTATCCGCCTGACAAGTCACGCTCCATTCAGTGCAATGGAACCGTTCTAATAGGAGTGACTCAAGTCGCTCTGACTTAGAAGGTTCCTGTACTACTTGGGGGTGACTTCGGAGCAACTTGCATTGACATCTATTACAGAAGGGGCTTGAGAGTCGGGCGACTTTGAAGCCGTCCCACTGTGAACCGGCGCTAACTGTCATCTGTAAAAAAAAAGTTGTTATGGGCAATAAGGATGTGGACTTAGTAATAAGGAACCTGTAATACAGGATAATAACTAGAACTAGATATGGACTCAGATTTGCTATGAACTGAACTGACCTCTGATGTGGCTCCTCTGGGTATACACAATGCAATATCCTTTGATGCTATAAGCTCTATAAACACCACATTCTAGAAATAAGATAAGGAGGATGCTGATGGGTACCAGGTCACGTATGCCGGGTAAGGTTGATTTTCTCAGTTTTTGTACAAATTATTGTAATACTCCTGTAATTACAGCTTAGGACAAAGGTGCATTGATCCGATTGATCCAATAATCTTGCGGCTTACAAGTTGCAATTAGAGAAATTCTTAGATTGCTTGCCTGTCCTTGTGAAGATGTGTAGAAAAGAAAAAGAATAAGAACAAAGGGTTCAAAAGCTGTCTATCCACAGGGGGTTTTAGCAGGTCCAGGCAGAACAAAACAGCAGAATCCGATAGTGATGGGATTTGAAGGGTCAGTGCTGAACATTTGAGGGTAAAAATCACGCGCCAGCTTCTTATACGTTTTAAAGATTTCAATTGACTCTTCAATCTCGGGTCTTATGCTAGCCATATATTTTTAAATTGCTCTTGTTCAGCCCCAGGGGCTGAATGAGAGAAAGTCATTTGTTTCTTGATTTAGGATAAACAGCATGGATGGAGGAATCTGCACTGCTGAAAGATGGCTGCAGCACTCGCAGCTGTCTGAATACTTTAAAAGTGATTGCATTGGATGGATGCAATCAGTGGCAGAACTACCAGGGTTGCAAAGGTTGCACTTGCGACCGGGCCCTGGCATTCCACCTTCCTGCCATCTTGGCAGGACTGTAAGGCTCGGTTCACACTGCTGCAACCTCAAAGTCGTGCCCCTTGCTTGTGACTTTTGCGATTTAACATTGCAGTCTATGGCACTCAAATTGCACAAAAGTCATAGAAAAGTAGCAAGGATTAAGACGACACCCATTGAAATTAATGTGTTTTTTGACTTTCATGCGACTTTTCTGTCACAAGTCGCAGTAGCAGTCGCATCAGTGTGACTTAGGGCTTATAAAGGGCCCTGAGACGGGAGTAAAGGCCCCAGCTCAGAGGAAAGGGCCCCAGAAGTCAGGGGGCCCTTCATGTTTTATTACAGGGGCCCTGAAGGTTCTAGTTACGCCTCTAGATGTAGTTATCCTTGTGCCAGCAATTTTTCAATAAAAGCTTGTTGATATGGTTGCCACCTCATCCCTTTAAACCCGAACACATAATAATTACACAGGTTCTGTGGCTGGTTAAGGTGGTAATTAAACTCACTTGGTGCCTTATCTGCATTATATTAACCTCAGAACCTGTGTAATTCAAAGGTGTTCGGGTTTAAAGGGATGAGGTGGCAACTCTGCTTGTTGAGCCTACGGTGCCTGCTGTGCCACCCATGGCTTGAACTTCTTCCGATTTCTGCTGAATCGGCTGCAGCTCGATTCACGTATGGCTAGCCTCTCTCTCTGTTGGGTTTTTATTGCTTTTAATGATAAAATTGGATGGAGTAGGACGACGGAGTCTCCATGATGTAGCTTGGAACATTTCACTTTGGCAGCCGCAAACACATACAAGATAATAGTGGATATGCAATCCCTTAGCATCCTCTTAAAGCGCCCTCAAAGTCAAAACTATTGTCTGTGGGCTTACCTTAAAGCACAGCTATGACCATGTAAAAAAAAAAAAAAATCAGTATTGTAGCCCCTACCACGCCTGCTCCTAAGCAATCTGCACTTCATTAAAATAAAGGTTCTGATATTGAATAATACTTACTCTACCTTAATCCTCAATCCCTTGATCTTCAATCCTGCCGCTTCCAATGGTGAAGACCAGGCAGCTGAAGCTGCTCTGCATGCCTGTCTGACAGGTCAACATCATCATCATCATCATCATCATGCCTACACTGGAAATCATTGCAGGACCAGCATCCATGTAATCAGGATGATGTGGGACCATGGATCGAGATAAGTATTAGGGAACAAATTAGGCACCTGTACGAAAAGCCAAATCACTTCAATGAAGTCGGGCTTGGGGCCAAAAAGAAAGCATAACCCAGAATGTTTATGTGACGAGGGACACCATAACCATCTGGGTTGTACAGTCTCCTATCAAAAAATCCTGTCTGGCTCCCTTTAAATGAGCCATCTTTTTTCAAATGGTTGTACATATGATCGTAACTATCTGTTCCATGAGGTGTTGTGAAGGGTTTTCGCTCAGTGTTAGGGCTTTCAGTAGGGTTGTCCCGATACCGATACTAGTATCGGTACCGGCACCGATACCGAGCATTTGCCCAAGTACTTGTACTCGGGCAAATGCTCCCGATGCTTCCCCGATACCTAAACGTCAGCTGTGATCGGCGCATGGGGGAGATACAAGCTTCTCCCCCAGCGGCTTTCAGCTGCTTTAGTGACACAGCGGTGATCGGTCACCGCTGACTGTCACTGCATCCTCCATGCCCCCTCCTTTCCTCTGTGCCTCTCCGCTGTCCCCCTCCGCTGTCCCCTCCGCTGTCCCCTCCGTTCCTCTTTCCTCCTCTGTGCCTCTCCGCTGTCCCCTCCGTTCCTCTTTCCTCCTCTGTGCCTCTCCGCTGTCCCCTCCGTTCCTCTTTCCTCCTCTGTGCCTCTCCGCTGTCCCCCTCCGTTCCTCTTTCCTTCCCTGTGCCTCTCCGCTGTCCCCTCCGTTCCTCTTTCCTCCTCTGTGCCTCTCCGCTGTCCCCCTCCGCTGTCCCCTCCGTTCCTCTTTCCTTCCCTGTGCCTCTCCGCTGTCCCCTCCGTTCCTCTTTCCTCCTCTGTGCCTCTCTGCTGTCCCCTCCGTTCCTCTTTCCTCCTCTGTGCCTCTCCGCTGTCCCCTCCGTTCCTCTTTCCTCCTCTGTGCCTCTCCGCTGTCCCCTCCGTTCCTCTTTCCTCCTCTGTGCCTCTCCGCTGTCCCCTCCGTTCCTCTTTCCTCCTCTGTGCCTCTCCGCTGTCCCCTCCGTTCCTCTTTCCTCCTCTGTGCCTCTCCGCTGTCCCCTCCGTTCCTCTTTCCTCCTCTGTGCCTCTCTGCTGTCCCCTCCGTTCCTCTTTCCTCCTCTGTGCCTCTCCGCTGTCCCCCTCCGTTCCTCTTTCCTCCTCTGTGCCTCTCCGCTGTCCCCCTCCGTTCCTCTTTCCTCCTCTGTGCCTCTCCGCTGTCCCCCTCCGTTCCTCTTTCCTTCCCTGTGCCTCTCCGCTGTCCCCTCCGTTCCCCCCTCCTTCTCTGTCCCCCTCCGTTCTCCCCCTCCGTTCCGCCGTCCTCCTCCTCCTTCCTTTGTGAATGGACAGAGTCAGCTGACTCTGTCCATTCACATAACTGAAACATTGTAACCTCCTGTGATTACGATGTGTCAGTTTATGAATGGAGAGGAGCCGCTGTCTTCTCTCCATTCATTCTCAGTGCAGCTGAGGCTGCTGAGAAAGGGACTGGGGAATCTCTATCCTCGGTCTCTTTCTCTGTCTCAAGTGGGAGATATCAGAGGTCTGTTAAGACCCCTGATATCTCACCAAAGCCCCCCAACAGGGCTGATTAAAAAAAAAACAAAAACAAAAAAAACACATATTGCAATAAAGATTAAAAAAAAAAATTATTGTAAAAAATAAAAATTGTAAATTTAAAAAAAAAAACCAAAACAAAACACACACACACACATACACCGTTCACCCCCCCCCCCCCCCCCCAAAAAAAAAAAAAAAAAAAAGCACTGTTAAAAAAAAAAAATTAAAAAAAAACACTGTCACGTGACATAAAAAAAAGTATCGGTATTCGGTATCGGCGAGTACTTGAAAAAAAGTATCGGTACTTGTACTCGGTCCTGAAAAAGTGGTATCGGGACAACCCTAGCTTTTAGTCCACACCAGAAGTCCAGTTTAAGTTTAAGTTTGCTGGCTCACTTATAGTAATAAGATACAGAAAATCAGTTTCCCATGCAGGGGTTTTTACCATCAACATGAACATAAAGAACATTCAGCCTCTTGGCTTTTCTAGCAATGCCGCTGCTCAGACCTGTTGACTTGGTCCTAAAAAACCACCAAAAACAGCACCTTAGTAGGGCTGCAACTAACGATTATTTTCATAATCGATTAGTTGGTCGATTATTGTTTTAGATTAATCGATTAATCGGTTAATAACCTTAAAAAAAAGTGTGGTGTATAATTTAGTTAGTATGTAAAGTTTTTTTTTAAAAAAACAATGTATTCTTAAATATCTCTATGCAGTGGTAAATATAAACAACCAACTATATGGTTAGGGAGCAAAATATTAAATCCACTCTGAGAATAACAGACAGAAGAGATATACTATATATACACTATTAGAAGAGAAATACAGTTTTTTGGCCAATTTGTTGTTGGGCAGATTAAAAAATACAAATTGCTGCAAAAACGAATTACATGCTTTTCTGCAACTTCTCCATTGAAGTATATTGAACCAAAAAAGCACCGTTTTGCGTTAAAAAAAAAAAAAAAGTCCCTGACCCTTTCCAAATACGCAGTGGCTGAAAAAAAGTATAGTTGTGAACGTGTCCCATAGAAAACCATGTTAAATGAATTGTAGTGTGTTTCTGCAAAAAGCACCAAAAAACACAAAGATGTAAACCAGGTCTAAAATGTTTAGCAACATAATGGGGTTAAAAAAAACTAAAATGAGCCCTTTATAGTACAAAAAAAGCAAATGATCACTACTGTAAGGGGTTCATTTTTTTACTGTAGAACTGTGAAAGTAATATTTACAGTAGCGATTATTTGCTCTTTTTGTACTATAAAGGGCTAATTTTATTATTTTTAACCCCATTATGTTACTGGCCGATTAATCGATTATGAAAATAGTAATCGATTAATTTCATAATCGATTGGTTGTCGATTAATCGATTAGTTGTTTCAGCCCTACACCTTAGTGCTTCTGTACACACCATGTACCCAAGCTCTTTTCATGCTCTATGCTGCTCTGTCACCGTCTGCTCCGGCACTGTGCAGAAATACTATATGCTCTAGCAGCCCCCCTGACTCTTGGGAAAGGATGGGTTTCTCCCGACCCCTTTGCAGAAACCTCCTGTCTCTCAAGTGGAGCCCTGAGTTATGCCCAGGTTTTCATTGTAATAGCTTTCTGCACCTGGACACACACCCTGCTGGTCTTTGGCAAAACCTGAACATTGGGTTGGAGACTTCTTCCCCCCTAAAGGACTTCAAAGTCTCCGAGTTGCCAGCCCTTATCCAGGAATTACAAATCCTGGAGAAAGATGAAAAACCACCTGTCTATTGACATTCTGGAGTCCCACACTCTGCATATGTGCGAACCTTGTGTCACTTTCCCCTAGAAGATTTTCACAGTGGCAGGGGCTTACATTGTCACAACAATAATATGTGCATAGAACGAACGATCAAAGGGGACAGTCTGTTATTGCCCATATGAACTGCTGTTGCACTATAATTGTCTGACAAGCATATAACTAACAATGTCCAAAATATATAAAGGTAAGAAAAATGTTTAAAGCTGAACTCAAGCCAGCTATGAAAATAACGAACAAGCTCGATTATTTACCCTATCCCTCACTTCTGAAGGTTTCCTCTGTGCTGTATGACCAGTTCCATGAAGCTGCTCCTCTGCGTGCCTGACCAACATTCTGTACAATGTAGAACTAGCAGCCCTGCCTGGTGTGTGAGGACAGCCTGGGATGTCTACATCTCAGGAGCATCTGTGAGCTGGGAAGAGCGCTAGCTGCCGGAGGAGCAAGTTAAAAGGTAAGTATTGTGCTTATCCCAAACCCCCAAGACCAGTGGTGGACAATTTACAGAATATCTGGAGTCAGCAAGTGAAGCCCCTGACATCAAAGGGCCACACACAATATTCAGTAAATGCTACAGAAAACGGTCATAGGACTGAGCGAGCTACAGGAAAAGGTCAGAGGTTACGGGCATGCTACAAGAAATGGCCAATAGCTGCTGATATACTACAAGGGATGATCATAGGACACAGGCATGCTACAAGAGATGGTCAGAGACTGCAGACGTGCCAGAGGAGTTGTTGGAGAATGGAAGCATGCTAGGCAGTCATAGGCTGCAGACACATTATATGAGAATTACACTAGAAATCATTATTACCACCCTTTTATGATTCAAAGGTTCCACATTTGTCAACCCAAAACCCTATATAAACTGCTTGTGACATTTGATATTTCTGCCAGCAAGATTCATGACTAAACTTGTGCACCCCCTAATTTAAATATGACCCACCCCTTCCTGTCAAGGCCACACACCTTGCTGTTTAAGACCCGCCCTGAAATTTTCAAATGGGGACACTAGTTCTGAGGGCTTTGGGGGGGGGGGAGCAAAGGATTCCCTTAATTTGCATAGATTTTCTCTCACTTCCTGTTTGACTATGGGGCAGGATGTGAAGGGAAATCTCTGCAATGGGACAGAGATGGTAGAAAATAAACTGACAGGGGTTATAACCCTCCCTTACTCTTTCCAAAATGGGAAAAAAGTGTTGCCTACAGTTCTACTTTATGCACAAATTTCTGATTATTGTATGGAGAGGACTAAGATATAACCATGCCAATGGTGCAGCAGAAAACATATAGCACAGTGAGGAAGGTTTGTGGTCCAGGATGGGAGGACAGTCAAAATTAGAAGCGGCGCCCGACCCCCCCCCCCCCCCCCCCCCCCCGACAGTTGCGGAATGCCAGCCGTCCACGTACCAGAAGCAGTGCGGCCGCTTTGTGGGGGTGCTAGACTAATTTGCCTCTCAGCCCATTACACCCCATAGGACTGGAGCTACACTAACAGCGACTCTTTCTGTGCTGCCCCCCTGCAAAGTGCTGCCCTAGGCCTGGGCCTTGTTTGCCTAGGCCAGGATACAGCGTTTATATATATATATATATATATATATATATATATATATATATATATATATATATATATATATAGCGCACTACTCTCTTGGGAGCTGCTGGGTTGTTCATTACCTTTTTTTGTCAGTGTACCCCGTTCTCCCTTCGCAATATCAAACACCAAACAGTCTCTAAACTCCAACTGTATTCTTGAACTTGGAATAACAAAGCAGAATTTGTAGAGGATATGAGATGCCCATAAAAGATTCCTGGTTCCGGTCTTTGATTTTTTTATCCTCCCCATATATGAACTTGGCCAGCATCACTCTGAATAATGCTGTGGGTGCATGGATTCCAAAGTCCCAGGCCATCACCGCCTGCATCCTGACTCTTGGGATCAATTCTTGGAATTCTAGCAAGTCTTCAGACTAGTACTACTGGGTTGCACTCCCTTTGCTCACTCCTATCAACAACCCATGGTACTCACAGAAAGTTGATCCCAGTTTACTGCTTTACCGCTTTTCATCTACTTCCTTCTCATGGTGAATCAGGAACCGCCGGACAGGACACCTGGTTTCTTTTTCTGGTTACATAGCGACTCCTGCTTCCGCTATCTGGCGCTGGGGTCTCTGAACCACCCAGGCCTTCAAGCCTCCTCCTGCACCCTACATGGTTCTTCTGTTCCTCACTCCTGCGTCTCCTCCCCAGGAAACATGTGACACCAGTTTTATATGTGAGGCCCGCCCCTTCCAATACAAATTAATGATTGGACCAGAGCCCTCCACATGTGCTGCCTGCCACTCAGGACCCAAATCCCTCCCCCCTCTCCAGACTATTACCACTGGAAGGATAAGGGGATTTCCTTGAGCCAGAGTGTAGGTGGCCACACCCCCCTCTATTCTAACACTCGCACCCAAAAATAAACAAACAGGCCTAAGGGAAAAATGCAAGCCTAGGCCAAATTTACCTATCCTACTAATAGAACACTTTTAGCACCCACCTGAATAGAAGATAGATAGATAGATAGATAGATAGATAGATAGATAGATAGATAGATAGATAGATAGATAGATAGATAGACAGTCAGGTCCATAAATATTGGGACATCGACACAATTCTAATCTTTTTGCCTCTATACACCACCACAATGGATTTGAAATGAAACAAACAAGATGTGCTTTGACTGCAGACTTTCAGCTTTAATTTGAGGATATTTACATCCAAATCAGGTGAACGGTGTAGGAATTACAACAGTTTGTATATGTGCTTGCCACTTTTTAAGGGACCAAAAGTAATGGGACAATTGGCTCAGCTGTTCCATGACCAGGTGTGTGTTATTCCTTCATTATCCCATTTACAAGGAGCAGACCTGACTGGAGAGAGAGAGAGAGAGAGAGAGAGAGAGAGAGAGAGAGAGAGGGGGGGAGAGAGAGAGATCTAGATAGATAGATAGATAGATAGATAGATAGATAGATAGATAGATAGATAGATAGATAGATAGATAGATAGATAGATAGATGGAGGCTAGACAGCACAGAAAAATGTAAGATAGTGTGAAATAAATAAGTTAAATGACTAGAAGCCAGTCTATTGTATATTTACCCTTTGCTGGAGTAAAGCGGAGTTCCACTAGTTTTTAAGTGTATTAAAAGTCAGTAGCTACAAAAAGTGTAGCTGCTTAATTTTAATAAACAGACACTCACCTGTCCCACGGTCCAGCAAAGTGGCCAGCCAAAGCCTCTCTCCTCTCCCTCTCCTCTCTGCGGTGCCAGCATTGCAAGTGTGGACACCCAGCTGTGACAGCTTGCGGCTTCACAGCCTTGTGCGCACTGCGCATTCGCGAGTCGCGCTGCGCCCTCTTAGCTGTCAGGTAATCTTCTGGAACCTGTCACGTGTCCCAGGAGATTGGAGAGAGGGAGGGAGAGAGGAAGAGTCGCCTAGGCAGCCCGAGCGGAAGTGGGAGCTGGGTACCTGTTAAAACTAGGTGCCCGCTCTGCCCCCCCCCCCCCCCCCAAAAAAAAAATATATGCCAAATTTGGCATGTAAGGGGGCGAGGAGTGCTTAAAGTGGAAGTTCCACTTTTGGGTGGAACTCCTCCTTAAAGAGTAACTCCACTTTTGTTGAGAAAAAAAAATTCCCCTCTGGGTGATCTATGTACATTGCAAGGGTTTTATCAAACTTTGCTGCAGATTACTACCTTTTGTTTATTCTTTAGAAATAGCTGTTTGTCTGTGTCCATGTCCAAAGTGAATCTGTACACAAGTAGTGATTTTAACCACTTAAGGACCAGGCCTTTTTTCAAACCTATTGTTAAGTTAACAAGTTAAAATCTTTTTTTTTTTTGTTGCAATACTTTGTCACACCGTATTTGCACAGCGGTCTTACAAGCGCAATTTTTTGGGAAAAAATGCGCTTTTTTTGAATTAAGAAATAAGACAACAGTAAAGTTAGCCCAATTTTTTTTATATTGTGAAAGATAATGTTACACCGAGTAAATTGATGCCCAACATGTCATGCTTTAAAATTGCGCCCGCTCGTGGAATGGCGACAAACTTTGACCCTTAAAAATCTCCATAGGCGACGTTTAAAAAGTTCTTCAGGTTACCAGTTTTGAGTTACAGAGGAGGTCTTTTGCTAGAATTATTGCTCTCACTCTAACGATTACGGCGATACCTCACATGTGTAGTTTGAACACAGTTTTCTGAAATCCGCTCTCTGCTGACGTCACTGGAATCAGTCCAGGCACTGCGTCATCTTGACAATGAAGTCTGGATCCACCAGGTGCCTGAACTGATGCCGGAGTGGAGGAGCAGAGAGGAGAGCTGCTGATTGACAGTCAGCAGCAGCTCTATTCTCTGGGATCTGTGAGAACCGAGCCATCGGCGATGTTCGATGGCACGGCTCTCAATGTAGAGACGCCGGGGGACAGATGCAGTATCGGTCCCATGCTGCATCCACCTAGGCAAGTATAAAAGGGGGAAAAAAACAAAACCTACTCTTTTAAGGACCAGCTGCCATCATTTAACGGCGGCAGGTTGGCTCTCCTGGGCGAATCGCCGTAGGTGTACGTCGGCCGCTTTAAGAGCGATGGGGCTGGCTACCCGCGATCGCACCACAGAGAGCCAGAAAGGGGATCTGTCAATGTAAACAGACAGATCCCCGTTCTGACAGGGGAGGAGAGAGAGATCTGTTGTTCCTAGTAATTAGGAACAGCGATCTCTCTGCTCCTCCAATCAGTCCCCCCCCCAGTTAGAAACCTCCCAGGGAACACATTTAACCCCTTGATCGCCCCCTAGTGTTATAACCCCTTCCCTGCCAGTGACATTTACACAGTAATCAGTGCATTTTTATGTCACTGATCGCTGTATAAAATGTCAATGGTACCAAAAATATGTCAAAAGTGTCCGATCTGTCCACCACAATATTGCAGTCCCACTAAAAAATCGCAGATCGCCGCCATTACTAGTAAAAAAAAAAAAAATGTCATAAATCTATACCCTATTTTGTAGACGCTATAACTATACGCTATAACTTTTGCGCAAACCAATCAATATACGTTTATTGCGATTTTTTACTACCAAAAATATGTAGAAGAATACATATCAGCCTAAACTGAGGAAGAAATTTGTTTTTACATTTTTGGGATATTTATTATAGCAAAAAGTAAAAAACATTGTTTTTTTCAAAATTGTCACTTTTTTTGTTTATAGCGCAAAAAATAAAAACTGCAGAGGTGATAAAATACCACCAAAAAAGAAAGCTCTATTTGTGGGGAAAAAAGGATGTCAATTTTTTTGGGTACAGCATCGCACGACTGCGCAATTGTCAGTTAAAGCGACGCGGCGCCATATCGCAAAAAATGGCCCGGTCATTAAGGGGGCAAATCCTTCTGGTCCTTAAGTGGTTAATGTGAGATCTGGGGGTCAAAAAGACCTCAGATCTCACATTTACACTTAAATGCAAAAAAATAAAGAAAGAAAGAAATATATTTTTTATTTTTAAAGAATTTCCCCTTTAAGACCATTGGGCGGAAGTGACGTTTGACATCACTTCTGTAATCCAATGTTATGGAGTCGAGTGGGGGCCATATTTCCGTCACGCGACTCCATGCTACTGAGGGGATAGGATCGGATCATCTCCACCGCTACCGGCGGCTCCGGTAAGCAGCGGAGACGTCCAGAGCACGGCGGGAGGGGGCACCTCTCCTGCCACCGATAAAAGTGATCTGGCAGCGAGTCTGCCGCCAAGACCACTTTTATCTGAAAGCGAACCGCCCGCCGTTGAAGAAAATACCAGGGTTTTGGCAACTATCTTCTGCAAAAACCCCGGTATTCATACTTCAAAGTACTGACGGTTTGCGGGAAGTAGGTGAAATTATCAGTCAGATGCTGCACCTGCAGGGCTCTAATGAGGAAAGTTGAAGCGTATGCATCAATTTAGACATGATTTCCAAAAATGACATTTGTTGCAGGGGATGCTCAAAATCTGACTTGTATTTTAGTGCAGACTTCTGGGAAAATCAGTGAGCCAATCACACAAGCAGGAAATTACATATCTGGGGGGCATTCCGTACACCATCTGTGTATAGAATGGCTCCAGGTAGCCATAATGTATTACATTTTACAGAAAATTACAGGAGCTGTGATTGAAAGGGAATGTTTAATACCATTCAATTACAATATGTCCCAATTGTGTACGCTATATATTTTGTTTTATTTGCTAATTTTCTCTAATTTTCCTAAATAGGATTTACCTTTTAAGCAAACACCAAAACATAGACTTATGAAAAAAATGCGCCGCGCCTAGGGGTGTAACTGAATAACTGTAAATCTAAGTACAAATCATAGATCATAAAGAGTGCAAATCAAATAGAGCCTAAAGCTCTGATCACTTACTAAGATCACCTGCTGTGTGAATCCTAAAGCTCTGATCACTTACTAAGATCACCTGCTGTGTGAATCCTATGAACAAACACACTAACAAATAACTAGTGCAATAAAACACAAAGTGCAATGTGCATAGAAAAACGTAATAAGATAAATATACAATCCACAGTGATTAAAATATAATCATTCCTAATAAGGTGTATATGCTAAAAAATGTTACACATATGTAGATCCACTGTGATTAAAATGAAAAAGAAAAAAAAAAAAAAAAAAAAAAAAAATTTAAATAAAACAATATATATATTCGTAAAGCACAAACAGAGTAAATCAATCACATGCATGGGCGAATTGAAACTATAATCGCCCTAATAAAGGTGTTCAAATCACATCCGTGAAAGAATCTTCCAATCCAGTAACATAAAGTGACCAAGTTCAAATAAAAGTCAGTGTAATGGTGATGGTTCAAAGAAAAAGTTCCGGTTTTGAATCAAACGTGCCCAAGAAAAACATGCTGTGAAGTGCCTTGGTGACCCCCAATGTGATTGCGCTCACCTTGGAGCGTGTGACACAGGTTTTAATTGTGTCAATACACGCTTTTGGAGCCACCCCTGGGCTCAGTATTAGGTACAGCTGATTCCCACACTAGATTCTTTATGGCTCCACTCACATCAGACCATATAAAAGAAAAAGGCTAATATAGTATAATACCGTAGGATACTTTTATTAAAATCACATCCAATCCCCACATGGGGTACTCACATTTATAAGGTGCTCATGTGCACCAAACATAACATAGGAAAAAACGGCTGTGCGGCGTGCTGCAGGGTGTGAGAGCTCCACAACCCAGCTCTGTGCTGATCGCTCCGTCCTGGCCCCTCCCCACATAGACTGTCTGCAGGGGCCCTGGGGGCCACTGAATGAGTGCCAAAGGGCTGCCTGGGGCTCCTGGGAATGCAGGTCAGGCACCAGGACCTTAGACAAATCAAGTTTTTAACCCATGCAGGTATAAATCCAACATTAAAAAAGAAAAGTAAAAAAAATAAATAAATAAATAAATAAATAAATAAATAAAACATAAAAAAAAAAAAAAAAAAGAAAGAAAAGAAAGAAGAGCAAGAAAAAAAAAAATTGGAGAAAAAAAGGAGAAACATATGTACAGTATATATTATGCTTAGGATACTCTGCCACACTCACAAATATGGTTCTTCTAAAAATATAAAGCACAGAAAAAAAATAAACTGTAGGAAGCAGATAATCAGATACTTAAAGTCTTAAAAGTTTGGTTTGATTAAAATTTAATACGCTTAGAATGAACTGGCCCCATTGGTATAAAGTTAATTAAATTAGCATAAATGGGATTTAAAATGCCAGGGGTTACAGAAATATTATTACAAAAGCTGCTAATGTATGAGAATCTGATCTATAATGAATTATACTGGTATTTAAAGTGTATCTAAACCAAAAATTTAATATATTACAGTTTAAAAAGTTCCTCAATTGGTGGCTGCATTGGGGGTTTTTTCGGGTTTTTTTCTCCGTTATCACATGGTGATCCTGCCCATCCGTCTGTTTTTGGCGGATTGGATCGAATGCAGGCGAGTGTAAACGGACACATGTCTGCTCCATAAAGGGCAATGCATGGTCTGATCATGTCCACTTATCTGTTATTCATGCGGACCTGATCGGACCATCCATTGCCCTCTATGGAGCAGGCATGTGTCCGTTTACCCTCGCCTGTATTAGATCGGTCTGCCCATGTAAAAGGAGCCTCTTTCATTACAACTTTACTTTAAAGGGGTTCTCCTTTTTACCTGAAGCTCTTAGACCCCTATCACATTGGGGCGGTGCGGACCTTAGTAGTAAAGCACTGCTAGTGGGGCACTTTTAACCACCCAGAAGGGGCTAAAAAGGGGTTAAGAGCACTCGCTTAGCACTGCTTTCAAAGCGAAAATGGTATCACGTTGCTGGCAGGCAGGCACCATCAGTTGGAAAGTCAATGAGAAACCACCAACAACCTATGATGGAGCTCTACAGTTCCATGGAGATGGAACCCTCATTGTGAAAATCTGTTCTAAAAATGTAAATTCTCTACCACAGCTCCTTGCACGTCATAACCCTTTCCTCTTCTGGGAGTTTCTAATTACTGTTTGTGCTGGCCCCGCATCTTCTCCCCACATAACCTTTTATGTAGCAGCTGGAAGAGGAGCAAAGGGGCAGCCATTCACAACTAGGGTTCTTTGGAACCCTAAGGTTTTTCCAGAGGTTCCTTGAGATGCGGCTGGTTGATCTTCAGTTGGATGGTGCCAGCATAGTTCCAAGGCCAATGCTACTTGGTGGAGCCAGTTGCATCCTACCAATAATCATTTCAGCTGCCTTTAAGGTAGGTGGTTTCCCTCTGCCCCCCAATGAATTAGTTTTAGCATGGGTTCTCGGAGACCGCAAAAAAACATTTTTTTTTTTTAGGGTTTTTCTTGGGTTAAAAGGTTTAGAAAGACTTCTATAGTATCCCTAGAGTGACAGATCTGAGTTTGCTGGGGCTATTGACATCATATCCAGTTTCAGAGCTTTTGGATATCTACACAAGGGAGGCTTTTACAGGTAAAGAACATACATGAAATATGAGGGCTGCACTGAAAGTAAAGCAAAGGTGGGCATAACTTTCTCATTAACTTAAATAGGTCATTCAAATTTCACATGTTGATGGAGTAATTCCTTCTCTATAGTAACTTTTCTTTTTCAGTGCAGGCAAATCATGGATTCCAAGCAGAAGCACCGTGCCGTCATTGAGTTCTTGCTGAAGGAGGGGTGCAGGCTGTCCGACATCCATGGAAGGCTACAAAACGTTTATTTTGTAAAGATGACACCATTGACTAGATCAATGTGCACAGATGGATAAAGGAGAAACCAGCGCTGAAGACAAACCACACAGTGGGAAATCACCAATGTCCTTCATCAAGAACTCAATGACAGCACGTTGCTTCTGCTTGGAATCCATTATTTATCTTTAATAAAAAAAGAAGGCGGCATTCTATAGAGAAAAGCTACGCTATAAACTCTGCTCGCACATTAAATGAACATATATTCTTATGGGAAGATTATTGTTGAGATGAATGGAAAGGCAGCAGGGTCTCTTCAGGAAAATCGGTTGCTTTGCCTTATATGGGAAAACACAGCTAGGAGTAGTAATGCAACATAATGGAAGTAATAAGAACAGTAATGCCTAAGGTTCTGATTGATGGCTTATTTTATCCTGCTAGTATAGTTATGGTATTAGGTAAAAAATATGGTGGCACAAGGAACTAGGGTTGCCACCCAACTGGGATTCACCAGGACAGTCCAGGTTTTCAATCATGGGTCCGGGTTTCAGACCACCTGTAATCCCAGACACATTATTCAGACCGGACTGTGGCTACTCAAGTAACCATGTACCACAACTGCTGAGTACATAGGCGTGAAACACACCCTAATCACCAGGGTTGCCATCCGCCCGGAGGGCTGGCTGCAGTTGTCAAACCGAGTGCCAGTGATGTTCCCTCACACTGCCCAGAACCAGTACAGCCTGCCCCCCCCCCCCCCCCCCCCCGCATGGACAGGAAAGGGCATGATCTGCTCCTCCTCCTCCGACCCCTACCCTTCTGTGTCTGACTGCCCACACTCCAGTCCCCGGCATGCTGTGACTCAGAAAAAGGGATGTGTGGGCAGGAAATAGTTACATAGTAGGTGAGGTTGAAAAAAGACACAAGTCCATCAAGTTCAACCTATGTGTGTGATTATATGTCAGTATTACATTGTATATCCCTGTATGTTGCCGTCATTCAGGTGCTTATCTAATAATTTCTTGAAACTATCGACGCCCCCCGCTGAGACCACCGCCTGTGGAAGGGAATTCCACATCCTGGCCGCTCTTACAGTAAAGAACCCTTTACGTAGTTTAAGGTTAGACCTCTTTTCTTCTAATTGTAATGAGTGGCCATGAGTCTTGTTAAACTCCCTTCCGCGAAAAAGTTTTATCTCTATTGTGGGGTCACCAGTACGGTATTTGTAAATTGAAATCATATCCCCTCTCAAGCGTCTCTTCTCCAGAGAGAATAAGTTCAGTGCTCACAACCTTTCCTCATAACTAAGATCCTCCAGACCCTTTATTAGCTTTTTTGCCCTTCTTTGTACTCGCTCCATTTCCAGTACATCCTTCCTGAGGAAAGGTGCCCAGAACTGGACAGCATACTCCAGGTGTGACCGGACCAGAGTCTTGTAGAGTAGGAGAATTATCGTTTTATCTCTGGAGTTGATCCCTTTTTTAATACATGCCAATATTCTGTTTGCTTTGTTGGCAGCAGCTTGCCATTGCATGCCATTGCTGAGCCTATCATCTACTAGGACCCCCAGGTCCTTTTCCATCTTAGATTCTTAGATGTAAAGATCAGGAGCTGGCAGATACATTGTGGATGAAAGGTGCCAATGCTTGAGCCTCCATCCTCAGATAAGTTAGCTCACCATCTCTCCCCCTCTTCTCTCCTGCCTTTGAGCGAGTGAGTACACTAAGGTAAGGGGTGCTCTGCAGACTCTGATGCAAGGGGAGTTTTGGGAACTCTGATTTAACGGGAAATGCTGAGAACTCTGATGTAAGGAGGGTTTTGGTGAGCAGAAATCCTCTTACATCAGAGTTCTTTACACCGGAGTCCACAGCGTTCACTTAAAAAAAAAAAAAAAAATTCACATGTGCTGCTGAAGTGTTCAGGTTTGGCTTGAAGAAAAAGTGGCAACCCTATGTGGTGCTGAAGTAGCCCTTATACAGAAAACCTTTATTATTGGAAGAAAGAAGTAGAGCCTCTGCCTCCCTTAACCTCCTCCTTCATTGTAGAACAAGTGCCCTCAAATCTGAATACATACATTCTAGCTCTCAGTCTACAAAAGGCAGAGAACTGGATGTGAGCAGGATTCAAATTACAACAGTACGATAAAACTGCAAGTCTCGTGCACAAACATAAAAACCCTATTCCTGGTATACAATACCAACCTACCGGCACACCGTGGGTTAATCTGTTGCCAACGGTTCCACTTAACAACCGTACCAAGGACACGGCGTCAAGAAAATGGGCATTAAATCCTCATACGCAATCAATGGAACAGCTATTTAATGAGTTTATTGACAAGGGTTAACAATTAATGATAGCAGGTTAGCGGTAAATGAATTAAACTGATTTTAAATCAATATGTCTTGCAGATTTATTAGCCACGTGCTTGATATGCAATTGCTGCACACTCACGTTGAATGCTGTTGAGAAATGTGATCTGAAACGGACCATAAAGTCAATCTAAACGCTTCCCTGTCAACATTTAGTTTGCGATAGCACTGAGTATCATAAACAATTGCCTTTTTTTAAAATAAAATAATGTATTACCTTTTTTTGCCTCCTCCTTTGCGGCTGACCACCTCCAGCGTCTTTGATCCCTTTCAGATGGGCAGATTAGCCATCCATTTTTTCTGCCACCCAGATTGGCAAAATACAGCCGGATGGGGCATTTTTTAATGGAAGGTGCTACCACCTGTCAACCTTGCCCATTAAGTGCAACTGAGCTGCGCTGCAACTGTATGCATTGTGGCATGGGTAGTGTGGCATTACAGGGTTAAATAAGGCGGTGAGCAGGCATTATAATGCATCATCATTATTATTATTATACAGGTTTTATATAGCGCCAACAGTTTGCGCATCGCTTTACAACATGAGGGCAGACAGTACAGTTACATTACAATTTGGTACAAGAGGAATCAGAGCGCCCTGCTCGTTAGAGCTTACAATCTAAAAAGGAAGGGTCAATTGATATAAAAGGTAATAGCTGTGGGGGGGATGAGCTGATGGAGGAAGTAAAACAGTGTTAGTTAGAAGCAGAATAAGCTTCTTTAAAGAGAAGGGTTTTCAGGGATCGCCTAAAGATGGATAGATTAGGGGACAGTCGGACAGATTGGGGTAGAGAGTTCCAAAGGATGGCAGAAGCTCTGGAGAAATCCTGGAGGCGAGCATGGGAGGAGGTGACACGGGAGCTAGAGAGCAGGAGGTCTTGGGATGACCGAAGAGAGCGGCTTGGTTGGTTGGTATCATGCCTGTCAAATGCCCCCTGGAAAGCAAACTGAACACAGATTGCTTTGAAGAGGGCACCATAGTCCACCACAAGTGTAAGCTTTTCCAGTGCGGACCGTGGCCACTCCGGAGCTGTGTGAACCGGCTCCATTGAGAGTTGGTCACAGTCTCCTGTCATGCGAATTGAATGCGGAGAAACCCACATCCAATTCGCATAAGTGTGAACCCAGCCTGAAAGAGCCTTTTCAGACAATACCTGTCCACACGCACTTGCTCCGGTGGCCTTGTTCTGGACCGGCCTTCAGATAGTGACTATGCTGGACCATGCCTGCTCAACGTTTGTCAGCATGGCTCCTTATAGTCTCCACCAGGGGCACCTGTGAAAGTAGATAACATAGGAAAGAAATTGGGAAATAGTTGTCATCCCGTAACAGGACGTACCGCGTTTCCCCGAAAATAAGACCTAGCGTTATTTTCGAGGTAGGGCTTATATTGCAGCCCTCCTGGAAAATAAGCCCTAGTTTTAAATGTTTGTAAAATCCTATAATCCACTCTATTACAGTAGTGTATATTGTACAATGTGTGTGTTTCTGTAATATAATTGTGCTAAATACCTTCGGTACAATGCTGCTCGGCGCTCAGCTGACCTCCCGCTGCTCTCCTCTTCTCCCAGCTGTCAGCGGAGGATCTCGCCCCCCCCCCTCCCTGCAGAACTCAGGTGGGTCATGGAAGCTCAGAGCGGCGCTATTAAGACGGTATTTGGCACAAGTATATTACAGAAACACACACATTGTACAATACATACTACTGTAATAAAGTGGATTATAGGATTTTACAAGCTTGTTAACTCGGTTCACACTGGGGAATCCTGTCGGGCAGGGAGAGAGAACAGGAGTGAAGACAGCACATTACATGGTAAAACCTACCCTGAAAATAAGACCTACTGTGTCTTTGGTTGCCAAAACTAATATAAGACCTGGGTTTATTTTCGGGGAAACACGGTAGTTGAATATGGACTTTCATGGCTGGAGCACCAGGTGATTTTTTAATGAAACTGATTTAATCAGCATTTGTTTAATGTGGCTATTCAATAAAATGAAGAAATTTTAAGAGCAACAACCAGAGTGCGGATCATTTTTCCTACGTTATTTTAATGAAAGCTGCAGATTTAAAAAGATTGAAAATAACCTTTACAATGACATTAAAGTGGAACTAAACCTAACTTTTAGAAAACTGCAAGCAGGCAGGCTATGTCTCCCCTGCAATAACACAAACTTACCTGCCTGTTAGCTGTTTTCTATTGAATGTACACTGACCATGCCTTCCTGGCACACTTCCAGCTGTACCGGAATGACCGACTCCCATGCCAGTGGGTGGAATATCCCCCGCCAGGGCTGCTGTTAGAAATCAAGGGGCCCCTACCTGGCTGCAGTGCTGACATCTCGGTGCTGAAAGAGCTTTGTTTTAAGGCAAGTTTAACATTAAGGGGTTTATTTACTAAAAGGAAATTCACTTTGCACTACAAGTGCACTGCAAATGCGCTTGAAAGTGCACCGAAAGTGCATTTGGAAGTGCAGTCGCTGTAGATCTGAGAGGGACATGCGAGATAAATAAAAAACAGCATTTTAGCTTGTACATGATTGGATGATAAAATCAGCAGAGCTTCCCCTCATTTCAGATCTACCCCTCAGATCTACAGTGACTGCACTTCCAAGTGCACTTTGCACTTGTAGTTTGCACTTGTAGTGCAAAGTGGATTTGCCTTTAGTAAATCAACCCCAATGTGCTAGAATGCGATGCATACAAGCACATTTTGCCATTACCTTGCAGGTGTAAAAAAATTATTAAAAAATGTCCAGCGGATTACAGCCGTTTTAACAAAAAACAATATTGGCAGACTCAATGGACTTTTTTTGGCGTCACTTTTCTATATTTCTATGTAACCCAGGCTGTGTGGCGTGAATTAGCCCCAATTTATAGATGCTTTGATCCTGGTATACAGTGTGAAATCAACTGACAAAAATAAGAATTTACATTTTGTAAGTTATAATGGTTGGGATCTTCCAGCAACTGACAAGATAGGATGACACTCGGTCTTAGTGATAACCATTTATTTAAATTGCTCCGTTACATATAACAATCCACAATTCTGATTCCACCTTTCATTCTTTCAAGTCAGAGTAATCAATGTCGTCTTTACTTGTTGTGATGGGTAACTGTAATTTTTTTTAAAGAAATGCCATCACTGTTTTTCTGGGCAAGGTTAGAGCAGATTAGAAAGAATACATTGCCACATTGTGTCATTAGGTGGCACAGCAAGGCTACCCCCAGATACACGAGAATGAAGGAACGTAGCTACAAGTCAAGTCATGTGTGAATTATGAACATTTTTAGTAACAAATGATCCTTACAGCAGACAGACGTAGCTAAAGAAATCAACTGTTTTGGGGTGGGGTCTGGAATTTTTTTGGCCACATATTGTCATATACACAATCTATTCACATGTCTGTTTTGTTATCATAGAATGATCCAACAATTGCATACAGTACAATGCAGCATTCTCTACACCTGCAAGCATTTTTCTTGTATTTTGTTGACTCACTAGGGAAGGGAATGTTTTTGGGTACAGATACAATCATTTATGTGAAATTCTAAATCAATCTTTCTTGACTAGTGTTCTATGGAATCCTAGAGTTCCTCTAGAGCAGTGGTTCTCAACTCCTGTCCTCAGGACCCACTAACAGGCCAGATTTTAAGTATTACCTTGGGGAGATGTACACTAGAATACTGCAATCACTGAGCAGCAAATGATATCACCTGTGATGTATTTCTGTTATCTTGCAAACCTGGTCTGTTAGTGGGTCCTGAGGACAGGAGTTGAGAACCACTGCTCTAGAGGTTGCTAGGGGTTCCTTGAACAATGAGCGATTTCTGCTTCTCAGATAAGTAACCATTAGTAAATTATCTTTTTAGCTATCCGAAAGTAGGGATTCTTCGCAAGGACCACCGACATAAGAAGCTTTCTTCCTACTGACTACCAATGTAAGGCGCATCCCTCTCACTGACCACCAATGTAAGGAGCATTCTTCCCAACTAACCACCAATGTAAGGAGAATTCTTCCCACTGACCACCAATGTAAGGAGAATTCTTCCCACTAACCACCAATGCAAGCAGAATTCTTCCCACTGACCACCAATGTAAGGGGCATTCTTTCCACTGACCACCAATGTAAGGAGAATTCTTCCCACTGACCACCAATGTAAGGGGCATTCTTTCCACTGACCACTAATGTAAGGAGCATCCTTCCCAACTAACCACCAATGTAAGTAGCATTCTTCCCACTGACCACCATTGTGAGGAACATTCTTCCCACTGACCACCTATGTGAGGAACATTCTTCCCACTGACCACCAATGTAAGGAGCATTCTTCCCACTGACCACCAATGTAAGGAACATTCTTCCCACTGACCACCAATGTAAGGAACATCCTTCCCAACTAACCACCAATGTAAGGAGCATTCTTCCCACTGACCACCAATGTGAGGAACATTCTTCCCACTGATCACCAATGTAAGGAACATTCTTCCCACTGATCACCAATGTAAGGAACATTCTTCCCACTGATCACCAGTGTAAGGAACATTCTTCCCACTGACCGCCAATGTAAGGAACATTCTTCCCACTGACCACCAATGTAAGGAACATTCTTCCGACTGACCGCCAATGTGTGACATTATTTCCACTGTCCATCGCACTGGTGTACCCTGAACTGTAGATATAGCAATTATTAGCATGAGTTCCCTGAGACCAGAAAGTTTTTTCAAGGGTTCTTAGATGCAAAAAAAAGAAAAAGGCTGCTTTAGATGCCTAGAGAATTAACTCCAAGCGTGGCACACAGTCCATAGACTTCCTCTATGCTTTGACTAAAGTTGGGTGTACACGTATCGAAATTCAGCAGGAACTGGACGAATTTTGGTTTCTGTGTACATGTCTGTTCAACAGAAGCCAGTCGTTAGACCGGCATCTGTTGAATGGCGCTCCCTGAAAAAACAGCATTTGATCAGCACTTGCAGCCAATGGCTGCAGCGCTGATGAGTGTATTCTGACAGGTGGAGGAGTCCCCGCTGTCAGACTACAATACCGTGGTGGGGGGGGATCCCTGCATCCACATCGCTTGTGTGTATGTGGGGGGATCTGTCTTTTCTTTTTTTTGGATATATTGGTGGCTTAGTGGCCACATAGTGGCTTAGTGTTTAGCACGTCTGCCTTGCAGCACTTGGGTCCTTGATTCAAATCGTAGCCAGGACACTATCTGCATGGAGTTTGCATGTTTCCTCCCACACTTCAAGGACATGCTGGTAGGTTGGCTCCTGTTCAAATTAGCCCTAGTATGTGTGTGTATGCATGTGAGATAGGGACCTTAGATTGTAAGCTCCTTGAGAACAGGGACGGAGATGAACATACAGTATGTAAAGCACTGCATAAACAGTCAATATTATATAAATGCCTGTAATAAATAAATACATATGCACATGTTAAACTTGCACCTACAGGGTTATAACAATTGGAAACACATGATACCCAATAGGGTCAGTTAGCACAATGTGATGTATTTAAGAGATCAAGGATGTGGTGACCCATAGCGTCCAGATTTGGCTTTCTTTAGTTGAAAAAAACAAAAAAAACAAACAAAAAACACAATGAACAATCAAGGATGGTTTGATCGATCGTTAACCCTTATGTTGCGTGGCGGGCTGTGCGTTGTCACCTGGGGTGCTCTCCTTACCTCGAAAAGCTGGGGTATCTCCCTCCTGGTCAGGTACTCCTTGGGGTCATTGGTGTTCATGATGAGGCTTGCAGACAGTAGATGTGGATGGTGAGGATAAGCTGGGGGGGGGGGGGGGGGGAGCTGTAGGCTCCTCTCTGCTGTTCAGTTCAGCCTGAGAATCTTCAGCCCCAGAGCCACTAATTTCCACACACGCATCAATGTCCAGTCACACCGGTGTCCACGCATCAATGGCACGAATCACGTTGGTCGTCAGCCAAGCAGCCTTCGCAGCGAGTCCTCCTCCTGTCCCAGAGACACAGCCCTCCCCTGACACATGCACAGTCCTCCTCGTGTCACCCCCACAGCTGAATAACTACACACACACACACACCGGCTACATCCACACCATCATCATTATGTGACTACTGCATGGAGCTGGCTGAACGCTACCAGATACAAAGCTGAGCACAACTAGGCGCAGTCTGGCTGCTGATGCTGCTCAACACGCTTAATGAGCGGGCAGGGATTCCAACTCATCCCTTTATATACTGACACATCCAAGTTACAGGTCAGGAGGATCATCTGATTCGCATCTAATTCCCATAGGGCTCAACCCGTCTATTCCTTAGCAGAAGTACTGTTTATAAAAATATATTCCTGCAATGTACATAAAAAATAAAATAAATAATAATAATAACAATAATAGATAGATAGATAGATAGATAGATAGATAGATAGATAGATAGATAGATAGATAGATAGATAGATAGATATCTATATCTATCGATATATATATATATATATATATATATATATATATATATATATATATATATACATATACACACACACTCATTATATAAATATATATATACACACACGTAAACACGGTGTATATATACTGTATATATATAAAGAATATAAAAATATCATTTAAAAAAAAATGATAAAATACCGGTAAATACAATAGAAGAGTGGTTGTGAAAGCGAATGACATTTAGCCCTCATTCACATCGAAGCGATTTTGTCATGTGTTTTGACAGGTCAAATTGCATGACAAGTCGCAGCTTAATGCCGGGCAATGGCACCGTTCCAGTCGGCACGACGCCGACTTTGCGGCGCTGCATCGATTTTTCAAAAGTAGTTCCTGCGCTACTTTTGGCGAGCTCAGACTTCTATAGACATCTGTGCGTGAAGCCACACAGAAGTCTCTCCAGTTGCAACCCGAAGTCGCGGCTTGAGGGGAAGTTGCACAATTTCAAAAGCCGTGTTCAGTGTGAACGAGGGCTTAGGGATATATTTATAAAATGTTTATTTATGGGATGTTCACCAACATTTATCCCTCGTTCACACCAGAGCGATTTGTCGTGCGATTTGACAGTTCAAAAATCACATGAGAAGTCGCACCCCATTGCCGGCAATGGAACTGTTCAAATTGTTGCGACCCAAGTCGCAGCGACTTTGAATAAGATTCCTGCACTCATTTTTTTGCAATTTCATTGCGAGTTGCATTGAACTCTGTTAAGGCTCGATTAAATCTATGCATGTTACTTTTGAGCGTTTTTGGAGTTTTTTTGTGATGCTTGCCACGTTTTTGAGCAGCGTTTTTGCAGCGTTTTTACAGCGTTTTTGCCGCGTTTTGCGTTTTTTTTTTACAGTTTTTTAGACTGTATACAGTCTAAAAAAAAAAAAACGCCAAAAACGCATCAAAAACGCTATAAAAACGCTGTAAAAACGCTGCACTTGCGTTTTTGATGCTGGTCCATTGAATTCTATTACATGCAAAATGCTGCATTTTGCATGAAAAAAAGTCTCTGACCCTTTCCAAAAATGCAGAGGTACAAAAAGGCATTGATGTGAACATGTTCCATAGGAACCCATGTTAAAAAATTCCCATGCATTTCTGCAAAATGCAAAATGCATCAAAAAACGCGCTAGTGTGAATGGAGCCTAAGTGAAGTTGCAAGCTGCAATGAAACTGGGAGGTCCAAATTGCACTGATCTGTGGCTTTGAAAGCTGAAGTAGCACAATTTCAAAGCCGCACTGATGTGAACCAGGGCTTAGGCTGCATTCACACTTGAGAGTAACAGAAACTCACGTTCCAGCTCACTTTTTTTTTTCTCTTGAATATGCTGCCCTACCCACAACAAATGCCCCAAAGTAGCTCCAGAACCTTTTCGGTCATGGAACTGTAGCGCTGGTAGATTTTTCAATCTACCGCTTATAGGTAAATTTAGTGGGTCATCTGTTCTGTACATAGTTCAGATTCAATATAACGTTAGATTAGCCTCTGTTCCAGCTTGGCTGTGTTGCGTGCAGTTCCACATTGTGCCTGTGGGTGTCGTTGTCATCCTGGGTCGGTGTTGGAAAGCAACAAGCTGAAGTGTATGGGTGCTCTTCTGTCCCGGAGATAACTCGGCGGAGGTGGTCCTCCGAGTTGCATTCTGGGAGAGGGTATTTATTGTACAGACGCCATGTTACTAGGAGTCTTTTTGCCTCGTGGCCCTCCTGGCCTAGAGGTATGTGTCAGTGAGTTCTATCTCGTGGCACTCCGGCCTGGAGGGTTGCATTGCGGCAGCCGAGCGGGTAGACCCAGAAGCCTGGCTGGGACCTGCTATTACTGGGATGGTCCTGTGCTGTCTGTCCTGCTGGAAGAAGCCGGACAATCGGGAAGATCCAGGGGAGGGAAGATCCATGCAAGGCTGGTCTTAAGAAGGGCCTGGTGACTCGATTGGAGGACATATCCTAAGCTACACTACCGCACAAGTACTGCCGGGTCGGCTTAAAGGTTCTGGTACTGAGTTTGCTGTTCATCAAAAACTACTACATCCTGTGGCAGAGGATCGTATGAGTTTGTTTCATTCAAGTCTGTGGCAGAGACTTTTTGTTCGTGCTGCGTTCCGGCTGCTAGGTTAGTGAGAGAGACCTATCCGGGCGGGCAAAGATCTAATCCTAAGCTGAGGATACATCCATTCTAAAGATTTAAATTCCTTGATACTACGCCAAGAAAAGGTATTTGAACTTCCCTGCAACTCTTCTTCTACCTCTTTCCTGCTACTTCTTCCAGTTATCTCCCATTAAAGCATTGGAAAAGTACTCAAGTGACTGTGGCCTGCATTGTCTGATAATAAGCTCAACGGGGACCCTAGACCCGGTACTGGTGAAATTACAGGTAACAAGGTGACGGTAACAGCCTGCTTTGAACCAGCAGCTCCACCGTAGGTTATTGCTACTTTGGACGTTTTTTCAGTGCGTGTTTTGGCGTGTTTGTAGTGATTTTTGCCACACAGCATAACACACGTCTGTTACCCACGCTTGGGGTGGCATTACTATGATTAGCACAATTTCAAAGCCTCACCAATGTGAACCAGGGCTCAGTCTGCACTCACACTTAAGTGAAGCAGAAACTCGCATTCCGGCTCACTATTTTTTAAATTTTTTTTTTGCGTGCGTTTGTCACATGCGGTGCGTCTAGGGCAGCCCATTAACTTGAATAGGTTGCACTACCCACACCAAACAGCGTTTTTTTCAGTGCGCATATTGGCATGTTTGTAGTGCTTTTTGTCGCACAGCAAAACACATGTCTGCTACCCACACTGGGGGTGGCATTAACAATTAATGGCACCATAAGCACAAGCCACGATTGCAATGTGTGTGCAAAACGTGTGGCAAAATGCACTTTTTTGTGTATTTTGTACCATGTTTAGAAACAGCACAGGTGTGAATGTAGCCTTAGTAGTTGGGCTCTTTCACACTGGTGGCTGGGGGGGGGGGGGTTTAAAAACAGGGGGCTCAGATGTGGTTTTACCACCCCCCTGGCTGCCCACCGGAATTAATTACAGTCTGACGGGGCTTTACACATGCTGCGGACGCAGCAATTTTAATTCCACGAGCCAAACCTTTGCCTCACAGTTGCTGTACAATCCCACAATATAAAATTGGTGCTTGGCAAAAAATAATAAAATAAAATCAGGCATCAGAAGGCGGCAATGGCGCCTCCTGATCACTTGCCAGCCGCTGCTATACCACCCTCTGAAAATCAATCCACTGTGAATTATTTTTTAGAGGGTGATAAGCATTACCGCCTGTCTGAAAAAGCTTGTAGCAGATTGATCGTTATCATTTCAACACATGCAGCTGCTGTGAATGTTTGGTGAATGCCAGAATAAATTGACCCCTTAGGGCTTGTTTTGGGGTGGGGGGGTTAAAAACCCCTGTTTGAGTCGCTTTTTCAGCGCACTCACCCCTCTCCCCTTAAGTTGCAAAGGCAGCAAATATGGGTGTTCATACGTCGCAGTTGCTATGATTTGCTTTTTGCCTGCAGCTAAAATGATTCCCCCCCTGTCACATTCGGCAGCAGTACTGCAAAGAGGGATATACTGCAAACACCATGCGATTTGGTGCGACACTCCCTCCTAACCCTCTTGTATTGATTTGTATTGTTGCTGTTTTGTCTCCCTTTAAATTATAAAGCGCTGTGCAAACTGTTGAAGCTATATAAATCCTGTATAATAATAATAATAATAATAATAATAATAATAATAATGATAATAATGTTTGGCATCTCATGGAAACGAATGAGCTGTCAAAAGCGCATTGAAACGAATGAGCTGTCAAAAACGCATTGAAATGAATGAGCTGTCAAAAACGCACCACGTGGGAATGTGCAAACATGCGTATGTGCATACTGGTGCTATCTGGCCCTGAGGCTCGGTTCACACTGGAACCGGCTGCGGATCGCACAGGAACGCTGTGCGGCCCAGGTTTCTGTTTCAGGGCCGAATCTTTGCCTGAATTCGGCCCTGAAACAGAGCATAAAAGACGCACAGCGTTTCTGTGCAGTGTGCTCTGCAGCCGCCCCGGAGATATGTGAACAGGCTCCATAGAGAGACGGTCACATTCTCCTGCTGTGCGAATTGGAGGCGGAGAAACCCACATCCAATTTGCATAGGTGTGAACCCAGCCTCAATCTATTCTTAACAACTGACACCAATGTAGAGCCAATGACTGAGCTGTCAGCGATGAGTTAAATCTGGTACTAACTAGCGATTACAATCCCACATGTATCCCCGGTATGAATCTGAACCTGGGTCTTGTTTGCCTGTAATTAAAAGGAAGAGTGGTGACCCTCCAGCCAGACATCTCAGCCTCCCCGTAGAGGCACTGGAAGTTCCCTGGTTGACTTGTCAGTGCGATTAGACAGCAGTCTGAGGAATCCTTCTATAGTACATGACAATGCCCATTTAATTAAGGACGTGCATTAATGTGCAACGCTCAGCCCTGTGGAGACGTTCCGTCGATGTGTTGTGTATTTAAGGTGGACCTATTATATACGCACAGTTGAAGCAGCTTTTTTGCGGTAACCCCAATATTCAGCACCTTTACCAGGCCTTTCACTGCCTCCCATCATTGTTCATAAAACATACTGCCACTCCCATCAAGATTTAGCTACCTCAATGAAGAGTTCACTGCTTGTTTAGGCCTGGTTCACACCTATGCATTTTTTTTGCATTTTTTACGTTTTCTGTTTCTGCAAAACTCACTACAGTCCATTTAACATAGTTTCCTATGGATCGTGTTAACATCTATGCATTTTTTCTGGTCTTTGGTTCCATAGACTTCAATGGTTTAAAAACATATACTGAAAAACGCAAAATGCACCCGAAACATGCAAACTGCAACCTGCATAGGTGCGAATCAGGCCTAAGGCTCGATTCACACCTATGCATGTTGCTTTTGAGCGTTTTTGGAGGTTTTTTTTTCATGCTTGCCACGGTTTTGAGCAGCGTTTTTGCTGCGTTTTTGCCGCGATTTGCGTTTTGCGTTTTTTTTTTTTTACAGTTTTTTTTACAGTCTTAAAAAAAGTTAAAAAAAAAAAAAAAAAAAAAAGGCAAAAACGCACCAAAAACGGTGCAAAAACGGTGCACTTGCGTTTTTGTTGCTTGTCCATTGAATTCTATTACATGCAAAACGCTGCATTTTGCATGAAAAAAGTCCCTGACCCTTTCCAAAAATGCAGAGAAACAAAAAGGCATTGATGTGAACATGTTCCATAGGAACCCATGTTAAAAAATTCCCGTGCATTTCTGCAAAATGCAAAATGCATCAAAAAACGCACTAGTGTGAATGGAGCCTTAAGGGAGATGGATCAGTCTTCACAAATTTAAATTCTGTGACACCTCACCGGTGGCAGAGTCCGCAAAATGCAAATGTCACCTTCCACTTTCCCCAATGAACGCTGCTCTTTCTCTTCTGCATCCTGTCCCCGTGTGACCCTGGCCTTAAAGCAGTATTAGAAAAAGGCCAAGGAAAAATCCAAGGAAAATTTCAGGCTCACTTACCGACCAGCCTGCGGACAATTAAATTAACCTGTCTAACAGTATGCGTTAAAAACAGGGGTTAAAGCTTGATTCACACGAATGCGTTTTTTGGTGCATTTTGCAGAAATGCAGGGATTTTATTTAACATGGGTTCCTATGGAACACGTTCACATCAATGCATTTTTGTGCCTCTGCATTTTTGGAAAGGGTTGGGGACTTTTTTCCCACAAAATGCAGCGCCTTGCATGTAATAGACTTCAATGGACCCGCATCCAAGTTTTTACTGCGATTTGCGTTTTGCATTTTTTTTTACACTGTATATTGCTAGTTGCTAATGAGGGGGCCGGAAAGCTGGCCGCCGTGTCCTTAACAACCGATGAGTCATCAGCTGTCAGCGGGCTTCCCCAATGACAGCTGAATGTAAAAAAAAAAATTGTGTAACAAAAACAGCGTGGGACCCCCCACGCCAAAATTGAAAAAAGAAATGGCATGGGGTCCCCCCAAAATCTATACCAGAACCTTATCCAAGCATGCAGCCCGGCAGGTCAGGAAAGGGAGGGGATGAGCAAGCATCCCTCCCCCCCTCCTGAACCATACCAGGACACATGCCCTCAACATGCCTATCCCAAAGCACCTTGCCCCCATGTTAATGGGGACAAGGGCCTCTTCCGGACAACCCTGGCCATTGGTCAGGCATGGACTGCCCATCGGGGCTACCGGGAGTTTCCCGGTGGGCCGATGGCTCAGTGGGCCAGTCAGGTGCAGTCTTGGAGCCGCTCCTCACTGACAGTGAGTGATCGCGATTTCACTCCTATCAGGAAGAGCTGCTTCCGTCACTTGCTGGAGAGAGCATTAGGCGTTATGCTCCCTCCAGCCTGCAGGGGGAGATGGACAGCCGGAAGATTTTCTTTCCTCTCTCCCCTTAGCACTTGTTATCACATGACTGGAGAGAGGAACGAGAAGCTGCCTTCAAAACAGTGAGTACATATGGGAGGGGGAGGAGAGGGAGGACTCTCTGATGTAAAGGGAACTTCTGATGGGGACTCTCTGATGTGAAGGGACTTCTGATTGGGACTCTGATGTGAAGGGGACTTCTGATGGGGACTCTGATGTAAAGGGGACTGCTGGTGGGGACTCTGATGTAAAGGGGACTTCTGATGGGGACTCTGATGTGAAGGGGACTTCTGATGGGGACTCTCTGATGTGAAGGGGACTGCTGGTGGGGACTCTGATGTGAAGGGGACTACTGGTGGGGACTCTCTGATGTGAAGGGGACTGCTGGTGAGGACTCTGATGTGAAGGGGCTTCTGATGGGGACTCTGATGTGAAGGGGCTTCTGATGGGGACTCTGATGTGAAGGGGACTTCTGATGTGAAGGGGACTTCTGATGGGGGCTCTGATGTGAAGGGGACTTCTGGTGGGGACTCTGATGTGAAGGGGACTTCTGGTGGGGACTCTGATGTGAAGGGGAATCTGATGTAAAGGGGACTTCTGATGGGGACTCTCTGATGTGAAGGGACTTCTGATGGGGACTCTGATGTGAAGGGGCTGATGGGGACTCTGATGTGAAGGGGACTTCTGATGGGGACTCTGATGTGAAGGGACTTCTGATGGGGACTCTGATGTGAAGGGGCTTCTGATGGGGACTCTGATGTGAAGGGGACTGCTGGTGGGGACTCTGATGTGAAGGGGACTTCTGATGGGGACTCTCTGATGTGAAGGGGACTGCTGGTGGGGACTCTCTGATGTAAGGGGGGCGCTGTTGGGGACATTCAAAATTAAAGTGGGCCGGTCATGATGAAGTCCAGGGCCAAATTTTTGTCCCAGTCCAGCCCTGCCATTGGTTGTCAGGGTCTGCGGGCGGGGGCTTATCAGAATCTGGAAGCCCCCTTTAACAAGGGGGCCCCCAGAGCCTCTTCCCCTATGTGAATAGATATCGGGTACATCGTACCCCTACCCACTCACCTAAAAAAAAGTAGTGTAGTGTGACAAAAGAAAATAAACAATTTTTGACAAGTCCTTTATTAAAAATTTCTTCTTCCCCGCTTCTTCCTCCTCTGGGCTTCTCCCACTTCTTATTCTGGTCTTCTTCTTCCTCCGGTCTTCTCCTTCTCCGACTTCTTCTTCATTCTCCTGTCTTCTTTGTACAGTGTTCTTCTTCCTCCGCCGACGACTCTCCTCCAATGCTGCGTCCCACTGATCTGTCCGCGCCGATGTCAAGCATTTCTTAGATCACTATGGGGCGTGGCCATTGGATGACGTCATCTGGAGGCCCCACCTCCTTGTGACTTCACCGCTCCGGGGCATGATGGGTATGTGACGTTTCGAGGGGGTGGGGCTTCCGAATGATGTCATCTGATGGCCACGCCCCATAGTTATCTAAGAAATGCTTGACAGATCAGGGGGACGCAGCATCCGAGGAGGGTCATCGGCAGGAGTAGTGGAGGAGGAAGAAGAACACCAGACAAAGAAGACAGGAGAAATAAGAAGTACGGAAGAAGAAGCTGGAGAAGACTGGAGGAAGAAGCGGGAGAAGCACAGAGGAGGATGAATCGGAAGAAGAAGACTTTTTTTAACGTTTATAACATTATTTTTTTTTTTTGATTACAAACTTTTTATTGAAAAGATATTGTTAACAAATATGAATCATATGAAAGGATGTCAATTAAATATGATATAGATATATGTATAAATCATTGAAAAGGATAGACTTTCATACATGTGTTATAGATATAATATAACATATGTTCTTCATACGTGTATTATCAAAGCTTCATGTTGGTTCAAGATTACCGTATTTGTATAATATATGAGTTTGGACATAATAAGAACTTAATAAGAACTTAATTAAAAAAAGGAGATTAATAAGAAAGTAAATATAAATTGTAAAATCAAATGAGAGGAAAATAAAAATAGAAAATAAAAAATCAAAGAGAAATAAAATGTGTAAATTATTAAGAGCATCTAATATAGGTAAGAGTAAGGGTAATAAAGAATTAAATATACCAATGTATTCTTTGCATCTAAAGAAGTTTTATAGACGAACCATTAGTTCCATTTTTTATCGAAAGTTTTCTCAGTATTGTTTATTGCGTGATAGATTTTTTCTACATGTCTTATTTGTTCGATTCTTGATATGATTTGTGGGATTGGTACATGGGCATCTTAATAATGTAAAGCTATTGTCCAATGTGTAGCTAAACATATTGTGTGGATAAGCTGTGTAAGAGGAGGTTGTGTAAGTATTTTTTGGAATAGTAAACATATGTGAGCATAATTTCCCTACCTGCTAATTTATTTATAAGGGTATTTACTTACTTCCAGATGGGGTATAGTTTATCACAACTCCAAAATATGTGTAAGAAGGTACCTGGGGAGTCACATCCTCTAAAGCTGTTGGGAGAGACTTCCGGGAATAGAATATATTTACTTAAACAGGTGTATAATACCATCTTGTGAAGATCTTAACTGCTGTCTCTCTTATTGCCATGGATTTAGTACAATATCTTAGGTTTGTCCACATAGAGGACCAATCTAATAGTGATATTTGGGTATTTAGTTCTGATTCCCATTTCAACATATATGGAAGGTTTTCTGTAAGGGTAACTGAGTTCAATTCATTATATGAGTGAAATTAGACCTTTACCTCTTGGGTTTTTAAAGCATATATGTTCAAATTAGGATAATTAAGAGCCAGGAGGATTAATGTAATGTGTCTCATAGAATGCTTTTATCTTTTCAAAGTTTTGCTGTTCATTAGTAGGGATATTTTTGGTATTTCGTAGTGAGTAAAAAGAGATAAATCTGCCCCTGTCATAAAAATCTAGTAATTTGGTGACATTATTATCAGACCACCATTGAAAGGAAGATGGAGAGGAGTATGCTAAGGTAAATCTTGGATCACCAAGAATGGATGCTCTCAATGGGGGATTGGCGACCAAAGGCCAATCTTTTTTTTGCATTAATTCCATAACTTTAAGATCTGTGAGATAATTGTGTTGCAGGATGAAATATGGCGCAAGGGAATAGTATAAGACCACAGCCGACTTGGAAGGTAGAAGGGTTTGTTCGATTCCTTCTCAAAAATGAACCAAGGTATTGTAGAGTTGGGGATATGCCATTGAGCTGTTTGTATAAGTCTGTTTGTGATATAATAGTGCCATATTTGTTCAACTCCCAAGCCTCCCGATCTATGTGATTGATATAGAACCTTTTGCCTATATCTGGGAGTCTTATTATTCCAAATAAATTTGTTTATTAAGGATTGAATTTTAGCTATGTAATTTTTAGATTCAAGTATTGTATTTGGGGCCTGAACGTCCTGACTAGAGCACCGGATCACAACTCGTGGACTTTCATATTGGCAGTGGAGCTGGGGTAACATTTTGTTTCTCTTTTAAATAGGTAAAGGAGTTTTGGAAGAATTTTCATCTTAATTGCAACAATTCTGCCTAGGAATGAAATGTGATATGTGGACCAGATGTTGAGTGTGTTGCGAATTTCTGGAATAGATGATCGTAAGGCTACTTTCAGTGGCGCTTTGCCGACAGTTTGGCGGTGCTGTCCTATTGATTTCAATGGGCAGGGGCACTTTAGGAGTGGTGTATACACCGCTCCTACAGTGCTGCAAATATGCTGCTTGCAGGACTTTTTTTACAATACTGCAAGTGCAATGCTCCAGTGTGAAAGCACTCTGGCTTTCACACTGGAGAGACAGGTGAGGCTCTTTACAGGCGCTATGCAGGCGCTATTTTTATCCCTGTAGCGCCTGTAAAGCGCCTCAGTGCGAAAGTAGCCTTAGTGTTGGAAAGGTAGATACCTAAGTAAGGAATAGTGTAGTTTGACCAGATGAATGAGATGTTTTTCTTTAGGACGTCTAGGTCTGAGGATTTATAATTGAATGGAAGAGCAATTGATTTAGTGACATTGATCTTAAGACCCAAAATATTTTCAAATTTCGCTAAAGTTCTAAAAGGTTGGGGATAGATTGTTAAAGGGTCAGTGAGGAAAGGTAGTGCATCATCTGCATATAAATATCATTTAAAGTTGGATTGATTTTTAGAATAATCTGTTATACCAATGTGTTGGGTGATGGCTATGGAGAGGGATTCTAAGGCTAAGGCAAATAATAGTGGACAGAGGGGGCATCCTTGTCTAGTCACAGTCAGTCAGTGTTGATGGGGGAAACAAGCGATTTTCTTTCCTGCAACCCTCGGTTGCAGGAAAGAAAATCGCTCTATCTAATGCTGGATTTATACTTGTGTATTAGGAAGGCATACTGTTAAATTAAGACAATGAAACCAAATGAATTATTTTGAAAGATAATTCCAACAAATACATTGACATGTACACTTCCTTTGGAAACCAAACCTCCAAGGATAAAAGAAAACTCTATGGTTGAACATGATAGTTTTAGAGAAGCAAAAAAAGAAAAGCAACTAAACTATAAACTAAAACTAAACCTATTTAAGATACAAATTTTTAAATAATTAAATATAAAGAAATTAACAAAACGAATACAAAAATAAAATAAAAAATAGGTAAGCAGTTAAGCCAGCCATACATGGATTGAAATTCAGGCAGTTCCTTTTAAACAAGCTGAATTTCGGTCCATGTATGAGCTAGCCGATTGCATACAAGTCGATCTATTATTACAACCAGCCTGTTGGGTATTTCACACTGATCATTGTATTTTTTTGTGTGAAGAGGGACAGAGAGGGGTTGGGGATAGGCAGAGTTCTGTAGTCCAGCAGGCAGGGCTTATAACACCTCTTGAGATTTTATTGCAGGAAAGGCACTGTGTTGTCATGCCCAACTGGAAGTTGGGAGCTCACTTGATTTTTTTTTGCAGATCAACGGCTATTTTTTTGTTCTTTTAAGGGGATTAAACATGGGGAAATGTAAATGTATCCCAGAGAGGTACTAAATATGTTATTTATTGCCCTGAAATACACTGAAAATAAAGATATTTGCTTCAGAAAAATCACATATTTACCCTTCATGAGCCCCCTCCTCTCCCTGTTTGTCTGAAGGAGCAAGTAAAAAACGTTTGCTCTGAGTAAGGCTAGCTGTACTCGTATAAATTCCCAATAGGTTCCTCCATTCACAGCAAACAGCGTGGATGAGGAGATCTCCCCCCGGCGGCTCTTGTATTCTGACAGGCAACACCCCCAGTGAGTGATCTTGCTAAGTTTACTACTGACCAGTATTCCCAAATCCTTCTCCAGCATTGTTTTGCTCAGCTGTATTTGTAATATAAAATTGGGCAATGCTATTCCCCTGGACAAGGTGCATAGCTTTATATTTTTTCATGAAATATAATTTGATGTTTTTGTTAAGACCCTTCTTTAATAGGTCACTGTCCTGCTAAGTTTTAAAGATCCTACATCATTTTGTGTCCCGGTAAAAAAATGATGTTAATTTTCTTCGCACACCAGATCATTTAAAGTGGTTGTATACCCCATTCATGAAATTTGATCTAAGCACATATAGCTGTAGCGTTTCCTTATCACTCTACAAAGCTCTGCGTGCTATTGAAATGTGTGAAATGTGTGGCGTGCATTTGTATTCAGCCCGATTGATGTCAATACTTTGTAGAACCACGTTTCGCTGCAATTACAGCTGCAAGTCTTTTTTGTGATGTCTCTACCGGCTTTGCACATCTAGAGAGTGACATTTTTGCCCATTCTTCTTTGCAAAATAGCTCAAGCTCTGTCAGATTGGATGGAGAGCGTCTGTGAACAGCAATTTTCAAGTCTTACCTCAGATTTTCAATTGGATTTAGGTCTGGACTTTGACTGGGCCATTCTAACACATGAATATGCTTTGATCTAAACCATTCCATTGTAGCTCTGGCTGTATGTTAAGAGCCCATTCACACAGGGACGACTTGTCAGGCGACCTAGTCGCCTGACAAGTCGCCTCCCGTTCTGTGCTATGGAACCGTTCTAAGGGGAGCGACGCAAGTCGCTCCGACTTAGAAAAAGGTTCCTGTACGACTTCGGGGGCGACTTGGGGCGACTTGCATAGACTTCTATACAGAAGTCGTTTTGCAAGTCGCCCGGGCAGTCGTTTGCAGGTCGCCTCGCTGAGGCGACCTGCAAGTCGTGTTGCCCCTGTGTGAATGGGGTCTTAGGGTTGTTGTCCTGCTGGAAGGTGAACCTCCGCCCCAGTCTCAAGTCTTTTGCAGACTCTAACAGGTTTTCTTCTAAGATTGCCCTGTATTTGGCTCCATCCATCTTCCCATCAACTCTGACCAGCTTCCCTGTCCCTGCTGAAGAAAAGCATCCCCACAACATGATGCTGCCACCCATAGCGTTTTGCTTTTAGACTAAAAAGTTCCATTTTGGTCTCATCTGACCAGAGCATCTTCTTTCACATGTTTGCTGTGTCCCCCACATGGTTTTCGCAAACTGCAAATGGGACCTCTTATGGCTTTCTTTCAACAATGGCTTTCTTCTGGTCACTCTTCTAGAAAGGCCAGATTTGTGGAGAGCACGACTAATAGTTGTCCTGTGGACAGATTCTCCCACCTGAGCTGTGGATCTCTGCAGCTCCTCCAGAGTTACCATGGGCCCCTTGGCTGCTTCTCTGATTAATCCTCTCCTTGCCCGGCCTGTCACTTTAGGTGGATGGCCATGTCTTGGTAGGTTTGCAGTTGTGCCATACTCTTTCCATTTTCGGATGATGGATTGAACAGTGCTCCGTGAGATGTTCAAAGCTTGGGATATTTTTGTTATGACCTAACCCCACTTTAAATTTCTCCACAACTTTCTCCCAGCAGGGTGGGATGGACACAATCCAACGTCAAGGGAATGGTCGCCCTTCACTGCCTATAGTATGGCTGCAGGGGGCTTGATAAAAAACCTGGTATAGAGCTGTAAGAAATATATAAATGTAAGGCTATGAACAGCTAAACCAATTATATAAGGGAGGATAATAACTAAATACTTACCAAAGAAAACCCAGGTACACTATCAAATGAAAGAAAAAAGAAACAGGGGCGCACCAGCCTTGTGCATTAACTTTTAAAACATTTATTGAATAAAAATAGTAAAAAGAAACAACTCACAAGCAATTGATGGAGGAGGCACAACATAAAAGTGCACCGACAAACAGCATGCGACTTAGGATGAGCGAAACCTTCCAAGGATCGTGGAGGAACGCACAGGCATCACAATCAGCTACCGCGTTTCGAAGGGAACGTCCCTTCTTCGTCAGAGCTATGCAGTGAAACGCGTTAGATGATTGTGATGCCTGTGCGTTCCTCCACGATCCTTGGAAGGTTTCGCTCATCCTAAGTCGCATGCTGTTTGTCGGTGCACTTTTATGTTGTGCCTCCTCCATCAATTGCTTGTGAGTTGTTTCTTTTTACTATTTTTATTCAATAAATGTTTTAAAAGTTAATGCACAAGGCTGGTGCACCCCAGTTTCTTTTTTCTTTCGGTTTCTACTAGGATCCCCCAACTTTGAGGGCAGCAAGGCCTGTGTTGACGTACCATTTATATGGTGATCCACCTGTGCGCAGGAGTCATTTTTTCTTTTTTGCTACACTATCAAATGACCTGGGACGCTGGAAAGAGCAATAATGTATAATCAAACCGTATGGGACAGTTATGCTGGTGAATTCACCAACAACACTGGAATAAAAGAAACAGAGGAAGAAATAAATTAATGAGAAGTAACAAAATTGATTATAAGGAAAACTGGTGATACAAAAAAGGAAAAAAAAATGTTGTCAGCAAGTTTAATCAAAAACCTACATACATGAGGAAAGTTGGAAACATGTCCATCAATTTGAAATAGGCCAAAAGCAAAAATGAGACTGCTGCAAATTAGGACAAGGGCTGGAGTGAATGGAAGGAATATTCACACCAGCTAGGGTGCATAAGCCTGTTGATTAATGTAAACAAAAGTCCCAATAAATGAGGGTAACATTTGGTATCCTTGTGAATATACAAGGGTTATATAACTGTCCAAAATGGCAATGATTCCCAGAAAGCAAGGATCAGGTTTACCTGCAACAGACAGGTTCGACACGGCAGCGTCCCGGTGAGTCGGCAAAAGCGCACTGCTGACAGTCCTATTTGAAGCCCCCCACCTAATTGGCAATGGCAATTCGCCAATCAGGAGGGGACGATGAGTGGCCCATGCGCCTGCGCACTGACCACCGCACAAAGCCTACAAGCCCCAGAAGGCCCAGCGCCAAGTAGGTGCATCAGAGGGCGGCGGCCGTCCGACGCAACCATACAGATGCGCAGCCAAGTCGTGGGTCCGCCCAGAGGGGTGGAAGGAAACCAACGACCATGGGAAGAGTGGTAAAAGGCAGGTGTAAGGAACGGAGGGCAGGTGGTGGAGATGGGCCGAGAGGCGGGCTGGCTGTTGTAAACAGCCAGCCCTTGGGTGTCCATACAGCCATGGGTTGTGACTGGGCAGACCAATCCGAGACGCCGGAGGTGCCAGATAGCCCCGAGGGGGACCAAGGGCAAATGGGAAGATAACTAAGAGGTGGCTGGGGCGGGAGAAAGTAGGGAAAGGACCGAACAAGGAAGTGCCGAGCGGTGCTCCTAAAGCTAGGCAGTTCAGCCAATTAGTCAGTGACCCAGCGACAAAATGCACAATGCTATAAAGCAACCCACAATGAATTATTAATACAAAAGACAATACATCTAATGCAAAAAGAAAATAAAAAGGGAGATGTAAGCTTGAAGATCAAATATATATAGGTATATCTATATATATAAATTAACTAAACTAAATTGACAAAAACCAAGATAAAGAATATAAAAAACAAAATGGGGAAAAGGAAGAAAAACTAATGAATATAAAGGACAGGAACACTATAAACAGGACTGATGTCAAAAACGAGGATAATGCAAAGTAGAGAAAAAGCGGGGGATTGGCACGTGTGTTGGGCCCCAAGGCGTTAAAGGGGCCAGTAAAACAGTGATTATCCAGATAATGAAATGGGGAGACCAGATGAAAAAATAGGGGAGGGCCAAACGCAAAAATTGAATCAAACCCCAAAAGGGACCAAGCTGGACTGGCCAGATGAATATAAATTTCACAAAAAAGATTTAAAGCTTATATATTCATTCAGGCCAGGATATTTAGTAGCATCCAAACAATGTATCCATTTAGTTTCCAACTGTAATAGGGTGACATCAATACTGCCTCCTCGGGCATGTACAGGAACATGTTCAATCGCTGTAAATCGTACAACATTAGGGTCATAGTCATGTTGAGTGGCAATGTGTCTATTGAGAGCAGTGGTAGCAAGTCATTTATGAAGTGACATAATGTGGTCCCTAATGCACTTGATAAATGGACGTTTCGTCTTGCCGACGTAAAAACATCCACAAACACAAAGGGCCAAATAAACCACTCCGATGGTATTACAAGTAACTCGATGTTTAACAGAGTGAGTATGACCATTTGGAAGAGTGACAACTCTAGGGTTGATGATGAAGGGGCAAATGTCACAGCGCCCACAAGAAAAAGTGCCAGTGTTGGCAACATTGACTGGGTTTTGCCGTGTGTGATGACTAGTAACCAGACGGTCCCTCATAGAGGGAGCCCGACGGTATGTGATCTCGGGGTAAGCCTTTACATACTGATAGTGGTGTCCGCGGTCAACATAGGCCCAAACTTCTTTAGAATGGCTCTAGTTTGTTGTTTAGAGAACTGGGTTATGATACGAACTGATTGATCAGATTTGGGAGGTTGCTTTGAGTGAATAAGATCTCGTCTATTAAGTTTAACTACTCTATTAAATGCCCGTTTAAGTAGAGATCGGCTGTAGCCTCTTTGATATAGTCTATCATGTAAATCTTTGGATGCCTGATAGAAATCATGATCTAAAGTACAGTTTCTCCTGAGTCCAAGAAACTGGCTGTAAGGAATACTGTCCAGGAGAGGTTGAGGATGTGCACTGGTGGCATGTAGTAATGTGTTGCCCGGCTTTCGGTATAGGGAGGATTGAAGAATTCCATCACTGTTAACATGGATCTGCAAGTCCAGGAAACTAATCCTGGACTGACTACATTCCATGGTGAAAGTGAGATAGTAATCACTGATAGCCAGTAGGTCAATCAGCTGTGTGAGTTCATCCCGGGTTCCAGACCAGAATATTAAAATATCATCAATATACCTATGCCAGGCGATGACATGTTTGAGTAGTTCCAATAAGCAATCATCTGAGAAAAGATTCTTCTCCCACCGTATAAGGGCGCGCACTTGGTCCCCATAGCCACACCCTGCACCTGGAGGTAGTGGGAGGGGCCAAACATAAATACGTTTCTCGTAAGTATGAACTCTAACAACTGAAGAACAAACTGGTTGTATGAACTGGACAAAGGTCCATGTTCATTCAATTGGTCACGAATAACATTCAAGCCCTTGGTATGTGGAATACAGTTGTATAAACTTTCCACATCCAAAGCTACCAGCCAAGTGTGAGGGGGAAGATGTTTACCATCTATGTTTCTGAGTAGGTCAATGGTGTCTTGAACATAAGAGAACAAGGACGTGACGTGGATTTAAATACTTGTCTACTAGAGCACTTGCATTCTCAGTTAAGCTGGAACAACCCAAAACAATCGGTCATCCAGAGGGATGTTGTAGAGACTTATGCACTTTTGGGAGGGAGTAAAAAGTAGGTATCTTTGGATCCTTTACATTCAAATAATTCCAAGTATTTAAACCTATTGTGCCCAGTTGATAAGCTTTAAAGATTAAATCATAAAACTCACGAGTGAAATAAGAGTTTTAAAGGTGGGCCGGTACCAATGTCGATTGTCAAGGATGTCCAGGAACATGCGTTCATAAGCCTGGACATCCATGAGAATGACATTGCCACCTTTATCAACTGGCTTAATAATCAAATCTGGGTGACATTGAAGATCCCTGAGGGCTTTGCGATGCTTAAAGGATAAATTATGTCCTTGGGAATTATCCAAATTGAGGTGTTTTATCTCCTTTGTTGGACAAACACCCAAATATTAGGATTGGACTGAAGTGGTGGAAATGCATGAGACTTTGGTTTGAAGGAAGCAGGTGGGGGAGAGGACACACCAGGGACGACACCAGACAAAGGAATATTGGACGGCTCGTCGTCACCAGTGTGTCCCTCCTCCCATAGTGACATAAGGTCATCCATGGTCTGTCGTTCAATTAGGGAAAGTTCAAGTGGGGAAGGGTCAAGGGATTCATTGGACAAGGGCTTGTCGTAAAGAACTTTGAACATCAAACGTCGGGCAAATAGGTGTATGTCCTTAATTAATTGAAATCTATCAAGATCGGTAGAGGGACAAAATGTGAGTCCAAGTTTGAGCACATAAATCTGTTCCTCCATTAAAGGAGTCGAAGACAGATTGAGAACTTCTAATCCAGAGGTTCCCTGGTATGCGGGGGCAGTGTAGGGCTCAGTGCCTGATCGGGATTTTCCCTAAAAAAAAAATCGGTGCAATTTTGGGGTCAATTGATTGAGTTCTAGTGGGAAACAGTGTAGACAAAGTAGGTTCGCTGACCCTTCGAGTAATAGTGGAAGGCAGCGAAGAAGAAACAGGAGTGATAACACCAGAAGAAAGATGTGACTGTGGTTGAAACAGAGAAGGTATAGAGGACATTTTTTCAGGTACAGGAAACGGAGTGGATGAGTGCACATTGTTAGGTTGAGTACGAACCACCAAGGATCGCCGAGCAGAAGTGGGTCTGAAGGTGCGATGGAGAGAATCCATTGAAACCGAAGTGCGGTCACCATTCTTTTTTTAGGCAATCTATCCTGAGATAGCTCACGATAAGTGGTTGAATTGCTAGGTGAAAAAAAAACAGAAGTGTTATTAGGTGCATCAGGTACAACAGTGTCTACTTTGGGTTCACCCTGATTAGAAGATTTAGAACTAGGTTTGTTAGATGGGGTATGACCCCATTTATATGCATAGCCATTGTCATTGGCCGATTTGTCATGGAGGAACTTATTCTGCTTGGTATTTATGACACTTAAAGTGTTTTCCTCCAGATGCACCCGCAATTCAGATTCTCGCTTGGTGAATCTGGTGGAAGTCACATGAAGGACAAGCTCCTGATACCAATTATTTATCTGAAGGTCTAACTGAGAAAGTTCGAACTCCACCATGCTTCACTGTTGGGACTGTATTGGACAGGTGATAAACAGTGCCTGGTTTTCTCCACACATACCGCTTAGAATTAAGGCCAAGAAGTTCTATCTTGGTCTCATCAGACCAGAGAATCTTATTTCTCACCATCTTGGAGTCCTTCAGGTGTTTTTTTTAGCAAACTCCATGCAGGCTTTCACGTGTCTTGCACTGAGGAGAGGCTTCCGTCGGGCCACTCTGCCATAAAGCCCTAACTGGTGGAGGGCTGCAGTGATGGTTGACTTTCTACAACTTTCTCCCATCTCCCGACTGCATCTCTGGAGCTCAGCCACAGTGATCTTTGGGTTCTTCTTTACCTCTCTCACCAAGGCTCTTCTCCCCCGATAGCTCAGTTTGGCCGGACAGCCAGCTCTAGGAAGGGTTCTGGTCGTCCCAAACATCTTCCATTTAAGGGTTATGGAGGCCACTGTGCTCTTAGGAACCTTAAGTGCAGCAGACATTTTTTTTTGTAACCTTGGCCAGATCTGTGCCTTACCACAATTCTGTCTCTGAGCTCTTCAGGCAGTTCCTTTGACCTCATGATTCTCATTTGCTCTTACATGCACTGTGAGCTGTAAGGTCTTATATAGACAGGTGTGTGGCTTTCCTAATAAAGTCCAATCAGTATAATCAAACACAGCTGGACTCAAATGAAGGTGTAGAACCATCTCAAGGATAGTCATAAGAAATGGACAGCACCTGAGTTAAATATATGAGTGTCACAGCAAAGGGTCTGAATACTTAGGACCATGTGATATTTCAGTTTTTCTTTTTTAATAAATCTGCAAAAATGTCAACAATTCTGTGTTTTTCTGTCAATATGGGGTGCTGTGTGTACATTAATGAGGAAAAAAAATGAACTTAAATGATTTTAGTAAATGGCTGCAATATAACAAAGAATGAAAAATTTAAGGGGGTCTGAATACTTTCTGCCCCCACTGTATTTATTTGTAAAAAAATGTTGAAAACCATTTTTCATTTTCCTTCCACTTCACAATTATGTGCCACTTTGTGTTGGTCTATCACATAAAATCCCAATAAATACATTTACATTTTTGGTTGTAACATGACAAAATGTGGAAAATTTCAAGGGGTGTGAATACTTTTTCAAGGCACTGTAAGTTAGCAGGATTAATGGGGGAATTGGTTCATTTTTTTTTTTGTTTAACTTTCTGGTTGAATGGAAAAAAAAGAATCATGTATGGGCTGCCTTGGTTTCCTTTTATTTCCTGCCTGCTAGAATGGCAACAGGATGGGAAGTGAGGATAATCTCTTTAATGGAGCCCCTGGATAGCAGAAAAAAGTTGACAGGGGTTCCAACCATCCTCACTCTTTGCAAAACTAAAGAAACTTTTGATTTAACATAAACTTAAAGTGATTGTAAACACTCTCATATACCAAGTGAAGTGAATAGCCTAATAATACACAGGGATGAAAAAATCCTCCTATGTAAGTTTTACTTGTATATCTGCTGTTGTCCCCTTTCTACACTCTTTGAAAAGTGCAGATCGTGTTAGAAATCTTTCTTCCTCTTTTAGCAGTGGGTGGAGATACTGGGCTTACACTGTGTGAGAGCTGATTGGAGGAAAAGCACCCCCCCTCCACATAGGCAGTGGAACAAAGGTATATGCAGAGATTAAAAGCTCTCTTTTAATCTGCCTCTAAATTCCCTCCCCACACAAATTTTCAGCTGCTGTTCTTTCATGTGTTGGAGAACTTGTCAGAAGTGACTCCGCTGATAACAGAGGAACGAAGCACCAGAGAGAAATGGCACTTAGAGCTTTGGAGAGAGATACATAAACACTACAGATATACGTGCTTAGATCAAATTTCCTGATCTAATAACTTTCAATGAAATAAAATGTCCAAATTAAACCACACAAAATAATCCAGCTAAACTTCAGTGTTCAAATTCTTCCAAAGAGAAAGTGAAAATTCCTTCACCAACTTAATGAAAATACACCCAACGTGCTCTTAAAATATAAAAATCTGTTACCAGAGAACATTAACGCTTCCTGATGACGTAATAACGAAACGTACGTCGAGGCGGTACTTGGTCACGTTACTTCAGGCACTTCCGGTCCCTTTGGCTGTTCCGGGTAGGACAGTGGAATACACGCCAGCTGTGGGGGCTAGCCGCGAGGCACCTTCCGACAACAGTCACGCTTGTGGCCCCAGTCCCGGGCTAGGGCACACCTTTATGTAAGCAGCCATTTGGCATATGTATATTTTAATCTTTATAATAAACAGGATTACACTATTTGGTTCCTATTATCTTTCCACATATCCCATCTATGATCTCTGTGGAGGAGGGGTTTTCCTTTATCCATAGCCTTCATCATCGCAGCAGGCATTATCCTGCTAAAGTTTATTTTGACTCGCTTTTTAAGTAAAGGAGTCAATGTTCTCTGGTGAGCAGATTTTATACAAGAGCACGTTGGGTGTATTTTCATCAGGTTAATGAAGGAATTTTCACATTCTCTTTGGAAGAATTTGAACACTGAAGTTTATCTGGATTATTTTGTGTGGTTTAATTGGGACATTTTATTCCCTTGCACGTTTTTCTCTGGTTCCTATATAGCCAGCACCACATATTTATAATACTTGTGTATATAAACTTATGGCACATTGCACTTTATTTGTATTTACAATGTTTATTTATTTATTTATTTATTTCAGGTACTTATATAGCGCCGTCAATTTATGCAGCGCTTTACATATACATTGTACATTCACATCAGTCCCTACCCTCAAGGAGCTTACAATCTACGGACCCTAACTCACATTCATACATACTAGGGACAATTTTCATACATACTAGGGACAATTTAGACAGGATCCAATTAACCTACCAGCATGTCTGTGGGAGGAAACCGGAGTACCCGGAGGAAACCCACGCAGGCACAGGGAGAACATGCAAACTCCAGGCAGGTAGTGTCGTGGGTGGGATACGAACCAGTGACCCTTCTTACTGCTAGGCGAAAGTGCTATCCACTGCACCACTGTGCCGCCCATGTTTACTGTTTGAGTATAATTCATTAATTTATTTGATGTTTAATCAATTAATGTTATAGAGCGCCCTCTACGCCCTAACAAATCAGCATTTTGAGTATCACTACTTAACCTCCCTGGCGGTTTTCCCGAGTGTGGCTCGGGGTTAAATTTCAGCACCATTAGCGGTAACCCCGAGCCACACTCGGGATTGCATTGCAGGATCCTGGTGCGGTATACTTACCTTGTTCCTAGGGTCCTGCGATGTCCCCCCGCTGTGTCCGTGGGCTCTGTCCTCCGCCCGAAGCCTCTGTGCCGGGCTCCGTTCCCTGCGAGTGTTGCGAAGCATGGGGGCGGAGCCCGGCGCCCAATGCAAAAAAGTGAAAATTCATAATATATACTGTACACTGTAATCTTAGAGCCCTTTCACACTGGGGCGGTTTGCAGGCGCTGTTGCGCTAATAATAGCGCCTGCAAACCGGCCCGAAAGTGCCGCTGCTTTTATTCCGGTGTGAAAGCCCCGAGGGTTGGAGCGATGCGCTGGCAGGATGGTAAAAAAAAGTCCTGCCAGCAGAATCTTCGGAGCGGTGAAGGAGCGGAGTGTATACCGCTCCTGCCCATTGAAATCAATGGGACGGCGCGGCTATACCGCTGGCAAAGCGCCTCCGCAGAGGCGCTTTGCGGTGGTATTTAACCCTTTCTCGGCCGCTAGCAGGGGGTAAAACTGCCCCGCTAGCGGCCGAATACCAACGGTAAAACGCCGCTAATAATAGCGGCGTTTTACCGCTGACACCGCCCCCGCCCCAGTGTGAAAGGGCTCTTACAGATTACATTACTGTATGAAATTATTTCACATCCCTTTTGTCCCCAGTGCTTTGTCCAATGCCCTGCATGCAGTTTTATATGATATATACTGTTCTTTCTGCCTGGAAACTGGAGATTGTCCATAGCCACCAAAACGTCTCCCTTCACGTCAAAAGTGGTTTTAGACCAGCTAAAAAACAGCAATAATAAATTAGAACACTTGCAGAATTGAGCGATAGTGAATCGTGGGGAAATTAATTTTATTATTATGATATTATTTTTTATAATTATTTATATTTATTTATTATATTATAATTTATGATTTTGTGTTTCAAATTTCATCATACCCGGGATGTCTACTAGACTCTTGGTGGACAGATTTAAGTGTGTTATTGCTAAGAATTACAGGCCTACAATATAATATGCCAAATTTCTATGTAAAATAATTGTACCGCTTTGAGACGCAAAAATCTGAAATAATCATACCGCCAGGGAGGTTAATTAGAGGAACAGCTGTTTCTTTTGTGTTTGTTAAGTTTCACTTATTGTTAATTAGTTTGGTGCGGAGTATACCAACTTTTTTTCATAATAACTTTCAATGATCTGGTGTGCAAAGAAATTTTTTTTTTACTAGGGACACAAAATGATGTAGGATCTTTAAAACGTAGCAGGACAGTGACCAATAAAAGAAGGGTCATAACAAAAACATTAAATTATATTTCATGAAAAAATATAAAGCTATGCACCTTGTCCAGGGGAATAGTATTGCCCAATTTTATATTACAAATACAGCTGAGCAAAACGATGCTGGAGAAGGATTTGGGAATACTGGTCAGTAGTAAACTTAGCAAGATCAGTCACTGGGGGTGTTGCCTGTCAGAATACAAGAGCCGCCGGGGGGAGATCTCCTCATCCACGCTGTTTGCTGTGAATGGAGGAACCTATTGGGAATTTATATGAGTACAGCTAGCCTTACTTAGAGCGAAGGTTTTTTTACTTGCTCCTTCAGACAAACAGGGAAGAGGAGGGGGCTCAAGAAGGGTAAATATTAGATTTTTCTGAAGCAAACCTCTTCATTTTCAGTGTATTTCAGGGCAATAAATAACATATTTAGCACCACTCAGAAATACATTTACATTTCCCCATGTTTAATCCCCTTAAAAGAACAGAAAAATAGCCATTGATGTGCAAGAAATCCAGTGAGCTCCCAACTTCCAGTTGGGCATGACAACACAGTGTCTTTCCTGCATTCAAATCTCAACAGGCGTTGTCAGCCCTGCCTGCTGGACTACAGAACTCTGCCTAACCCCAACCCCTCTCTGTCCCTCTCCACACAAATGTAATGATTTCTCTCCTAGCAAAACATTGCTGCTGTCTTATCTCCCAAGGCCCTGTCCAAACACTGAGGTTTAATTATTGAAGGTAAAAAGGCTGGTCACTTTGCAAGGGAACATATGCGTGCGCACAGAGTGTGCCCAGGCACACCCTAATCACCCTGTGCAGTGCTGATTCCTCCTGCTTCCTCTCACCCCCTGTCTCCCCCCTGCAATGCTGCCAGCTGCCCTCCTTTCCTCTCCCATCGGCTGCTGCAGGGGATGTTTCAGGATGGAGAGGGGGGTAGGAGGAGGTGCCGGTAAATATTTGATTTACCAGACCCTTCCTTTTCTGAATGAACACAGTGAGTGATCTGTACCGATCATTCCTGTGTTCATTCTTAACCGAAGCATAGTAAACAGTGTTTACTATGCTTCAGTTTGTGAATGAACAGGAAGCCGCTCAGTACAGAGCACTTCCCATTTATTCACTGTCCAGTGCAGTGGAGGCTGCAAAAAAACTGACTGGGGAAGCTCTACCTTGAGTCCCTTTCTCTGTCTAAAAAGTGTTAGACAAGTAAAAAAGGTGCAATGCAGGCATACCTCAAATAACTGTTCCTAAATAGTCCAATGGCAAGATGGGTATATATAAAAATATATATAAGAAGAAGTCAGTCAGGGCTGCCACCAAAAAAAGACCAGAAGCGAGGTCCAATAGGCTAAAAGAGATAAACAAGGAAAAGGGGCGCCTCTGAGTATATATCAATAATCATTTATTCAACAAACAATATCCACTCACATGGAAGACTGTAATGTTGCGTTCCGGTACGTCTCTGAGTAGAGGAAAAGATGGAGGACTACAAGTCTCAGCAAGTCCGTGCAGTGCTGATCCCACATCGGATCCTGGCGAGGATGGGTTGCGGTAACTAGGCACAGCAGGGGCTCCCTCAGGTCTCCAGATGGCACTTCCGGATTAAGATTAGGCAGGTGACGTGGCAAGTGACAATCCGCATCTGGTGACAGGCGACGTGGCAAGTGACAATCCGCATCTGGTGACAGGTGACGTGGCAAGTGACAATCCGCATCTGGTGACAGGCGACGTGGCAAGTGACAATCCGCATCTGGTGACAGGCGACGTGGCAAGTGACAATTTGCATCTGGTGGCAAGCGACGTGGCAAGTGACAATCCGCATCTAGTGGCAGGTGACCTGGCATGTGACAATCCGCAACGTGTGGCAGGAGACGTGGTAAGTGACAATCAGCATCTGGTGGCAGGCGACGTGGCAAGTAACAATCCGCATCTGGTGACAGGCAATGTGGCAAGTGACAATCCGCATCTGGTGACAGGCGACATGGCAAGTGACAATCCACATCTGGGGGCAGGTGACATGGCAAGTGACAATCCGCAATGTGTGGCCGGTGACGTGGCAAGTGACAATCCACATCTGGTGGCAGGCGACGTGGCAAGTGACAATCCGCAATGTGTGGCCGGTGACATGGCAAGTGACAATCCGCATCTGGTGGCAGGCGACGTGGCAAGTGACAATCTGCATCTGGTAGCAGGCGACGTGGCAAGTGACAATCTGCATCTGGTAGCAGGCGACGTGGCAAGTGACAATCTGCATCTGGTGGCAGGTGACGTGGCAAGTGACAATCCGCAATGTGTGGCAGGTGACGTGGCAAGTGACAATCTGCAATGTGTGGCAGTGACGTGGCAAGTGACAATACGCATCTGGTGACAGGCGACGTGGCAAGTGACAATCCGCATCTGGTGACAGGCGACGTGGCAAGTGACAATACGCATCTGGTGACAGGCGACGTGGCAAGTGACAATCCGCATCTGGTGACAGGCGACGTGGCAAGTGACAATCCGCATCTGGTGACAGGCGACGCGGCAAGTGACAATTTGCATCTGGTGGCAAGCGACGTGGCAAGTGACAATCCGCATCTAGTGGCAGGTGACCTGGCATGTGACAATCCGCAACGTGTGGCAGGTGACGTGGTAAGTGACAATCAGCATCTGGTGACAGGCAATGTGGCAAGTGACAATCCGCATCTGGTGACAGGCGACATGGCAAGTGACAATCCACATCTGGGGGCAGGTGACATGGCAAGTGACAATCCGCAATGTGTGGCCGGTGACGTGGCAAGTGACAATCCACATCTGGTGGCAGGCGACGTGGCAAGTGACAATCCGCAATGTGTGGCCGGTGACATGGCAAGTGACAATCCGCATCTGGTGGCAGGGGACGTGGCAAGTGACAATCTGCATCTGGTAGCAGGCGACGTGGCAAGTGACAATCTGCATCTGGTGGCAGGTGACGTGGCAAGTGACAATCCGCAATGTGTGGCAGGTGACGTGGCAAGTGACAATACGCATCTGGTGGCAGGTGACGTGGCAAGTGACAATCCGCATCTGGTGACAGGCGACGTGGCAAGTGATACACTCAGGGCTCCCACTGATTCTGCATTACTATTTCATTTTATATAACAATGTAATAATAGAAATAATACGCTTCAATCAATCATCCTGAAACCATAACAACCATGGTACTGTGATGATTGAAGCGCCAAAACGTATTTTCTGGCAGTGCCCCTCCCGAGACTAGACTCTGGATTCACCCCTGATATATATTATGTGTTAAACTGTAATAAAAAATAAAAATAAGATAACATTTTTTGACAAAATACAAACACGCAGCATAGGGTGTGCTCGTGTATGTAAGCATAAATTGTGCTACACATTTGAGGTATTGTGGTCACCATCGGAGTGAGAGCAATAATTCTAGGGCCAAATTCACAGTTATCTCTATACTGATTACCTGTAAAGGCTTTTAAAGTGTCACCTAACAAGAATTTTGAACATACTATTCCCAATGCACACCTTCCTGCAAGGTGGCTGTAGAAATTAAGGGGTGGAGCGCTGCAGAGATGATCGGCTGGAACCGAAAGGTAATCAGAGCAATAGAATATCCCCAGCACCCCACAGATTTTCAGATGGGGTCCAAATATTTTATTCAGAGATTGCATTATTAAAACAGAAGCAACATTTCGGAGCCTTTGATCACATGCCCGATGAAGGGGTTTTGCAAGGTTCCAAAGCGTTGCTTCTATTTAAATAATGTGATCACTAAATAAAAGCTTTGGAACTTCTCTGAAGATCTGTGGTGTGCTGGTGTTATTCTATTGCTCTAGCAAGAATTTTGGGTACCATATTTTTTCACGATTTTAAGTCTTGACTTGCTTGGTATCGTTTTACTCAAAGTAACCCCATCTCTTATATTTTTAAAGAAAAATTTATTTGAATGTATTTTTTTTTTTTTGAAAATATGCATAATAATGGTGTAATAGCCAAGCTGCATGGAAGGGGAGGTAACTTGTTACAGTTAAACTATCCCAGTCAAGGCATTTCTTTCCTAAAAATTGAAAATGTTTTCATGTTTTCACCTGGTGACGGGAAAAAATCTAGATTGATAAACAGTTGTGTAAATATCAAGCGACATTAAAATTTGCAACTGCCACCATTTTATTCTACAGGGCCTTTGCTTTCAGAAAATAATTCACTTTCTAGCAACAAAAAAAAATGCAGATTTTAATACGTGCGCAAAAAATAATAAAATTGCCATGGTAGACAAATGGTTAATGGGCAAAGTATATAATCACATTAAAGGAGCTTGTTAAAATAGTTTTATGTCTGCTTTATGTGCAATAATCATAGGATCTGTATATCAAGGGGACACATTTATATTGCAAAAATAGTTTGTTCCAGAACAATCGGAAGCTCTGTACAATGGATGTCGTTACCTATTTCTTATTAATAGTACAAGAGGTCAAAGAGTCCACAGTACCCCAATCCATAAAGAAAAAGATAAAGTCTGCAGAAGACCCTTCAAGGCTCCTTATCTTTCCTTGCAGTGCCAATCTATTCTGCAGGAGAGATAGGAAATGAGCTACTTTAATGTAAGGCGCTAACAATCAGATCACATCCCAAGCCATCACACTCCCTGTCGGTTCCTCAACTGAATAGAGACCTTTTCTAGAAACAGGTTAATTCATCACCAGTGGAGCTATTATAAGGTAACCAGAATTTTCACCTTTCAAATATAAGCTAGAAACAGCCACTGTGCTGGCACACCATTATTTTTAAATCCAAAATATGTAATGTGATACTGCCCAAGGTGCGAACATAAACCAATGAAATCACAGAAAACTGAGATGTATGAGCTTATCCGAAAGGGCAAAACAAAGAGTTAAATGTAATAACCCAGAGCAACAAGTCAATCATATGTTACTGGCCCATCTGCTGCCAATAACTACTGGCAATGCTGATTCTTTCTTATTGGTCAAGATGACGACACTGGGCCAACTTGTAGATTTGGTTAAAGCATAACTCTAGGAAAATGTGACGTTATCCCTTGCAGTGGGGCTGCGCCGGTACTGGAAGGGTTGATTGTGCTTTTTGTCTGGGGGAGAGGAAAAGCACTTTTATTTATGTGATCCTCTGCTTCTCTGGCTGGTGGTGCTCCCTTATGCTTTGGCAGTAGACTGTCCCTCTGCAACACATCCAATGTAGGGATATGTTTGTTCTTGATGACATCCTAGACCTGGACGATGGAGGGAGAAGACGCTGTTCAGATCGGTCTAGTAGGCAGGGAAGAGTGGAGGATTGGGTAAATAAATCTTATTTTATTGTTCACCTGGACAAGTGGTCTTCAAAATGCAGCCCTTTGCTTGTTTTTATCTGGTCCTTGGGGCACCATTACTTCCATTGATATGAAGTACCATTCCTCCCACTGACACCAACAATAGGGCACTACTCCTTCTACTGACACCAACAATAGGGCACCATTCCTCCCACTGACACCAACAATAGGGCACTATTCCTTCTACTGACACCAACAATAAGGCACCATTCCTCCCACTGACACCAACAATAGGGCACTATTCCTTCTACTGACAGCAACACAAAGGCGCCATTCCTCCCATTGACACCAACAATGTGGCACCATTCCTTTCACTGACACCAACAATAGGGCACTATTCCTTCTACTGACACCAACAATAGGGTACTATTCCTCTCACTGATATAAACGATGGGGCACTATTGCTCCCACAGACGGCGAAGACGGGGAACAATTTTTCCAAATAAAACCAACAATGGTATACTATTCCTCCAACTAATACCAATGAGTGACCACCAAGTCTGAGACATCGTCCACTCCCACTGATGCTGGGGCATTTTTTATTCCCAATGGTCTAGCCCTCTTAAAGTCTGAGGGACAGTAAACTGGCCCTTTGCTTAGAAAGTTTGGAGACCCCTGCCCTAGACCTAAACGAGCAATTAACGCTTGATGTGTAGGCAGAGCTCCACTGCAAGGGATCATTTGCCTGGAGATGGGCTTTAAAGTAAAAGCCTGGTCAGCATCTAAGCTCACATAAAGCGCAATGCAAATTTGGATACCAATATACCGCAAAGCCAGGGAAACAAAACAAGAATTTCCAGTTCTTTCTCTGAAAACTCCCACCACCTTCTTCCTAACCCAGCAGTAAGCAATAAGTTAACAAATGTCTCTGTGTATTATGGCTTCCGTCTCGCAACATTGGTTGAAAACCAATCCTAGAAAACAGAACTTTGCCAAACCGTAAACTTCTAATTGCGAGCCAATCTCATCTGTTCCAATTAGTAGACATGATCTGATTTCAGACGTTTCAGTCGTTAAATTATTTTTTTTTTTTTTCTATCACAGACCCACATATGATGATCTTGTTCTTTAACAAGCTAGCGGCTTTGATTCATCGCTGGCAGTGATAAGAATAGAACGAGGGAGGCTTTGTCTAGAGACAAGCTGTGATATGCAGAGAGAGCATGACACTTCCAAGGCAACTGCTGCATTTTGTAGGAGCTGCGTTCATGGTCGTCGCACTGAAAAACATCTGCCTATACTGTGCCGAGAGTGGATGCCTAGAAGTTTCAGAGTCAGTTATACAAACTGAGGGCAAAAATGTCTCACCATAGGCAACACAAAGGGTTTTCCTAGATTTTTAGTTGGGCTTTTATTTTGTTGCGTATTTAAATTGGGATGTCATTTTGTTTCTTACTTTTACTCAGGTCTGAAAAAAAAAAAATGATATTCAAGCATGAAGCTGAAGTTCAGGTATGGCAAGTTTCACACAGCTACATTAGTCCAGCTTGGACCAATGTAAGAATGTATGTGCCATACCTGTGGGATCCATGTGGAAGCCTGCAATCACTGTAGTAGGCACCGCTACTACAGTGATGGCTGCTAGCTTCTGGGTCTCATCTTGAGTGAGCCAAAGGCTTAGTAATTTGTGAATGGCCAGGAGGAGAGGGAGGTGGGGACATGACCAAAGTACTGGGAACTATGAGACCTGCATTACTTCCATCTGAGTAGGTCAGAGGAAAAACAGGAGCTGTACTAACCCCGGCATGTAAACTAACAGATTTTCTGGAGGTAGAATAAAGCCAACATGATGGGAGGTTTCTTTTGTGTCATTGGAATGTATGACGGCCTTAACCAGGCTATGTTTATTGCACCCGGAGTTGGGTGCTAACCACTTAAATAACAGGCCTTTTTATGACACTTCTCACATACATGTAAAAATATGTATTTTTTGATAGAACCCCCAAACATGATATATTTTTTTTCTCCAATAAATTTTTATTAAAGTTTTCATGTTAACAGATACAACAAGAAAGGTTACAGTGAACAAATAAGTAAGATACAACTTACAACCAGAAAAAATAATGGGTAATCAGCATCTGTGTACGATTCTCAAATGGTAATTATACTTATACCTTAGTATCTCAATATATATATAATCTTAAGCAAGGGTAGTTTGTTTATTATAGGAGGAGCCATGGTGTGTTCCTAAAAACTGTGTTTTAGGGGGTTGGGGAAGAGTGTGTATGATTGAATGATTGAATGGGGCTCCAAATGAAAGAGAAGGGTAAACCAAAACAAGCCACCTCGGGACCCATTTACCCCTAAAGGGATCAGACTGTGAGTGGGTGGGGGCAGTCATTTCCGTCAGAAGTTTTTAATCAGGTACGGTTTACCAGGAGGCTTAAATGAGCCCCGTCGTGTCTGTATGTAACCCATGTGCAGGTTGGTCTAGATCAGTGGTTCTCAACTCCAGTCCTCGGGACCCACCAACAGGCCAGATTTTAAGTATTACCTTGGGGAGTTGCAGACTAGAATACTGCAATCACTGAGCAGCAAGTGATATCACCTGTGATGTATTTCAGCTATCTTGCAAACCTGGCCTGTTGGGGGGCCCTGAGGACTGGAGTTGAGAACCACTGGTCTAGATCTTACCTGGTCTTCCAGGGGTAGTCTTTCATATATTAGAGCTAGTGTAGCCCTGCGTTGGGGAATGGTTAGGGTTATCAGGGCGTTCATGTGGTGGTGAATTAAATGGTTATGTGGGGGGGTGGGAGCTGGAGAGGAAAAGTGGGAGCGGCGGAGGATTGATGTGTCCGTGAGAGTTTTCAGGTTGTTCTCCCCGAGTCAGTTAGTTGTGGACTAGGTTGAAAATTGTTAACAGTCGTGGAGTCCCTATAGTGTAGCCAGCAAGCCCAAGTATTCCTATACTTTGTCGAGTTATATTTAGCTTGGTGGATTAGGTTTTCCATTTCTGCTGTTTTCTCTATGCGATGGAACCATTCAGAAATTGTAGGGGGGCTAATGCTCCTCCAGTGGACTGGTATACATTGATTGGCAGCATTAATGAGGTGTAAGGTCAGGGACTTTTTGTATGCCGAGAAAGGCATAATCTTAAGTAAGGGTAGTTTGTTTATTATAGGAGGAGCCATGGTGTGTTCCTGAATACTATGTTTTAGGGGGTTGGGGAAGAGTGTGTATGATTGAATGATTGAATGGGGCTCCGAGTGAAAGAAGGGTAAACCAAAACAAGCCACCTCGTGACCCATTCACCCCTAAAGGGATCAGACTGTGAGTGGGTGGGGGCAGTAATTTCCAGCTGAAGTTTTTAGTCAGGTACGGTTTACCAGGAGGTTTAAATGAGCCCCGTCGAGTCTGTATGTAACCCATGTGCAGGTTGGTCTAGATCTTACCTGGTCTTCCAGGGGTAGTCTTTCATATATTAGAGCTAGTGTAGCCCTGCGTTGGGGAATGGTTAGGGTTATCAGGGCGTTCATGTGGTGGTGAATTAAATGGTTATGTGGGGGGGTGGGAGCTGGAGAGGAAAAGTGGGAGCGGCGGAGGATTGATGTGTCCGTGAGAGTTTTCAGGTTGTTCTCCCCGAGTCAGTTAGTTGTGGACTAGGTTGAAAATTGTTAACAGTCGTGGAGTCCCTATAGTGTAGCCAGCAAGCCCAAGTATTCCTATACTTTGTCGGGTTATCTTTAGTTTGGTGGATTAGGTTTTCCATTCCTGCTGTTTTCTCTATGCGATGGAACCATTCAGAAATTGTAGGGGGGCTAATGCTCCTCCAGTGGACTGTTATACATTGATTGGCAGCATTAATGAGGTGTAAGGTCAGGGACTTTTTGTATGCAGAGAAAGGTAATGATGTGTGATGAAGTAGGTATTGCACTGGGGTGAAGATGATATATTTTTTAAATCAGAGGCCCTAGGTAATAAAATGGTGGGTGTCGCAATTTCAAACGCAATTTTTTGGGGAAAATATACACTTCACCCTAAGTTCACATCTACGCGGTTTTCTGGCGTGTTATGCAGTGCATTTTTGAACATACGTTTTTGATGCATTTTTTCATGCTTTTTATGTTTTTTTTTTCTCCTTAACAAACTGTGAATATCCGGTTGTTAAGGAGCAGGAGGCCACCGCGTCTTTAACAACCGGTGAGTTATTAGTTGTCAGCAGGATTGCCCGCTGACAGCTGAATGTAAGAAAAAGAATTGCCGGCAAAGAAAAAATAAGGAAGAAAATGGTGTGGGGTCCCCTCCAAAATCCATACCAGACCCTTATCCGAGCATGCGACCCGGCAGGCCAGGAAAGGGGAGGAACAAGCTAGCGCCCCTCCCCCCTCCTGAACCATACTTTGGGTGCTTTGGGGCAAAGGTGCCGAAAGCACCTTGTCCCCATGTTGATGAGGACAAGGGCCTCTTCCCCTAGGGCCCCTACCCTACATATTACCCCTATTCATTCAGCAAAAAAAAGTGTAGTGCAAAAAAAAAAAGACCGTAAGCAGTTTTTGACAAGTCCTTTATTTAAAAAAATAAAAATAAGAAAAAATGTCCCCCAGTGTAGATCCATAGTCAATCACAACGCCTCCCACCACCGCTGACCTGAACAAAGAAAAAAAAAACCTTGCACCAGCCCAAGGCTCACACCGTCTGAAGCTCCACCGCCTGACAATTCTTAAATAACTACATGGCGGGGCCACCCAGTGAACCTCCCCTGCCCCAAAGCCTGGCTTGGTTTGGGGGGGGGGGGTGCTCGCTCCTGCATGCTCTGATGATGATCTGGTATGGATTTTGGGGGGCCATGCCATTTAAAAAAAAAATGGCGTGAGGTTCCCCTTAACCAGTTCAGTCCCGGAAGGTTTTACCCCTTCCTGACCAGAGCACTTTTTACAATTTGGCACTGCCCTGCTTTAACTGGTAATTGCGCGGTCATGCAATGTTGTACCCAAACAAAATTTGCGTCCTTTTTTTCCCACAAATAGAGCTTTCTTTTGGTGGTATTTGATCACCTCTGCGGGTTTTTATTTTTTGCAATATAAACGGAAAAAGACCGAAACTTTGAAAAAAATTATATTTTCTATTTTTTCTATAAAAAAATATAATAAACTCAATTTTAGTCATACATTTAGGCCAAAAAGCATTCAGCCACATGTCTCGGGTACAAAAAAAATTAAATAAATGTATATTTATTGGTTTGTGCAAAAGTTATAGTGTCTACAAACTAGGGTACATTTTCTGTAATTTACGCAGCTTTTAGTTTATGACTGCCTATGTCATTTCTTGAGGTGCTAAAATGGCAGGGCTGTACAAAACCCCAACAAATGACCCATTTTGGAAAGTAGACACCCCAAGGAATTTGCTCAGAGGCTTGTTGAGCACATTGAATATTTTATTTTTTGTCACAAGTGATTGAAAAATGACAAAAAAAAAAAAAAAATTTGCACAAAGATGTCTATGAAATGATATATTGCTCAAACATGCCATGGGCATATGTGAAATTACACCCCGAAATATATTCTGCTGCTTCTCCTGAGTACAGGGATACCACATGTGTGAGACTTTTTGGCAGTCTATCCGCGTACAGGACCCCGAAAACCAAGCTCCGCCTTCAGGCTATCTAAGGGCGTAAATTACCTATCATGGTTTTGGAGCCCATGAAATGCCCAGATAGCACAACCCCCCCCCCCCCAATAACCCCATTTTGGAAAGTAGACACCCAAGCTATTTCCTGAGAGGCATGTTGAAAAAATGTTCCTTTGCTTTCTTCAATTTCCAAAACAAATGAGAGCTGCAAAATACTCATCATGCCTCTTAGCTAATACCTTGATGTGTCTACTTTCCAAAATGGGGTAATTTGGGGGGTTGTGCTATCTTGACATTTCAGGGCCTCCGAAACCGTCATAGGTAGCGAGGAGTGAAATCACCATTTTACGCCCTTAGAAAGCCTGAAGGCTGTGATTGGTTTCCGGGGTCCTGTACGCGGCTAGGCTTCCAAAAAATCTCACACGTGTGGTATTCCCGTACATGGGAGAAGCAGCAGAATGTATTTTGGGGTGTAATTTCACATAGGCCCATGGCATGTTTGAGCAATATATAATTTAGTGACAACTTTGTGAAAAAAGAAAATAATAATTTATTGTCATATTCCCGAAACTTGTGGCAAAATATAAAATATTCCATGGACTCAACATGCCTCTCAGCAAATAGCTTGGGGTGTCTACTTTACAAAATGGGGTCATTTGGGGGGGGGGGGGTTGTGCTATCTTGGTATTTCATGGCCTCAGAAACTGTGATAGGTAGTGAGGAGTGAAATCAAAAATTAAAAATTTACGCCCTTAGAAAGCCTGAAGGCGGTGCTTGGTTTTCGGGGTCCTGTACGCGGCTAGGCTCCAAAAAAGTCTCACACATGTGGTATCCCCGTACTCAGGAGAAGCAGCAGAATGTATTTTGGGGTGTAGTTTCACATATGCCTGTGGCATGTTTGAGCAATATATAATTTAGTGACAACTTTGTAAAAAAAAAAAAATAAAAAAAAAAATGATTGTCATTTTCCCAAAACTTGTGGCAAAATATAAAATATTCCATGGACTCAACATGCCTATCAGCAAATAGCTTGGGGTGTCTACGTTCCAAAAAGGAGTCATTTGGGGGGGTTTTGAACTGTCCTGGTATTTTATGCCCAACATTAGAAGCTTATGCCGCACATCACCCACTCTTCTAACCACTTGAAGACAAAGCCCTTTCTGACACTTTTTGTTTACATGAAAAAATATATTTTTTTTTTTGCTAGAAAATTACTTTTTTTGGAAAGAAAACACTTTTTTGAATTTTAAGGAACTAGAACACACTATATTGCCCAAATGTTTGGTAAAATATAAAAGATGATCTTATGCCGAGTATATAGATACCAAACACGACATGCTTTAAAATTGCGCTTTAAATGCTTTAAAACTACATACATTTTTAAAAGCCTTTACAGGTTACCACTTTAGATTTACAGAGGAGGTCTACTGTTAGAATTACTGCCCTTGATCTGATGTTTGTGGTGATACCTCACATGTATGGTGCAATTGCTGTTTACATATGACTTGAGACCGACGTTTGCGTTCGCTTTTGAGCGCGAGCATGGGGGGGGACAGGGGTGCTTTTTTTTTTTTGTTATTATTTATTTTGCCTTTTTTTTTTTTTTTTTTACACTGTTCCTTTCATTTTTTTATTTTTTTTAATAATTGTTATTGTATCACAGGGAATATAAATATCCCCTATGATAGTAATAGGCAGTGACAGGTACTCTTTTTAAAAAAAATTGGGGTCTATTAGACTCTAGATCTCTCCTCTGCCCTCAAAGAATCTGACCACTCCAAGATTGGTGTGATAATATGCTTTCCAATGGCGCTGTTTATATCTGGTGGAACCGAAGTCATGAAATGCTCGTAGCTTCCGGTTTCTTAGACCATAGAGATGATTGGAGCCATTCTGGTCTTCGATCAGCTTTATGATCAGCTGACGGAACCAACGACTGCATTTTCAAGGTTCCCCGGTGGGACAGGAGAGCTCGAGAAAATCATGGAAGACAGCTGGAGGGGGGACATTCCCTCCCACTGCTTGTAAAAGCAGTCTAGTGGCTAATTAGCCACTAGGATTGCTTTTACATGAAAGCCGACCGCTGGCTGAAAAGAACGATACCAAGATGATATCTAAACCTGCAGACATCTCTCTGGTAAAAGAGATTGATCGGTGGGTATGCCCACCATTAGAATACGGCCCTGCATCCACCCACTTCTAATGATGGGCATACATGCACCGTTTTTTTAACTGTGGTGAAATCACCTCCTACATCGCTGGAGTCACTGATTTATGTATCGTGAGAGCAAACGCTGTTGCTGTCAAGATAAATAAATCAGCGCTGCAGCTGAATGGCGTACCTGAAAAGAAAATAATGGTCAACAATAAAACACAGTAAACAGTAAAGTATAAAAGAATTACATACCTGAAAAGTGACTATGACAAAACATAGTAAAAATAAAACATTGCAGTTATAAAATACAGTAAAACAGAGCAGAACAATAGAGAGAGAATAGAGAAAGAAGAACAATAAAACAACAACTATTTTTGGCTTTTTCATTTTATATTTTTTTTTGTATTTTTTTTAACGTTTTTTTTTTTTTTTTTACACTTTTATTTGCAACTGTAACGATTTCAGGTTCGGGTCTCTCAAAATGCGATGGCATCTTTGGAGACCCTGTGAAAGTGTGCCCTATGACTGTGCAGTGCTGTACCCTATGCTAATACTCCACTAGTGTGTGGTAGCGTTCGAAAAATTCACTGATGCAAACACCAGGTGGGTTAGGACAGGAGGAACAATAATAGCTGGTGTCACGCCTATATCCGCATTTACTACAGACACAACATCTTCTTTGGGGTGATCATTGGGTAGGGGTACCAGGGAGGACATACGGAAAATGCCTCTCATGCAGCCGGCTCACTGCATTTGCGTTGGGAAGTTGGACCAAAGCACCATCTAGAAACAGAAGGGTTGTAATAATCTCTTCCTGGAATTTAAGGAAAGATCCAGTTTGTCCTGACGCCTTGTATAGCACATAAGTGTTCAGCAGAGCCAATTGGATTAAGTATACAGATACTTTTTTGCACCAGCGTCTGGCCTTACGGGCAATTAAGTATGGCGCCATCAACTAGTTGTTGAAGTTCACCCCTCCCATATTAAGGTTGTATTTCATGGACACAGAGGGGTTTCTCCACAACACCAGTCGCTGTTGGAATTTGGACTGTCGTATATGCGTGAAGGGAGGACAGAACGAAAAAATTCCAATTATCCCTTCACTTCACAGCGAGCAAATTATTACATCTCAAGCAGGCTCTCTCCCCCAGTCTAAGACAGGACTCTACAAGCTGCTGGGGTAAGCCCCAGCGATTAGATCGCACGGTGCCACGTGCACCAATTCGATCAAACAAGTGACTAAAAAGTGTCACACTTGTGTAATAATTGTCCACATACAAGTGGTACCCCTTTCCGAATAAGGGTGACACCAAGTCCCACACGATCTTACCAGCGCTCCCTATGTAGTCTGGGCTGTTTTCCGGCTCTACGTGACTATCTTTTCCCTCGTAAAGCATAAAACTAAATGTATAGCCTGTTGCCCTGTCACAGAACTTATTATCTTGACCCCATATCTGGCACACTTGCTGGGAAGATACTGTTTGAATGACAAGTGGCCAGAAAACTTAATCAGGGACTCATCAACGCAGACAACTTGATCGGGAGAAAACAAGGCTGTAAACTGTTGGTTGAAGTGGTTTACGGGGGGCCGAATTTTGTATAGCCGATCATATTCAGGGTCACTCTGAGGATGACAGAGTTCATTGTCATTAAAATGCATGAACCATAAGATCTGCTCGTATCGTGTCCTGGTCATGCAAGCAGAGAACACGGCATATGGTGAATGGGGTCAGTGGACCAATATGACCGCAACTCACTTTTTTAACTATGCCCATGAGGAGGGATAGGCCCAGAAAGGTCTTTAAATCGGAAAACATAATAGGTTTCCATTCTCTGGCAAGGGTCAAATGGGGGTTAGCAGCGATGAATTGACCAGCATACAAATTGCTTTGGTCCACAATAGATCTATAGAGATCTTCCGTGAAAAACAGCGAATAAAAATCAAGTGACGTAAAATCAATTGTTTCCACCTGAATTCCGGGTTGGTCAGTGAATGGGGGAAGTCTAGGTGCTGCAGAGTGGTGGGCTCCCAATTAGGATTGGCAAATGCAGCAGGAAGGGCACTATGGGCTCGACAGCTTGTTTTTGTCTTCTTAGTGGTTGCGGGAAACTACTTGTGCTAGCCACCGCACCAGCTTGAACTGCACTTATGGGACTCGCCATGTCACCAAGTGTTACTGCAGTGCTGGATGTACGACCAGGATGTGCTAAGCTGCTGGTGCTTGGCAGTTCACCAGAAGGATGAGTGGCACTAGTATTGGCTCTCTGCTCCATACGAGAGCCCTGCAGTTCTTGCACCTCAACAACAGCAGAAGAACGGGGTCGGGTGCGCCTGGCCTTGGCAGGGACCACTACTCCGTCGGTCAGAGCTATCTGTCAGGGTGCCGCTGCTGTCTACTGGATCATATTCTGAGCCTTAATCTGACAGATGGGTGACTTCCTCTTCACTATCTGTCATTCTCAGAAACGTGTAGGCCTCTTCACTAGTGTACCTTCGATTGGACATTGTGGCTCTAAATTTACAGGTACAACTAGTGCGACTCACAAGTAAAAAGAGCACCCGATTGTCAGAGCCTGCTTCAATCGCTACCAGAAAAACTGTTAGCTTTCGCAGGGATCAGGCCTGACTCTGCGAACGCTGCAGTTATGTGTTTTGTAAGTGACAGTTATCGAGTGATACTGCACTCGGGTGGGCTGGGCTGGGTAGAGGGGTTAAACGCAGGTGCTAGCAGGTATCTAGGCTGATCCCACTAATGCTGCGTTTTTGGGAACCCTAAATTACTGAGGATGCTAGTATAGATCTGCTCAAATCAAATATATTGATCCGTTCAGACACTGTACTACTAAGGGAGGTGTATGGTACGTGCGTGGGTGTTAGCGCTACTGGCACTAATCAGACACTGCCTGGAGCGACACGGACCCTAACTGATGTCACCTGCTTGGTGATCAGGGGGTTAAACCTTTATTAGGTAATATACGACGGGTACCCTGACGCTATAAAAAAAAACAAACTAACTAACCAGCGTCACCCTTGACACTAATATGGTGATCACTGTTGACAGGGGGTGATCAAGGGATGAAACCTTTATTAAGGGGGGTTAGGGGGTACCCTAAAGCTACCTGGGCCTACTACTAACTGCCCTAACGCTGATTAGTGTCACAAATGACAAAGTACAGTGATCAGTGAGAAATCTGAAAACTGCACTTGGTGACACTGTGACAGGGAGTGAAGGGGTTAACTGGGGGGGGGGGGGCGATCAGGGGGTGACAAGTGTGCCTACATGTACTGGTGTTAGTGTAGTGTTGGTGCAACTCACAGTTAGATGTCCTCTCTCCTCTTTATGGAACAGAAAAGAGTTCCACGAGGGGAGATGACATCACTTCCCCTGCCTGTGTTTACTCTTACAGGCAGGGAAAGCATTTCATTCGTCAGAACCGATCAGCAGGTCCAGGCCAGAAATCACTGGCCTGGACCTGAAGATTGATCGGTTCTGTAACGAATCCGATCGTTGCGGGTGCGGCGATTTGCGCAGTGGTGCCATTCTGCTTGCGTATATCAGCGTGAGTCGTTCGGGAACCGGTTAAAATCCATACTAGACCTAAAGGGCCTGGTATAGATTGAGGAGAGGCCCCCCACGCAGATTAAAAAAAAAATGTAATGCTGCAATTCTTTGATTTTTTATTCAGCTGTCAGTAGGGCCAAGATGGCTGAAAGAGTCACATGGGGTGGCAGCATCCAATCGGGTAGCTTCCCCAGTGTCAGGGCTGGGCTCAGCCCTTCCTTCTCTGAGCTGGCCGCTCAGCTGTCAGCAAATTGCCAGCTCCTATCTCTCCACAGGTACTCAGCTGTTGATGATATCCTGCCCGTCAGTCCTGCCTACTTAAGCCCAGAGGATCTCTGCCTTCGCCAACATCACAGAGACGCTCTCCTGCATTCCTGTTAAAAGAATTGCTTGGCTGACATCCCTTCTGGCTCCAAATCCTGCTTGCTGTTTTACTACACTCATCTCCGGCTCCCTGACGTTTGGCTTGTCTGACTATCTGTTCCGGTTTCTAAACTCTGGCTATGTTTTGACCACGTTTGTTCTATTTACTTTTATTATTAAACAAGTGTGATTTAACTGTACTTCTGTCTCGGTCTGATTTCATGGTTTCTGACACCCAGTGACTCAGGAAACCCTAGAGAAACCATGTTCCTCTTGACTTCCCCTCCAATTGCAATGATGCTACAGTAGAATGCTACCTGCAGTTGAGAAAATAGACTGCACCTGCTTACACATGCATCTGGCTGCAACGGAGATCCATTACAGCGTGCAAATCCATACCCTCACATTCTCTGTAACCACCTCCAGAAATGTTGGGCAGGAGATGCAAGAACAGCCCCTTCATCTGCTCTGTCTCTACCGGATGTGTCATGGTACCACTGATAATAAACCTCCCAGTAATTGGTCAGGGTAATTATTATTATTTATTATTATACAGGATTTATATAGCGCTGACAGTTTAGGCAGCGCTTTACAACATTAGGGCAGACAATACAAGTACAATACAATTCAATACAGGAGGAATCAGAGGGCCCTGCTCGTTAGAGCTTACAATCTAGGAGGGAGGGTCAAGTTATACAAAAGGGTAATAGCTGTGGGGGATGAGCTAATGGAGAAAATAGTGCAGTTATTAGATGGAGGCAGGATAGGCTTCTCTGAAGAGGAAAGTTTTCAGGGATCGCCTAAAAGTGGATAAATTTGGAGACAGTCTGACAGATTGGGATAGGGAATTCCAGAGGATGGGCGAGGCTCGGGAGAAGTCCTGGAGGCGGATATGGGAGGAGGTGATGAGGGAGCTAGAGAGCAGGAGGTCCTGGGAGGAACGGAGATGGCGATTAGGTTGGTATTTTGAGACTAGGTTAGTGATGTAGCTGGGGGCAGAGTTGTGGATGGCTTTGTAACTTATTGTTAGTATTTTGAATTTAATTCGTTGGGCGAGTGGCAGCCAATGGAGGGATTGGCAGAGAGGGGTAGCAGACACTGAGCGGTTTGTAAGGTGGATGAGTCTGGCAGCAGCATTCATGATGGACTGAAGGGGGGATAGTCTGTTTAAAGGTAAGCCAATGAGGAGTGAGTTGCAGTAGTCAAGGCGAGAGATAACCAGGGAGTGAATCAGGAGCTTTGTGGTTTCATTGGTTAGAAAGGGACGTAGTTTAGAGATGTTGCGGAGGTTGAGGCGGCAAGCTTTGGAAAGTGATTGGATGTGGGGCCGCAAGGAGAGTTCAGAATCCAGGATAACACCTAGCACCCTGACATGTGGGGACGGGTGGATGGTTGTGCCATTGCTCTTGACAGAGAAGTCAGGGGAAGAGGCACGTGGGGGAGGAAATATTATAAGCTCAGTTTTGGACAAGTTGAGTTTGAGGAAGTGGTGTGACATCCATACAGATATGTCGATTAGTAAGTTAGTGATGCGTGAGGAGACTGATGGAGTGAGTTGAGGGGTGGAGAGATAGATTTGTGTGTCATCAGCATAGAAATGATATTGAAAGCCATGAGAGGCTATCAGCTGACCCGGGAAGAGGTGTAGATTGAAAATAAAAGAGGTCCAAGAACAGAACGTTGGGGGACCCCGACAGAGAAGGGAAGAGAAGTGGAGAAAGTAGAATTGTAAGTGACACTGAAGGTGCGTTGGGATAGGTAGGATGAGAGCCACTGAAGGGTAATCTAAATATTCATAGCCCAGGCCATTGAGCCTTATCATACCGGGCCCCCCCCCCCCCGCAAAAGCAGGCAGAAGCAGACAATGATATGAACACAGGGGAAAACCAATAGAAAACAGAATGATCATTTTAGGCTAATGCCGCGTACACACGATCGGGATTTTGGTCGGAAAAAGATATGATGGCTTTTCCGACGGGATTCCGCTCAAGCTTGTCTTGCACACACACGGTCACACAAAAGTTCTCTGAACTTTCGAACATCAAGAACGCGGTGAGGTACAACACTACGACAAGCTGAGAAAATTAAGTCCAATGCTTCCGAGTATGCGTCAAATTGTTCCCGAGCATGCGTAGGAATTTTGCATGTCAGAGTTGCTACAGACGATCGCATTTTCGGGTAGGAAATTTTTCCGACCGAAAAATTGAGAACATGCTCTTAATCTTTTGCTGGCTGGAATTTGGCCAGCAAAAGTCTGATGGAGCATACGCATGGTCGCATTTGCCGACCGAAAGCTCTCATCGGTCTTTTGCTGGCTGAATTTCCGATTGTGTGTACGTGGCATTAGGCTGACTACAACCCAGCAATAAGGTTAGAATTGAGCCACTCCTGTTTAGAACAGGGTCCCTTCACAGGTAATAAAAATTGGACAGATGGATTTCATTGAATGGTTGGTTAGGACAAAAAAGTTTAAAGGTCAAACTCTGGAAGCATCTCTGGAACTCAGGAACCACACACAAACGTGCTTCTATCACATCCAAGCTGGTGGTCGTGAAAATACATATAATTTGAAATAAAAATAAAATTTGAGTGGATTTTCATGTGCCAACCCTGTATGGCAATACTTGACTGGTTGTATTTGAGATTAACAAACATATTTGCCATGAAGCCAAGCAACAAAGAAAAAGTTATGTGCAAAGCATTGAAATACTTCTCATGATTTTAAGGATGTCATTGAAACCGGGTGATTCGGTGAGTCTTTTGTATCTGACTGATCAGTGAGACGTGAACTCTGCAGACTCCCTTAGCGCTCTCGCTTATGATCTGAGATGACAGTACCTGGGAGCTGTGTGTATAAGCAGGAAAGGTGGGAGGAAAATCTCAAAAGGCTCAAAAAAGACTGACTTAATGCTGTAGAAAAGACCTAAGAAGCGGCTTAGTAAAATCTACACAAGAAAGCCGATTGAAATGCTTCGGAAAGATTTAACCCCCTTTTTGCTCAGTTAACATTTTCTTGGTCAGGAGTTAGTTTTCCCGTGTCCCTAACAAAGCGGAACCTTCATCCATTTTTTCAACTTTCCATCTATTGAATTTTCTGCCCTGGTTGATTTAACTGGATTTTTTTTCTGCCAGTAAATACCTTACACAGCCCACTTCCTGTTTCCTGTCTGGTCATTAGCCTAGGCTTATGACATCATGCACAGCTCTCTCTCTTACTCTGGTGAGAGTTTGCCAGGAAGGGAGGGGGAATGAGTCATAAGAGGGCCAATGAGAGCTGCAGATCTGCGTAAATCCAGGAAGTGAACAGGCAGCAGTATCAGCTGCCCACAGTTATAATGGACTTACTGGAGGGAGATTTCTGAAGCATATTTGGCAAGTACAGAATCACAGTATATATATAAAATAAGATGCAAAGTGGTTGGAGGGAAGCTTCAGAATGTCAAAGATGTTTTATTACAAATTAGGGGGCAGGGAATGAGGTGGGGTGGAATAGGCAATGTACAACATGGAGGATGGAATGAGCGATGTGGAAAAAGGAATGTACAGAATGGGATAAGGAATGAGGTGGTGTGGAATAGGGAATGTACAGCACGGGATAGGTAATGAGGCGGTGTGGATCAGGGAAAGTACAGCATGGAATAGGGAATGAGGTGGTGTGGAAAAGGGAGTGTACAGCATGGAGTATGGAATGAGGCAATGTGGAAAAGGGAATGTACAGCATGGGATAGGGAATGAGGTGGTGTGGAATAGGGCATGTACAGCACGGGATAGGGAATGAGGCGGTGTGTGGAATAGGGAATGTAAACCATGGGACAGGGAATGAGGCGGTGTGCATCAGGGAATGTACAGCATGGAATAGGGAATGAGTCGGTGTGGAATAGGGAATGTACAGCACAGGATAGGTAAAAAGGCGGTGTGGATCAGGGAATGTACAGAATGGGATAGGGAATGAGGTGGTGTGGAATAGGGAATGTACAGCATGGAGTATGGAATGAGGCAATGTGGAAAAGGGAATGTACAGCATGGGATAGAGAATGAGTCGGTGTGGAATAGGGAATGTACAGAATGGGATAGGGAATGAGGTGGTGTGGACAAGGGAATGTACAGGATAGAGTATGGAATGAGGCAATGTGGAAAAGGGCATGTACAACACGGGATAGGGAATGAGTCGGTGTGGAATAGGGAATGTAGAGCATGGGATAGGGAATGAGTCAGTGTGGAATAGGGAAGGTACAGAATGGGATAGGGAATGAGGTGGTGTGAAATAGGGCATGTACAGCACGGGATAGGGAATGAGGGGGTGTGTGGAATAGGGAATGTAGAGCATGGGATAGGGAATAAGGCTGTGTGTAATAGGGAATGTAGAGCATGGGATAGGTAATAAGGCGGTGTGGATCAGGGAATGTACAGCATGGGATAGGGAATGAGGCGGTGTGGAATAGGGAATGTACAGCATGGGATAGGGAATGAGGCGGTGTGGAATAGGGAATGTAGAGCATGGGATAGGTAATAAGGTGGGTGGTGTGGATCAGGGAATGTACAGCATGAGATAGAGAATGAGGCGGTGTGGAATAGGGAATGTACCACATGGAGTATGGAATGAGGCAATGTGGCAAAGGGAATGAACAGCATGGAATAGGGAATGAGGTTGTGTGGGAAAGGAAAAGTACAGCATGGAGAATGCAATAAGGTGATGTGGAAAAAGGAATTACAGCATTGGATAGGGAATGAGGAGGTGTGGAATAGGGAATGTACAGCATGGGATAGGGAATGAGGTGATGTGGAATAAGTAATGAGGTGATGTGAAATAGGGAAGGAGGGGATGTGAAATAGGGAATGAGGTGATGTGGAATGGGGAAGGAGGGGATGTGGAATAGGGAATGAGGTGATATGGAATAGGGAAGGAGGTAATGTGGAATAGGGAATGAGGTGATGTGGAATGGGGAAGGAGGGGATGTGAAATAGGGAATATGGGGATGTGGAATAGGGAATGAGGTGATGTGGAATAAGGAATGAGGTGATGTGGAATAAGGAATGAGGTGATGTGGAATAAGGAATGAGGGGATGTGGAATAGGGAAAGAGATGATGCGGAATGGGAAATGAGGGGATGTGGATTAAGGAATGAGAGGACTTGGAATGATAGGGAATGAGGTGATGTGGAATAAGGGATGAGGGGATGTGGAATAGGGAATGAGGTGATGTGGAATAGGGAATGAGGTGATGTGGAACGGGAATGAGGTGATGCGGAATGGGAAATGAGGGGATGTGGAATAAGGAATGAGGGGATGAGGAATAAGAAATGAGGTGATGTGGAATAGGGAATGAGGTGATGTGGAATAGGGAATGAGGTGATGTGTAATAGGGAATGAGGTGATGTGGAATAGGGAATGAGAGGATGTGGAATAGGGAATGAGGTGATGTGGAATAGGGAATTAGGGGATGTGGAATAGGGAATGAGAGGATGTGGAATAGGGAATGAGGTGATGTGGAATAGGGAATTAGGGGATGTGGAATAGGGAATGAGAGGATGTGGAATAGGGAATGAGGTGATGTGAAATGCGGAATGAGGTGATGTAAGATGGGGAAGGAGGTGATGTGGAATGGGGAAGGAGGGGATGTGAAATATGGAATGAGGGGATGTGGAATGAGGTGATGTGGAATAGGGAATGGGGTGATGTGGAATGGGGAGATGTGGAATAGGGAATGAGGGGATGTGGAATAAGGAAGGAGGTGATGTAGAATAGGGAATGAGGTGATGGGGAATGGGGGATGAGGTGATGTGGAATAGGGAATGAGGTGATGTGGAATAGGGAATGAGGTGATGTGGAATGGGAGATGAGGTGATGAGGAAGGTGGTGATGGGGAATGAGGTGATGTGGAATAGGGAATGAGGTGATGGGGAATGAGGTGATGTGGAATAGGGAATGAGGTGATGTGGAATGGGGAATGAGGTGATGTGGAATAGGGAATGAGGTGATGTGGAATGAGGTGATGTGGAATGGGGAAGGAGGTGATGTGGAATGAGGTGATGTGGAATAGGGAATGAGGTGATGGGGAACGAGGTGATGTGGAATAGGGAATGAGGTGATGTGGAATAGGGAATGAGGTGATGTGGAATAGGGAATGAGGTGATGGGGAATGGGGAATGAGGTGATGTGGAATAGGGAATTAGGTGATGGGGAATGGGGTGATGTGGAATAGGGAATGAGGTGATGTGGAATAGGGAATGAGGTGATGTGGAATAGGGAATGAGGTGATGTGGAATAGGGAATGAGGTGATGGGGAATGGGGAATGAGGTGATGGGGAATAGGGAATTAGGTGATGGGGAATGGGGTGATGTGGAATAGGGAATGAGGTAATGTGGAATGGGGAATGAGGTGATGTGGAAAAGGGAATGAGGTGATGGGGAATGGGGTGATGTGGAATAGGGAAGGAAGTGATGTGGAATGGGGAATGAGGTGATGTGGAATAGGAGATGAGGTGATGGGGAATGAGGTGATGGGGAATAGGGAATGAGGTGATGTGGAATAGGGAATGAGGTGATGGGGAATGGGGAAAGAGGTGATGTGGAATAGGGAATGAGGTGATGTGGAATAGGGAATGAGGTGTTGGTGAATGGGGAATGAGGTGATGTGGAATAGGGAATGAGGCGATGTGGAATAGGGAATGAGGTGATGGGGAATGAGGTGATGTGGAATAGGGAATAAGGTGATGTGGAATAGGGAATGAGGTGATGTGGAATGGGGAAGGAGGTAATGTGGAAGGAGGTAATGTGGAATAGGGAATGAGGTGATGTGGAATGGGGAAGGAGGTGATGTGGAATGGGGAAGGAGGTGATGTGGAATGGGGAAGGAGGTGATGTGGAATAGGGAATGAGGTGATGGGGAATGGGGAATGAGGTGATGTGGAATAGGGAATGAGGTGATGTGGAATAGGGAATGAGGTGATGTGGAATAGGGAATGAGGTGATGTGGAATGGGGGATGAGGAATGGGAAAGGTGGTGATGGGGAATGAGGTGATGGGGAATGAGGTGATGTGGAATGGGGAATGAGGTGATGGGGAATGAGGTGATGTGGAATAGGGAATGAGGTGATGTGGAATAGGGAATGAGGTGATGTGGAATAGGGAATGAGGTGATGGGGAAAGAGGTGATGTGGAATAGGGAATGAGGTGATGTGGAATAGGGAATGAGATGTTGGTGAATGGGGAATGAGGTGATGTGGAATAGGGAATGAGGCGATGTGGAATAGGGAATGAGGTGATGGGGAATGAAGTGATGTGGAATAGGGAATGAGGTGATGTGGAGTAGGGAATGAGGTGATGTGGAATGGGGAAGGAGGTGATGTGGAATGGGGAAGGAGGTGGTGTGGAATAGGGAATGAGGTGATGGGGAATGGGGAATGAGGTGATGTGGAATAGGGAATGAGGTGATGTGGAATAGGGAATGAGGTGATGTGGAATGGGGGATGAGGTGATGAGGAATGGGGAAGGTGGTGATGGGGAATGAGGTGATGTGGAATAGGGAATGAGGTGATGGGGAATGAGGTGATGTGGAATGGGGAAGGAGGTAATGTGGAATGGGGAAGGAGGTGATGGGGAATGGGGAATGAGGTGATGGGGAATGGGGAATGAGGTGATGTGGAATAGGGAATGAGGTGATGGGGAACGAGGTGATGTGGAAAGGGAATGAGGTGATGTGGAATAGGAAATGGGTTGATGTGGAATGGGGAATGAGGTGATGTGGAATAGGAGATGAGGTGATGGGGAATAGGGAATGAGATGATGTGGAATAGGGAATGAGGTGATGGGGAATGGGGAAAGAGGTGATGTGGAATAGGGAATGAGGTGATGTGGAATAGGGAATGAGGTGATGGGGAATGAGGTGATGTGGAATAGGGAATAAGGTGATGTGGAATAGGGAATGAGGTGATGTGGAATGGGGAAGGAGGTAATGTGGAAGGAGGTGATGTGGAATAGGGAATGAGGTGATGTGGAATGGGGAAGGAGGTGATGTGGAATGGGGAAGGAGGTGATGTGGAATAAGGAATGAGGTGATGGGGAATGAGGTGATGTGGAATAGGGAATGAGGTGATGTGGAATGGGGGATGAGGAATGGGAAAGGTGGTGATGGGGAATGAGGTGATGGGGAATGAGGTGATGTGGAATGGGGAATGAGGTGTTGGTGAATGGGGAATGAGGTGATGTGGAATAGGGAATGAGGCGATGTGGAATAGGGAATGAGGTGATGGGGAATGAGGTGATGTGGAATAGGGAATAAGGTGATGTGGAATAGGGAATGAGGTGATGTGGAATGGGGAAGGAGGTAATGTGGAAGGAGGTGATGTGGAATAGGGAATGAGGTGATGTGGAATGGGGAAGGAGGTGATGTGGAATGGGGAAGGAGGTGATGTGGAATAGGGAATGAGGTGATGGGGAATGGGGAATGAGGTGATGTGGAATAGGGAATGAGGTGATGTGGAATAGGAAATGAGGTGATATGGAATAGGGAATGAGGTGATGTGGAATGGGGGATGAGGAATGGGAAAGGTGGTGATGGGGAATGAGGTGATGGGGAATGAGGTGATGTGGAATGGGGAATGAGGTGATGGGGAATGAGGTGATGTGGAATAGGGAATGAGGTGATGTGGAATAGGGAATGAGGTGATGTGGAATAGGGAATGAGGTGATGGGGAAAGAGGTGATGTGGAATAGGGAATGAGGTGATGTGGAATAGGGAATGAGATGTTGGTGAATGGGGAATGAGGTGATGTGGAATAGGGAATGAGGCGATGTGGAATAGGGAATGAGGTGATGGGGAATGAGGTGATGTGGAATAGGGAATGAGGTGATGTGGAGTAGGGAATGAGGTGATGTGGAATGGGGAAGGAGGTGATGTGGAATGGGGAAGGAGGTGATGTGGAATGGGGAAGGAGGTGGTGTGGAATAGGGAAGGAGGTGGTGTGGAATAGGGAATGAGGTGATGGGGAAAGAGGTGATGTGGAATAGGGAATGAGGTGATGTGGAGTAGGGAATGAGGTGATGTGGAGTAGGGAATGAGGTGATGTGGAGTAGGGAATGAGGTGATGTGGAATGGGGAAGGAGGTGATGTGGAATGGGGAAGGAGGTGATGTGGAATGGGGAAGGAGGTGGTGTGGAATAGGGAATGAGGTGATGGGGAATGGGGAATGAGGTGATGTGGAATAGGGAATGAGGTGATGTGGAATAGGGAATGAGGTGATGTGGAATGGGGGATGAGGTGATGAGGAATGGGGAAGGTGGTGATGGGGAATGAGGTGATGTGGAATAGGGAATGAGGTGATGGGGAATGAGGTGATGTGGAATGGGGAAGGAGGTAATGTGGAATGGGGAAGGAGGTGATGGGGAATGGGGAATGAGGTGATGTGGAATAGGGAATGAGGTGATGGGGAACGAGGTGATGTGGAAAGGGAATGAGGTGATGTGGAATAGGGAATGGGTTGATGTGGAATGGGGAATGAGGTGATGTGGAATAGGAGATGAGGTGATGGGGAATGAGGTGATGGGGAATAGGGAATGAGATGATGTGGAATAGGGAATGAGGCGATGTGGAATAGGGAATGAGGTGATGGGGAATGAGGTGATGTGGAATAGGGAATAAGGTGATGTGGAATAGGGAATGAGGTGATGTGGAATGGGGAAGGAGGTAATGTGGAAGGAGGTGATGTGGAATGGAGAAGGAGGTGATGTGGAATGGGGAAGGAGGTGATGTGGAATAGGGAATGAGGTGATGGGGAATGAGGTGATATGGAATAGGGAATGAGGTGATGTGGAATAGGGAATGAGGTGATGTGGAATGGGGGATGAGGAATGGGAAAGGTGGTGATGGGGAATGAGGTGATGGGGAATGAGGTGATGTGGAATGGGGAATGAGGTGATGTGGAATAGGAGATGAGGTGATGGGGAATGAGGTGATGTGGAATAGGGAATGAGGTGATGTGGAATAGGGAATGAGGTGATGTGGAATAGGGAATGAGATGTTGGTGAATGGGGAATGAGGTGATGTGGAATAGGGAATGAGGCGATGTGGAATAGGGAATGAGGTGATGGGGAATGAGGTGATGTGGAATAGGGAATGAGGTGATGTGGAATAGGGAATGAGGTGATGTGGAATGGGGAAGGAGGTGATGTGGAATGGGGAAGGAGGTGGTGTGGAATAGGGAATGAGGTGATGGGGAATGGGGAATGAGGTGATGTGGAATAGGGAATGAGGTGATGTGGAATAGGGAATGAGGTGATGTGGAATGGGGGATGAGGTGATGAGGAATGGGGAAGGTGGTGATGGAGAATGAGGTGATGTGGAATAGGGAATGAGGTGATGGGGAATGAGGTGATGTGGAATGGGGGATTAGGTGATGAGGAATGGGGAAGGTGGTGATGGGGAATGAGGTGATGTGGAATAGGGAATGAGGTGATGGGGAATGAGGTGATGTGGAACAGGGAATGAGGTGATGTGGAATGGGGGATGAGGTGATGAGGAATGGGGAAGGTGGTGATGGGGAATGAGGTGATGTGGAATAGGGAATGAGGTGATGGGGAATGAGGTGATGTGGAATGGGGAAGGAGGTAATGTGAAATGGGGAAGGAGGTGATGGGGAATGGGGAATGAGGTGATGTGGAATAGGGAATGAGGTGATGGGGAACGAGGTGATGTGGAAAGGGAATGAGGTGATGTGGAATAGGGAATGGGTTGATGTGGAATGGGGAATGAGGGGATGTGGAATAAGGAATGAGGTGATGTGGAATAGGGAATGAGGAGATGGGGAATAGGGAATGAGGGGATGTGGAATAAGGAATGAGGAGATGTGGAATGGGGAAGGAGGTAATGTGGAATGGGGAAGGAGGTGATGGGGAATGAGGTGATGTGGAATAGGGAATGAGGTGATGGGGAACGAGGTGATGTGGAAAGGGAATGAGGTGATGTGGAATAGGGAATGGGGAGATGGGGAATAGGGAATGAGGGGATGTGGAATAAGGAATGAGGAGATGTGGAATAAGGAATGAGGGGATGTGGAATAAGGAATGAGGGGATGTGGAATAAGGAATGAGGAGATGGGGAATAGGGAATGAGGTGATGTGAAATAGGGAATGAGGTGATGTGAAATAGGGAATGAGGGGATGTGGAATAAGGAATGAGGTGATGTGGAATAGGGAATGAGGAGATGGGGAATAGCGGGAATGAGGGGATGTGAAATAGGGAATGAGGGGATGTGGAATAAGGAATGAGGTGATGTGGAATAGGGAATGAGGTGATGTGAAATAGGGAATGAGGGGATGTGGAATAAGGAATGAGGTGATGTGGAATAGGGAATGAGGTGATGTGAAATAGGGAATGAGGGGATGTGGAATAAGGAATGAGGTGATGTGGAATAGGGAATGAGGTGATGTGGAATAGGGAATGAGGAGATGGGGAATAGGGAATGAGGGGATGTGGAGGGAATGTGGAATAGGGAATGAAAAGCACACATGACAGGTCTGATTGGTTGCATGTGTTGAATATAGAATTGTAGATATTCTGGGAATGAGGTAAATGGGTGTTTTTTTTAGTTGCACGCTATGTGGAGGAAGACACGGAATCTGATTGGTTCGGCTCCCCCCAGTCAGATCCGGTATCTGAGGGAGGTTTCGGAGCCTCACTGTTCTGTACAATCAGGGCATGCTTTTACTTGTAGTTCCGCTGTGTTTCCTGTACATGACTCCCCTCCAATTACATCACAAACCCATTGACAGCAGTGACCTCCCAGCATGCACCCCGCGGTCACGTGACGAGGAAGTCTTTTCTGTCATCGTGGAAGATGGCGGCGCTCTGTGTTGGATGCCGGCTGGTGTTCTGTGTTGTGATTCTGGCATTGGGGGCCACAGCTCAGTATGCAGAGGTTGGTTGGGGGCATCTGGGAGGCTCATTCTGTACTTCTGTGTACTGGGAGGACTGTACTGCGGGGTTAGTCTGTGAGAGGGTCTGTTCTGGGTGAAGGGAAGCTGGGAGGGGGGTCTGTGCTGGGGGGGGAAGGGGGTCTGTGCTGGGGGGGGGAAGGCTGGGGGGAAGGGTGGTCTGTGCTGGGGGGGAAGGGGGTCCCTGCTGGCGGGGGGGGGGGGGTGAAGGGGTCTGCGCTGGGGGGGATAAGGCTGGGGGTAAGGCGGTCCCTGCTAGGGGGGGGAAGGGTGGTCTGTGCTGGGGGGAAGGTGGTCCCTGCTGGGGGGGGGGGGTGAAGGGGTCTGTGCTGGGGGGGAAAGGCTGGGGGGAAGGGTGGTCTGTGCTGGGGGGAAGGCGGTCCCTGCTAGGGGGGGAAAGGCTAGGGGGAAGGGTGGTCTGTGCTGGGGGGAAGGGGGTCCCTGCTGGCGGGGGGGGTGAAGGGGTCCGTGCTGGGGGGGTAAGGCTGGGGGGAAGGCGGTCCCTGCTAGGGGGGGAAGGGGGGTCTGTGCTGGGGGGAAGGCGGTTCCTGCTGGGGGGGGGGGTGAAGGGGTCTGTGCTGGGGGGGGGGAGGGGGGTCTGTGCTGGGGGCTTTGTACTGAGGGGGTAGGTTGTCACCAGTGTTAATTTTGGCAGCAAATTTCGATTTAGTTTTAGTCCCATTTTAGTCTTCTGCAATTGTTTTAGTCGCATTTAGTTGACTAAATCTCCAGTACATTTTAGTCGACTAAAACTCATTTTAGCCGTCTGAAATCTAATAGGTGTAATTAAATTGTAATGCATTAGTTAACATTTCTCTACAATTTCCAAACTCATTATATACGGCTGGAGTGAAAAATCTCATATGTTATTATTTAAGGTATTGAGATATGAACATGTACTAAAGGCCAGTGTTCATTTTGAAGTCAAAATCCAATTTAGTTTTAGTCGTATTTTAGTTGACTAAAATAGTATTCATTTAGTAGACAAAATTAACACTGGTTGTCACCTCTAGTAGGCCAATCATTTGCGGCGGAGGCCACAGAATCTTGGCCTATCACAGGGGACGGTTTCTTGGCAGGTTCAGCCACGTGGGTTTAGAAGAGCATCCAAACACTCCTGAGCTCATCTCTTCTCCTGAGCACTGCATACAGAGTACATTATATAGTCCTGTCCATTGCTATGGATAGGCCAGCTATGGTTGGGATGTATAATAGAGGGCCTCTACATGGGGATAGATTGAATTTTTCTGCACATGCTCAGAAGGAGGGGCCGGCTGGGAGAGTTTAGAGCTGTGGTTGGGCTGCTTTCAGTGGTCTTATTAGTTTGGATTCGGAATCAATGTGAACAAGCAACTATTGGGTATAAGGAAGATGCTGGGGGGGGGGGGGGGAGGCGGGAGTTGAAGGAGGTTGGGCTTTACCAAACATATGCGTTCATGGATGATCGAAGTTTGCACACTTGCTGCACGCTCCCAGCACAGTGACCGCGTTGTCATAGACATCTCCCGGTCTCTGGTAATGATTGGGAGCCAGTGGGATTGACTCCCATACTGTGATAGCCAATCACGTGACTCTCTTAAAGGGACACCTGTGTGCGGGAGGCAGAAGGGGGTGTGGCCTGCACCTGACCTCTCTAGGAAGTGTTAGAATTGAAGCTCTAATGAAGACGGTGGATGATTTGCGCTGGCATCTCTAGCTGCCTCTAATGTTTTGATTTTGCAATGTAACTCCTTTTTGAAGTTCATTTATTTTTTTGTGTAATCCTAGAACCAGGCTGAACACTTCTTCAGAAGTGGACACACAAATAACTGGGCAGTGTTAGTAAGTATCCGCTTCCTTCTATAACATAATATACTGCATAAAGGTATGTGCTCTAACCCACCAGCTCTTTACAGAATGAAACCAAGCTTCTGATTTAGGAAACCTTTCCTAAAAAAAAAAAAAAAAAAAAAAAAAAAATGTACGACTGATGTCACTGACTTTTTTGCTTTTGTAATGTTAGTTGACTGCCTGTCATGCTGATCCCCTTGCTTCAGTACTTTGAGACACTGACCTGAAACACAGTTGCTAATCAGTTTTTTCCCTTGATAATCTGCACAATCCATCAGGCCATGGCTTTGGTAGTAAATCCAGATATTTAGAATAACTGCCAGGCAGCTTGTATTTTCCTCTCACTAGCGGCACCCCCTGTGTTTTCTCCATGTGCTTCTGTCTTTTAGTTATCTTAGTATTATATAGCTATCGGTAGTAATCTTCCTCCTCCAACACCCCACCCCACCCTGGTCGAGTGCCCCCCCCCTTTCCTCCCAGCTCCTCTATTCATAGAAGCTGTTCTGCAGCTTCTATGAATGGAGGGGGCTGACTTTTTAAGCACGCATCATATTTCATTCATAGATGCTGTAGTACCTCTTCTATGAATGGAGGAGGTGGGTGGAAAAGGTTGGGCATAGCCTGGCACTCTTGAAGAATGCCTGTTGTGACAGCTCCTCAGTTTTATTAACCCCCAGCCACTATGGAAGATTACCGCGGAGGAGGTGGGGGGAATTGGAGGCGGAACGTTACTACCGAGCTGGAAGAAAAGTCACAAGGGACACCTCTCACTGAAGGTAAGTAAGGTCCCTTATGCTTTTTGTGTGTGTATACATACATATTTTTTTTATTGTCAAAACTATTGGGACGCCTGCCTTTACACACACATGAACTTTAATGGCATCCAAGTCTTAGTCTGTAGGGTTCAGTATTGAGTTGGCCCACCCTTTGCAGCTATAACAGCTTCAACTCTTCTGGGAAGGTTGTCCACAAGGTTTAGGAGTGTGTCTTTGGGAATGTTTGACCATTCTTCCAGAAGCGCATTTGTGAGGTCAGGCACTGATATTGGACAAGAAGGCCTGGCTCGCAGTCTCCACTCTAATTCTTCCCAAAGGTGTTCTACCAGGTTGAGGTTAGAACTCTGTGCAGGTCAGTCAAGTTCCTCCACCCCAAACTTGCTTATCCATGTCTTTTATAGACCTTGCTTTGTGCACTGGTGTGCAGTCATGTTGGAACAGGAAGGGGCCATCCCCAAACTGTTCCCACAAAGTTAGGAGCATGAAATTGTCCAAAATGTCTTGGTATGTTGACACCTTTAAAAGTTCCCTTCACTGGAACTAAGGGGCCAATCCCAACCCCTGAAAAATAACCCCACACCATAATCCCCCCTCCACCAAATGATTTGGATCAGTGCACAAAGCAAGGTTCATAAAGACATGGATGAGTGAGTTTGGGGTGAAGGAACTTGACTGGCCTGCACAGAGTCCTGACCTCAACCCGAAAGAACACCTTTTGGGATGAATTTAAATGGAGACTGCGAGCCAGGCCTTCTCCCCAACATCAGTGCCTGACCTCACAAATGCGCTTCTGGAAGAATGGTCAAACATTCACATTGACTTACTCCTAAACCTTGTGGACAACCTTCCCAGAAGAGTTGAAGCTGTTATAGCTGCAAAGGGTGGGCCAACTCAATATTGAACCCTACAGACTAAGACTGGGATGCCATGAAAGTTTAATGTGCATGTAAAGGCAGATAAATAGATATATTATGTGTATATATAATCTCTTGGGCTTTAAAAAGTGATCTGCAGTCTGAAATTTTTACTGCATCTTTAAAAAAAATTTGATCCCCTATTGTAACCGAACCTCCTTGCATCTTTGAGTAACTTCTGCATTGCCTGAATAAACCACTATAAAAGAGGACATCCACAAGGCTTGATGAGACCACTCCCAACATCCTCACCCATTCACCCATGCTACCGGTCATGTGATTTTTGCAGGGCACCGTTTGCATCCGAACATCAATGCTCCCTGCGATGGGTGGATCTATTTTGCAATGCTCCCCGCTCTGTCTCACCCATGCCTGTCCTTGCCTCTTAATAAACAGCAAATGTCAATGTTTCCAGCGGGTGATTGACGGTGCTGCATGGCTATTTGTGAGATTACTTTGGTGCAGTATTACAGGTAATAGGACTTGAAGTGATTGTAAATGCTTTTTTCCCCCTAAAAAAAAAATAAACAACATGTTTATACTTGCCTGCTCTGTGCAATGAAATTGCACAAAGCAGCCTCGAACCTCCTCTTCTCGGGTCCCCCTATAGTGCTCTTGGCTCCTCCCCTGTGGTGAGTGCCTCCATAGAAACACTCTTTTATGCGGGCACTCATGCTGGCTCTGTATCTATTGACACAGACAGTGGCACTTTCCCCCTGCCCCCACTCTTTTGTCACTGGTTTTGATTGACCACATCAGGAGGCAATGGCACTGTGTGCATTAGATATGGCAGCAAGTCCGTTAGAACCCGCCCCATTTCCTTGCTGGAGGATGTCAATAAGCATCATCCTCCCCAGCTTGACCTACTCCTTTTTCTTTTTTCTTTTTTCTTTTTTTTTTTTTCTTCTCCCTTTTCCCTTCTCCCACCGTTCATACTGCCATTCACTCATCAAAGCATTTTGATTTTTATAAGTCCCTTCAAGATCCAACCCACTACTTGCATTAGGGATGGGGGCTCTTAAGAGGAATACTGAGGCAGGGTGCTGTGATTGTTTCAGAAAGCAATGTACAGCACCCTGCGATCGCCTCCCACCAGCCATGATTTGCCAGCATAGAATAAAGAAGCACAGAGACCAAGTGATGATGTCACTGGGTGTAAATAAGGTAGGTCATGAAAATGGAAAGATTTTATTTAAAAATGCCACCAGCATGTTGGGAAGTGTGTGTGTGTGTGTGTGTGTGTGTGTGTGTGTGTGTGTGTAAAGAAAAGAGTCAGGGAAAGCAAGATATACAAAGATTAAGCTTTAGCTTGAAGCCTGGAAGTTGCACCAACAGCTATTGGATTCTACAGACAGCGCCAAGAAGAAGGTGAGCATTGCTATGAAAGCTGCATCAAGTTTTCTTTTGACAAGACATAGGGAAATAATCATATTGGGAAACTGCAGTTGAGCATTCAATATTCATTTTTTTTCTTCTTTCTAGGTCTGTACCTCTCGATTCTGGTTTAATTATCGTCATGTAGCAAATACTCTCTCGGTTTATAGAAGTGTGAAAAGACTTGGAATTCCTGACAGGTAAGAATTTTTTTCCTTCCAATTAACACCCTGTTGTCGTAAATCTCTCTGCTCCTTGTCTCCATTGTCGTTTAACAGGGAAGGAGGAGGCCAGATTTCTAAGCGTAATGATTTGGGTTTGTTAGGTTAACTAAGGGGTGATATTGAGCGCTCCTGACTTGTAAGCACATTATTGCATACAAAAGTGCTGATAATTTTGAGGCCAATAATGTTGTAGCATCCAGCAAATATTGGCTTTGGATCACTATTGCACAATATATGTTGTTTAATACTATTTTTTATATAATTTGATGTCTTTTGCCTTTGAGGCAAAAGACATCAAATTATATATATTTATTTATTTTTTTAAAATATATCTTTAGGGCTGGTTCACAGCAGATGCAGAACATGTTGCATTTTATTTTATGTATGGAAGGCAGCAAAATGCCTAAATGCACTGCAATGCACATGTCCTCAGTTGAGATAAAGGAAAAAAAATTAGGGGAAAAACGCACTGAAACGCATCAAAAATACATAAACGCACCGGAACACCTCCAGAAACGCGCATACAGAAATTCCAGTTCTAAGACCTCTTTCACATGGGAATGCTCCGGGGATCTGTCCTCACAAGAAGAACGGATTCCCTTCCATCTGTTTTTAGCAGACCTGATCGGTAGGCGGGTGTAAACGGACACAAGTCTGTTTACACCTGCCAGCCCATAGTGGTGAATGGACCATCCAATTAGGTCTGCCTGAAAAACTGACAAGCGTATCTGATCGGAACGGTCCTGTGAAAGAGAAGAACTTCAGTCTCCTTAACCACTTCACCTCCGGAACATTTACCCTCCTTCATGATCAGGACATTTTTTTGCGATATGGCACTGCACGACTTTAACTGACAATTGTGCGGTCATGCAATGCTGTACACAAATAAAATTTGTCTTTTTTTTCCCCACAAATTGCTTTCTTTTATGATATTTGATCACTACTGCATTTAAATATTTATTTATTTTTTGCGCTATAAACAAAAAAAAAAAAAAGACCGACAATTTTAATAAAAATATTTTTTACTTTCTACTCTTAAAACCTATCCAATAAAAAAAAAGCACTGTCACTGTACTAATGACACTGGCTGGGTAGGGGTTAAACCTCTAGGGTGATCAAAGGGTTAAATGTGTGTTTGGTGCTTTCACTAAGAGAGGTGATGGATTTTATTGTCTGCTTTGTAGGGAAAGAAAATCCATCCCTTCCCCCTTGTCAGAACGATGCTCTGCCTTGTTTACATGGGCAGAGCTCAGTTCTGTGTATTTTCCTGACGATTGGCGGGTGCAGGCGGACACCCATTCCCCGGCACCCGCTGATCGGTTTCTGCCGTGACAAATCACAGCAGAAGCAACGTGCCCCCCTACCCAGAAGTGCCAGATCACATACTAGGTATATGATCCGGCACAGGAAAGCCGATTTGCCACCATACATCCTCGTGATGCAGTTATTCATAGCTGTGCCCCCCCCCCCCCACTCTACTGGCACTGCCATTGTTGATTGTCTGTCTGGCCCATGCGTTGATGCACTGAAAAGCTCTGCCCAGTCTTTGGGAATTGGCATAGTCCTGCACACATGTTGAGTTTGACCCTAAGGCGTGTGCACAGAAATGTCCCGGACCTCCTTAATAACGCTATTCTGCATGTGCAGGATAGTGCTGAATGCCTAAAATACTGAAGCTTCTCACCGAAGCTGCAGCATGTCAGTTAGAACCTGTCTAATTTCCTAGCTGGAGGTCGACCAGCATCATCTAGCCTTTTCCTCCCCAGCTTGACTCCCTTTGGTTTGCCCCTTTTATTCATTGGATTTCAGCTGTTTCAATCAGACGTTCAGCATCATATTGTCGCCATTACCTAGGGCTCTCGGCATCCATCAGTATAACTCCGATTACCTTCATACCGGCATTCATCTATGAAAGCATTTTTATATTTTCATAACTCCCCTCAAGAGCCAGCCCACTGTTTGCTTCAGATCCAAGGCTGCATTCACATCTGTGCGTTCAGGGAACATGCAAAGAAATGTGCATTGTGCTTACGGGCCCATTAATTGTTAATGGCACCCCAAATGCAGACCGCAAACGCGCGTTGTGTCATGAGGCAAAGCGACAAATGCACTAAAATCCTCAGTAAAAATTCAAATGTATGCCCTATGAATCACGTGAAAAATGCGCAAAACAATGCAGTTACAGAATGTGAAGTGTGGATGGAGAGGAGTACTGAGGCATGGTGCTGTGATGCTTTCAAGAAGCTATGTACAGCACTCTGCCATCCCCTCCCACCAGCCACTATCTGCCTGCATTGAATAGAGGAGCACAGACATGCAATGATGACATCAGCGGGTGTAAAATAACTGAAGGGCTCTGCCCAGCCTTTGGGAACTGGCAGAGCTTCACGCACGTGCTGAGTTCTGCTTGTGTGCCCCGGACCTTCCTGATGGCCCCATCGTGTGCGTGTGTGTTTAGGGGAACCTGCATTTGCGCCAAAGGTCTCTTTCAGGTCCTAAAGATGCACGCATGCACCACGTCATTCTTGCCTTGGTGAAAAGGGAGAAAGAGCTGCCCTGCAGCATAAAAAAGGTTAAAAAAAATATCCAGTTCTGGAAGAGAGGGAGGAGCCAGGTGAAGGTTCGCTTTATTCATTCAATATAAATGAAACCTTTTAACGTGGAACTCCCTCTGGATACCCAGGGAACCCAGCTACAATCTTCAATAAATCTGGGGCATAGTGCAAATGGGCTAATCTCTGCACCTGCCTCTCATTCACAAGAGACAGTGCACTTTTGGAGCGTTCTTGTTGGATTGGGTCGTGCCAGTACAAGCAATGCCATTAAGGTGGTTTCTTTGAGCCTTTTGTAATCCTTATCAGTGTCAGCCCAAGGATTGAGGGTTCAAGTTTGTTGCCGTGCATAGTGCCCCATTCTGCCTAAGGCTAGGTTCACATCTGTACGTGGGCAGTTGAGTTTTTGGGGTCAGTTTTCCGGCGCTATTTGCATTTCTCCATCTGCATTTTGTAATGCTTTTTGCGGGAAGTGTTGATGTTGCTAGGAGGTGTCTGTTCTGCAGGAAAACACACCGTAAATGCATTTTTTCCTGCAATTTTAATGCAATTCCATTTAAGTCTATAGAGCCAAAAACGCAAAAGAAAAAGTCACTGCACCTTTCCAAAAAAACGCAATGCAGGAAACTGCATAGATGTGATCGGATTCCATAGGAAATAAGGTTACACAGATTGTAGTTAATTTCCATGGATCTGCAAACGCACTAAAAAAAATGCATAAATTTGGCTCGGTTCACATCTGTGTGGGTGGTTCCCGCTGTGGGTCTGCACCTGTTCCTGCAGTCACAACCACCCGCACAAAAAAAATGCGCCGGATATTTTTGGGTAAAATTAATCCTAAAGGCACGTCGCACGCACTGGAATACGCACCCGCACTGGGAACTGCACTTGCAGTTCCCGTGCAGACTGCAATTTCTAAAATGCTGCGTGCCCGTGCAAAACATGGCTTTGCAGAGCTACATATGTGTGAACCTAGCCTACATCTTCTCTGATTAAGGCTGAGATCTAATGAGATATTGTAGCTCGCTGAGGACAATAAGACTAATGGATGGACTGTAATTGCAGGGATCTTGGCAGTCTCTAGTGATTTAATGGACTTTATTTTTAGCACTGTCTCTTTCTCTGGTGAATAAATAGGCTTCTCAGTAGTGATGTTGACATTCTTTAATGAATGGATAGGCAGACTTCCCAGTGGCAGCATCTAAGGGATTCCGAGTTCAGGGATCCAGCAACAGTATGGCTGACCAGATCAGTGTAGCTGTACTCGGACAACTGAAACCAGACATTATATGATAATTTTTTTTTTTATTATTATTATTTTTATTTTTATTGGAATTTTTCATTATAAAGATACAAAACGGGGCCATTGGGGCATACTCCGGCCAATTGGTGCACATAGCCATGTGCATAACAGCATACAACTCACAATGTATCTCAAAACCAAAACCTATATAACTATAACTAAAGAACCACAAATTCGGTACCCAGGTTTCAGATATCTATTCCTGTGGAACAGTTCTTCCCTCTTATCTGTCTGAACTGGACATTACGGTAACATTCAGGATTAAGTGTGATCGCTTGACCTCTGGACTAACCCCACCACTCACTTATATGGGGCATGGACCTCAGCACACAGGGCCTGGTAATTATGGAGGGTATCTAGCCAGGGAGATCCTCCATTGGGCTGCTCATCCGTCGTAGACTCTGAGTTTGTCCAAGTGCCAAACTTTTTTTAAAATTTTTTTTTTTTTTTTTTTCAGATTTTTTTGGGGCATCCTCGGGACAAATATGTTGCCTTGTAGAGGGGTATCATTGTATTGATTCATCTTTTCCATGATGACAGGGTAGGGGGATTGGCTGACTTCCATTTTAGTACTATGGCTTTCCTCGCGTAAAATAATAAGATGCTTATTGGAGTGCGGGTTGCTTTAGCTAATGCCAGGTGTTCCACAAGGCTGAGGAGGCAGACGCTGATTGTCAGAGGAATGGGTATGGTAGTTAACCCATGGATAAATTGAGTTACCTCCCTCCAATACTCTTGAACCTGTGAGCAATTCCAGAATATGTGTAGGAAGCCTGCAGGGGTGCCAGAGCATCTCCAGCAAGCAGCTAATGAGGTTGGGTGAAGGCATTGGGGCGTATAATATATTCTGTGCAGGATTTTGACTTGGATTAGCTTGTCTCTAGTTGCAACTAATGGCTGAAGCGGGTTATCCCACATGTCTTCACTGTCCGACTGTATATGATTAAATTATAAATGTTGTTATTCTGGCCATTGAAATAAAAAACATTCAAGCGTTAAACTGCTTAGGAGCATTTAAAGGAAGGGAAAAATGGCACAAGATGTCAACCAAACATGAAAAGAAAAAAATATATGAAGATAATAATGATAATAATGTCTCAAGTGTCCGAATGGCAAATGTGAGCGTATAAGTATTAACACTATGAGGTACGCTATAACTATGAAGTCCCAATGGTAACAGGAAGTTTAAATGAGGGTGATACTAGGCACCAGCGGCTGCTCCCTTGAGAGTAGAAGCAAAACTCTGGAAGGCAATGTGAAGATAAAAGACAAGGTGCGCCAATCTAAGTGCAGTATCAAACATAACTTTAATGTATAAATATAAAAACAAACAGCCGAATGGCTACTCACAAGGATTCAGTAAAAGTGAGGCACATAAAAACATGTAGATGGCCCAGGGACGTAATCTCAGCTGCTCACAGTGTAGGATCCAAAAGATGTATATCAACGCTGGGGTGAATGTGGGAAGGATGGCCGCAGTGTGTAATCCTCGGATGGTGGAGGCTTTGCTGTAGGGAGAACGAGGAGACCCAGGTGTCCGCAAGGCAGAGCCGGCATCTAGTCGGATACCAGAAACCAGGAACCGGAAGCAGGAAACAGATGCGGACCAGCGTGAAGCGCACCATGCACTGAAGTGGGGGCAGTGAAAATGTCGTCTGGACGTCTCAGATGACGTGTTTTAATGCATCCGCATTTTCTTCAGAGCTAATAGGCTAATGGGGTAAGGATCATTTATATAGAGATGCTGGAGTTGGTCGCTAAGCGACAGCATAAACAGGAAGTACTGGCAGTGTATAAGGGAACCGTTTAAAAACAAATGATACATGTATTGGATAAAAGAAAAAGAAAATTTCATACCTATAAGAAGAAGAAAGTGGAATGTAAACTAGTAGAGTTGAAAAATGAGAGGAAAATAATGAAAATCAGTATAAAGATTAATTAAAAAATAAAAAGTAATAAAACAATATAAAGAGAAATGGGAAAATATAGGATATATAGATAAAATATATTATATATACATGAAAACATAAAAATAAGACACAAAGGCAATAACGAGATATATATATATATATATATATATATATATATATATATATATATATATATATATATATATATATATATATATATATATATATATATATATATATATATATATATATATATATATATATATGTGTGTGTGTGAATATGCAGATGTAAGTAAAAAATATAAGAGTAATAAATAAAAAAAAAAATATATATATATATATATATATATATATATATATTGTGTGTGTGTGTGTGTGTAAAAAAAGGAAAAATTGTAGGAGCTAATGAGGGGAGGGGTTAATAAATAAGGAATAATGGTGTTTATAGAATTAATGATCAGAAGGTTAGCATAGAAGCTAAATGTGGATAATGAAAAGACCTAAAAAGAGGGAGGGAAAGAAAAACATGGAAAGTGGGCGAATTAAATGATGAAATATAAATAAGGACTAAAGTAGAAGGGAAGAGGAGACTAAAGACATACGTGAATATAAGTGTCTGTAGGAGGTAAAGGCTGTCAGAAAGGAACCAAATGAAAAAAAGTGAAAAGAAACGGTAAGAACAGTATGCGGATGCATTGAAACGCGTCATCTGACACGTCCAGACGACATTTCCGCTGAACCCCACTTCAGTGTATGATGCGTTTCACGCTGGTCCGCTTCTGTTTCCTGCTTCCGGTTCCTGGTTTCTGGTATCCGACTAGATGCCGGCTCTGCCTTGCGGACACCTGGGTCTCCTCGTTCTCCCTACAGCAAAGCCTCCACCAGCCGAGGATTACACACTGCGGCCATCCTTCCCACATTCACCCCAGCGTTGATATATATCTTTGGGATCCTACACTGTGAGCAGCTGAGATTATGTCCCTGGGCCATCTACATGTTTTTATGTGCCTCACTTTTACTGAATCCTTGTGAGTAGCCATTCGGCTGTTTGTTTTTATATTTATACATTAAAGTTATGTTTGATACTGCACTTGGCGCACCTTGTCTTTTATCCTCACATTGCTTAGGCGCGTTTAGATGCGTTTTCACGCATTTATGGGCATTTCTGCTAAAAGCTCCTCTTAAACGCACTTGGAACGGTGTTTAGAGGCAGAAAAAAAATGCCCAATGCCTGTAATGCAGGCTTTTTTTGAGCTCAAGTGTGCATGAGGCCTTACTGGGATCAGCTGGCTACTGGGGAAATACCTGCTGGTTGTGGCCACTGGAATTACACCCTTCGGCCCCTTTCTCGTGGGTGTCAACTGTTCAGTCACGTTTTTTCAGTTTACATCAGTTTGCACATCTGTCTTCAATTCAGTTTACCACTGTTCTGTACAAGATTAGTTCAGTTTACGGTAGTCTACCTCCATCTTTGCATCTGTGTTTTCTTGTTGCAGAGACCAATCAGAGGTAACAAAAGTATAAACCAAAAATGTTTCTTGCCTAAAAACAGACACAAACAGATGGCATCTGATTTTACGTTTTCAGATCCATCTAAATGGAAAAGGATGCTGCCTTGTTCTGTTTAGAAAAATGGACCTGAACAGACACAGAGGTAGGCTAATTCATGATCAAATGTCTACATCCGCCCACCCATAGACATTCAGGGGTTGATTTACTAAAATTGGAGAGGGCAAAGCATTAATCATTTAGTTCTGCTGGGCAGGAGGGATCCCTGCCCTGCCCTGCCAGCAGAACACAATAGCGCAGCAGGAGACATTCCCCCATTAGCACTGACTGTGTTGATGGGGGAATCGAGCAATTTTCTTTCCTGCAACGTGTTGCAGGAAAGAAAATCAAATCCTCTATGGGCTGCCTAAAATGTTGTCTGGGAAATAGAAAGGCAGTGTGTTTTCTTTGGTGGTTTATGTATTCTCTGGGGAATAGGTAGGCCGCCCCCTCAGTCAGGATGTTGCTATTATCTAAAGCATGGTTCTCCAAAATTTCTGTACAAAGGGCCAGTTTACTGTCATCCAGACTTTGGGGGAGCCGGACTGTGGCCATCGGGAGTAGAAAAAGTACCAGCATCAGTTGGAGTAAACCACCACCTTTTGACTTGATATACAAGCGATGTCTTGATAAACAAGTAGCCTCATGTCACAACTGAGTATAAAAGAAAAGAGAGACGCCTTTAACTGTAGCAATATGGTTACATTTAATGTAAGTACAACATTTAGCAACATATTGCTACACTTAGAGGCGCCTCTCTTCTCTTTTATACTCTGGAGCTCCTGCTGGGTTTTGCTACTAATCCCCTTGTGGAGGCTCCAATTTGTGGATGGACATTTTATGGTTACACAACCTATCACATTGCTATAATATTTTTATATGGACTATAAACTGAAGGACCTATGAATAAATGGCTGTGGAACGAATCGTCTGAGTTTCAATTATTTCTTATGGGGAAATTTGCTTTGATATAAGAGTGCTTTGGATTACAAGCATGTTTCTGGAACGAATTATGCTCACAATCCAAGGTTTTACTGTACCCATAACCTGACCTTGAGTTGTCCTTCTCAATCAATAATGCCTCCAAGTGGTGGTAGAAGAGGAAAGTACAACCAGGCCAAACTTGGGGAGGAGTCAATGGATCCCTAGTAATTAACTACAGTAGCTACTCCTGGCATGGAATTTAAGTAAGGAGCTCCCTGACTAAACCCCAGGGCACTGCATTTTTTTTAAATTTTATTTTTTAATCTTTTTGTGATGTCCCTTTTCTCTATGGCATATAAAGGTTACACTCTGTGATGCTGCTGATCTCTGGGGAATGGATAGGCTGCATTCTAGCTGATGTCGCTCTTCTCCATTCATGGTGATGAGACTCGTCTCTGTGGAAAGAACAGACAGCAAATTTAACAAAGTGGTAAAGGTCCATAGTAAAGAACCTAATGTGTAAGAAATGCACTTAAAATGTCTAATGTATTTTAGTGAATACATTTGGAAAAAAGTAAATTTTTTTTTATAATAATCATGTAATAACCAGAGCTTAACAGAGAATGAGCTGACAGCTATTGTATCTTCCCACAATAGTTTTTAGAACAGAAAGTACAGCACATTTACTTGTTGAGCTTTTTATGGCACAGATCAATGCAGATAAAAAGAAAGTGCTTTACCACATCAGGGACTATCAGGGACTATACTCGAAAGGTGAAGGATAATTGTTCAATAGCCGGCAGAGAACACATTTTTCACATATTTACAGGGTAATTCCGTGTGTTCCGACAAAGATCAGATACTCTCAAATCTCCGCACATTGACTTTTGTGATCTGTGTGTGTGTGTGCTCAATTAACAGCCACACGCCTCTTCTTTAAAAACTGAGAGCCAGTAAGCGCATCTGGAGGGCTTGTTGACATGATGCTTCATTTGGAATCTTGTGTAAAGATGTTTAAGTTACTAAACGATAAGCCTAAACAAAAAAGGGGTTAATGTAGTTGGATAAATGCAGTATTTTATGCTGCATTCAGCTTGTATTTAAGATCACATACTGATCAGATCAGTGTGTATTCCTTCACAGATGCAGATGACCTGCAGTTGAGCTCCTCCTGAGCTGCATAAAGCTGCTTTTGCACTCCCACTACTTTGTATGGGTAATAAAGCAGTTCTGACACAAAAGCGCAGAGTACATAGTTCCCTAAACTTTTATATAGGAGCACCAGGGCCGGGACAAGGGGTGGGCGCAGTGAAGCAGAGGGGCAAAAATGGACGCAGAGTGGTACACCCATTCTATGACCTGTATTAATAGTGGTGGTGGTGGTGGTGGGGGGGGGGGGGGTCGCAATTCTGGGTCCTTGCTCTGGATGCTGGACAACCCTGTCCCCGGTACTGAGGAGCACCAATTAATCCCAGTCTTTTATACTTAAAAGCTAACTCAACTATTGTGGGAAAAAAATTGGCATAAAATAATATATAGCATATACAATTGAAACACAAGTCATATTGTAATTCAATGTTATTTAAAATGTACCTTTCCTTTTCAATCTGCAGCTCTGTAATTTTCTGTAAAATGCAATTTAGCAACCTGGAGGTGTTTTGTACACAGATGTAATTTCCTGCTTCTTTGATTGGCTTACTGATTTTCCCAGAAGTCTGCACTAAAATACAAATCCGATTTTTAGCATCCTCTGCAACAATGTCATTTTTTATGAGATACGTTCAAAGGGAAATCACAGACCCTGCAGCTTGCCTCATTAATGCCCTGCAGGTGCAGCAGCAGATTGATAATTATAAAATCACTCCCATACAGATTCACTTTGTACATGGACCCAGACAAACAACCTGCTATCCCTTAGGAATCCCGTAGGAATCTGCAACAAAGTTTGTTAAAATCCTTGCAATGTACATAGATCACCCAGAAGGGAATGTGTGTGTTTTTTTTGTTTTTTTTTATTATTTTGTTTTTCCTCAACAAAAGTGGAGTTACTCTTTAACTGACCCCCATCCAGAGAGCTATTTCTGCCCAAATTGTTCACTTGTCAAACATCTTTCTTGCCAGGTCTGTGCAGTCCTATTAATTTCTATGGACTCCTGAGTACTAGTTCATACTCAGATGTCCTGGGCTATCTAGACGGTGATCTCTTGATGGATCAGGGACAAGTGATTATAAGAATGGGAAGGGGGTTCTCTCATATACATGTAACTGCACGTTTTGGAATGCTAGATCTTTATTTAATGCTATGCTGAAAAACTGTGCAGATGTTTTAAGAGTGTACAGAAGTGTTCCCATCAGTGTGTCTCAGTGGAGCTTGCATTTGCCTATGACCATTGTATGGTCATAAAGACACAGTCTGGCTAGTTTTGTCAGATGCTAATTAACCCACTGGCATTGGAACAGCCATAAATTGGGCTTCTGCCTGGGGAGGAGGTACAGTCTGCACAGAACAGATGCAACACCTCCTCGCATCAGTTTTAACCCCATTTTTGCCAACAAATGCAACGCAAACGTGTGCGGTGCTTCTCTATTTACTTGAATGTGAAGCATTTGTTGTGCTTGCATTCCGCCAACACTGCACATTCAAGTAAATAGAGAAGCGCCGTTTAAATGAAGCCTTACAATAGGCCCCCTTCAATGCCCCTGAAGCCACTTCCCTTTTCTTCTTCACCAATTATGACCTCATCACATACAATGCAGGGCTGACAGTTCAGTATTGTACATAGGGACATCAACACATCCACATAACAGAGCATCGGAAAGCCAAGTAGAGTGCTGGTTCCCACGGGGACAGAGGTATAAGGGAAGTATGGTGCTAATTTCTCTCCCTACTATATTGCCCTTTACAGCAACAGTAAGCAATACTAAATACTTAAAGTTGCAGTTTAGGCATGACCGAAAGCCCCTTTGAATAGACTGCTGAGCCTCCTGAAATGGTCCCAAATTGTTTGGACCAGTGCACAAAGCAAGGTCCATAAAGACATGGATGAGCGAGTTTGAGGTGGAGGAACTTGACTGGCCTGCACCAAGTCCTGACCTCAACCCGATAGAACACCTTTGGGATGAATAAGAGCGGAGACTGCGAGCCAGGAATTCTCATCCAACATCAGTGCCTGACCTCACAAATGCGCTTCTGGAAGAATGATCAAACATTCCCATAGACACACTCCTAAACCTTGTGGACAGCCTTCCCCAAAAAGTTGAAGCTGTTTATAGCTGCAAAGGGTGGGCCAACTCAATATTGAACCCTACGGACTAACACCCGGGATGCCATTAATTTTCATGTGCGTGTAAAGGTAGGTGTCACAATACTTTTGACAATATAGTGTGTTTTTTTTGTGGGGAAAAAAAAAAGTACTTTTATTTTATTACAGGAGTCTGCAGAGCATTGCACCTATCAAAGGTGCAATGTCAGGCTCCTGGAGACAATCAGTACAGCTCTGTATGGGCCGTCTCTTTTTAAGAGCTGTAGCAAGTGTGAATGGATTACGAGATCAGAGCACTAGCAGTACATTAAATGCGGTGGCAGATGTGATCTGTAGTATATTCATTCACAGAGCCCGGTGAATGAATGACACGGCTGGGGCGATTTTAAATATGACCTATGCTAACCTGGGAGATCTTCTCAACCCCCCACCCCCTTTAGCTGTCACAATCTGCAAAAAACTGCCTGCGTCATCTATTCAGTGTTCTGTGAATGGGAAGACTACAAGGTCAGAAAGCCTTTGCGGCTGTCGGCTTGTAGTTCTCACTGAATTACCATGGCACTGTTGAGAGCTGTGGTAGTTCATTAAGTCTTCCTGTCATGGTGTATCTGCCTGGCTGTATTGGCAGTCCAGACAGTCTGCAGGACTATATAGCATTACACCCACAATCTGCTATTTGTGGGTGCAATGCTTTTGTAGGTCCATTACAAAAAAAAAATGTTTTTTATTTGTAAAGGTGAACTTATCCTTTTTTTTAAATGAAGCATTATTGGAGCTAGTTGCTCCCTAATGAGTCTAGATGGGAAGACTGAAAGAAATTCAGATTATTCACACTTCACTTTCCAATTGTGTTCATGTTTTATATTGTATAAATCGCAGCAAAGTAGATTAACAACATGAATTTTCATGAAGTGCTTTAGGTATCCTTGGAAACAGGAATTTACAACAATTCATGTTGGTGCAAATCAGCACATGTAACACATCTACAAATCTTTAAAATTCATTGTGAGAACACATTTTAAATAATGTTTAGTTTTAGGCAAACCTGGGATTTAGAGCTTTTACCTGCGTATCACTTTCCTGGTCACCCAAACTCCACTTATAAAACATTAAAAAAAATCAACTTCATTGTTTGTCCTTATTAATCCTTCTGATTTATGGCCAGTTTTCTGCATTATGTGTTGCAAACCAAACAATTATGACTTAATTGCAGTTTATTTGGAGTTGCAGGTCTCCCAGCAACAGGAATAGATGGCATGTTGTATTGCTGCTAAAATCTAGAACAGTGGTCTCCAAACTGCGGCCAGATATGGTCCTTTGCATGCCTTTATCTGACCCTTGGGGCACTATTTCTCCTACCATTTCTCCCACTGATACAAGGCACTATTCCTCTCGCTGACATCAAGAATGGGGCATAGTTCCTGTCACTGATACCAGCAATGGGTCGCTATTCCTCCCATCGACACCAATGATGGGGCTCTATTCCGCCCATCGACACCAATGATGGGGCTCTATTCCGCCCATCAAGGCCAATGATGGGGCTCTATTCCTCCCATCGACGCCAATGATGGGGCTCTATTCCTCCCATCGACGCCAATGATGGGGCTCTATTCCTCCCATCGACACCAATGATGGGGCTCTATTCCTCCCATCGACGCCAATGATGGGGCTCTATTCCTCCCATCGACGCCAATGATGGGGCTCTATTCCTCCCATCGACACCAATGATGGGGCTCTATTCCTCCCATCAAGGCCAATGATGGGGCTCTATTCCTCCCATCAAGGCCAATGATGGGGCTCTATTCCTCCCATCGACGCCAATGATGGGGCTCTATTCCTCCCATCGACGCCAATGATGGGGCTCTATTCCTCCCATCGACGCCAATGATGGGGCTCTATTCCTCCCATCGACGCCAATGATGGGGCTCTATTCCTCCCATCGACGCCAATGATGGGGCTCTATTCCTCCCATCGACGCCAATGATGGGGCTCTATTCCTCCCATCGACGCCAATGATGGGGCTCTATTCCTCCCATCGACGCCAATGATGGGGCTCTATTCCTCCCATCGACGCCAATGATGGGGCTCTATTCCTCCCATCGACGCCAATGATGGGGCTCTATTCCTCCCATCGACGCCAATGATGGGGCTCTATTCCTCCCATCGACGCCAATGATGGGGCTCTATTCCTCCCATCGACGCCAATGATGGGGCTCTATTCCTCCCATCGACGCCAATGATGGGGCTCTATTCCTCCCATCGACGCCAATGATGGGGCTCTATTCCTCCCATCGACGCCAATGATGGGGCTCTATTCCTCCCATCGACGCCAATGATGGGGCTCTATTCCTCCCATCGACGCCAATGATGGGGCTCTATTCCTCCCATCGACGCCAATGATGGGGCTCTATTCCTCCCATCGACGCCAATGATGGGGCTCTATTCCTCCCATCGACGCCAATGATGGGGCTCTATTCCTCCCATCGACGCCAATGATGGGGCGCAATCCCCCCCCCCCCCCTCGACACCGATGATGGGGCGCTATTCCTCCCATCGACGCCAATGATGGGGCGCAATCCCCCCCCCCCCCCTCGACACCGATGATGGGGCGCTATTCCCTTCCTTTGACACCAATGTTCTCATGAAAAACAAACATGACCATGAGGTTTGACCCCAGCATGCCTGGAACCCTGCACAGGGCTACAGAATGTTCGCGACTATCTCGTGAGCCGGGAAGTCCCATCTGCCCTGTGCTATCTCTGATAGGCAGTGTGCTCCCCAGCCCACATTGCTGGCGTCTGTAGTTATTGTGACCCACTGGGTGGAAACAATTGAGGAGATTCTTTCGCTGAAGCCACCATTCCCGGGGCTCGCAGGCATAGAAGGGAGTTTAAAAAGCAGCGCCTCACTGCCACGTTGGCTAGCGGCATCTGTGCACATGTGCAGCCATTTCCATTTTGCCATAGCCTCATCTGCCTGAACCAAGCCTCGTTCCGGAATCCCCGCGTTCAGATCAGTCGAAGAAGCAATATCTGGAGGCCACAGATCCCTTTCGACAGTCCGATTTACTTATTTGTTCTCTTTCACAGGAAGAATAAAGGAATGCGGGCCTCACCTAGGTCCATTGCTGCTTGGATCGTTCAGGAAATCCAGTGGGCCTATAAAGAGAAGGGCTTGGCATCTCAGGAGGCAGTGACTGCGCACTCGACCAGAAGCGTGTCTATATCCTGGGCAGCCTCGCGGCACGTCGCTCCCGATTAGATCTGGAGGGCAGCTTCCTGGTCTTCTGTCAATACATTTATGACTCATTACTGTGTGGAACCAGCCGCCTTATCTTCTATTAATTTTTGGTTTACAAATCCTGTTGGTTGATGTTGTCAAACCTTTTTTTCCTTGCTCCTCATTTGCCCACCCAGGTGTGTACGGCGAGTTATTTCCCAAATGTATGCTGCCATGGAGCCTGTCAGGAAAACAGAAAATTGTCTATCAAATACTTACCGTAGTTTTCTTTTCCTGATGGACTCCACCAGGAGTCCCCTCCCAGTGTCTGAGTAGGCTAGTTATAGAACACAGCTGCTGGCTCGGAGCAAAGATTTATGGGAGTGGGGTCCTATAGGGTAGGAAAAAAAAAAAAGAACCGCAGAGGGGATCACATACCACCAAAAGAGAGCTCTATTTGTTGGGGGAAAAAAAAGGACATCAATTTTATTTGGGTACAGCATCGCACACCGGGCCAGTGCTACCACTAGGCAAACTAGGCAGCCGCCTAGTGTGCACTGCTGCCTAAGGGGTGCCCGGCTGCTGATTTCCCTCTGTGTCTGCAGGCTGCAGCATGTAACTAACTCAGTCTCAGGCAGCTGCTTCGCCTGGCCGGTAGTGTAATTGGAGGTGCAGTGCAGCACTGGAGCCAGCGCTAGAGGAAGCAGATCCGATACTTCCTTTATAGCGCCGCCTCCTGTCACATCGGCAGGGCAAAGGGGGTGGAGTCAGGGGTGGAACCAATGGGGCGGCAAAATTAGGTTTCACCTAGGGTGTCAAAAATCCTTGCACCAGCCCTGGTCGCACAACAACACAATTGTCAGTTAAAGTAACGCAGTGCCGTATTGCGAAAAAATGGCCATGGAAGGGGGGTAAACCTTCCGGGGCTGAGGTGGTTAAATAGCGTTTTTTTCGGTTTGTGTTGCTCAGATGCAGTATAGTTCCTCTTTAAGCTTTTTGCAAACAAACCATTTGTTCTCCATTTTCTTGCACACGTTTGTTCTACCTACATGGGAGAGCGTTCTTTTCTTCTTTTCCCCCCCATCCTTTGATGCTGTGAGTCGTTATGAAAATTAAACAGCTAGTTTTAATGAACTCCACTTTCAAGGCTTTGATGCGGAGCCCGGCTGAATAATTAGGTTAAAAAAAAAGTTAGTAATGTTTAATGCATTCTTTTTATTAGGTGACCTATAAAACAAATTGGACTTTGTGTACAAGGATGAATGTGTGATATTCTTCTAAAATTTTAGCATACTTTTTTTGCTAAGGACGTAAGTGCTCAAATTTGATGCTTCCCATTAAAACCCACATCAGCCAGGAGAACTGGAAACTTGATTGGTAACCAACCAGTGCAATTAGTTTGTGATCTTGTAATCGCCAGCGTATTAAATGACGGAAACTAGCTTTGTTACCGTACAGCTGCTGGTTTAGCTTTAGACCCCTTTCACACTGGGGCGGTTTGCAGGCGTTATTGCGCTAAAAATAGCTCCTGCAAACCGCCCCTAAACAGCCTCCGCTGTTTGTTCAGTGTGAAAGCCCGAGGGCTTTCACACTGAAGCGATGCGCTGGCAGGAGAAGAAAAAATCTCCTGTCAGCCGCTTCTTTGGAGCGGTGAAGAAGCGGTGTATTCACCGCTCCTAAACCGCCCCTGCCCATTTAAATCAATGGGACAGCGCGGCTATACCGCGGTAATACCGCGGCTATAGCCGCGCTATACGAGGGGTTTTAACCCTTTTTCGCCCCCAGCGGGGGGGTTAAAACCGCACCGCTAGTGGCCGAATACCGCGGTAAAACAGCGCTAAATATAGCGCTGTTTTACCGCCGACGCCCCCTACCGCCCCAGTGTGAAAGGGGCCTTACTGCTTGATGGATCACTTCATTTCTAAATGGACAGAGATGATGAAGCTCATTAAAGAACGAATCTCGCCAAACATTTTTAGAGCTCCTCCTGTCCCCAGGCAACCAAGTGCATTTAGCACTTTGTCCGGTCTTTCTAGATGGTGTTCTTCCTGAGATAGCATGGTCAACTGTGTTTGACAATTCTTCCAGCAAAGAGGCGAATATTTAAAGAGGATTGAGTGACCGCACTTGTCTAAAGAACTAGGAGCTTATACAGAGACAAGCACAGATAATAGGTTAGGTTGCACAATGTCCCTGGTTGCTAGGGTGCAGATGGCCTGGCTGACTGTGTCTTAGCAACCAAAGACACCATTTGGCCCAGTGCTACATAACATATTGCCACATACAGCAGGCAACCTGCTACCTAGCTATTATACAGGTTTTATATAGCGCCAACAGTTTGCACAGCGCTTTACAACATGAGGGCAGACATTTCAGTTACATTACAATTTGGTACAAGAGGAATCAGAGGGCCCTGCTCGTTAGAGCTTACAATCTAAAAAGGAAGGGTCAATTGATAGAAAAAGGTAATAGCTGTGGGGGATGAGCTGGTGGAGGAAGTAAAACAGTGTTAGTTAGATGCAGGATAGGCTTCTTTGAAGAGAAGGGTTTTCAGGGATCATCTAAAGATTGATAGATTAGGGGACAGTCGGACAGATTGGGGTAGGGAGTTCCAAAGGATGGGAGAAGCTCTGGAGAAATCCTGGAGGCGAGCATGGGAGGAGGTGACACGGGAGCAATCGGTGATGCTGTGCGGCCGGCCCTCCCTGTATGCAGCATTATGTTATTTATCCTTGAAAATGTACATGTTTTGGCTGTACGCTTACACCGGCCATACACTGTAAATTTTGTCAGATTCCTGAGGAACCGGCCAAAAATCAATCAATGGGTGGCCCTGCTCCCTTTGTCAAAAGTCAATCATACAATTTGACGTTTGTCAAAGGACCCTGCTGGGAAATTTTCAGCTGAACAGCGGGCATTGGCTGTCCAAAATGCAATGGCCAAAGCGAGAGATTTGTCCATCCACACTTTATAGTATGGATTAAAGTGGTAGTACAAAGGGAGGGGAAGGAAGGGAGACAGCGCGACCACTCTGGTGTAGTGAGTTCCAACAAGGTTTAATTCCAAAGAAAAGTTAAAAATGAATACTCACAAAAGTAGAAAAACCAAACATGTATATGTGGGAGTCCACGGGAGAGGGTGAGCCTGTGGTGGAGGCACAGTCTTCAAAGGGTGCTGCTGGATGGATGATGAGCTGCTGCAGGCACAAAGTCCGGATCTCTGTGCCACTGACTGTTTTACAGGAGTCCCACCTCTGTTTTGACAGCAGTACCCCTAGGTAGTCAGGTCCTTTTGTCTGCTCATAAAGCCTAGCATAATTCCTGGCATTGGGGGACAAAAAAAATATATTTTTAAGTGGTAGTAAAGCCTGTTTTCTCATTTTTATCTACAGGTAAGCTTATATTAAAGCTTACCTGTAGGTAAAATGAATATCTCCTAAACCTGCACAGTTTAGGAGATATTCCAGCGAGAAGAAGCCAGCGACGTCACCGGCACATGCGCTCTGAAAGAACGGCATACCTGTGCTATTCCTTCAGAGCTCTGTGCCGTGCCCAGGACTCATTCGAGGGAGTTAAGTCATCGCCGCTCGGCCAATGGGATGGCCAGAGCCTGCAAACTTGGAAGACGACCCTGTCGGCGGTGAGGGATCCATTCTAAATGTAAGTCTGACCTAATATGCTAGTACAGTGCCTTTTGAAAATGTATTCATACCCCTTGAAATTTTCCACATTTTGTCATGTTACAACCAAAAACCTAAATGTATTTTATGTGATAGACCAGCACAAAGTGGCACATAACTGTGAAGTGGAAGGAAAAGGATAAATGTTTTTCATTTTTTTTTTTTTTTTTTTTTTTTTTTTTTTTTTTTTTTTTTTTTACAAATAAATATCTGAAAAGTGTGGTGGTTCATTTGTATTCAGCCCTCTTTTTACTCTGATACCCTTATCTAAAATCTAGTGGAATCAATTGCCTTCAAAAGTCACCCAATTAGTAAATAGAGTCTACCTTTTTGTAATTTAATCTCAGTATAAATACAGCTGTTCTGTAAAGCCCTCAGAGGTTTGTTAGAGAACCTTAGTGGCATCATGAAGGCCAAGGAACACACCAGGCAATTCAGGGAAAAAGTTGTGGAGAAGTTTAAAGCAGGGTTAGGTTATATAAAAAAAAAATATCCCAAGCTTTGAACATCTCACGGAGCTCTGTTCAATCCATCATCTGAAAATGGAAAGAGTATGGCACAACTGCAAACCTACCAAGACATCAAGGCACTGTATGTGTTGCATTCTAGCACATTATGGCTTAAACCTGCGGGGGAGGGAACCTTCCCCCTGTTTTTTTTATTATTTTTCAGCCTTCATTGATTGGCTAGCTTGAGTTATTTGTTACTGTACAGTTATTTGTTATATGTTTGGATTGTCACTGCCTCAAAAGACAGAGGGGGTGGAACTGGGGAACTTGGTGGCAACCCTCTAGCTGATGAGCCCTCTCTTTCTAAGGCTCACGCACATAGCAGGGAGTGGGGACAACTAGGCCCTGCCTGAGTTCAACAATAGTAACGCCCACAAATCTGGCTTCTATCGGGGAAGTAGCAGAGAAGCTGAAAAGCAAGGAACACAGAAGGGATTTTCTTCACATTTCAATAGAGAGTCTAATACAGATATTTAGACATGAATGGTCTTGTGTTTAATTTTTTAATGCTCATGAGAGTTTAAAATATGGCTAAAGGCAAAACTTTTTTTAATTCTTGGATAGAATGCAGAGGGATTAGAATGCTTGTCAGATTTTGCCCCAAGATTCATCCTCTCTATTTGTCCTGTTTACCATTATCATTGAAAGTGAAAGTAAAAGAAAATTCCAAATTTTGTGTTTGTCCCCAGAAAAGTAATAGAGGGGAAATCTTCCTATGGGGACACTAGTTCTGGTGACCTGGGAGGTCCCCAAGGAAATTCCCTTCATTTGCAGGGATTTCCCCTCGCTTCCTGTTTTTATATGGGACAGGAAGTGAAGGGAAATCTCTACAATGGGACACGGATGGCAAAAAAAAAAAAAATCTCTCACATGGGGTCACATGGGGGGGGGGGGGGGGGGAGTTTTGCCTATAGTTCTACTTTAATCGTCCAGTGACCAGACTGGAGGCTGAGGGGTGGCAAAAGAAGCTGCATAGTTGAATCAGAAAAAGTAATAAAGTAAAAGAGGGGAAATCTTCTAATGGGGACACTAGTTCTGGTGACCTGGAGGTCCCCAAGGAAATTCCCTTCGGAAAATGTCAAGCACTTTTCTGCAGCAGATAATGACATTTTCCAAACCGACTTTGGGGCCCCATATCTTCCCGTATCAAATTTAGTGTGCAAACCCAGTGGAACTAGCACTACAACATATCCAAAGCTGGGATTCCTAGCACCAAGTGGCCCCGAGATACGGGGCCTCAAAGTTGGTTCGGAAAATGTAATTCTCTGCTGCAGAAATGTGCTTGACTCCAGTATAAGCCGTGGGGGACATTTTCAGCACAAAAAAATGTGCTGAAAAACTCGGCTTATACTCGAGTATATACGATAATACATTTTGGTTTTTTTTTTTTTGTACATTTTAAGTATACAAGTAGATATTGGATTTTTAGTACAATGTTTGCAGAGCACTTCTCTGAAGGTACTGACTACCGCTTCAGTTTAAATATCTAAGTGGTTACATCTTTGAAGGCAGAGGTGGGGGTGGGTGTTAACAGGAAACTGGAGTTCTTCTTTAACTTTCTAAGAGCCCAAGTAGCAGCCTCACAAAAAAAACACTGTATATTCTCCATGTAAATCGTGGTGTATGCACAGATCGTTTCCACTTCCTTGATTTATACTCTTCTATTGTCAAGCTTTCATATTCTAGCAAGTGATGTGCTACAAACAAGACCCCAGGTTTCCTAGAATTTATTAGCGGCTATCAAAAATGACCAGATGCACAGTGTGTATTCTTTAATGGGGTTGTGGCCCCAATAATACAAATTAAAGCTGAACTCCAGGCACACAATGTATTTAAATATTTTCTTTAAAAGCCAGAAAGGATATAAATCCGCTTTTGTGTGCTTTAAATGCCTTTGCAAACTGAAATGTTACCTTGTAAACGTATTGGTGACATCAGCCTGTGCAGAGTTGTGGGAGGGGCCCAACAGCTACACACGCTTCAAGCTTCCTGCAGAAAATTACAGGAGTGGGCGGATACAAGACCAGTCTCCCTGTATAAGTAGAGAGAGCAGCAGTGACTGGTCTTTATTACAGGAAACTCATAGAGGAATAGTATAGGAGCTATTTAATACTGGTTTACTGCACAGATCTGGAAGAAATTCAAAAAACACCAAGATTCCAGCAAGAATACACAGGACTCTTGTATTTAGGCATCTTTTGGTTTGCCCTAATTTTAGCTTTAAAATTGCTGTCTTCTTAACAAGTTTTCTGTTTCTTCCATAACAGTCATATCATCCTTATGCTTGCTGACGACATGGCTTGTAACCCGAGGAACCCCAAACCAGCCACTGTGTTTAGCCACAAAAATATGGAGCTTAATGTTTATGGCGATAATGTGGAAGTTGACTACAGAGGGTATGAGGTATGGAGGACTTGGACATTGTATTGGGTCACTTCACTAATGAATATTTTCGTGTCGTTTAAAAGTGCAGTTGTAAAGTCTACATTGATAATGTGTGCCGCCTCATTGCTTGCCTGTTACCGAGGAGTAGGCTTTCAAACAGTGATTTCTAACATGTTCAATTGGTCATTCATTATCTTACAAAAGGGCAGTACTGTGGCTTAGTGGTTAGTAAGGATGAGCTTGGGCGTGTTCGCAAACAGCACGTGCAGAGCCCGCCAGGAAGTCGGCACCGCGGAGCGCTAATCACAGGCAGTGAGACAATTCCCCATCTCTGCAGCCGCGCATTAGGACAATGTCTCACTGCCTGTGATAAGCGCTGTGCAGTGCCAACTTCCTGGCGGGCTCTGCACGTGCTTTTTGGTGGTTAGCAATTATGGCCTTGCAGCAACGGGGTCCTTGGTTCAAACCCCTTCTAGTACATTATTTGCAGAGAGTTTGTTCCCTATGTGTTCATGTTTTCTTCCAGTCCAATGACATATTGGTCAGTTAAAGTGTCCTTAAACCCAGACCTATGAAAAATCTTACATGCTATATAATAGTGTGCTTACTCACAAAATCAATACTATTTTGTGTAGAGCGAAATATACCTGTTTGGTCCTGCCTTCAGCTACCCCTCCCATATTCTCTGTTCCCCCTCTGCAGGCTAATTGTGTAGACCAGCTGGTGTCTTCAACGGAGCATGCTCAATTTCGGTTCCCTTCTAAGCCCTTCATTTCCATTTTTTTTTTTTTTATCTGTGTAGCCCACATGGCTATAGTCACGTGTGTGGGTGTATACACAGTGGTAAATGACCTCCCTCTGCTTTGCAGAGACACAGGATCCATGCCTTCCCTCCTGTCAGAATGGTGATCTGCCTTGTTTACATAGGCAGACCAACGTTCTGCTGGATGATCGGGTGCTAGTGAAATTAAGTCTGCGGTACCTGCAGATAAGCTCCCGCTGTGGATTATCACAGCGGGAGTGGGCCGCCGGCTGCGCGCATGCCCGCCCCCTACCCGGAAGTGTCGGCTCACCTACTAGGTACGTGATCCGGCGCAGCAGTGCCACCTTGCCACCGTATATCTAAGTTATACTTTTGGCAAATGGTTCATCTTTCAGTATAAATATGGGATAAGATCTAAATAAGCAGCACCGTAGAATGCTTGCCAGACCTGGCACAATTGCTCATAGAAATACAGACTTGCTTATAGTTGGTGTTCACATAGAAAATATCTGCGTGGCCCCTACCTGCGGGCTCACAGATAGGCAAACGGAGCCTGGAAAACATGGCGGGCACAGTGTAAAGGTGTTCTATAGGATCAAGTTCCTCCACCCCAAACTCACTCATCCATATCTTTTATGTACCTTGCTTTGTGCACTGGTCCAAATCATTTGGTGGAGGGGGGGTTATGGTGTGGGGTTGTTTTTCAGGGGTTGGGATTGGCCCCTTAGTTCCAGTGAAGGGAACTCTTAAGGCGTCAGCATACCAAGACATTTTGGACAATTTCACGCTCCCAACTTTGTGGGCACAGTTTGGAGATGGCCCCTTCTTGTTCCAACATGACTGCACACCAGTGCACAGAGCAAGGTCCATAAAGACAAGGAAGAGCGAGTTTGGGATAAAGGAACTTGACTGACCTCAACCCGATAGAACACCTGGATGAATTAGAGTTTAGACTGCGAGCCAGGTCTTCTCGTCCAACATCAGTGCCTGACCTCACAAGTGCGCTTCTGGAAGAATGGCCAAACGTTCCTATCACTCCTAAACCTTGTGGACAGCCTTCCCAGAAGAGTTGAAGCTGTTTTTAGCTGCAAAGGGTGGGCCAACTCAATACTGAACCCTATGGACTAAGACTGGGATGCCATTAAAGTGTGTGTGTGTGTGTGTGTGTATGTGTATGTGTATGTGTGTGTGTATATATATATATATATATATATATATATATATATATACACACACACGTACACACGTGTGCGTCCCAATACTTTTGACAATATAGTGTATATTTTGAATTGACCTTAAAAACAATCTGGATTGTTTTTTAATAGATGATTGGTAAGGCCCCTTTCACATGGGCTGTCCGATCAGGTCCACTTGTCAGTTTTTCAAGTAGGCCTGATCAGACCATCCATTCACCCCTATGGATCGGTGGATGTCAACGATGACATGTCCGCTGACACCCGCTGCTATTCAATCTGATCCTGGCTAATTTCCGCCTTAAATTTGCTGTGGCTGCAAATCATTGCAGTCAGGGCATGTCTACTACAGTGTCCTGTATGTCAGGATTAGGGTGGGTAGGTGGGAGGCAGTAAAAAGGCAGATCAACCACCTGCTTTACTGTCCTTTTTTTCACTTGGGCCAAATGGCCCTTTACTTTTCTAAATCGCAATGTATTATAAACAATTGCTATTTTTCTTAAAGTACAATTTTTACAGTTTTTCTCTTTGTTGCATTTCACTGCTGATGATCTCCTGCATCACCTTTTGCAGCCAATCTACATACATTGCAGTGATGGCTGCATGGCACTTCTCAGGTTGGGTTTTCTGATGGTGGAGGTACTTTTAATATTAATAGTAGGTCCTTACTGAAAGTATACTATAAGTTGCATTTAGGCTGAATTCACACCTGAGCTTTGCATTGTTGAGCATTTTTTGGGGCGTTTTGTGACGCATCTTTTATTTTTTTAATTTATTTTTTAGCATTTCTGTATGTCTTTAAGCATTTTTAAGCTTTGGCTTCTTAAGGAACCAGCACCTGCTGCCTTCCTAACAAGGATAAGTCATTACTTTTATAAAAGAGCTGGCATTGAGAGAAATAAAAGCGGTGGTCCCCCCAATCCATACCAGGTACTTTGGGTCTGGTATGGTTTTTAAGGGGGACCCCATATTAAAATAAAATGTGTGGGGTCCCCCAAAATCCATACAGGGTTCTTTGGTCTGGTATGGCTTTTAAGGGGAACTCCACGTAAAATAATGGCATTGGGTCCCCTCCAAAGTCCATACCAGACCTTATCTGGGCATGCAGGCCAGAAAAAGGGCCTGGTATGGACTTTTTTGGGGGGTAACCACAAAACACTCCAAAAAATGTGTGACGAAATGCGCAAAAACACGCATATTGTGTTTCAATGCATTTCTATTGGAGAAAAAAAACGTACCAATCTGCCAGAATCGAGCTGAAAAAGTAGCTCCAAAACTTTTTTGAGCTTCAGGTGACTTGGGATTGGAGATGTGAACCACCGCCATAAAGAATAATTGATTTTTTTTTTCTCTTCTCCCTTCTCCCTGAGTTTTTTGGAGCTTTGTGCTACAAAACACTCAGGTGTAAATGGGCCCTCAAAGTGTATGTCAGGGCAAAATAGAAAAGAAACACGGTAAAAAAAATAGGTGGTTGAGCTGCATTTTTACCGCCCCCTCTTAAGCTGCAAAGGCAGCTGGACGGGGTTGTACACATGCCACAACCGCAATGCTGTGATCGGTGGGCGGTACCATAGCGGACCGCAACCTATTCAAGGGAATGTGGCTGCGCTACAACTGCCCTGCAGTGGTGCCACATTTACAGAGTTAAAGGTTAATGCAGACAGCGAGGAGGCTTCTTTAGCGTCAAACGCCTCTGAAGAGTGACACCCTGTGGATCACTTTTTAGAGTTGCGGCAATGTTGACTGCACATTCTGTCCGGATCCAAATTTTCTATGGACAATTACAAAAATGTACTGCTCATTAAATGGACATTTGTTCCTGCTTTTCTCAGGGTGTAGAAACCTTGGGTCGCACAATTCCTCCCAGCAGGAGAGAACTCCTGTGAGGGCTGACAACACTGCTTGGGTTTCCAATGCAGCAGATGCTGAGGTGTCACCTCCCACGAGAAGTGAAGAGCACACTGGATTTGTGGCAGATGAGCATGTATTGTTTTGTACCTGCAGCATTTGAAAGGGGCAAAACTTAGGGAAATATGCACATGTTGCTGGAAATGTGCTGAATGTTTATTTTTTATTTATTTTTTTTAACTTTTGCCTAGACAAGCACTTTAACAGTTGAATGTAACTCGACTTTGTGCTTTCACTCGGCTTACATTCATTACTAATTATCAAGAGGCAGAGACTTTCATCATTGCAATGACGCGTTAACCTTCCACGTTTATTGCCTCCTTCATCTATAGGTAATTATATTTTCATTTGATGAAGTGATTCAGCATTGAAATTTAGTGACTCACCCTTTGCACTAGAAGCCCACATCTTTCCTTGGCAGAGCCAGTTCTAGAAGTAGACTGAAGAGTGTTTTTTTTTTTTTTTTATGTCTTAAGCTATCGTAATCGCGGGCCTGGAAAACACAGCAATGAGCATCACCAGCTGTCTCCCGTTTTTATAGGATCTTTCCAGACATTTCGCCCACCACTTCTTCTGCCTTTTGTGTCCGAAGACGCAAATTAAATCTGCATACTGCTAAGCTACCAAAAAAAAGCCATTACGAAGCCTTATCAATTAGTCTGGGTACAGACAAGACTTCCATTGCTGTTTAGAGGTAGATTCTTTTTATTGTTAAAGTGGTTCTAAACCTCAGACATATCCAAGCATATCCCGCTATAGTGCGTAATTGTCTCAATCTGGAGCACTAAGTGTCCATTTCTGTCTGCTGCCTCGTTCCTCTGATATCAGCATCTTTCACTTCTGGTGGGTTTGCCTGACACCAAGAGAAAAATCGTGACAGGGGAGGGCACAGCCTGTGATTGACAGCTTCAGCTCTGTTCCTGTGTGGGGGGGGTCCCTTCTCTCCTCTCCTTCCCTCTTCTCCTCTTCTCCCCTTCCCTCTTCTCCTCTTCTCCCCTTCCCTCTTCTCCTCTTCTCCCCTTCCCTCTTCTCCTCTTCTCTCCTTCCCTCTTCTCCTCTTCTCTCCTTCCCTCTTCTCCTCTTCTCTCCTTCCCTCTTCTCCTCTTCTCTCCTTCCCTCTTCTCCTCTTCTCTCCTTCCCTCTTCTCCTCTTCTCTCCTTCCCTCTTCTCCTCTTCTCTCCTTCCCTCTTCTCCTCTTCTCTCCTTCCCTCTTCTCCTCTTCTCTCCTTCCCTCTTCTCCTCTTCTCTCCTTCCCTCTTCTCCTCTTCTCCTCTTCTCTCCTTCCCTCTTCCTTCTCCTCTTCTTCTCTCCTTCCCTCTTCCTTCTCCTCTTCTTCTCTCCTTCCCTCTTCCTTCTCCTCTTCTTCTCTCCTTCCCTCTTCCTTCTCCTCTTCTCTCCTTCCCTCTTCCTTCCCTCTTCCTTCTCCTCTTCTCTCCTTCCCTCTTCCTTCTTCTCTTCTCTCCTTCCCTCTTCCTTCTTCTCTTCTCTCCTTCCCTCTTCCTTCTTCTCTTCTCTCCTTCCCTCTTCCTTCTTCTCTTCTCTCCTTCCCTCTTCCTTCTTCTCTTCTCTCCTTCCCTCTTCCTTCTTCTCTTCTCTCCTTCACTCTTCCTCCTTCTCCTCTCCTTCCCTCTTCCTCCTTCTCCTCTCCTTCCCTCTTCCTCCTTCTCCTCTCCTTCCCTCTTCCTCCTTCTCCTCTCCTTCCTCTTCCTCCTTCTCCTCTCCTTCCCTCTTCCTCCTTCTCCTCTCCTTCCCTCTTCCTCCTTCTCCTCTCCTTCCCTCTTCCTCCTTCTCCTCTCCTTCCCTCTTCCTCCTTCTCCTCTCCTTCCCTCTTCCTCCTTCTCCTCTTCTCCCCTCTTCCTCCTTCTCCTCTTCTCCCCTCTTCCTCCTTCTCCTCTTCTCCCCTCTTCCTCCTTCTCCTCTTCTCCCCTCTTCCTCCTTCTCCTCTTCTCCCCTCTTCCTCCTTCTCCTCTTCTCCCCTCTTCCTCCTTCTCCTCTTCTCCCCTCTTCCTCCTTCTCCTCTTCTCCCCTCTTCCTCCTTCTCCTCTTCTCCCCTCTTCCTCCTTCTCCTCTTCTCCCCTCTTCCTCCTTCTCCTCTTCTCCCCTCTTCCTCCTTCTCCTCTTCTCCCCTCTTCCTCCTTCTCCTCTTCTCCCCTCTTCCTCCTTCTCCTCTTCTCCCCTCTTCCTCCTTCTCCTCTTCTCCCCTCTTCCTCCTTCTCCTCTTCTCCCCTCTTCCTCCTTCTCCTCTTCTCCCCTCTTCCTCCTTCTCCTCTTCTCCCCTCTTCCTCCTTCTCCTCTTCTCCCCTCTTCCTCCTTCTCCTCCCCTCCCAGAGCTCTCTACACTGATATAGCTTCATCTCTGCTCCCCCTGCTTTTCAGAGCTGAGAGATCCCGTTCAATATCTGCACTTTGGATGTAGAGGAAAAAGAGCTACAGATAAACAGATACAACTTATGTAGGAGGATTTGTTTCATCTCTGTGACTCGCCTGAGGCCAGTCATTTCACTGGGTATATGTAAGGGCTTACAACCACTTTAAAACTGAACAAACGGCTAAATACACAGATGAAATAAATACATGGGAGCTCCCTTACTCCACACAAAAAGGATTTGTGTTACTGGCCATCCAAACCTGAGATTTTCACAGCCATGTCCGGGGAGAGCAGGAGACCTCGTTTCTGGTCTAAGGTTACATCACCAGCACCTCTTAACAGCTGAGATCCCTAGACCCCCTAATGTCTCCCCTGCCCTCCACGCCAGCTAATCAAGCACAGATGGTGCTTGATTAGCTGTTTCCTCAGCCACAACAGTCAGGGAATGACAGCTCTGAAATTTGGAAGCATTTAGAAGCAGGTAAAGGAATGGATGTTCCTGATCATCTGCACCTGATCGCCATCCTGAGCACATTTATCCTGGTGCCTTAGTCACCCGCTCCTCCCAGAGGGAGGTTTGGGGGGGTCGGGGCAGATTTATAGCCACTTAAAAAAACATGTATGCTGCCGCCATGAGCTTGTTGTAAACCCTTTGCACTCTGGCCGTGTGTAGTACATCTTTAGAGAGGTTAAGTGGTTAGGCATAGTCTTCAGAAATCAAAGACACATACTTCCCATGTGTGGGCTCTGTACCATTTGGATGGATTTTGTTACACATAGAACATATTCTATCTGAAGCGCCACTTCTCTTATAATATCTAGAATAAGGTGTCTATGTCTGTGCCATGTCTGCGGGGGTCTAAGGTCTAAGGCTGCATACTTATTTGAAAGGATTTACTTTGTATACACATCTTATAGCATACTTTTGAGCTAAAAAAAAAAAATCATGTATTTCTTTTCTTGCAAATATAGGTGACTGTAGAGAATTTTCTTCGAGTATTGACTGGCAGATTGCCACCCAGCACCCCACGACTGAAAAGACTCCTTTCTGATGACAGAAGCAATGTTCTTATCTACATGACAGGTAAATTTGTGTTAACCACTGCCTCTCTGGAAGATTTACCCCCCCCCTCCCCCCCCTCATGACCAGGCCATTTTTGGCTATACAGTACTGCGTTACTTTAACTTACAATTGCGCAGTTGATAAAATTTTAGGTCATTTTTTCCCCACAAATAGTTTTCTTTGGTGGTATTTGATCACCTCTGCGTTTTTTTTTTTTTTTTTTTTTTAATTTTGTACTATAAACAAAAAAAGACAATTTTGAAAAAAAAATACCGTACATACTCGAGTATAAGTCGAGTTTTTCAGCACATTTTTTTGTGCTGAATGTGCCCCCCTCGACTTATACTCGAGTCAAGCACTTTTCTGCAGCAAAAAATTTCATTTTCTGAACCGACTTTGGGGCCCCGTATCTCAGGGCCACTTGGTGCTAGGAACCCCAAATTTGGTGTGCAAATCCAGTGGAACTGGTACCACAACATATCCAAAGATGGAGTTCCTAGCACTAAGTGGCCCCGAGATACGGGGCCCCAAAATCGGTTTGGAAAATGTCATTCTCTGCTGCAGAAAAGTGCTTGACATTTTCTGAACCGACTTTGGGGGCAGCTAGGGGGCAGCTAGGAACCCTTAAATACCGAGTTTGAAGTTCGGGGGACCTATGGCTGCAAATGGGCACAGTGAGGCTGCAAATGGGCATTGTTGACCCTCTTTTCCACTTACAGTAGCTGTGTATTTCTCACCCTTGTCTTATACTCGGGTCAATAAGTTTTTCCCATTTTTTTTTTGTGGTAAATTAGGGCCTCGACTTATACTCGGAACGACTTATACTCGAGTATATACGGTAAATGTTTTACTTTCTGCTATACAACACATCAAAAAAAAAAAAATCTATTTTCATAAATTTAGACCAATATGTATTCTGCCACATGTTTTTGGTAAAAAAAATCTGAATCGTATATTGATTGGTTTGCACAAAAGTTATAGTGTCTGCAAACTATGGGATAGTTTTATTACATTTTTTTACTAGTAATGGCGACAATTAAACACTCATAGCGGGATCGCGATATATGGCGGCGGACAGTCGGACACTTTTTGGGACCAGTGATCAGTGCTAAAAATATGCACTGTTGCTGTACTAATGACACTGGTTGGGAGGGGGTTCAACATGGGGGGGGGGGGGGGGAGAGATCAAAGGGTTAAATGTGTGCCTAGCTAGTGATTTTGTGTACTGTGTGGGAGTTGCTTTTATTAGGCAAGACATGGGTCCGTGCCCCTGCTTTTCAGGAACACAGGATCCATGCCTTTCCTACTGACAGAATGGCAATCTGCCTTGTTTACATAGGCAGATCGCTGTTCTGCCTGTGTACTGAAGGATCGGCAGGTGCCGGTGGACATCGAGTCCATGGTACCCGCAGATCAGTTCCTGCTGTGTATAGTCACAGTGGGAGCGGGTCACCGGCGGTGTGCATGGGCACCCCAGACCCAGAAGTGTGTGATCGTGTGTATATATTATAGTAAAACTGCTATAGGGCGGTCAGAAACTGGTTAAGCAAAGCAACTATATATTGCTTACTTGGGGGATCCTCCATCGGAACATAAGGGGAATGCTCTGCAGACATTCTCCATTAGATTATATGGGGCATGCTCTCCAGAGGTGATGAATGGAAAGTTCAAATTTTGGAAATCCAATATTCCCCTGGCAGAGGAACATATAATAGTGGGACTTTAAAGTGGCTGTAAAAGCTGAAGGTTTTTTTTTTTACCTGAGTCTGATCTTCCTCCAGCACTGTGCACGGGAGCCTCGGCCAATGAGGAGGTCTCTCCCTCCTCATTGGCTGAGAAGGCATTGGGAGCCATTGGCTCCCGCTACTGTCAATCGCAGCCAATGAAGGAAGGGGTGGGGCCAAGCAAAACTCCATGTGTGAATGGACACCCACAGCAGCGGCTCGGGAGTGAGCCTGTTCGGGTGCCCCCATAGCAAGCCGCTTGCTGTGGGGCACTTGGCAGGAGGGAGGAACCAGGAGTATCAGCAAGGGACCTGAGAAGAGGAGGATCGGGCTGCTATGTGCAAAACCGACTGCACAGAGCAGGTAAGTATAACATGTTGTTGTGTGTTGTTGTTTTTTTTTTTTTTTTTTTTTTTTTAAATTGCTTTATCTACAGTGGCTTGCGAAAGTATTCGGCCCCCTTGAACTTTTCAACCTTTTGCCACATTTCAGGCTTCAAACATAAAGATATAAAATTTTAATTTTTTGTGAAGAATCACCAACAAGTGGGACACAATTGTGAAGTGGAACGAAATCTATTGGATATTTTAAACTTTTTTAGCAATTAAAAAACTGAAAAGTGGTGCGTGCAAAATTATTCGGCCCCTTTACTTTCAGTGCAGCAAACTCACTCCAGAAGTTCAGCGAGGATCTCTGAATGATCCAATGTTGTCCTAAATGACTGATGGTGATAAATAGAATCCACCTGTGTGTAATCAAGTGTCTGTATAAATGCTCCTGCTCTGTGATAGTTTCAGGGTTCTGTTGAAAACGCAGAGAGCATCATGAAGACCAAGGAACACACCAGGCAGGTCCGTAGTACTGTTGTGGAGAAGTTTAAAGCCAGATTTGGATACAAAAAGATTTCCCAAGCTTTAAACATCCCAAGGAGCACTGTGCAAGCGATCATTTTGAAATGGAAGAAGTATCAGACCACTGCAAATCTACCAAGACCTGGCTGTCCCTCTAAACTTTCAGCTCAGACAAGGAGAAGACTGATCAGAGATGCAGCCAAGAGGCCCATGATCACTCTGAATGAACTGCAGAGAACTACAGCTGAGGTGGGAGAGTCTGTCCATAGGACAACAATCAGTCGTACACTGCACAAATCTGGCCTTTATGGAAGAAAGCCATTTCTCAAAGATATCCATAAAAAGTCTCGTCTAAAGTTTGCCACAAGCCACCTGGGAGACACACCAAACATGTGGAAGAAGGTGCTCTGGTCCGATGAAACCAAAATCGAACTTTTTGGCCACAATGCAAAACGATATGTTTGGCGTAAAAGCAACACAGCTCATCACACTCAACACACCATCCCCCACTGTCAAACATGGTGGTGGCAGCATCATGGTTTGGGCCTGCTTTTCTTCAGCAGGGACAGGGAAGATGGTTAAAATTGAGGGGAAGATGGATGTAGCCAAATACAGGACCATTCTGGATGAAAACCTGTTGGAGTCTGCAAAAGACCTGAAACTGGGACGGAGATTTATCTTCCAACAAGACAATGATCCCAAACATACAGCAAAATCTACAAAGGAATGGTTCACAAAAAAACGTATCTAGGTGTTAGAATGGCCAAGTCAAAGTCCAGACCTGAATCCAATCGAGAATCTGTGGAAAGAGCTGAAAACTGCTGTTCACAAACGCTCTCCATCCAACTTCACTGAGCTCGAGCTGTTTTGCAAGGAAGAATGGGCAAGAATTTCAGTCTCTCGATGTGCAAAACTGATAGAGACATACCCCAAGCGACTTGCAGCTGTAATCGCATCTAAAGGTGGCTCTAGAAAGTATTAACGCAAGGGGGCCGAATAATTTTGCACGCCCCACTTTTCATTTTTTTATTAGTTAAAAAAGTTTCAAAAATCCAAAAGATTTCGTTCCACTTCACAATTGTGTCCCACTTGTTGGTGATTCTTCACAAAAAATAAAAATTTTATATCTTTATGTTTGAAGCCTGAAATGTGGCAAAAGGTTGAAAAGTTCAAGGGGGGCCGAATACTTTTGCAAGCCACTGTACACTTTAAAGGTGAATAAGCTCTAAAAGAAATATTGGACATGCACAAAATCCAATTCTTTATTCATATCATTCTATTAAAACAATGGCAGTTTTTTTTAAAAAGACAAGATATGCCTTCACATCATAAAAAAAAAAAAAGTGCCAACAGAATGTACATAACATACAGGAGATGTAATCTGATTGAACACATCCCTTAGGAACCCCTCCACAGCATAATATATCCAAAAGACCACCAGGGGACTGTTTTTAAATCTGGCTTCCCCCAACAGACTCTTCTGAGGCTGTACTGCTTGACATGTTCCATTCCTCCTAGAATACAGATACCCATGGGGACAAAACGTATCCTATCCCTCTTAGGTGGTTTTCTATGCCTTACAATATACCGTAACCACCTTATCCAAATGATTTTGTATCACTTCAACACTTTTTTTTTTTTTCTAGCCCCACTGGAATACCTGGAGTGGATCTTTTGTTTGTTTTGGGACTTCACATGGTTCCCTAGTCTTTATGTACCAGAATCCAGGGCAGCACAGTGGCTAAGAGAGTAGTACTTTGAGTACTTTGCCTGGCAGCACTAGGGGTCCATGGTTTGAATTCTGACAATGGCACAACCTGCCTGGAGTTTACATGTTCTCTCTGTGCCTGCGTGGGTTTCCTCCGGGTACTCCAGTTTCCTTCCGCACACCAAAGACCTGCTGGTAGGTTAATTGGCGCCTGTCTGAGTTGGTCTAATATGTGTATGTATGAATGCGAGTTAGGAACCTTTGCATTGTAAGCTCCTTGAGGGCAGGAACTGATGCAAATGTACAATATCCATCTGAGTACAGCATATTCATGAACACACCTCTACTGAAGAAGCAATCAAGAAAAACACCCCCACAGTGTATCTCTGGAAACATCATATTTTTGCATTTTCAATATGGGGATGCAGGATTTAATATCGGTCGTGGTCTTTTGGATATATAATGCTGTGGAGGGGGTCCCTAAGAGATGTGTTTAACCAGAGTGCTGCATGTCCTGTATGTTATGTTCATTCTTCTGGCATGGTTGTTTTTGTTTAATCTGAAGGCGAATGGCAAACTGACCGTCACCAGCTCTCTGCTCAGGGAGCCCTGAGACCCGAGCAGTAAGCGGTGTTTGATCGCTCAGTTCTCAGTCTTCGAGCCGACGGGGGACAGATCCTGCATCCACCTAGGTAAGTATGATTCAAAAGAAAGAAATAAACCATCCCATACTTCTCTTTTAAGAGTGTCAGACAAATTATTTATGACTGGCAGGGGGGGTGCTTATAATGATCATCTTTTATCTAATCATGTAAAACCTTTATCCCTAAAGGAAAAAAAAAAGTTTGCTGTAACTGTTTATAAAGTATTAGCTGGAGTTCAGCTTCAATTTATTAGTGTATCCAAATCTGCTATTCCGTCTAACACTCCCCCCCCCCCCCCCCCCCCCCCTCAGACTGACAATGCTGCGGTCCAAAGGTGCCCCGAGTGCTCCTTCATCCAGAGTGGGGGCACTCTAATACAGGAGGTTTGTTACTGGCCAGATCACCAGGTGAAAAAGCCTAAAAAAAAGAAAATGAAGGCAGCCACCACATCTAATGATTGGTGAAGTGCAATATATTACATTTTTTTGGGTGTTGGGTTTAATACCAGTTTAAGCAGTAGGCAGCATGTCTGAGCATTCGTCATCTTATGTGCACTGGGCTCGGGTTGTTTATCCGCCACCATCCAAGAAAAATAAAGGTGGGCTTAGTTACAGTGAGTGACGGCATGAAATCTTGTGTTCTGCCATTTAACTGTCACTTATGAGGGAGGATTCGATTAAACTCTAAAAAGTCTCTTTAAAAGCTGCAGCTGCCTGTGATATTGGATTAACTGGCTCCTGGAGTCTGCAATAATTTCTCCGCCTGTAAACCACTCCAGCAAGTTTGAGCACCACTTATTAGTGTATACTGAAACATGCAGTTACCATAGAGATCACAGACCTGGCCAAACGGAACCACGCTGCTTCATTTGCCTGTATGAACCTGTGTGTTGTCGCTGAACTCCTCTGCAGTACACACAGCCATGGGTGCTAAAATTATTCCTCTTAACTCACGCAGGTCACGGAGGAAACGGCTTCCTAAAATTCCAAGATTCAGAAGAGATCACCAATGTGGAGCTTGCCGATGCCTTTGAGCAGATGTGGCAAAAGAGGAGGTAATAAAATAGTTAAACTCCTAGATAAAAACAGAAGCTTACTGATGTATTACAATCTACGTCTCAGAAAGCTCCTTGTGAAGAGAAGCTTTATTAAAACCTAATCCTTTTTTTTTTTTTTTTTCAATAACTTTTATTACAGTTTTCATTTGATGCACAAATAATAAAAAAACCCGAACAAAGTATGTGACAATGAAAGGCCTCCTCTTCCACATAAGACACACAGGACACATTTGTTTATTATTGGCTGTTTTATGCTTGGCACAAGCAGTCCTACAATGATATATTTATATATACTTTAGAGAAATTGTATTGCCTTTTTTTTTTTTTTTTTTCAGCAAATACATTTTTATTTTTTCTTCTATGGAAATTTTATTGAGGTTTTGATGCCTTTTTATAGTGATATGACAAATGAGCATCGGAACGAGTTCAAGATACCCTGAAGAACACATAGTACATAGGGTGAGCTAGGACAGCACGTTTGCTAACCGAAATCTGGTTTTTATCTGGAAACCAGCACGTATTACCTCCAAGCAGTACAGTTTAGGGTGTTCTGTAAATTTCATAGATGGACAAATCCTATCCTCATATTGATTAGTGGTCCCAAATTAATAACTCCTGCAGTAGGGAACAGACACAAAAGATACACTTAGCATCTTTACAAATAACTGTTATGTTTATTCACCGCAATTTGTTGTTTTTTTTTTTTTTTTTTTATACACATGATTACGTAGGTATCGCATTAATATTACAATTGTACTTTTATGGTAACAAGGGCCGTAACATAGACAGGCTATATCTAATCGGTGGCTTGAAAGAATGCAAACCTGTAATAAAAACCGTATTAGTGCTGTGTGCAATACATAGGCAAAGCATACAAAATAGAATACAATTTTATACACAACTTACAAATTAACTTTAAAAGGGTATGTGTTTTCTTTTGATAATTTTAAAGCAATGTGGAAGGTCAGATGGTGGAGATTATCAGAGGGGTTGCTGGGACTTCTGTCTCCAGTGAAGTGTAGAGGCAGGGGTATATTGAGGGGGATTGAAAAAGGGAGGGTGGGGTGGGTAGATGGCAGAAGGGAGGGAAGGATTTACACAGTAGGTATTCAAGGTGAGATTGGGGCGGCAAAGAACAGAAGGGTTTGGGGGAAGGGGTTAGGAAGCCATGGAGACCTAGCTGGGGTATGAGATGCCATGACGGGATAGTATAATGTTTTCAGAGTGAAAGTCCAGTTTCATTTGTTAGTTGTATTCCAGTCTTCAGTCCATTGTACTCCAGTCAAGGGGACCATATTTTGAGAAATGGCAACCATGTATTTTCTAATTTTTTACAGTGTGTACCTTTTAAAAAAAAATAAAGCTGGGTTTTATTTGAAAAAGGAATGTAGTAGTTTTGCACTTCTGTGTTAATTCAATTTTCTTAATATACTACTTACCTTTTTCATGTTCCAGTGTTGCTCTCATCATCTTCCCACAGTTGTGACAACCCCACTTCCTGGCTGAATGTTGTCCAGTGTCATTCAGCCACTTCCTTTGGAAGGAGAAGTAGCAGGCTGATGAGCTCATCTTCGTCACTCTGCTCCCAGTATAATTTAAAGCTGGTCATAGACGCCTGGTTCTTCGATCCATCTATGGGGCATGCTGGTTGTACTGAAACATGTAAACAAATTAGTGTAGCGCTCAAAATGGTGAATATAAAAGTAAATGAATAAACATAAAAGGTGAATGTCAATTTAATTATATATATATATATATATATATATATATATATATATATATATATATTCAAAAGTCCAAATTTATGTGGAGACACCAAGGCGGTTAATCTGAAGAATAAACGACTATAGAAAGTCTCTCTTGGTGTGTACAGGGAAATTGAATAAATATTGATCCCAAAAAGTGCAGTAGAAAGTGATAAGGTTGGCACGCTTACCAGAGACGATGGGCACACGTACTATATAGCAGTTGTGTCAAACAGGCATTGGTGAGGATGAACCTCAATGAAATCCCCTACAGAACACTGTAAGCAGGATAGGTCCCATTCGATATACCCCAAAAGTTCCCGGTAGCAAGACTCCAAAACTTGTGGTGAACCGCATCAGATGTTACAATGATCCATGATGTGATGGGAAAAAAAAGAGCACTGCACATGGTGTAATAGAGTTTGGTATATTTATTGTAAAAAAAGGGGTTTACACTTACAAAAATTCCAGATAAACAAGCTTGTAACATGTAGGTAAGTATGCAATGATTCCACAACCATCACTGAAGTCTGTCACTGCTGGAGGCTATAGCCGCCAGTGGTGATCATTGTATTCTGACAGCGGGGAAACCTCCCACTGTCACAGTAGAATACATTTTCACTCTGTTTCGGAAGACAGGGACGGCAGGTTGCTATTAATTTTTACCAGCATCAGCCTGATGCCTGTTGGTACTCTATAGGCGTCTTACACTTAAAGGTGGATTCTATAGAGGGTTAGCCATTATTGGCTCCCTCTTCACAAGTGTATGGTACTATTGTCTATGTTTGTAAGCTCCTTAGTTTGGCTGATAAGTTCATGATGACCACCCGTGTCCTAAGTATTTTACTATTTGGATTTGGGCGTTATACCGTCTAAGGCATACAGAGCCGTTGACTGGTGGATGTGTCTGCCAGGCCTGCCCATACATACTGCCTTTTACATTCTATATCACTGCAAGCTCCTGAAGAAGCACATAAGCGTGCGCAACATGTAGAATTTCCTCATCACGCCTCTACCACCAACCAGCTTTTTCCTCCAACTATCATCACCTGAATTGAATCAATGTTGTTCTTTTGTACTCTGGTAACAATTGGTTGTGTTAGGTGGTGTGAGTGTTGTGTAGATCAAACACCATTTTTCGTTTTAACATGTTATGCCAACAATGTTATTTTTAATCATGTTTAATACATTTTCTGATTTTTCGATCTAAAATTCTGGTGTTCCTCTAAAGTCCATGTTTTTTTGCTCTTACCAATAGTCAAAGTAGAATAGCATAGCAGGAGGGATTCCTCTATTAATGCTGACAGCGTTGATGGGGGAATTGAGTGATTTTTCTTGTGGTTGAAGGAAGAAAAATTGCATAAAATCTATGGCCAGCCTAAGAATCCAGAACATGGTGGAAGGTACATAAGCATTGTGTCCTACCCCTCCTGTGCATTCTCCACAGGAACTCCGAATAATCCTATAGGCATGCTCTCAGCCATACTGGATTTTGGGCATGAATGTCCTGGCCAACAAAATATATACCTGGTAAGGGATCTTTAGATTATACCAAAGATTATCCAGAATCTCTTGCTGGAATTGCCTTTTCTAACCAAAGCAGGCCTTCTTGCCCTCACAATGGCTGACTGTAAACTTTAGATGGTAGTTGATGTAGCTGTTTAATGCTAATTTAGAGGTTCAGGGAAAGATCTAAAAGGTACAGGCAGATGCTTATTTTGGGGTCAAACCATATCAATTCGACAAGTTCTCTGATCTTCCCAAGTGATAATTTAATGTCTATAAAAAGGTCATTTATCACCCATCCTGACTGTGTGATTGCTGTCTTGTGTTTGAGCTGCTTCAGCTTCTATTTTCCAAAAGGAACAGTGACCCTCACCTCCACCACCTCTCTTGCCATCACATCTCTGACAGCTAGTTAAACCTGGACCTGAGTACAGACCTCCTTTTCTGCTTCGCTAGTTATAGATTCTTCTTCTTCTTACTTTTTTTATTTATTTTTTTAACTATTAACTATAGTTGCCTTTCCCAGTGTTTTCTGGTGTTTTCTGCTTTGAAACACATTTAAGATGCGTTGAGAAACATTCATAGAGCATCATTGTGTTGTGGTGTAAAAAAAACCTACTTGCATTAGTTTGTGTTCCCATTGAATGCAATGAAAGGGAAATCCTTGGCATCCCCAGGGATGCGCTAAAAGCAACTGGTAAATTTTGACTCCTGATTACAGTTCTGTATGCTCTCACATGCTCTGGATTGATGCTTCTTGTCAGACACAGTTAAAGCATTTCAGAAAGCATCGCGATTTAGAGATGACAACATGCATTAATTCACTCCTCTGCAAAGACCCATTAATGCTCTATGTAAGACATGTGCCAAACACAAGTCCTGGGGCCGAATCCGGCCCACCAGGCCATTTCATGTGGCCCTCGCATCCAGGAAGTTTTTTCGACGGAGTTTCGCCACCTCCAGCTCTCGCCCTCCACTCCTCGTAAAACTCTTTATGCTAAAGCGGTCAATGGCTAGGTGCTGGGGCAGGCTCAACATGGTTTATAAGGACTGCAAAAAAGAAAAATCTAGTAGAAGCCTCTCTTAAAAAATATATTTGCACTGGCTACAAAGTGATTATAAATGTTTGATTTTTTTTTTTTTTTGGTAACAGACATGTTATACTTACCTGTTTTCTGTAATGGTTTTGCACATATCGGCCCCGATTCCCCTCTTCTCGAGTCTCCCCTGCCGAGTGCCCCTATAGCAAGACACAATGGGGGCACTCATGCGTGCTCTTTCCTGAGCCCCGCTGTGTGTGTCTATTGACACACAGAGAGTGGCTCTGCCCCCGCCCCCCCCGCTCCCTTCTCACTGGCTGTAATTGACAGCAGCAGGAGCTAATTACCCCCAAACTTTATCTAATATATAATTTTTTACAAGTTAAAAACAGTTTTTTTTGCTAGAAAGTTACTTAGAACACCCAAACATTATACATTTTTTTTTCTAACACCCTAGAGAATAAAATGGCGGTCATTGCAATACTTTGTCACACCGTATTTGCGCAGCGGTCTTACAAGCATACTTTTTTTGGGGAAAAAATACACATTTTTTAATAAAAAAAATAAGACAACAGTAAAGTGAGCCCAATTTTTTTTTTTTTTTTATGTTGTTAAAGATAATGTTACGTAGCAAAAAGTGTATATCCAGGCCTATAATACACCACTCAGCGCCACAGACCTCAAATACTCATCCAGAGCAAATGTATAGGAAATGACATAAATTAAATATAATAAATATCATCCAAGACCCCTACAGATAAACACTAAGGGTGTGGGTATGCAGCTGCTGTTTAAAAAAAAAACAATAAATACAAACAATAGTATATCACTAAACACAATAGTATAAACACTATATATGGATAATCAAGGAATAGTCATACACTAAAACAGCGCTAATGTTGAGCAAATAAGAAGAAAATAGTGTGGCCAACTACACACAAAACAACGTCCATAAGAGTAGTGCAGTATCAGTGGTGGTTCAGAAGTTGTTCAAAGTAGATCATAGAGTATGTCAAAACGTGCACCATCCACCGACCACTCCAACTCCACCGTGCGTGAACACACTCCCCCTAGGGGGTTAAACTCACCAGAGTTAAGTATATTATAAGCCTCCAAAGTAGGAAATATCCTGGGCCACATTAACAAAGCACTTCTCCAGGTAATGGGTAGATGGAGGGGCTCTGTTTAGATGATATTAGATTGGTCCTCAATTGCAGCGACAAGGTGGTGAATCCAGAGTCCTTTGCAGGGGTCCACAGGTGTGCAGGATGCAAATCTCTGTATTCCTAGTCCTGGTGACACGCACAGGATGTTATCCACTCAAAACCAGCATGGGGCCGCCTGGCCCTTTACTTCCAGTTTTCGGTTGTTTGTGGATTTCCAGTTTGCGGAGATAGGATGAGGGCTAAAGAGTGATGAAACGCCCAAGTTGGCTATCGGCAGAGGGCATGTGTAGGCACACACACCAACATGTTTCACCCACTTGTGACATGGGTTGAACATGTGACCGGCAGCAGAGGACTAGAAGCTCCTCCTGCTTAGGTTTCCCTGCAGGACAGGCTGGGGAAGATCTGGGTCATGTCACAGCTGTATATTAGAAAAAAGATACTTAGATGTTTTTTTTTAAATTAAAATAATTACAGTGCCATCATCCACATACAGCAATAGAAGGGGCAATGTAAATTTAAAGTGTGTGTGTTTAGTATCTCTTTAAGCAACCTTCTATGGGATGATTAAACAGGGATCGTAATGGGAGTGCTCACTGTTACTTAAACTAGCTACTAACGATCAGTAGACTTTAATAATCTTCAGCGCTGTGTAAAGTTTGAAAGCCTGCTGAAGTCTGTAAGCAGCTAGTTTAAATTGGTATTAAACCCAAAAGCAAACCTTTATTATGTTGCAGCCTACCAATTCCTCGATGTGCAAAAAAAATGCAGCTCCCCATTGAAATGAATAGAAAATGCATTTTTGCCGCCTTTTTCTATCACGCAAGCTAACCCTTGTTACAAATGTCAAAGCTAGCCCCTGCGTAGGCAGAACTATTGCATGTTAACTACATGTTAAAACAGAATAAGCCTTATTGAAACAGAAATGAATAGAAAACGCATATAAAATGTGGCAAAAACGCACCTGCATTGCAATTTTGGTGCGTTCTTTAACTGCTTGCCGACCAGCCGCCGCAGTTGTGTGGCAACATGGCTCGGCTGCGCGAATTGCTGTTCTCTTACATCTCCCTTTTTTGCCCACCAGGGGCACGCGCCTCCTCGCCCACGGAGCCAATGCGAGTGCCCAGGCTCCCGCGATCGATCGGGGCACACCAAGAACTGGGATCTGTGTGTGTAAACACAGTTTCCGGTTCTCTGAGGGGAAAACAGACAGATTGTCTGTTCATAAAGAGTATGAACAGCGATCTGTCATCTCCCCTAGTCAGTCCCCTCCCCCCCTTCAGTTAGAACACACACAGGGAACACAATTTAACCCCTTGATCGCCCCGTAGTGTTAACTCCTTCCCTGCCAGTGACATTTTTACAGTAATCAATGCATCTTTATAGCACTGATCGCTGTATAAATGCCAATGGTCCCAAAAATGTGTCAAAATTGTCCGACGTGTCCGCCATAATGTCGCAGTCATTACTAGTAAAAAAATAAATAAATAAAAATAATAATAAAAATGCAATAAAACTATCGCCTATTTTGTAGACGCTATAACTTTTGTGCAAACTAATCAATATACGCTTATTGCGATTTTTTTTTTTTTTTTTACCAAAAATATGTAGTACATATCGGCCTAAACTGAGGAAAAAAATAGTTTTTTTTTAAATATATTTTTGGGGGATATTTATTATAGCAAATTGTAAAAAAATATTGCTTTTTTTTTTTTTTTTTCAAAATTGTCGCTGTTTTTTTTGTTTATAGCACAAAAAATAAAAACCGCAGAGGTGATCAAATACCACCAAAAGAAAGCTCTATTTGTGGGAAAAAAAAAGGACGTCAATTTTGTTTGGGTGCAACGTTGCATGACGGCGCAATTGTCAGTTAAAGCGACGCAGTGCCGAATCGCAAAAAGTGCTCTGGTCAGGAAGGGGGTAAAAATCTTCCGGGGCTGAAGCGGTTAATTCACATGTCTCACAGGTGCATGCAGAGTTCTAGGCCCCCAGAGAATGCACTGGGAATGCATTAAAAACTCATGTTTTTGCAGCAGAGCAGTGTGAAAGCAGCCTAAATAGAGTGGATGAAAGAATTTCCCCTGCTGGCTATTGGTTTTAGCAGCCATCAGGACCTGTGGCTGCTGAATACTCCAAAAAGTGACTGCATCTGATTGGATGCTGTCACTGCCTGGCCAAAAATTTTCCACCCAGGTCATTCAACTCAAGTTGATTTGGAAAATTTGGCTTTTGTGATGCCCGCAGGACCATGCAGTTTGTTGATTCAGCAGGTATCAGCCAAAATTTGAGTGGTGTATGGCCGCAATACCGAATAGTCTTATTTAACAGACCTTTTTCATTTTGATATATTATATTCAACAAATGGCTTAAGCAGCCAAGGTTATTGTTGGGTGAAGTATGTTAGATAACGACATCTTGAAAAGAGGGTAATTGGATTTAGGTATTCCAGTCAATGAGATGAGACGAGAAGTGTACTGTGGAGGTGATCTGCCCTGTATAAAAAGTCTGGTCACTAATAGTCTGCTCTTCTAAAGCAAAGATCCTTTCATGAGAATTATGGCCTGATCAAAAGAAAGTTCAGAAGACCTTTTAGTAGAAGAGTTTCAGAGATGCCAGAGAGCTTGATTTTTCTTCTGATAGTCTGCTTTGCAAGGCATTGTGGGAAGGTAATATCAGGTCAGGTTTCAGGGCGTCAGACTTAGCAGGATTTTAAAATACATTTAACTTTTTTAAAGTGAATCAAATACTTTTTTTACTGTTCAGGGGATGTGTGCTCCATAACTATGTGAGTTTATTACGTTAAAAAACAAAACAAAAAAAAACCCACACATATCATACTTGCCTCCACTGTGCAGCTCGTTTTGCATAAAGTGGCCCTGAACATCCTCTTCTGGGGTCCCCCCGGTGGATCTCGCGGCTCCTCCCCTCATCAGATAACCCCCTTGGAGAAGCGCTCTCCCGGGGGATTACCTTGTGGGGGCGAGCTCCCGAGTCCAGCATTCGAAGTCCATAGAGCCCGAATGCAGGACTCGGCCCGCCCCCTGGCGCCCGCGTCATTGGATTTGATGGACAGCAGTGGGAGCCGATGGCTACGCCGCTATCAATCTATCCAATCAAGAGCCAAGAACCCCGGGTAGAAAGACAGTGCGTCCCCGTGGGTCAAGTTCCAGGGCTCAGGTAAGTAAAACGGGGGGGGGGGGGGTCACTGCCAGGTGTTTTTTTACCTTAATGCATAGGATGCTGCTATCTTCTTTAGAAAGTGTTAGAAATCTTTCTTCCTGGTTCAGCAGTGGGTGTGGAGTCGGGGCTTACACTGTGTGAGAGCTGATTGGAGGAAAAGCACCCCCCCCCCCCCCCCCCACATAGGCAGAGGAACGAACAAACTTGCGGAGCTGCAGCCTGAATCTATCTTATCTATCTCTAAGTTCCCTCTACAACACAAATTTCCAGCTGCTTTTATCTTGTGTGTTGGAGAATTTGTCAGAAGTTATCATGATTGATGACATAGGAACGGAGCAGCAGAAAGACACTGGACTTAGGGCTTTGGAGAGAGATAATTAAATACTACAGATAGATGTGCCCAGGTCTGATTTCATGAATGGAGTTTACATTTACTTTAACCGCTTCTGGACCCCGCCCCCCCCATGTACATTTACTGCAGCAGGGTGACCTGAGTGTGCAAAATCGCATACCTGCACGCAGTTTCGGGGGGCACGCGCCGCTCCCGCTGTGACTGAACACAGTGGGAGGCAATCAGCGGGTCCGGCGGTCCGCTGACGATCTCTTCCTCCAGTGAATCCACTCCGCCATAGTTCCCAGGAAACACATTTAACCCCTTGATCGCCCCTGTAGTTAACCCCTTCCCTGCCAGTGTCATTTTATACAGTAATCGGTGCATTTTTTTTTTTTTTTTTTTTTTTAGCATCGTTCGCTGTATTGGTGTCACTGGTCCTCAAAAAGCGTCACTTAGTATCAGATTTGTCCGCCGCAAAGTCGCAGTCCCGCTAAAAATCGCAGATCGCCGCCATTACCAGTAAAAACAATAAAGTTAAAAGGCCCCAAATATATCCCCTATTTTGTAGATGCTATAACTGTTGCGCACACTAATCCATTATACACTTATTGTGATATTTTTTTTTTTAACAAAAATATGTAGAAGAATACATATTGGCCTAAATTGGTGAAGAAAGTTTTTTTATTATTTAAAAAAAAATAATTTTTTGGGATATGTATTATAGCATAAAGTAAAAAATATTGTTTTTTTTTTTTTTTCAAAATTGTCGATATTTTTTTGTTTATAGCACAAAAAATAAATACCACAGAGGTAATTAAATACCACCAAAAGAAAGCTCTATTTGTGGGGGAAAAAAAGGACATCAATTTTATTTGGGTGCAGTGTCGCACAACCGCGCAATTGTCAGTTAAAGCAACGCAGTGCCGTATCGCAAAAAATGGCCTGGTCAGGAAGTGGGGTAAAACCTTCTGGGGCTGAAGTAGGTAACCACTTGCCTACTGGGCAGTTTTTACCTCCTTCCTGCCCAGGCCAATGTTCAGATTTTAGCACTCGCACTTTGACAATTACGTGGTCATGCAGCACTGTACCCCATTTTTTTAATGGTATTTAATCACCACTGTGTTTTATTTTTTGCTAAACAAACGAAAAAAAGACAGAAAATTTTGAAGGAAAAAAAAAAAAAGTTTTTTCTTAGTTTGTTATACAGTTTTCTAAAGAAGTCATTTTTCTCCCTCGCTGAGGTTGCGCTGATTAGCAGGCACAAATTGGCAGCACTTGTGGGCACTGTTGGGGCTGCACTGATAATGAGGATAATGATTATCAGTGTAGATGAGAATCATCATTCTTCTGCTCACAGCATGAGGAGAGCACTGCTGATAACCAGCAAATACTGTTTACATTGTAATTGGCTCTTTTCCCCCAATCTGTGACAAAGGACAAAGTCAATGAACTGGAGCTCAAGGGCAGCTTCTTCCCCTTTTTTTTTTTTTTTTTTTTTTCTTTATGAAAGTTCTATTGTTGCAATATAATCTATTCTGAGTTTCTGACAGACATGGATTTGTGCATGCATATCTGTAAAGTTACTGAAAAGTCCACCATAATGAGTGAATAATTGGAAAAAGGTAATTCATTTAGTAGGGCTGCGGAAATTAATGATTAATTCCTCAATTAATCGTTCATTTTTTTGATCGGTAGGCTGCCTGCCCTGGGGCCTCTTTGGGCTAAGCTGTGGCTGCAGCGCAGTGCTCTGCTCCCTCCTCCACTATATGTCATACACAGTCTGCGGGCATCTCCCGCTGTGTGTCTCCAAGCTGAGTATGAAAACTTTGGCCGCACTGTGAGAAAAGTCCCGCCCTCCTCCTAGATCAGCTTGTGTGATAGACGCAGTGTTCTGTCTATCACACGAGCTGATCTAGGAGGAGGAGCTGATCTAGGGGGACTTTTCTCACAGTGCAGCCAAAGTTTTCACACTCGGCTCTGAGACACACAGCGGGAGATGCCTGCAGACTGTGTAATACAGGCACTGACTACAGTGAGGCTGCGATTATGGGCACAGACAGTGAGACTGCATTATGGGCACAGACAGTGAGACTGCATTATGGGCACAGACAGTGAGACTGCATTATGGGCACAGACAGTGAGACTGCATTATGGGCACAGACAGTGAGACTGCATTATGGGCACAGACAGTGAGACTGCATTATGGGCACAGACAGTGAGGCTGCGATTATGGGCACGGTAAGGCTGCAATTATGATGTGTGACTTCCTAGCCATGCCCCGCTATGTCCGGCTTCGGCCGGTGCCATAATAACGGTGCTAAATCAGCTAAAAGTAGTTGGATCTGTATGTGCGTTATAAATAATCGAAATTAGCCGATTAATCGATTAAAAAAAAAAAATTGATTCATCGAGCACGAAAATTTTAATCAGTAACAGCCCTATTATTTAGTTTTCCATGAGGTTCTATTATAAGGCAGTGTAATATTTATGGGGATACAATATATTGTGAGAGTTATTGTATAAAACTCTGTGTGTTTCTTCCAGGTATAATGAATTGCTGTTTATAATCGATACCTGTCAAGGAGCCTCCATGTATGAGAGATTTTACTCCCCTAACATAATGGCTCTTGCAAGCAGCCAAGTTGGAGAGGATTCCCTGTCTGTAAGTACATTTCTGCATCCTACATGTCCACTTATCACTCCGTCTATCTTCTGTGATGTGCCTGTGCATAGAGGGAGGAGGGACAGACAGGAAATGTTTTCTGATGTTCTGTGAATGATGGGATTCTATATTAACCCTTTTTTTTATAACATATGCACAGATCCCTGTGTCTGCAGATGGCTTTATTCGACAATTGAATTATTTTTCAACTGGGATTACCCTTGGTGATCCCAATAGAAGTCCCAAAGTACAGCAAAAGGAAAAAATGTGCAAGGTTGTTTTTGCAAATGTGTTTGATTTGCCTGGATATATTAAAGGAGCTAAGTGTATTGATTTTCAGAGGGACAGGAGAAGGACAGAGAACTGTAAAAAAGGCCTGAATGTATTCCTAAATGCACAAAATATATCTGGATATTAGTATTTAGAGCTAATAACACTAGGGGTGGCTGAACCAGGGAATATCTAAATGCCTCGTGGGGGGGGGGGGAGGGGGGGTTGATCATGAATTACTTTTTTTCCCCCCACTGAAGCAAATTGGGTCATGCTTTTATTGGGGTTTTTAACCTCTCTTTGGATCAACAATAAGCATTGGATTCTGTATATGGGGGGTTCAATTTTTTTTTTTTCCATCTGTTAGTTGAACTAGTGTATTTTTTATTTTTTTTTCAACCTTACTATGTAACTATAATAAATGATTGTCTGTCCTCCAGCACCAACCAGATATGGCGATTGGAGTCCATCTGATGGACAGATACACCTTCTATGTCTTGGAGTTCCTGGAAGAAGTTCACCCAGCGAGCCAGAACAACATGAATGACCTGGTAAGATCTCACTGTTCCTTTTCTGCCCCTTACACTGAGATTAAGTCCTACAGATTTTCTCCTGACTGTTGTGTGATTGTGGATTGAGGAATTGTCAAATAATTATTTTACAGGTACTTGTATAGTGCCAACAATGTACGCAGCACTTAACATTAGGGATGCACCGATCTATTGGCCACCCAAGATTATTGACCGAAAATAGGGTTATTGGTGTTTTGACGATTTAAAAAAAAAAAAAGGTGCAGATAATGGCATGGTGCATCCTATTGACTTCAATGCAAAATCGCCTCCCGTTGACATCAGTGCAAAACCACGCCCCCTGTTGACTGAAATGCAAAATCGTGGCCCATTGACCAAGTACAACTAAAGGCAAAACTTTTTTTATTTTTTGCATAGAGTGGAGAAGGATTAGAACATCTGTCAGTCTGTATTGAAGTCTGTCCACGTTAAGGAGAGTCACCCTCTCTATTTTTCCTGTTTACCGTTATCATGGAAAGTGAAAGAAAATCCCAAAATTTGGGTTGTCCCCAGAAAAGTAGTAGAGGGGAAATCTTTCAAAGGGGACACTAGTTCTGGTGACCTGGGGGGTCCCCAAGGAATTTTCATATGTTGCAGGCATTTCCTCTCACTTCCTGTTAGGCTATGGGACAGGACGTGAAGGTTAATCTCCACAGTGGGGCACAGATGGCAAAAAATAAACCAACAGGGATTGTTAACCCTTCCTTACTCTATCCAAAATCAAAAAAAAAACATTTTACCTATAGTTCTACTTTCCTTGCAAAAACATGCCCCATTGACTTCAGTGGAAAAATGTCAGCCATATTAATTACATTTTAAGATTAAAAAAAAAAAAAAACTGTCCTTTTCGGTTTCAGTTTTCAGCCAAGCTCATCCTGACTTTTCGGTTTCAGTTTTGGCACTGGAATTTTAATTTTGGTGCAACACTATTTTACATATATATTGTGCGTTCCCATCAGTCCCTGACCTCTAGGACCTTACAATCTAAGATCCCTAAAGCCCAATATACACTGACAGTTTACTTTTTCGTTCAACCCAGCGGGTTGAACACGTATGCCCATTCAACTAAAAGCATCTTTAAGGTCAGGTGCTAATGTTGGATGACACAACTTGGCTTGCAGTTGGCCATCAAATTCATTCCTAAGGTGTTCTGTGGAGTTATGGAGTTATGGTCAGGGTTCTGTGAAGGCCACTTGAGTTCCTCTACACCAAACGGGTCAAGTCATGTCTTTATGGAACTAGACTTGTACACAGGGACAAAGTCACGCAGAAACAGGAAAGAGCCTTTCCCATATTGTTTTGTAACATTACCAAAGCCCTTTACTGGAAACACATGGATATAGTGTAGGGGGGATGGTTTGGTGTCCACAAACAAACCTTGGGCCATACAGACCATCCCTGAGTTACATACATCTGACTTGCATATGTCTCATACTTACAAGCGGAGGGAGACAACAGGAAGTGAGAGGAAATCTACCCCTAGGAAGGGAAATTCACTCCTGTAATCATTATCATGGGAAAAAGGTGTCTCCACTGAAGCTTTGTCACCAATCCTTGTTTCCACGATGACCCAAAATGTTCAAAATCCAATGTCATAGGGACAGAAAGAGAGGTGAAATCTTCTGAACAGGGGCACAGACTTCACGCCTGGCTTATAGACAAATGACAGCTGGACGGTGGCTTTCTTAATCTGAGTGGATGTCATATGACATCCTGTCAGGAAGAGCTGATCGTGGGGCTGCGTGATCTGTCACCAGCCGTGTCCACGGGACACAGCCGATGGCTGATCAGAGTATCAGCTCGCTACCGGTATCATCTGTCCACTGTGACCAATCACAGCAGGTCACATGACAGTCATTCACAATGAGTGGCTTACTTTCATGCCATCCATAGTGTACAATTGTGGTGTTAGCTGTTATTGGTCAATTTGATCACATGGTACAGATGAGGCCAGTCACAGCACATCTGTACCGTGTGATTAGCTTTGACCGCTCACAGCTAATAGCAACAAAATAGACTGACTTATTCAGTTTCATTCAGTCAAATGTTTGCTTATGTCAATATAATCCACTGCTATAAGCAAATATGTGTAAACAACAACAACAACAAAAAAATCACTTCCCCAGAGTAGTAGAATGTTACTATGACAACATTATATTGCTCTGGTCAGTGTGTTAAACAAAATGTAAAAAAAGAAAAGAAATGTAGTGATTAAAAAAAAAAAAAGTAATTGTGATTTTGTCCTTTTTTAAATTTTTTTTATTATTTTATTCAAAAGATTATGACAAAAAAATTACAACTTCAAAAGACCCGCCATGCCTCTTACTGAATACCTTGGACTGTCTACTTTCCAAAAAGGGGTCATTTGGGGGATATTTCTACTGTCCTTGCATTTTAGGGCCTCAAGTAATGAGTACGTCGGGATTGATATATTTTCAGATATATGCCATAGTTTGTGGAATCTTTCTTACAGACTAAATAATATACACTGATTTTGGTTATTTTCAAAAAAGAAATGTAGCAGAATAGATTTGGGCTAAATTTATGAAGAACACTTATTTAATTGCAAAATTTTATCACAGAAACTAGGAAAAATGTGTTGTTTAAAAAAATAAATAAATAAAAAACCCCAGTGGTGATAAAAGAAAGCTCTATTTTGTGTGAGAAAAATGATAAAAATGTAGTTTGAGTACAGTGTTGCAAGACTGCGCAATTGTCATTCAAAGTGCAACAGCGCTGAAAGCTGAAAATTGGCCTGGGCAGAAAGGGGGTTAGAAGTGCCCAGTATTGAAGTGGTTAAAAATAATTGTTTTGGCTGGAGTTCCACTTAAAAAAAAAAAATCTTACATACAAATTCAACTTAAGAACAAACCTTAAGAACCCAGGGACTGCCTGTATACTTTACTTTCCTATAACACTGCTGCAGGGAGATCATCTCTGCAAAGCCCATCCGGTGCCACACAACCTCCCTACAAAATCTTCCCAGTTGGCTCTTGCGCCTCCTGCACATACATAGAGACTCCATTAGTTTAAGACCCCTTTCACACTGGAGGTGTTTTTCAGGCACTTTAGCGCTACTAATAGCGCCTGAAAAATGCCTCATCTGCAATCCAATATTTTATAAAAAGGGGGAATTTGGGACTTTAAATGAGGCACGGTGAGGTGTCTCCATCCCTGTCTCAGGTAAACAGCAAAGGGAAATTTGGACTTTAAATGAAGCAGGTGGAATGCAGAGGTAAGAGAAAGTTTTATTCCGTAAAGTAGTAGTAATAAAAGTAGTAGTAAAAGAGAAAATTATTATTATTGCGCCTCCTGCACATACATGCTGCAGACTCCATTCGTTTAAGACCCCTTTCACACTGGAGGCTTTTTCAGGCACTTTAGCGCTAAAAATAGCGCTTGAAAAATGCCTCATCTGCAATCCCCGTGTGAAAGCCCGAGTGCTATCACATTGGAGCGCTGCGCTGGCAGGACGTCAAAAAAAGTCCTGCAAGCAGCTTCTTTGAGGCGCTTTAGGAGTGGTGTAGTATTCACCGCTCCTGAAGCACCCCTGCCCATTGAAATCAATGGGCAGCGCCACTTTGCGGGCCCTTATAACCCTTTATTCGGCCGCTAGCAGCCGAAAAGCGCCTCTAAAACTAAGGTAAAGCAGTGCTAAAAGTGGCGCCGCTTTACCGCCGACACCACCCCTCTTTCAGTGTGAAATGGCTCTAAAGGAAACACTGTTTGAATGCTTTGGGGTTTTTTTGTCTCTCTGTTTTTTCCCCTCTCGTTTCCTGCATTGGCCTTACTTTGCATCACATTTCGGTTATCATGTTGATTTTCATGCGTGATACATCTGAAAGACCTTTTCTTTGTGAGGTCAAGGAAGATAAGCGACTGAATAAATTTTAACATTTACACTGACGATGATTAAAACCAAGGCTTTAGTATGATGTGTAGCAATCTTCTTTGTGGACTCAATCGCTCATGACTTAAAAAATGTCAATTCAATCAGTGAGGGAGTAAGTTAAAGAGGAAGTAAACCCTGATGAGTTTTACATCCTCTTTATCTCCCTGCAAAGGTAATGCATCACATAGTAGTCCATTATGTGTCACTTACCTGAAACCGAAGCCTGCAATGTCACCGCTGTCTCCACTAGCAGCGAGCGTCCATCTTCGCCCCTCTTGCGGGACCGCAAACTCGGCTCGTTGACTGGCCTGAGTCGCGTGGCGTCTCCATGACCCCTATTAGAAACGGCGCGGTGTGCCCTTTCTAAAGTGCGCAACAACATTAATCAAATGACATGACGGGTGAAAAGTTAAAGTTTCACAAAAATAATGACTATAAAATTCATGCGAAAAAAAAATGTCCAACACCAATTAGTGTGATTCAGAATGAATTCCAGAAAACGGTAATATAGGTGATCACCTGTGGATCTCAAATTTGTACTCTTAAAGTGATTTGTAAAGTCTATTTTTATAGGAGGAGAAAAAAAAACAAAAAAAGTTATACTTCCCCCCTCTGTTGCAGTGGATTTGCACAGAGCAGTCCGGATCCTCCTCTCCTTGGGTCCCTCTTCTGTAATCCTGACCCCTCCCTCCTGTAATCCTGACCCCTCCCTCCTGTAATCCTGACCCCTCCCTCCTGTGATCCTGACCCCTCCCTCCTGTGATCCTGACCCCTCCCTCCTGTGATCCTGACCCCTCCCTCCTGTGATCCTGACCCCTCCCTCCTGTGATCCTGACCCCTCCCTCCTGTGATCCTGACCCCTCCCTCCTGTTAAGTTCCCCCGCAGTAAGCAGCTTGCTATGGGGCACCCGAGCTGTCCATTCAGACAGGGAGCTGCGACTCGCCCCCTTTCTCTCCTGTTTGGCTAGCTGACTTTGACAACAGCAGGAGCCAATGGCGCTGCTGCTGTGTCTTAGCCAATCAGGAGGGAGAATCTTGCATGGCTGAGACACTCATGGACATCGCTGGACATAAAGGAACCTCGGGTGAGTTTTAGGGGGGGGGGCTGCTACACACAAAAGGCTATTTATCTTCATGCATAGAATGCATGAAGATAAATAACCTGCCTTTACAACCACTTGTGTACGGAAAACATGATTTACTAAAACTGGAGGGTGCAAAATCTGGAGCAGCTCTGCATAGAAACCAATCCGCTTCTGGGTTTTATTGTCAAAGCTTAATTGAACAAGCTGAAGTTAGAAGCTGATAGGCTACCATGCACAGCTGCACCAGATATGCATTCTCCGGTTTTAGTAAATCAACCCTTGTGTGTCTTTCAAACACCCGCATGTAAGTATGCTTACCAAAGGAAATGTGACTCTGTGAGAAGTCAGAAAGGGCTTGTGTGAGTAAACCCTCACTCGGTTAGCTGGGATCCTCAGGTCAGTCTCCACTGATGGCTGGTCCTCCGTTTACCCACTTAGCGACTGCCCCACGCAGATATACTGCGGCAGGGCGGCCGCTCTGTGCCAGATCACGTGCCTAGTATGTGATCTGACACTTCCGAGCCTGGGGTGCACGCCCCCAGCAAGACCCGCTCCTTCTGTGATAGTTAACAGCGGGAGCCAATCAGCGGGTCCGACAGACCCCATGTCTGCTGTGACCCGCCCATCGTTGTGGAAATTAGCAGAACAGTGGTCTGCCTATGTAAACAAAGCAGATCGCCACTCTTTGAGAAGGGATGGTAGAGATTCTGTGTTTCTGCTAAGCAGGAAGAGGGATCTCTGCCTTCTCACAATGAATGCACTCCCTAGGAACACATTTAACCCTTTGACCGCCCCTGATGTTAACCTCTTCCCTGCCAGTGTCACTAGTACAGTGACCGTGTATTTTTGTTAGCACTCATCACTGTATTAGTGTCACTGGTCCCCCAAAAAAAGTCAAGCATCACTTAGTGTACAATTTGACCACTACAATGTCGCAGTCCTGGTATAAGTCGTTGATCGCTGCCATTACCAGTAAAAAAAAAGTAAAAAAAAAATTCCATTAAAAATCCCATAGTTCGTAGACGATATAACTCTTGCACAAACCAATAAATATAAGCTTATTGGAATTTTTTTTTTACCAAAAATATGTAGCAGGATAAATATTGGCCTAAATTTTTTTTTTTTTGAAGAAATTAGATTTTTTTTACTTTTTTGTTATTTTTATTGGATGTTTTATAGCAGAAAGTAAAAAAAAAAATGTATTTTTTTTTCGAAATCGTTAGTCCTTCTTTTTTTTTTTTTTTTTTTGTATATTTGTATTTATATTGTATAGCAGAAAAAATAAAAACCGCAGGAGTGATCAAATACCACCAAAAAAAGCTCAGTTTGTGGAAAAATAAAGGACTTACAACTTATTTGGGTACAGCATCGCGCGGCCGCGCAATTGTCAGTTAAAGTAACGCAGTGCTGCATCGCAAAAAATGGCCTGGTCAGGAGGGGGGGGGTAAACCTTCCAGAGCTGAAGTGGTTAAAATCCTAAAATAGAAAGAAGCAGAGCACACGGCTCATATAGTGTAAAATGGTCAAGGAGACTTTGTTAAAAAAAAAAAAAAAAAAAAAAAAAAAAAGCATGTGTAACAGATAAACATTTGGCATTGCGGCGGAAAACAGACTACAAATCCCACAATGCAATGCGGGATTGCACATGCATGGTGACGTCAGTTGTTTATGTTGGAACACTAAATATTACATATACATGGCAACCGTATCCCATTAAACCAATTAAAACAGGGGTGGCACACTCCATTTCATCAGCATCAGCATTATGGCTGCCCTCAAAAGAGTCGGTCGTATCTGTAAGAATAAACCAGGAGTGCGTTATGTGCTTAGTTCAGACGTGCGCTATGTGCCAGGGTGCAATGTTTAGGGCATGCTGTGCACAGTGTAGGTTCAACTCTCTTTCACAGGCTGTCCACATCTCACTTCCACCCCTCTGACCTTTGCACCACTCTCTCCCATCCCCCACCTATGCACACATCCCCCTCCACAGCCCACCTCCCCCCAAAGCCTCCTTGCATCTAACCTACCCGGCCTAGCTCTAGTATCCCCTGGCAGTGTAAGTGACTTCGCCTCTCCCTCTCTCACCTGCAGGGAGATCATTGGTCAGCATCTGTGCACTGGGGCTGAGGCCTACAGGGCAAGAGGTCATGTTGATGTATGTTCTTATCAATCACATCCGTTTCCATACAGCTGCATGCAGTTGAATGGAAATGCAGCATTTGGAAAGGAAAGGCTGTGTGTGACCTGCTGTACTTGCAGTTTAAATGCACCTCAATAGAGAACGCTGCGTCAAAAGAATTGCAGTGCAGCATAAAGCAGGTCAGTTGGGCCCCTGAATGGTCATGTGTACCTCTCCAATAAGGTCAATGAAAGTTTGCTCACTTGTGTTCTGTTCCGTCAGTGACAATTTGCTGACATGCATGCTGTGTCATTAAAATCAATGGAAATTTGCTGAACTACATTTCATGCATACATAAAAAGCGGGGAAATGTTCATGTACAAATTGCTTTAGGCATCTGTTTTTTATATATATATATATATATAGTGAGAGAGAGTTACTGACCACAAAATAATTTAAGAGCATATCAAGGAATGCGTTTTTTTTTTTTGTTTTTTTTTATAAACACATAAAGCAAAATATAAAACAAACAGAAATGAGCACTAAGGGCCTATTAACTACTGCACGTTTTTTTCCTTGCATGTATGCATGCTTTTGCTGTGTGTTTTTTGCGCATTTACATTCGGCTAAGGCGCATTTTTCTGTCTGCATTTGTCTTGTGAGTTCACTCCTTCTCTTTCCCTGGGTTTCTATGCGCACTGTGAAGCGTCACTTTGCATTTGCGTGTGTTTTTGCGCGGTACGGAAAAATGAGGCATGCTCTACGTTTTTTGACTGCACTGCAGTAATGTGATCTATGCTCATAGAATTACCCTGATTTTGCACTGTCTATGCAGTTGGAGTGCATCCCGGTGTGTTGGGTGTAAATGGGCCCTAAAATACGATGCTGATCTGTGCGTTAGGTCTCTATCAAACACAAAGCAAATTGCAGTATATTACTAGGAGTGTGAAAGATATTACCATGTAGCCTGGTGCTGCATGCAAACCGTGGAAACCACTCTAGGCATATTAAACTGTATCACACCTTTGATGTTTGACAGTGAGGGGTTAACCTCTAATGAGCGAATATCTCGCTAGCGCTGACATGGGCTCCTGACGCCTCTGCTCGGTATTTGGAGGCCGTTTCTGCTCTCAGGCTTGGCTCACGCGGATTTCTCAGCTTGCAGCCCACACAGACAGGTTTTATGTTATCTCACGGATCTGTTACCAACTGCAATGTGCGAATTCTATGAGAAGGTGTTAAACGCAGGAACCATCACACTTCTTTGACCTATTTCATTGTTCTTAATTTTTTTTTTTTTAATATTTGTTTATATTTTAAGTTTTTAAAAGATTTAAACATGGACTGAAATGAATCAAAGCTGATTTTGGTCCAAAGTTCAATAGCAATTTGTGTTGGGTCTGCATCTGAAAATCGCAGCTTTAGCACCTCTTGCTGCAGTTAATCTCAGCCTTATAGTGGTTGTAAACCTGAGACATGAAATATAAACCAAGCATATCACTCTGAAGTGTATACAAGCACAAAGTGTAATTTCTCTTCGTTCCTCTGCTATCAGCATGAGCCACTTTTGACAAGTTTTCCTGACGCCAAGAGAAAAATAGTGACAGGGGAAGGCAGCTTTGTTCCTGTGTGCTGTGTGAAAGAGGCGGGGGGTGTGTCCCTCCCCTCCCCATCCCCCCCACCCCCCCTTCCCTCACATCCCCCCCTTCCCTACCATCCCCCCCTTCCCTACCATCCCCCCCTTCCCTACCATTCCCCCCTTCCCTACCATTCCCCCCTTCCCTACCATTCCCCCCTTCCCTACCATTCCCCCCTTCCCTACCATTCCCTCCCTCCCTTCCATCCCATTCCCTCCCTCCCTTCCATCCCATTCCCTTTCCCCTTCCCCTTCCCCTTCCCTTTCCCCTTCCCTTTCCCCTTCCCCTTCCCCTTCCCTTTCTCTTTCCCCCCCTCCCCTTCCCCTCAGCTCTCAGAGCTTTCCTCACTGATGTAATTTCAGCTCCCCTCCCCCTGCTTTTCAGGGCTGAGAGATTCTGTGTAAATTCTTTGATGTAAAGGAAATATGGCTGTAGATAAACAGGTACAACTTATGTAGGAGGATTTGTTCATCTCCACCTGAGGAAAGTAACGTCACTGGGTATACTTGAAGTGATACTAAAGTCTTCCTTGTGTGTTTTTTTTTTTTTGTTCTTTTTTTTTTTTTTAAATACCTCTCCTGCTCTGTGTAGTGATTTTGCACAGAGTGGCCCAGATCCTCCTCTTCTTGGGTCCCTCACCAGTGCTTCTGGCCCCTCCCTCCTGCCCAGTGCCCCCACAGCAAGCAGCTTCTCTGTGTGTCCATCCAGACACAGAGCTGAGGCTCAGCCCCTCATTGTCTCATTGACTTTGACAGCAGCAGGAGCCAATGGCCCCCCCTGCTGTGTCTCAGCCAATCGGGAGGGAGAGTCCTGGACTGCCAAGGCTCTTGTGCAACATCACTGGATCGAGATGGGGCTCGGGTAAGTTTTGGGGGGGGGGGGATGCATTAAAATGGTTCTAAAGTCAGAAGCTGTTTTTTATCTTAATTCATTCTATGCATTAAGTTTAAAAACCTGTGTGCAGCAGCCCCCCTAATACATTACCTGAGCCCCATCTCGTTTGAGGATGTCACATCTATGTGACGAAACGCATTAGCAGCCAGTAATACCTGTGACTACTTACCTGACTGATTTGCATATGGTTCCTGCAGCACAGTCGCTTCATCCCTGGCAGTGTAGCCCATAAAAGGCGTTTTTGACTTTCTTGTGCAAACGAGATTAATTTTTACATTGGCATGTGGGGAAATGGAGCACCTATTATTACAAGATTCTCACACGTGGGAAATATGGAGCACTAGAATTTAATTTGGACTCCTATGGACTTTTTACATGTTGTTTCATTGGTGTGAGCTCTCTTTTTCACCTTCTTTTTTTTTTTTTTTTTTAAACAATAAAAGACGTATGGGTTTTTTTTTTTTTTTTTTTTTTGCTAATCATACTTCCCTCGATGGATGGAGCATCAGACCGATGCTGCAGCTGTCCCCTGGCATCTCTGCACTGAGAACCGAGCCACCAAACACCGCCTATAGCTCGGTTCTCACTCCTCCCCGAGCAGAGCAGTGCTGACTGTCAGTCAGTATCTCTCCTGGTCTGCTTCTCCACGCTCATTGGAGAGCTGAGCTGTGGAGGGGCGGCTCGCTGAGACTGCCATCAATCAAGGCAGCTGGGGGATCCAGACTTGGGATGACGCGGCGGTGCCTGGACTGATGGCAGTGACGTCAGACCGCTCCCCGCTGCAAACGGGTCACAGGAGTGCAAAACGAATTTCACTCCTGTGACCCTTAGGAGAAGCCCAGCCTAAAAAGCTCAGGCTGGACTTCTCCTTTTAATTAAAAAATGCTTACCCGCGTGCTTTTCTGGATAGGAGACTTAAAACCATTTTATTAGATATCCTAGAAGGAGTCATCAGCAAAGTCAGTGTTCCCTCTTCTCTGCATAGGTGTCCTTTAGGCCCCCTTCACACCTGCCATGTTGTGTTAATGCAGTGCAATAATGTACAATGTTTAAAGGCAGCCCATTCATGTGAATAGTCTGCCAGTGCATGAGAATAGACAAAAAAAAACTTATATCTGCGCATTTTTCCCCCAGCATGACGCATCACAATGCACAGTAGTGTTACTGTACATTCCGGTGCAATACAGGTGCGTTGCCCTAATGTGTTGAAAATAAATGGCATCACAATGCACTATATGTATTTTGGCACTAAGCATTGGTGAGAAAGTGACTGTCATGAGAACCGTATGGGAGCTGCCATTGCTGGTCCTCTTTAAAAATGCAGTTTTTTTTTTTCCGGTTGCCTGGTTTTCAATAACATGTCTGGAACAAGCAAGCTATAAAAGAGTCAAAATAATGTCACAATTCCTCACCTCTACATTTGTTCAATCAGAGACTCAGAAAGCTTTGAAGCCAAAGTATTAGCATGTCTGCCAGGGAACTAATGTTCTCATGTCCGAGGTCAGCAATAGCAGGCGTCATACTTTTCTAATGGCAAGGTAGGTGACTTTAATAAGTCATAAAAAAAATCTTTCTAATTCTTCCCTTTTTTTTCTTTTGTGGCGAAAAAATATACCAAAGAGAAAAAGAAAAAAAATCTAGCATATACAATTGTGATGTTATTTATAGAAGAACCAAAATCATTTACAATAAGGAAAGGCATTACATGAAAGATAACAATCAAGATGCGAATAGGAGCGCTCATAAGCCATACAGGGTATTATGGTACCCTGTACTGTGGTAAAAAGCTGAGCTAGGGTCATTGTACCCTGATCTAATAAAAGGAGAAGAGGTATAAAAGGAGTGAATAAAAACTGGATGGATCCTAAGTGCGTAATTTTTGAAAAGTCCTATTGTAATTGAATGTTATTAAAAATTACCTTTCCTTTTCAGTCTGCAGCTCTGTAATTTTCTATAAAATGCAATATGGTTACCTGGAGGTCTTCTGTACACAGACTGTACAGAACGCCCCCCAGATATGTCATTTCCTGCTTGTGTGATTGGCTCACTGATTTTCCCAGAAGTCTGCACTAATATACATGTCAGATTTCGGGCATCCCCTGCAACAAAAATGTCATTTTTGGTGAGATTCTCCCAAAAATGGATATTATAGGAAATCACGTCTAATGCCGCGTACACACGATCTGGATTTTGGTTGGAAAAAGATATGATGGCTTTTCGACGGGATTGCGCTCAAGCTTGCCTTGCATACACACGGTCACGCAAAAGTTCGCTGAACTTTCAACCGTCAAGAACGAGGTGACGTACAACACTACGACGAGCCGAAAAAATTAAGTTCAGTGCTTCCAAGCATGCGTCGAATTGTTTCCGAGCATGCGTAGGAGTTTTGCGCGTCGGAATTGCTACAGACAATTGCATTTTCGGATAGGAAGTTTTTCCGACCGAAAAATTGAGAACATGCTCTCAATCTTTTTTTGGCTGGAATTCGGCCAGCAAAAGTCAGATGGAGCATACACACGGTCGCATTTTCCGACCAAAAGCTGTCATCGGTCTTTTGCTGGCCGAATTTCCGATCGTGTGTACGCGGCATAATGGTATGCAAACCCTGCAATTTTACTAACCACTCCCATTAGACTCAGCACCAGGCGTACAGAGGAACACACAGGGATTACTTCGGAATAACAAAAGGTAGGAATCTGCAACAAAATTTTGTTTTTTCGGCAAAAGTACAGTTACTCTTTAAATCCTGATTGAAAATATTGGAATCACTCCTATTGCCACATCTGTAATATCTGTAATATTTGGAAATATAGAGAAAAGGGGAAAAAAAACTTAAAGTTCGGATTTTAGAGGCAATTGAGACCACATGAAATATATAAAAGGTATAAACTTTATTTATTGCAATATAATAAAAGAATTAAGCAAAAGAGTAAAAACATGGAGCTTAAAAACTTATATTGACATATGTGTAAAATATAGACAACGTGGCCAAAGTATTAAGAGTATATTGTTACACCATGTAAGATGCGGAAGCCCCTGTGCATCAACGCGTTTCACTGGTTTGCTCCCAGGGATGTGCTGCTGCAGTACATCCCTGGGGGTTGCTGCGGCCGCACGGATTGGACTTTTTTGCTTGATTAAGACCTATTGCTGTCTTGACAATGTAACTCCCTGTCACCCTTTTACTAAAGGCCAGGCTGCCTTTATTGATATTGCCTTGTATGGCTTAATTGATTGAATCTATATTCTAATGCAGCCAGAATTGTTCTTATGACTTGGACAGTTGCCGCAGACTTACATACAAAGTGATCCAAACGCTCACCTTTTGCTCACGTCTATATACGTTGGAATTAAACTATCTGACCTATTCTGTTGTTTTTGGTGTCCTGCCCAGGGCGATCCTCTTCTTATATGCATGTGTGTTTTGGTGCAGACAAGTGAGACCTGTTGCTCTCAGACTACCCCTGCGTGTGTCCTAAGAAGCGAACCAGCGAAGCGCATTGGTGCACAGGGGCTCCCTTATCTTACATGGTGTAACAACCTACTCTCTTAGTACTTTGTCCATGTTGTCTACATTTTACACATACAGTACCTGACCGCGAGATTGTGTTTCCAGCGCGATCCCATCGCGCTGGTTCTCGGCGACAGGGTACTGTGCATGTCGTGCTGGCTCGCTCATCGGGAAAGGAAAATAGTTTTTTCCTTTCGCGATGAGTGATGGGCAGTGCTGACAGCTGTCAGGTATGAATCATGGGGGGGAACGCCACGCCAAATTTTAAATAAAAAACCGTCATGGGTTCCCCCCCATGGACATACCAGGCCCTTAGGTCCGGTATGGATTTTAAGGGGAACACCCGCGTCTAAAAAAAAGGCGTTGGGATCCCCCAAAATCCATACCAGACCCTTATCCGAGCACGCTGTCCGGTCGGTCAGAAAAGGGGGTGGGGACAAACAAGCCCCCCCCCCCCCCCCCCCCCCCGCGCGAGAGCCGTTCCAGGCCGCATGCCCTCAACATGGGGGGAACCCATGCCGGTTTTTTATTTAAAATTTGGCGCGGTGTTCCCCCTCATGATTCATACCGGACACCTGTCAGCACTTCCCGTCGCTCATCGCGAAAGGAAAAAAACAATGAGCGAGTCAGCTGGGCACTGGCTCCCGCGACGGGGCTCGTAGGTGTCAAATCTCACCGATAACAGCGGCGAGATTGACGCAATAATGCGGTCACCTACTGTATGGCAATATAAGTTTTTAAGCTCTATGTTTTTGCTCTTTTGCTAAATTATTTTATTATATTATATTAAATAAAGTTTATACCTTTTTTATATATTTCATGTGGTCTCAATTGCCTCTAAAGCCCGATCTTTAAGGTTTTTTTCCCTTTTCCCTATATTTCTCTAAATCTTAAAGAAGCTGAAGTCCAGACTGCAAAAAGACCAGTGGAGTGATTATCCTTCCACACTTATTTAAATGTTAATTTTGTCTAGTTGTATTGAAATGATGTGATATACTTATTATTGGCTCCTTGAGGTTTCTCCCTTCTGCACAACAGGTCCCCCGAAGCCACTTCTAGTGCAGTGCATTGAGGGCTCCAACTTTGTACATGGGGATACCAAGGGCCCGCCAACACACCGTGGGAATGTTTGACAGCAGAGGAAGCTGCTGGCTGTTAGGGAGCAAGGGATAAGTATACCCCCTTATCCATCATCCGCTTGACCAGCTTTTCTTAACCAGGGTTCCTCCAGAGGTTGCTCCGGGTTCTTTGAGCAAGAATCAATTTCTGCCTCTCAGAGAAGTTCCCACTGACACCATTAATTTTTTTTTCTTAAGCTATCTGTAAGAGGGGTGTTCTTCCTAATAAGTACCAATGTAAGGAGCATTCTTCCCACTGACTACCAATAGAAGGAGCATTCTTCCCACTAATCACCAGGGGAAAAGTACATTCTTTCTACTAATCACCAGTAAGGATGAGCTCCAACATGTTCGCATGCTGCACATGGAGAGCCCGCCAGGAAGTCGGCGCAGCGCTAATCACAGGCAGGACATTTCCCGATCTCTGCAGCAGCACATCGGGAAATGTCTCGCTGCTTGTGATTCGCTCTGCGCCGTGCCGACTTCCTGGTGGGCTCTCCACGTGCAGCATGCGAACACGCCGGAGCTCATCCTTAATCACCAATGTAAGGGTCTTTTTTTTTCCCACTGACCATCATACTAATGGGTGCACTTTTGAATAACTTTGTCTTTATCTCAAAGGATAAGTTCATCTTTCATAACATGTTGCATGTTGCACCTACGGTATCTCACAAAAGTGAATACATCCCTCAAATTTTTGTAAATATTTTATTATATCTTTTCATGTGACAACACTGAAGAAATGACACTTTGCTACAATGTAAAGTAGTGAGTGTACAGCTTGTATAACATAACCGTGTACATTTGCTGTCCCCTCAAAATAACTCAACACACAACAATTAATGTCCAAACCACTGGCAACAAAAGTGAGTAAATTGGTGTCCAAATTGGGCCTAACGTATCAATATTTTTTGTGGCCACCATTATTTTTCAGCACTGCCTTAACCCTCTTGGGCATGGAGTTCACCAGAGCTCTTCCACTCCTCAATGATGACAACACAGATCTGGTGGATGTTAGAGACCTTGCACTCCTCCACCTTCCGTTTGAGGATGCCCCACAGATGCTCAATAGGGTTTAGGTCTGGAGACATGCTTGGCCAGTCCATCACCTTTAGAAGTTTAGGAGTGTGCATCACCTTTACCCTCAGCTTCTTTAGCAAGGCAATGGTCGTCTTAGAGGTGTGTTTGGGGTCGTTATGTTGGAATACTGCCCTGTGGCCCAGTCTCCAAAGGGAGGGGATCATGCTCTGCTTCAGTATATCACAGTACATGTTGGCATTCATGATTCCCTCAATGAACTGTAGCTCCCCAGTGACGGCAGCACTCATGCAGCCCCAGACCATGACACTCCCACCACCATGCTTGACTGTAGGCAAAACACACTTGTCTTTGTACTCCTCACCTGGTTACCGCCACACACACTTGAGACCATCTGAACCAAATAAGTTTATCTTGGTCTCATCAGACCACAGGACATGGTTCCAGTAATCCATGCCCTTAGTCTGCTTGTCTTCAGCAAACTGTGCTTTCTTGTGCATTACTTTAAAAGAGGCTTCCTTCTGGGACGACAGCTATGCAGACCAATTTGATGCAGTGTGCGGCATATGGTCTGAGCACTGACAGGCTGACCCCCCACCCCTTCAACCTCTGCAGCAATGCTGGCAGCACTCTATATGTCTTATTTCCCAAAGACTATCTCTGGATATGACGCTGAGCACGTGCACTCAACTTCTTTAATCGACCATGGCGAGGCCTGTTCTGAGTGGAACCTGTCCTGTTAAACTGCTGTATGATCTTGGCCACCGTGTTGCAGCTCAGTTTCAGTGTCTTGGCAATCTTCTTATAGCCTAGGCCATCTTTATGTAGAGCAGCAATTCTTTTTTCAGATCCTCAGAGAGTTCTTTGCCATGAGGTGCCATGTTGAACTTCCAGTGACCAGTATGAGAGAGTGAGAGTGATAACACCAAATTTAACACACCTGCTCGCCATTCAGAACTGAGACCTTGTAACACTAACGAGTCACATGACACCGGGGAGGGAAAATGGCTAACTGGGCCCAATTTGGACATTTTCACTTAGGGGGTTTACTCACTTTTGTTGCCAGTAGTTTAGACATTAATGGCTGTGTGTTGTTATTTTAAGGGGACAGCAAATTGACACTGTTGTACAAGCTGTACACTCACTACTTTACATTGTAGCAAAGTGTCATTTCTTCAGTGTTGTCACATGAAAAGATAGAATAAAATATTTACAAAAATGTGAGGGGTGTACTCACTTTTGTGAGATACTGTATATCCAAGGCGCAACATGTTATGAAATAAGCAGCCCCCGCACCTCCACCGAGCCCCCATTGTGACAGCAGGTGTTGGATCTTCTCCCCGCACCCTCTGTCACAGTTTAAAAAGAGCGCAGCCCCCCGTCCACGTCATTCATTCAGAGTTTTGTGAATGAGAGAACTGCTACTACTATCAGCCATTGCTGCTGACTGCTTGTAGTTTTCAATGAACTATGAGGGCGCTGGAGAGCATTCTAGTAGTTAATTGATTCTTCCTGCCATTCAGTAATTGCCTGCCCTAAAGAGGTACAGGCAGATGGCTACACGGACAGTCTGCAGGAGCCTGACACTGCACCGTGATCTGCTGATCCGTAGGTGCAATTCTTTACAGGCCCCTAATAAATAATAAAATAAAAATTGCACTTTTTTTTTTTGTTTTATTTGCAAATAGATGTGTATTTATTTATTTTTAAAAGGTGAGCCTTTAGATGATTTTTAGAGGGTAGCTATTAATGGGCAGAGTAGTGGAAAACTGTATACACGTGTCTTGTGGACCTTGATTTTTTTTTTTTTTGGCTTAAACAAACACTGAATGTGACAGCTGAGGCATAGGTATAGAGATGAAAGTGATGGAGAAGGCCTCTGTACCGCACATAAGAGAGAATTGATAAACTGCTTTTAGTTTACAGTCTTTGAACATTGCTCGGAACCAAGCTGCTTTCCTAAAGAGACCCCTGGCACGAAGTATGAACCCTGCAGAGCCCTTTTACATGAAATAAAAAGGTTTTAAACTAAACAAATCACTGTTTAACCTTCAAAGAATACTCCCACCTTTTTTGTTCCCACCAGCCAGCGAAGAATATGTCAGCAGCAGGAAAGGTATTTTAAAATTTTTAGAGAACTGTTTATTTTTTAATGACCATATAATATATACACATTATACGTTTTTATAAAATTGGCAACTTTTCCACTGAACAAATCCTTTTTTTTAATTGTGCCTCAATTTCAGTAAACAGTTCTGTGTTTTCTGTGTCCCTAACAATAAGGAAATATTAAACAGTTAAAATTTTTCGAAATTTTATATAAAAAAATACTGAAAAGTCTTGATTGCATGAGAAACCAAACTACCTTATTTTGCTCTGAAATCTCTAAATAAGCTCTGGTTAATCAGTTGTTTTCAAAAGTCATCTAATAAGTTGAATGGAATCCACCAGTGTACAAAGAAAATTCATCACCTAGAATACATTCTAAAGCAGTACAATTTACTTTTTTTAAAAATTCATGGTACCATCAAAACAAATCTTTGAAGCTCCTTGACGGTCATGATTCTTTCATACCCTCACCTGTCAACCTCACCCACCGCCACTTCTATAGCTAGTTCAATATCTGAGGTTACCATTTTTATTTTTTAATACTCCAAACGTTGCTTTCACTCCCTAAAGGCACTAAGGCTTATGCTTTCACTTTATCCTGATGCTGTAATAATGTTATACAGGTAATTACTTTGTTACTGATTTTTCTCCATGTTTTTTTTTTTTTTGCTTTTTATTACATGACTGTATATGACTCAAAGTTCATTTACCATGCGCTAATGTAATGTAAAAAACCCAATAAATATTAAAAAAAAAAAAATTCATGGTAGGTTGTAGTGCTGCACGATTAATCTCGGAGAATCGTTATCGCGACTCTCCGCCCGCCACGATCGCAATTCCGGATTTGTGCGATTCTGACGATCGAGCTGAAAAGCACGCGCCGCCGCACACTGATTGATGTTGTCCCTGTGTTAGAGCGGAGGGGAAGCCGTTGGAGCCAGCGTGCTGACGTCACTCAGCAGAAGAATGTGATTGGTCAGGTAAGTAATCTTCTTCACAGACGTCCCGGGGACAAGCATGACTGCAGCACTGAGCAAACGTGAGCAGCTTTACTTTTTTTTAGAATCAGGGGGGAGAGACATTTTATTTATTTATTTATTTATTTCAGGTACTTATATAGCGCCGTCAATTTACGCAGCGCTTTACATATACATTATACATTCACATCAGTCCTTACACCCTCAAGGAGCTTACAATCTAAGGTCCCTAACTCACATTCATACATACTAGGGACAATTTAGACAGGATCCAATTAACCTGCCAGCATGTCTTTGGAGTGTGGGAGGAAACCGGAGTACCCGGAGGAAACCCACGCAGGCACAGGGAGAACATGCAAACTCCAGGCAGGTAGTGTCGTGGTTGGGATTTGAACCAGCGACCCTTCTTACTGCTAGGCGAGAGTGCTACCCACTACACCACTGTGCCGCCCCATACATTTTATATATATTGAGGGAGGGAGAGACATTTTATATATTGAGAGAGGGAGAGACATTTTATATATAATATATTATAATATATATTGAGCTTATTTCGGTTTCAAGCCAGATGATGATACTCAGAAAACCATATTCTGCAAGCAATGTTTAGCCATTGTTTCTGCACCAAAGGCTAACACCACCAATCTGTTTAACTGGTTCAATACCGGGCATTTTCACCCCCTTCCTTCCCAGGCCAATTTTTAGTTTTCAGCACTGTCGCACTTTAAACGACAATTGCGCGGTCGTGCAACGTTTTACCCAAAAAAAATTGACGTCCTTTTTTCCCCACAAATAGAGCCTTCTTTTGGTGGTATTTGATCACCTCTGCGGTTTTTATTTTTTGCGCTATAAACAAATGAAGAGCGACAATTTTGAAAAAAACACAATATTTTTTACTTTTTGCTATAATAAATATCCCAATTTAAAAAAAAAAAAAAAAAATTTTTCCTCAGTTGCGGCTGATACGTATTCTTCTACATATTTTTGGTAAAAAAAAATCGCAATAAGCGTATATATTGATTGGTTTGCGCAAAAGTTATAGCGTCTACAAAATGCGGGATAGATTTATGTCATTTTTAAAAAAAAATTATTTATTTTTTTTTACTAGTAATAGCGGCGATCGCGATTTTTTTTTTCGACATTATGGCGGACACTTTTGACACATTTTTGGGACCATTCACATTTATACAGCGATCAATGCTATAAAATTGCATTGATTACTGTGTAAATGTGACAGGCAGGGAAGGGGTTAACCACTAGGGGGACACAAGGGGTTAATTATGTTTCCTAAGGGAGTGATTCTAACTGTAGGGGGCGGGGACGTACAAGGGGAGGAGACCGATGTACTGGGAACACAGATCGGTCTCCTCTCAACTGACAGGACGTGGATCTGTGTGTTTACACACACAGATCCAAGGTCTGGCCCGGTTAACGGGCAATCGCGGGTGCCCGGCGGACATCGCGGCCGCCGGGCACATGCACCGGGTCCTGAGCCAGACAGTGTCCGACAAGGTGGGGATCTAGGCAGGTTATGGTGAGAAGGATACTTGAGCAGCAAGCTGCCATCACCCATGTCCTCTCTTCTGACCGCAAGACTAGACACCTCTTGCCAACATGGCAAGACCTAGATGTCTTGGGGGTTGTGGACAAGACTCTCACCCCACTGGCAAACTTCACAGATGCTCTTTCAGGAGAGCAGTATGTCAGTGTCTCTTCTGTGAAACCTGCTCTCCACCTATTTAAGTCTTCTGTTTTGGCTGTTAAGGAAGAGGACTCTGATCTTATTTGGACAATAAAATCAAAGATCATGGGGTATCTGGAGGAAAAATATAATGACCAAAGAACACAAGACCTCCTCGACATAGCCACAACCCTTGATCCCAGGTTTAAGATGACTCTTACGTCAATGAGGATAACCAAACTGCTGTCTGGAGCAGACTAAAAGATGAAATGTCGAAGCTAGCAGTTAAGGAAAGTCTCCCTACAACAGCAGTCCTGCAAAGAAGACTCGAAAGTCCTTGGGTAGCTTTTTGAAAGCAGCACAAAGAAATGAAGGGCCACCACCAGATCCAGCCTCACAGATACAGCAACAACAATCCATTACCTTGGACTTGGAGCTAAAGGCTTACCTGTTCTTGGGCAACACTGACAGTGAAGAAGATCCATTAGTCTGGTGGAAGACTCAAGGAGCAGTATCCAAGATTGTCTGCATTGGCCAGAAAATACCTTTGCATTCCTGCAACCAGTTCCCCTTCTGAAAGGGTTTTTAGCACAGGGGGCAACATTGTCTCTTGTCGCCGTTCTGCACTGAAGCCACAAAATGTTGATCGGCTCGTGTTTCTAGCTAAGAATCTTTAAATCGATTTCTCTGACATAATACCTGAATGTTTTTTTTTAATGTAATGGTAATTTCTTTATTTCACATTACATTGTTCTTCATTACATTTCTTTCAATTTGACTGAAGCGAAGAGTATTATGTCTTATGTTATTGCCATCTTGTTTGCTCAGAGGTTGTAAATCTTTGAAATAAAAAGTTTTTGAGAATCGTGAGAGAATCGTGATCTTTGTTCTTTAAGCAAAAAAATTGTGATTCTCATTTTTCCCAGAATTGTGCAGCTCTAGTAGGTTGTGTTTTTTTTTTTTTTTTATTCTAGTATTTGATTTTCCTGCAGTGAATGTTTGTTTTTGCTGAATGTCATATTCATTGCTTTAAAAATATGCTCCATAATCTGTAAACATTACCCTTATTTCTAGAGAACATGTTTCTATAATATAGAAGATCAATGATTCATCAAAAAAGTCCAGGATAAACAAAAATATATATCCCAAATCTTTGCCCATACCCCAGAACATCCAATATTAAATTCTATTGAATTCATTTTTTATTCAAAGTAACCCATCCGTGTCTCAATGCTTTATTTTGTTAGGAAATCACCTTAAAAAAACACCCTCAGCATTTTTAGCTGCAGCCATCATTAGTAAGGGAAGATAATTCATGTAGTATTTACTTCCTGGAATCCATCTGCCCTTTGCTCAGGCATGCAGGCAGGAGGGTGTGCTTAACTGAGAAAGCCCCTCCCTCCCTCTTTCATGGAAAAAAAAAAAGAAGATTCCAGGGATGTATAACCTCTTACTGACCTAAGTCAGAAACCAGGAAGCAACTGATTTTTTTTTTTATATTGAAAAAAGTAAATATACCTTACCTTTTTTTTTTTTTTAAGGGTAACTCCACTTTTGTGGGGAAAAGGCCAATAAAAAAATAGCGTGTACAATTGCGACACACCTCCTATTGTAATTGAATGTTATTAAACATTTCCTTTCCAATCTGCAGCTGCAATATAGCTACCTGGAAGCCTTCTGTACACAAAATGTGTACAGAACATCTCCCAGAAACATCATATCCTGCTTGTGTGATTGACTCACCGATTTTCCTAGATGTCTGCACTAAGATACAAGTCAGATTTCAGGCATCCCCTGCAACAAAAATGTCATTTTTGGTGAGATACTCCCAATAGGAAATCTAAAGTTCTCTTTAAAGGGATGCAGGCCCAGCAGCTTTCCTCATTGGAGACTTGCAGCAGCTGGTTGATCGTTATGAAACCACTCCCATTAGCACAGAGGAATAGCAAAATGTAGGAATCTGCAACAAAGTTTGTTAAAATCCTTGTAATGTACATAGATCACCCAGAGGGGAATTTTTTTTTCTCAACAAAAGTGAAGTTACTCTTTAAGGCTAACAGCATAAGTATTAAAATAGTTAATGTTGATTAACCACTTAAGGAACGGGCCTCTTTTTTAGATATGTTAACATTTTTTTTTTTTGCTAGAAAGTTACTTAGAACCCCCATCTTTATACATTTTTTTCGAACACCCTAAAGAATAAAATGGCGGTCATTGCAATACTTTCTGTCACACCGTATTTGCGCAGCAGTCTTACAAGCGCACTTTAAAAAAAAAAAATACACTTTTTTGAATTAAAAAATAAGACAACAGGAAAGTTGGCCCATTTTTTTATATATTGTGAAAGATAATGTTATGCCGAGTAAATTGATACCCAGCATGTCACGCTTCAAAATTACGCCCGCTCGCGACAAACTTTTACCCTTAAAAATCTCCATAGGCGACATTTAAAAAATTCTACAGGTTGCATGTTTTGTGTTAAGGAGGAGGTCTAGGGCTAAAATTATTGCTCTCGCTCTGCTGATCGCTGCGATACCTCACATGTGTGGTTTGAACACCGTTTTTTCATATGCGGGCACTACTCATGTATGCATTCGCTTCTGCACGCGAGCTCGTCGGGACGGGGCACGTTTAAAAAGAATATTTTTTACTTTATTTCACCTTTTTATTTTTACACTGTTTAAAAAAAAAAAAATGGTGTCACTTTTATTCCTATTACAAGGAATTTAAACATCCCTTGTAAAAGGGATGAAAAAAAGCATGACAGAACCTCTTAAATATGAGATCTGGGGTCAAAAAGACCTCAGATCTCATATTTACACTAAAATGCAATAAAAAAAAAAATCTGTCATTTAAAAAAATGAAAAAAAAAAAAAAAAAAAAAATGACCCTTTAAGAGCTATGGGCGGAAGTGACATTTTGACGTCGCTTCTGACCTGCAGTGTCTTCGAGACGGGTGGGGGCCATCTTCCCCTCACTCGTCTCCATGCACAGCCACGGGAAGGATCCGATTGTCGCTGCCGACTTCTCCGGTAAGTGGTGGAGGACACCGGATCGCAGCAGAGGGGGGGGGGGGCCCTCTCCCGCCGCCGTTAAAAGCGATCCTGTGGAGAATCCGCCGCAGTGACCACTTTTATCTTGTACCGGACCGCCGGCTGAACACGGCGATACTGGGGTTATGGTAACTATCTTCTGCCATAACAATGATATCCGTCCTCAAAGTGAGGACGTATATCCGCGTGCGGCGGTCCGGAAGTGGTTAAAAGGGTCATAAAGGCAGTATCTTGATGCATTCTATGCATTAAGATAAAATGCCTTTTGTGTGCAGCAGCCCCCCTAATACTTACCTGAGCCCCATCTTTATTCAGCGATGTTCAAGAGCCCTTCAGCCATCCGGGACACTCTCCCACCTGATTGGCTGAGACACAGCACCGGCGCCATTGTCTCCCGCGGCTGTCAATCAAAGTCAGTTAGCCAATCAGGAGAGAGAGGGGGCGGGGCCGTACCGCAGCTCCATGTCTGAATGGACACCTGGAGCTGCAGCTCAAGTGCTTGCTGTGGGGGAACTTGACACTGGGGGAGGGGCCAGGTGCAGCGAAGAGGGACCTGAGAAGAGGAGGCTCAGGGCTGCCCTCTTCAAATCCACTGCACAGAGTAGGTAAGTATAACATGTTTGTTGTTTTTATTTATTTTTTTTTAAACAAGACTTTACAATCACTTTAAGAGAGATGATGAGGAAAGGGGCTACTTCCCCACAACTCTGACCCAGTGCTTGTGGGGGTCTGCGAGCAGGGGGACTTAGACTGGTATTTTCAAGTATTTTCAAGCAAGTTTAGAATGAAAAGCAAACCACCTGAACAAATATCGTGTCCTTTGTATGTACTATATGTTTAAATTTTCTTATATTTTTAAGTTGTTAAAGCTGAACTGCTTATCTTCAATCCTGCACAGTTGTCTTACTCTGATTTCACTGCACACAGTGAACTTCTCACAGTGTGCAATAGAAGCTGCTGCAAGTCAGATGGAGCCTGCCTCATTTTTGTCTAAAGCAACCAGCTTCATCTAACCCTGGCAATCGGGGCCGAGGGCTCTTGAGAAGAGTGCTGAGGCAGGGCGCTGTGATATTTTCAAGAAGCCATGTACAGCACCTGGCTGGCCCCTCCCACCAGCCATAATCTCTTTGCATTGCATAGAGAAGCATAGCCGCCAACTGATTTCATCACAGGTATAAAATAAGGTATTTCATTTTCATTTAATAGAGATTTAATAGATTTTATTTAAAAATTGTATCGGCATTTCAATGAAGGGGAGCCAGGGAAGGCAAAATATAAGCAGATTTAAATCGATTTAGTGCCAGTTCCATACCACATGCAGTCCAGTGGGTTTTATTTCTGCATCATGGAAAGTAGGTTATTTGGTTTCCAATGGAAAAGTTCACAGTGTGGTCAGTTCCAGGGCTTTCCAGTTCCAGAAAGTAAAATAGAACATGCTGTATTTTTCCTGCACTGAACTCTACTGGAACGCAGTAAAACGCATCAAAAACGCACTGGAACGCATCAAAATTGCACTGGACCCTAGTATAGTGAAAAAAAGCACCTGGAATGCATCGGAAACTCATCAAAAAAACGCCAGAGCAAATTAAAAACGCACATGCAGAAAAGCATCTGGAACAGATCTGGAGTGTGTTTTTGTGGTGTGAACCAGCCCTCAAATGTAAACTTTAATTTGGTAAGGCTGTAGTGTTCCCTTTAGTGATTGTTTGTTTTTTTTTCTTTGAGGTTAATGGTTTCTTAAAGGTCCTTGCTCTTGCTCATTTTGGCCTGACTCTGCTTTGTCAAGCTCAGGGCTAATTTCTCACACTTTGCACTCTGCCACCATTGGGAGAATTAGGAGCGGAATCTTGTCCTAGGGTGGAGTTACAAATGTATATTTTCTCTTTTCAGTTCCAGGTGTGCCCTAAGAGCCTGTGTGTGTCCACCCCGGGCCATCGGACCGACCTCTTCCAGAGGGACCCGCAGTCCGTTCTCATCACTGACTTCTTCGGCAGTGTCCGGAAAGTGGAAATCACAGAGAGTGGAGTGAAACTGAAAACCCATCCCGAGACAACTGAGAAAAGGTATTTTTCACGATAGAACATGGTGGCAATATATTACAACCCCAATTCCAAAAATGTTGGGACGCTGTGTAAAATCTACATAAAAACAGAATGCAATGACTTGCAAATCTCCTGAACCCATATTTTATTCACAATAGAGAATAGAAACATATACAGTGGATATAGTCTACACACCCCTGTTAAAATGTCAGGTTTCTGTGATGTAACAAAATGAGACAAAGATAAATCATTTCAGAACTTTTTCCACCTTTTTAATGTGACTCTAAATTGTACAACTCAATTGAAAAACTGAAATCTTTTAGTGGGAGGCAGTAAAAATATAAAAAATAAAATAATGTGGCTGCAGAAGTATGCACACCCTCTTATAACTGGAGATGTAGCTGTGTACAGAATTAAGCAATTACATTCAAACTCATGTTAAATAGGAGTCAGAACACACCGGCCATCATTTTAAAGTGCCTCTGATTAGCCCCAAATAAAGTTCAGCTGTTCTAGTAGGTCTTTCCTGACAATTTTCTTGTCACATCCTACAACAAAAGCCATGGTCTGCAGAGAGCTTCCAAAGGATCAGAGGGATCTCATTGTTAAAAGGTATCAGTCAGGAGAAGAGTTCAAAAGAATTTCCAAGGCACTAGATATACCATAGAACACAGTAAAGGCAGTCATCATCTAGTGGAGAAAATATGGCACAACAGTGACATTACCAAGAACCGGACGTCCCTCCAAAATTGATGAAGAGACGAAAACTGTTCAGAGAGGCGGCCAAGAGGCCGACCACAACAATAAAGGAGCTGCAGGAATATCTGGCAAGTACTGGCTGTGTGGTACATGTGACAACAATCTCCCGTATTCTTCATATGTTTGGGCTATGGGGTACAGTGGCAAAACCTTATCTTACCAAGAAAAACATCCTGGCTACATTTTACAAAAAAATAAAGTCAAGTCTCCCAAAAGCATTTGGGAAAATGTGTTATGGTCTGAAGAAACCAAGGTTGAACTTTTTGGCCATAATTCCAAAAGATATGTTTGGCGCAAAAACAACACTGCACATCACCAAAAGAACACCATACCCACTGTGAAGCATGGTGGTGGCAACATCATGGTTTGGGGCTGTTTTTCTTCAGCTGGAACAGGGGCCTTAGTCAAGGTAGAGGGAATTATGAACAGTTCCAAATACCAGTCAATATTAGCACAAAACCTTTAGGCTTCTGCTAGAAAGCTGAAAAGGAACTTCATCTTTCAGCAAGACAACCCAAAGCATACATTCAGATCAACAAAGGAATGGCTTCACTAGAAGAAGATCAAAGTTTTGGAATGGCCAAGCCATAGCCCAGACCTGAATCCAATTGAAAATTTGTGGGGTGATCTGAAGAGGGCTGTGCACAGGAGATCCCCTGGCAATCTGACAGATTTGGAGTGTTTTTGCAAAGAAAAGTGGGCAAATATTGCCAAGTCAAGATGTGCCGTGCTGATAGACTCGTACCCAAAAAGACTGAGTGCTGTAATAAAATTAAAAGGTGCTTCAACAAAGTATTAATTAAAGGGTGTGCACACTTATGCAACCATATTATTTTTATTTTTTTATTTTTACTTCTCTCCACCTAAAAGATTTCAGTTTGTTTTTTCAACTGAGTTGTTCAGTTTATAGGTCACATTAAAGGTGGAAAAAGTTCTGAGATTTTTTTTGTGTCATTTTTTTACATCACAGAAACCTGACATTTTAGCAGGGGTCTGTAGACTTTTTATATGCCACAGTACATATATAACCACTTGCCCACCGGAAGATCCCCCCCCCCCCATTAACGACAAGGCAATTTTTTGCGATACGACACTGCGTTACTTCAACTACGAAGTCATGCGATGCTGTACCCAAATGAAATTCGTGCCCCCCACAAATTTTTTGTGGGTATTTGATCACGTCTGTGGTGTTTATTGCGCGATAATCCAAAAAAAAGAAAAAACCTACTATCTTAAAAAAACAAAACAATATTTCTTATTTTCTGTGACATATCCAATAAAAAATGGAAAAAAAACAAATTTCTTCATCAATTTAGGCCATTATGTATTTTGCTACATCTTTTTGGTAAAAAAAAAAAAAAAAAAATCACAATAAGTGCAAATTGATTAGTTTACGCAAAAGTTATCACGTCTAAAAACTATGGGATAGATTTATGGAATTTTTTAGAGATGCGCCGAAATTCGGCCGAAAATTGTGTTATTGGCAGAATACACCACACTGCGTTTTTTTGCCATGATTTTACTGCGAATTCACAGCGATTTTTACCAAGATTTCTGTGCTTATGGTGTGTTTTTTCATAGGTCATGTGACTCAAAAACCACATCAGAAATGATGCGTTAATGATGCATTCTTGCTGCATTTTCAATGCATTTGAACTGGGGGGGTGCGTTTTTGGTCAGGTTTAAAAAAAAAAAAAAAGCACAAAAAAAGCACCAAGCTGGATTTTTAACACCACAATGGAAGCACAAGGGACCGGTGCTAAGACACACATAGAATTTAAAGGGATACATTTTTCTTGAGCTTTTCTTGTGCTAAAGGTGCCAATAATGGCCAACAATAAATTCATAATTATTTAAATTGATTATAATAATTAAAAAGTTGAACAATACAATTTTATATATAAAAATGATATCTATATTTTTTTAAAGACTGTAATTTTTAGGTTTGTCAAGTGCATCCTGCATTTTTGGTTTCGGCACCAAAATTTCCATTCGGTGCACTTCCTAGAATTTTTATTTATTTATTTTTTGCTAGTAATGGCTGCCATCAGCGACTTATAGCAGAATTGCGGTGGTCAAATCAGACACTTGGTGACACTTTTTGGATACCAGTGACACTAATACAGTGTCTAAAAATATGCACTGTCGCTGTACTAATGACACTGGCAGAGAAGGGGTTAACATCGGGGGTGATCAAAGAGTTAAATATGTGCCTAGGGAGTGCTTACTAAGACCCTTTCACACTGGGGCGGCGGGTCCGTTAGCGGTAAAGCGCCGCTAGTTTTAACGACGTTTTCGGCCGCTAGCGGGGCGCTTTTAACCCCCAAGAAGGGGTTAACAAGGGGTTAAAAGCTCCCGTGTTGCGGCGCTTTGGAAGCGCTACCAATTCATTTCAATGGGCAGGGGCAGTGTAGGAGCGCTTTATACGGCACTCCTACATCACCCTAAAGATGCTGCTTGCAGGACTTTTTTTTTTTTTTCGTCTTGCAAGTGCACCGCCCCAGAGGCAGTTTTCAGGAGCTTTACAAGCGCATTTTTAGCACTAAAATGCCTGAAAACTGCCTCAGTGTGAAATGGGTCTAAATGTGGGGCAGGTGCTTTTACTATGGGAAGGCAGAGATCAGTGTTCCTCCTTGTAGGAACACAGGATCACAGGTTTTCCTTCTTGCAGAACAGAGATCTGCCTTGTTTACAGAGGCAGACTGCCATTCTGCCTGTCTCCCAAATGATCGGCATGTCTGCCAGACCCGCTGATTGGCTCCCGCCGGCGCCACACTTGTGTGTCCAAGACCCGGAAGTGCAGGAGCAGGTACAGGTACATGCCCAGGGAAGTTGCTTTGCCACCGTATTTTTACTGTATATGGTCGGCAAGCAGTTATACTGAGAAAATGTACCATTAAAAAAAAAAGTACATTTTTAAATTGATGGCTGCAACACGTCTCAAAAAAGCTGGGACAGGGCAATGTTTACAACAGTGTAGCATCCCCTCTTCTTTTAAGAACACTCGTGCGCCCTGAACCCGAAAACAGGGAGCGACATACCGGTACATCGCTGTGCCTTGAGGAGCCGCTGGTCCGCAGTACAATGCGGAATGGAGTTCCTAAAATGGTTAAACATTTGATATGTTTTTTTTATTTTTTATTTTTTCAGATTTGCAAATCATCACAATCTTTTATTTTTTTGTATATTTTACACAGTGTATGAAAATTTTTTTGAATTGGAGTTGTAAATATGGCGGAAAATGTGGAGTAAATGAAAAAATCAGTTACCTTTCGAATGAAACAAAGTATCTGGGTGACGTAGAAGATTGTTTCAGTTTTTGTCTACTTTGCTTAAAGTACAAGTTAAAGTGTTACTAAACCCACAACAATCAGTGTGTATATGCAGTAAAGCATGCTTGTTATATTGGAACCTAAGGGGTTAATCCCCTGGATTATGTACAAAGGCTGTTTGATCCTGTTTGCACAGATCCTCCTCCTCTTCCACTGACTCCAGAACATTTCCGAATAAGACAGAGCCTTTGGAGTCAGGCTGCACATGCTCAGTTTGGTGTGATCAGAACAGGGCCAATCAGCACTGTCCATGCAGAGTGTCAGGGGTCCTGCTTCCTTTTAGGACAGCTCAGTGCAGTATGAAAACTCCTCCCACAAGCTTTACCAGGAACTGATAATATCACAAGACTGCTATATACTGCTGATGAGAAAAGGTGTTTAGCCGTTAATATTTACTAAAATAATTTCATTTCCATGTTCTGTGTACTGTGGGAGACCAGATATAGTGAATGCAGGGTCCTAGGTTTAGTAACACTTTAATGTTAAAAACAGTCCTGAGCCCCTTAGCCTAAGCTACAATCCCCTCACCCAGATTAGTTGGCCATTTGTGCCACACCCATAATTCAAGAGATCCAAATGTCTTATGGGTGCAAACACATCACCATGGCGGGATTTTAAAGGCACTACCAAAATTGTGGTTAAAAATATACAATTTATTACAAAAATTGATTGTATTAAAACAACAATATTAAAACATATGTCAATCCATAGACTGTTCCATACTAATAGCATCCAAACTTCAACATCTACATTTCTGTTCAACGTTGTTTATGTATATTGTAGCTTATACATTTTAACTCCTCCACACAACGCGTTTCTTGGATAAAAATCCACTTCATCAGGAGTTCATTGGTGGAGAATGGGTATGTTCACTAAATACAAAAGAAATATATGTAGAATATCATACTGGTTAAAATTAAGACACTAACAACAATTGCAGCTGATACATAAATTGGCTAGAAAACCTGGTCAAATTTGGACAGGAGGGGAGAGAATGTAGCGGACCAAGCCTTAAAGTGGAACTTCAGTCATTTTTTTCATCTTTCCATCTATTTAATTCTTCTGCCCTTGTTGTTGTTTTAACCTTGGATAGTAAAACATTTTTTTTCTACCAATAAATACCTTATACAGCCCACTTCCAGTTTCTTGTCTGTTAAAAAGCCTAGGCTTATAACATCATGCACAGCTCTCTCTCTCATACTTGTGAGAGTTTGCCAGGAAGGGAGGGGGGGTGAGTCATAGGAGGGCCAATGAGAGCTGCAGAGCTGAAGGTGAGTGTCTGTGTAAATACAGGAAGTGAACAGGCAGCAGCTTCAGCTGCCCACAGTTAAAATGGTTGCAGCCACTCAGTGGAGGGAGATTTCTGCAGCGTATTTGGCAAGTACAGAATCCCAGTATATATAAAATAATATGCAAAGTGGTTGTAGGGAAGTTTCATAAAGGCAAAGATGTTTTGATTGCAAATTATGTGAGCAGACTGCAGTTCCTCTTTTAAGGAAGACAAAACGGACAAGTCCCAAACAGGGGAAAATAAAGCATGGGGGGAACCACACAGAGGCAATTTCCAAAAATACTTGAAAAGAAGTGTTTTATGGTATGTATACAGATAGCTTCTGCAAGCCAAGGAAAAGGAAAACAGCATAAAATAAAAAACCCCACACCCAGATGCTCACGTGCCTCTTTCTGACGGCAGCGACCCCCCCCCAGCAGTGTTCTTGTCTGGAGCTGCCCACTCTTGAGCAGTAACTTCCCAAAGATCTGAATGAGGCTTTTTCAAGTCTATGGGAATTTGCCATGCAGGCCCAGGACAAGATTTCTGCAGCAAGGCTGTAAATATCACAGGACGGTGTCATCATATGGACACAGGTCATACAGGTGAAGCAGCTATATATTGGCAAGAGTAGCGGGGGGGAGCAATGACAGCCCAGGCTGTGCAACAAGCATAAATCGGAGTGATACATCTCTCACCGGATTGATGGCTCAGCAGCTCTGAGATCGTAAGGCTCTACCCCCAGATGGTAGCTGTGGATGACTCTTGAGCAGTAACTTCCCAAAGATCTGAATAAGGCTTTTTCAAGTCTATGGGAATTTGCCATGCAGGCCCAGGACAAGATTTCTGCAGCAAGGCTGTAAATATCACAGGACGGTGCCACCATCCAGAAGAGCAGTGAAGGAGCATCGGAATACTGATGAGTCATCCTTCTGCTCCCCACTCCAGCCATCATCCTGCCAGTCAGCACATGAGCCTGTAGTACACCCGATTTGGCTCCTAGCGCTCCCCTCGCCTTTTCCCCAATCTGAGTGCTTTTGTACAGCAAGTTACAAAAGGCTAATGCCAAGTCCCTTTCAGTTTCTGTATTAAGCTGTTTGGCTTCGGACATAACATACATTGGGGAAGTTTGCTCAGCATGAAATATTACAGGGACAACAAAAATCCTACTACAGTGTAATTATACAGTATCACCATAATAACAATATGACCTAATATCCAATATTAAGAGGATAATACAAAAAATCCAGAAAGAAGTGCTTAGGAAAATTAGTCCACAGATAAGGTGCTTCCGGTTCTATTGTTATGAAAGTTCCACAAAGTGTGTAGTACTTCAGCACGGGATACAAAACTTGTCTGCTAATAAAGTTGAGAAGCGTGTCTCTCAAAGAAGACGACCACTGTACAAATCCACAACGTGCACAGAAGCGCTCGAGAGATTAGCTTACCTCTTGATATGAGTGGTCATAGAGTGTAAAAAAAAATCCTAGAGCTCCACTATGCAGCTGCCAGACTCTGGGTATCACAACTCCGGGATGCCCACACAACTTTTCTCCCACAAGGAAATGATGATATGGCATATAATGAAAAGATCCGCAAAAAGTGTGAAATCCTCAGTATGCTTTAATAAAATATGTCAATACTCTTACATTAACAGCCAAAATACAAACGTATCTCGATTTGCTTCGGCCGGCATCAAAGATGGAGGACTCGATCGTGTGGGCTGACGTCACCACGTAGACCACTGTGGACCATAGGACTCTGTTGGCGAGCTGAGTTTCCCCTAGGTATTCATCGTAATTGTTTTAAAGGAGAAGTCCAGCCTGAGCTCGTTTGGCTGGGCTTCTCCTATGGGTCACAGGAGTGCTGTTCATTCTTGCACTCCTGTGACCCGTTTTTAGCAGAGCGGGCTGAAGTCAGTTCTCTGCTGATGTCACAGGAATCATTCCGGGCACCGCATCACCCCGACAATTAAGTCTGGATTCGCCAGGTGCCGGGACTGATACCTGTCTCAGCCTCTCGGCGAGCCGCTGAGACGGTCGCTTCCTGCCCCTCCACAGCTCAGCGCTCGGGGATCTGAGAGAACCGAGCCAACGGCGGTATTCAGTCACTCAGTTCTCAGTGCAGAGGAGGCGGGGGACCGATGCTTCATCCACCTAGGTAAGTATGGTTCTGGGGAGAAAAAAAAACTCCTTCTCTTTTAGGTGACAGAACCATGTAGCATTAATTGTCTGGATAAAAAGGCAATGCAGCAAACTCTGTTGCTTAGCTTGGAGCACCCCCTGGTGTAAAATGTGGGTAATGCATTTTTAGTACAGTATTATCAAATTTCTTGCAGTCAAGGCACCCTTAAGAACTGTGCACAGTCCCAGGGCACACCAGTCTGAGGGCTCGTCCACACCAGGAGGTGTGCCCGAGCACATGTTTTTTTGCACACGTTGCATTTTTTTTATAACACGCATTTGCAAAAGGTAACACATTTTTGTGTGGTACAGGAAAATGTACGATTTTGCACGTTACCTCACTGCACCTGGTGTGAAGAAGCCCTAAAATGTAATCTGTGCAGCAGAGTTCAGTGATCTTAGGGTGCAACTCTCCTCCCTCCAAATTCCCCCTTCTAGCACAAATATCCCACCAAATCCCCACTTCTAACACCAATGAAAATCTGTGGCTTTATGTAACAAAAGACAACCTTCGTCCACCTGCTGGCTTAAAAACAATTTTCATTATATATTACACATATAGAAAGCGTGTGGCCTATCGTGTCATCTGAAAAGGTTCAGATGGCATGATAGTTCAACAGGTTTCGCGAAACCTGTTGAAATATCATGTCATCTGAACCTTTTTAACCTATATGTTTTGTTGTTGTTTTAGCTATTTTTTGTATAAATAAATTTTGTGACTTTTTACCAGTGATTTGTACTATATATGTATATCTCTCTTTTCATATGTACCGCAATAGTCCACTTGCCCCCTTTTTCTCGGTGAGGTTGGGGTGGGGCCCATACTCCCAAATCATCTTCCTCATATGTTACACATACATGGGGTCTTCAGAAAGTTTTCACACTTATTTTATATTTAATAGTTAAAAAAAACAAATCACGTACCCTCTGTCCTCAGGTGTGTAAGAGCTGGGGAGGAGAAACAGCAGTACGCTGATCTTCCTAGTGAATGGCTGTGGGGGGGGGGCTGGGTTAGGCTGTCAGGACAAGTCTGATCATTGGAGTATGGCAGGCTGAGTTCCCAGCACAGCTAGAACATTGACCAAGCTTTTCTTTTGCCTAGTGTGGTCAGTTTTTTTTCATAGGAAAGCAGAGGGACTGACGGGATCTCGAGGGATTTCATATAATAGAAGCAATACAAAGAGAACAGCAGACTTTTTCATACAAGTACATGGTACAGCAGGCACATATAAGGAATATGAAGTGTTTGAAATGTTGGGTTGAGCTTTGCAGAGTATAACTTGAGCTCCCCTCCCCCTGCTTTTTGAAAGCTAAGGCAATCTTTATAAATTCTGGACTTTGAATGGTTGTGGAGAAGAGGAGAGGCAGATAAACAGGTACAACTTATGTCGGAAGATTTTTTTTCACCTCTGTGTATCACCTGAGGTCAGTCACCTCACTGGGTATATGGAAGAGTTTACAATCACTTTATATATTTAAATTTAAAGCGAAGGTCCTCCCAAAAGTGGAACTTCCACTTAAATGCTTCCTGTCCCCCTCCGGTGTCACATTTGGCACCTTTCGGGGGGGAGGGGGGACCCGTTTTTGACAGGTCCCCTTCCCCACTTCTGGGAGACGGGCTGCAGCCTGATCTGGATGTTCGGCCCCCCTCCTCCTTCCCCTGCCGATGGGCAAATTAAACAGCGCAGCGCGCTTTGCGAATGTGCAGTAGGGAACCAGCAGTGTAGCTGAAAGTCTTCGCTGCCTGGTTCCCTTACCAGGAATGGCGGCGGCTGCACGCGGGAGTCAATCCAAAGATCGGTTGGGGCGCCGACATCGCAGGCTCCTTGGACAGGTAAGTGCCCTAATATTAAAAATGGGGAGCAGCTGCAGTATTTGTAGTTGCTGATTTTTTTTTTTTTTTTTTTTCACCCAGGCTGGACCTCCCCTTTAAGTAAAGTATTTAATTACAGCTTTTTCAGGACCAAAACAACCAAAGCATAGTATGTACTCCTGTAAGATATGAATATAACCACCAGGGGGAGCCTTCGTATAACAAATATTCACATTTAAAGTGTATATAAACCCGAACAATGAACATCTCTTATTTTGTCTGTTTAATATACAATTGGAAGCATTTTTAATATCTGTTTGGTAAGAGCAAAAAAACAAAACAAAAAAAAGAAGAAACAATTATTGGCAGAATTTCTGAGTCGTCTTCTGCACAACTCCTGTGTTATCTCCAAAAAGCCCTTCTAGTTCTTATCTTGGACGACAAAACAATCATCCTTTGTTATAGAGATCTCAGAGTGTGCGAGGCTTGGAGTCGTTTAGCAAAAGACAATGGAAGGACTAACGACACAAGTGATGGGTATTTTTCTGTAGGGTATTTCAAGGGATAAAACGTGGAAATGTGCTTGTCCTGCAGATATGTTCTGTGTGTGTTTTTTGTTTGTTTTTGTTGCCTTGACATACACTTCAAACATTTGATCATGTTTTGCTCTGCTAAACAACATAATCCAGTTTATTTCACTGAGAGCTGTTTGCCTACGCATAGAAATGCATAAATATTCATATTCTTGTCTTTATTCTAAGCCCTTGTTTTTTTTCACACCACTTGTAGCTAAAAATGAATCTTTGAAATAAATACAGGTAGGGCTTTTTTTCAGCTGGAACACAGTTCTTGCACCTCCAGCAAGGAATGTTTGTAATAGCAAAGGGTACTGGGGTGCGCTGTAGGGCCTATTGATGCTGGAAGGAATCTGTTTTTGTGTGTGGGTCTACTGTTGCTCTGGTTCTCTATTATTGCATGGATGGGATCTATTGTTGCTGCGTGGAATCTATTGTTACTGCGGTGGGGTATATTGCGGACATGACCGCGATCGCCTCACGGAGAGGATGAACGGGGAGATGCCATTGTAAACAGCATCTCCCCGTTCTGCCTAGTGACAGTGTCACTGATCTCTGCTCCCTGTCATCAGAGCAGAGATCAGTGACGTCACACACCAGCCCATCCCCCTGACAGTTAGAAATCATGCCCCTAGGACACACTTAACCCCTGCCTGCCCCCTAGTGGTTAACCCTTTCACTGCCAGTGTCATTTATACAAGAATCAATGCATTTTTATAGCACTGATTGCTGTATAAATGACAATGGTCCCAAAAATGTGTCAAAAATGTCCGCCATAATGTCGCAGTCACAATAAAAATCGCTGATCGCCGCCATTACTAGTAAAAAAAAAAAAAAAAAAATTAATAAAAATGCCATAAAACTATCCCCTATTTTGTAAACGCTATAACTTTTGCGCAAACAAATCAATAAACGCTTATTGTGATTTTTTTTTTTTTTTTTACCAAAAATATGTAGAAGAATACAAATCGGCCTAAACTGAGGAAAAAAAAAAGTTTTTTTATATATTTTTTGGGGATAATTATTATAGCAAAATGTAAAAAATGCGTTTTTTTCAAAATTGTCACTCTTATTTTGTTTATGGCGCAAAAAATAAAAATCGCAGAGATGATCAAATACCACCAAAAGAAAGCTCTATTTGTGGGGAAAAAAGGACGTCAATTTTGTTTCGGAGCCACGTCGTACGACCGCGCAATTGTCAGTTAAAGCGACGCAGTGCCGAATCGCAAAAAACGCTCTGGTCAGGAAGGGGGTAAATCCTTCCGGGGCTGAAGTGGTTAAATCTGACTTCTGAGAGCAAACTGGTGTTAGCTTTTCTTGGGGGCATGTAGAAGAGTGAAAGTATGTGAGGCGACGTCACATGATTGCAGGAGATCATGTGACCACTACTCCCCATATTCAGTAATACTGTGGCACAGTTATGAAATCTTGGTGAATAAATGACTACAACAGAAAGTCCTTTCCTGACCTTCACTTTCCGAGCCTGAACAAATTTGGTGGAAGCTGCAATGTGTTTAAAGCTAAACTCCAGCAAAATATAAGATGCTAATTAATGTAGCTCTGTGTAAAATATTATTCTTTTTTTAATTATAAAGTGTTACTAAACCCAGAAGCCTGCGTTCACTATAGCTGGTCTCTCACAGTACACAGAATATGGAAATGTAATAGTTTTAGTAAATATAAACCGCTAAATACCTTTTCTCATCAGCAATAAGAGCAGTCTTGTGACTTCTATCAGTGTCTGGTTTAAGCTTGTAGGAGGCGTTTTCATTCTCCCCTTTATTGTCCTATGAGGCTGCAGGACCCCTGAGCTTCTGTCTGGACAGTGCTGATTGGCCCTGTGCTGATCACATGCACTCTCCCAAGAAAAAAAAAAAAAACTCTAGCAATACATACAAAAGTGAGCATGTGCAGCTTGTCCCCTATCCTCTGTTCTATCAGGAGATGGATGAAAGAGGATCAGAGAAGACGGAGTCAAACAGCCTTTTTTTACACAATGCAGAGGATTAACCCCTTAGGTTTTACTGCATATACAGACAGATTTTACTGTTGTGGGTTTAGTAACACTTTAGTGCCAGCAGTGTCACTAAACACAAAAGAGGCAACTTATAAAAGTTGCTACTATTGTATACTGATATTGGAGGTGGGTAGGGGGGCGTAGACAAGAAGTGACTCAGCACCATAGCTGGAGTATAAGTAACACATAAAATACACTAATGCCGCGTACACACGATCGGTTTTCTCGTCGGAAAAAGATATGACGGCTTTTCCGATGAGATTCCGTTCAAGCTTGCCTTGCATACACACGGTCACGCAAAAGTTTGCTGAACTTACGACCGTCAAGAACGCGGTGACATACAACACTACGACGAGCTGAGAAAATGAAGTTCAATGCTTCCGAGCATGCGTCAAATAGTTTCCGAGCATGCGTAGGAATTTTGCACGCCGGAATTGCCACAGACGATCGCATTTTCGGATAGGAACTTTTCCAGACCAAATAATTAAGAATTCGGCCAGCAAAAGACCTATGGAGCATACACACGGTCGCATTTTCTGACAAAAAACTCTCATCGGTCTTTTGCAGGCCGAAGTTCCGATCGTGTGTACGCGGCATAACAATAAGGATCGCTGATGAGCAGGAAAAGTCTGGCAGATCACAAGTTAATGATCACTGATATAAATAATGTACCTATCTGAGTAATAAAACTTCATTTTTTTTTCTTTTTATTAGCAAAGTAAAAGAAGGCAACATAAAAATAGTGAGATAAACAAAAACCATTGTTCATGACAAACTAACACATCAATATCTGGTTGGATGGATGGAGTAGCCATTCTCAATGAACTCTCAAGGTGTTCATCAGATATTTTGGTTCTAATTTTGCCCTTTTGTGTGCTTCATCCTGGAAAATATTCGCTCACAAATATAAGTGCTGCCCAAAACATGACATTAATAAGATGTGATTGTAAAGAGTGGCAGAGTTTTCTTTGGGAAGATAAACCTTATAAAATCCAGTAAAGAGACATTGTCAAAGTTTGCTTTGGCTGCATGTGTTCACTAAGTATAAACGCATTTTTACTAAGGGTTTAAAAAAAAAAAAAAAAAAATTTTTAGGTAAGTTTACGATTTTATGTTGGGCTGCAGTTTGGACACCCCTGGCCCAACACTAACAAATATAAGGTGAACTTGCACTGTACCCCACCCCCCCGGTCCTGCTGTACCTGAAGGTGACGATCACCTCAGGTCACCCGTCCGGGGATTTGAAATCCCCTGTGGCTTAATCTCCTAAACATACCTCATAAGACCCCATTCACACAGGGGCAACACGACTTGCAGGTCGCCAAACGAATGCCCGGGCGACTTGCAAAACGACTTCTGCATAGAAGTCTATGCAAGTCGCCCCAAGTCGCCCCCGAAGTCGTACAGGAACCTTTTTCTAAGTCGGAGCGACTTGCGTCGCTCCCCTTAGAACGGCTCCATAGTACAGAACGGGAGGCGACTTGTCAGGCGACTAGGTCGCCTGACAAGTCGTCCCTGTGTGAATGGGGTCTCAAGGTACACATAGGATGCATTCTAATTGGTCGGTGCCATCCATGCGACTTGATCAGAACCCGCCTAGCCCACCCTGTCAGCGGGGGAGAAGAAGAGAGAAAGCCGCGGGGACTTCAAATCTCCTGGACCGGTGAAGCGGCGACCCGATGTCTCCTAGCGGGTGATCTCTGGCTTCAGGTACATCAGGACTGAGGGGATGAGGTCCAGTGTAAGTTCACCTTACAGATTTTCTGTAAAGGTGAACCTACACTTTTTATTTGAACAAACTGAAGTTAGAAGCTGATTGGTTTCAGGACTGCTTAAAATACACTAACGTCTTTTTTTTACATTTAAAAATAATAAAAGTGTTTATACTTACCTCCTCTGTGCAGTGGCTTTGCACAGAGCAGCCCAGATCCTCCTCTTCTCGGGTCCCTCCCTGGCGCTCCTGGCCCCTCCCTCCTGACGAGTGCCCCCACAGCAAGCAGCTTGCTATGGGGGCACCCATAGTGTGTCCATTCAGACACGGAGCCATGGCTCGGCCCCGCCCCCCCGCTCTCTCTTCATTGGCTCACTGACTTTGACAATGAGGAGGGAGAGTCCCAGACTGCCGAGACTCTCGTGCAACATCGCTGAATTGAGATAGGGCTCAGGTAAGTATTAGGGGGGCTGCTGCATACAGAAGTTTTTTTTTTTCTGACTTTAGAACCACTTTAAATGCACATACAATCTTATGGGAAGATTGTTATTGAAATGAATGGCTTGGTGAAAGCGTCTCTTTAACCGGTTCCCGATCGGCTCCTGTACATTTACGTCGGCAGAATGGCACGGCTGCGCAACGTAACGTACCCGTACGTTACTTTGAATGTGCCGCCGTGTGCGCGCGCCTGCCGCGATCTCCATGAGTCGGGTCGCGGGCATACCCGCGATCGCCTCACGGAGAGGACGAACGGGAAAATGCCGTTGTAAACAGCATCTCCCCGTTCTGCCTAGTGACAGTGTCACTGATCTCTGCTCCCTGTCATCAGAGCAGAGATCAGTGATGTCACACACCAGCCCATCCCCCTGACAGAAATCACGCCCCTAGGACACACTTAACCCCTCCCTGCCCCCTAGTGGTTAACCCTTTCACTGCCAGTGTCATTTATACAGGAATCAATGCATTTTTATAGCACTGATTGCTGTATAAATGACAATGGTCCCAAAAATGTCCGCCATAACGTCGCAGTCACAATAAAAATCGCTGATCGCCGCCATTACTAGTAAAAAAAAAAAAAATATTAATAAAAATGCCATAAAACTATCCCCTATTTTGTAAACGCTATAACTTTTGCGCAAACAAATCAATAAACGCTTATTGTGTTTTTTTTTTTTTTTTTTTTTTTTTTTTTTACCAAAAATATGTAGAAGAATACGAATCGGCCTAAACTGAGGAAAAAAAAATGTTTTTTTATATATTTTTTGGGGATAATTATTATAGCAAAATGTAAAAAATGCGTTTTTTTGAAAAATTGTCGCTCTTATTTTGTTTATGGCGCAAAAAATAAAAATCGCAGAGATGATCAAATACCACCAAAAGAAAGCTCTATTTGTGGGGAAAAAAAGGACGTCAATTTTGTTTTGGAGCCACGTCGCACGACCGCGCAATTGTCAGTTAAAGCGACGCAGTGCCGAATTGCAAAAAACGCTCTGGTCAGGAAGGGGGTAAATCCTTCCGGGGCTGAAGTGGTTAAATCTGACTTCTGACAGCAAACTGGTGTTGGCTAAAGCATGTCTTTTCTCTTGGGGGCATGTAGAAGAGTGAAAGTATGTGAGGAGACGTCACATGATTGCAGAAGATCATGTGACCACTACTCCCCATATTAATTCAGTAATAGTGTGGCACAGTTATGAAATCTTGGTGAATAAATGGCTACAACAGAAAGTCCTTTCCTGACCTTCACTTTCCGAGCCTTAACAAATTTGGTGGAAGCTGCAATGTGTTTAAAGCTAAACTCCAGCAAAATATGAGACGCTAATTAATGTAGCTCTGTGTAAAATATTATTCTTTTTTTAATTATAAAGTGTTACTAAACCCAGAAGCCTGCGTTCACTATAGCTGGTCTCTCACAGTACACAGAATATGGAAATGTAATAGTTTTAGTAAATATAAACAGCTAAATACCTTTTCTCATCAGCAATAAGAGCAGTCTTGTGACTTCTATCAGTGTCTGGTTTAAAGCGGGGGTCCACCTATCTATCGTTTTTTTTTTTTAGTTCATTCACAAACTTTTCTTCTCAGCATTACATACTCACATATTCTGTGTAATATGTCCGCCTGTGTCAGATTTCGTTGGAAAGAATAACTTATATTATTCACTGCAGGCGGTTTCCATCTTCATTGTGGGCATTTGAAGCCCACAAGCATTTATTTCCTGGATGTGGTGAATGCTGTGCTCCCAGCATTCACCGCTCGTTCCCGCACATGCTCAGTGGCATCCTGGGAAGCCTGAGACTAGCTCCCAGGAGTCTGGGAGAGGCTAGAAACACGCCTACTCCCATGGGAGGAGAACCAGGAAGTGCAAAGAAGAATAGAAAAATAAAAGGTAATTACAGCGATTTAAATTTTTTTAAACGGCATGTCAGCATCTAGGCAAGGAAGAGAATACATACAGATATTGTTCAAAATTTGGGTGGATCCCCGCTTTAAGCTTGTATGTGGTGTTTTCATTCTCCCCTTTATTGTCCTATGAGGCTGCAGGACCCCTGAGCTTCTGTCTGGACAGTGCTGATTGGCTCTGTGCTGATCACATGCACTCTCCCAAGAAAAAAAAAAAAAACTCTAGCAATACATACAAAAGTGAGCATGTGCAGCTTGTCCCCTATCCTCTGTTCTATCAGGAGATGGATGAAAGAGGATCAGAGAAGACGGAGTCAAACAGCCTTTTTTTACACAATGCAGAGGATTAATCCCTTAGGTTCCACAGTGAGTATAACCAGCATGTTTTACTGCATATACAGACTGATTTTACTGTTGTGGGTTTAGTAACACTTTAGTGCCAGCAGTGTCACTAAACACAAAAGAACTTATAAAAGTTGCTACTATTGTATATTGATATTAATTGGAGGTGGGTAGGGGGGCGGAGACAAGAAGTGACTCAGCACCATAGCTGGAGTATAAGTAACACATAAAATACACTAATGCCGCGTACACACGATCGGTTTTCTCGTCGGAAAAAGATATGACGGCTTTTCCGACGGGATTCCGTTCAAGCTTGCCTTGCATACACACGGTCACGCAAAAGTTTGCTGAACTTACGACCGTCAAGAACGCGGTGACATACAACACTACGACGAGCTGAGAAAATGAAGTTCAATGCTTCCGAGCATGCGTCGAATTGTTTCCGAGCATGCGTAGGAATTTTGCGCGCTGGAATTGCCACAGACGATCGCATTTTCGGATAGGAACTTTTCCCGACCAAAAAATTAAGAGCATGCTCTCAATCTATTGCTGGCTGGAATTCGGCCAGCAAAAGACCGATGGAGCATACACACGGTCGCATTTTCTGACGAAAAACTCTCATCGGTCTTTTGCGGGCCAAAATTCCGATCGTGTGTACGCGGCATAACAATAAGGATCGCTGATGAGCAGAAAAAGTCTGGCAGATCACAAGTTAATGATCACTGATATAAATAATGTACCTATCTGAGTAATAAAACTTCATTTTTTTTTCTTTTTATTAGCAAAGTAAAAGAAGGCAACATAAAAATAGTGAGATAAACAAAAACCATTGTTCATGACAAACTAACACATCAATATCTGGTTGGATGGATGGAGTAGCCATTCTCAATGAACTCTCAAGGTGTTCATCAGATATTTTGGTTCTAATTTTGCCCTTTTGTGTGCTTCATCCTGGAAAATATTCGCTCACAAATATAAGTGCTGCCCAAAACATGACATTAATAAGACGTGATTGTGAAGAGTGGCAGAGTTTTCTTTGGGAAGATAAACCTTATAAAATCCAGTAAAGAGACATTGTCAAAGTTTGCTTTGGCTGCATGTGTTCACTAAGTATAAACGCATTTTTACTAAGGGTTTAAAAAAAAAAAAAAAATTTTAGGTAAGTTTACGATTTTATGTTGGGCCGCAGTTTGGACACCCCTGGCCCAACACTAACAATTCCTAGAAAATGTTCCCTCTCCCCCACCTCCTGCTACCCTGCGTAGAAATAATCTGTATACATTTATTCAGTTCAGTCCGATCATGTGATCCTGTGGCTCTGGCACCCGTATCAGAGGAGGTGGCGCTGCAGGATCACGTGATCGGACTAATAAAATGTATAGAGATCAGGATAGGAGGAGAAACATTTTTAAGAATAGTTAATAGAGAAGATTGGAATTTTTTATTTTTTTAAGAATCATACTTACCTAGGTGGATGCAGCATAGTTACATAGTAGGCGAGGTTGAAAAAAAGGCACAAGTCCATCAAGTCCAACCTATGTGTGTGATTATATGTCAGTATTACATTGTATATCCCTGTATGTTGAGGTCATTCAGGTGCTTATCTAATAGTTTCTTGAATCTATTGATGCTCCCCGCTGAGACCACCGCCTGTGGAAGGGAATTCCACATCCTTGCCGCTCTTACAGTAAAGAAGCCTCTACGCAGTTTAAGGTTAAACCTCTTTTCTTCTAATTTTAATGAGTGGCCACGAGTCTTGTTAAACTCCCTTTTGTGAAAAAGTTTTATCCCTACTGTGGGGTCACCAGTACGGTATTTGTAAAATGAAATCATATCCCCTCTCAAGCGTCTCTTCTCCAGAGAGAATAAGTTCAGTGCTCGCAACCTTTCCTCATAACTAATGTCCTCCAGACCCTTTATTAGCTTTGTTGCCCTTCTTTGTACTCGCTCCATTTCCAGTACATCCTTCCCGAGGCTTTAAGCATTGCCTCCCCCCACCGGCTTTAAGATTGAGAACCGAGTGATCAAAGAATGCTGATCGCTCGGTTTTCACTGCTCTGTGAGTCACCGGCTCCCCCCCCCCCCCCCCCTGCACTCACTGGAATGCTCTGCTGTGGAGAAGGCAGGAGCTGCTCGCTGAGATGCTGCTGAGCCAGGTGCCAATCCAAGCTCCTGGGTGGATCCTGACCATATGCTCACCATCTTTCCCCAGCCTGGACCCCGGCTCTGCGACCTCAGCTGACAATGGGCTTCAGCTCGGTGTCTGCTGAAAACTGGTCACAGGAACACTGAATGAACTGCACACCTGTGATCCCCAGGAAGAAGTACAACCAAACAAGCGTTGGCTGTACTTCTTTTTTCCATTTTAATTTCTTTCCACTTTAAAGTATAAAGTTTAAAATAAAGTATGCCCCGCCAGACAGAGCTGTGTGCAGTGGTGGCTGGTGTTGTTTTTTTTTTTTTTTTTATGAGGGGGGGCAGGGGTTTATCAAGACCCGCTTCCTCATTGTCCGGGAGCAGAATAAGTGTGGCAATAGCGAATATTCATTCGCTATTGTCACACAACTAGGTGGGCTTGAAGCACAGTGCTCTGCGCCCCCGAGCCTGACCTGTTTTGAAGCCTATTGGAGCCTCTGGCTCTAATCACATGCGTCAAAAAGAAAAAAACCTGATTGTAATCCATTCGCCCTGCATGTACATTAGGGGCCAGACGCATGGATAGGGGGCCGCCACTGGCTATGCAATATTTTAGGGGGCAGTGTAAATCTCAAAAATATTGTATTTATTATTATTATTATTATTATTATTATTATTATATCTTTCCATAGTGCCGCCAATTTACAAAGCACTTTATATACTATTTATTTGCCTTAGTCACTGCTGTCAAGGAGCTTACAATCTAAGGTCCCTTTCTCACATGCATTCATACACATACTACCCACAAGCAGGTCTTTGGAGGGGTGGAAGGAGTATCCGAAGAAAGCCCACGCAAGCACAGGGAGAACTTTCACCTTCCATGCAAATAACACAGTGACCGATATTCGAACCGAAGACCCCAGTTTCCCCGGAGTTCGGCTTTAATGTCAGCTCTTGGGCTGAGGTTTATAGGTTTTTGTGGACCACAGTGGGCTGTTTATTCCTTTTATAAAGCACGGCTCCTACTAGTTTTGGCAGATATAAACAGGCACAGGTTTGCTTTATTACCGGTCCTGCATAGAGGATTTAAATCAGCCGATCTCCAGCTTCAGACCTTGAGCCAGATTCTTCATGTACTTTTAACATGCTGATAAATTAGCCTTCCCTGACTGGAGCCTCTCCTTGTGTGATTTTCTTTTTTTAATGTTTTATATGGTTGAGGAATATTTTAGCACCATAAATGTCTTTTCCTTTTTCCTCCAGTCGTTTGTAACGCCACAAAATGCTTCAGATTTCACTGCCTCTGACTTCTTGACTAATGGCGCCATTGAAAGTTTAGTTTTAGAAATATCTTATTATTGCACGGGATAGGTGTCACATTCCTCTGGCAATATAATAAGCTGGAACGTGTCCATAGTGGGGTTGGTGTGGTTGAAGAATGGGAATAGAATGCTTTTTAACCACTTGCCTACCGGGTACTTACACCCCCTTCCTGCCCAGGCCATTTTTCAGCGCTGTTGCATTTTGAATGACAATTGGCGTGGTCATATTACACTGTACTCAAACAAATTTTTTTTATCATTTTCTTCTTCACACAAATTATTTTGGTGCTATTTAATCACTGCTGGGTTTTTTATTTTTTACAAAAAAAAAAAATTCAAATTATTTTTACTTGGTTTCTGTCAGTAAATTTTGTAACCAAGTAATTTTTCTCCTTCACTGATGTGCGCTGAAGAGGCGGCACTGATAGGCTGAACTGGTGGCCATTGAGGTGGCACTGATGAGGCACTAATATGCTGCACTTATGGGCACTGATAGGTGGCACTGGTTACTGATAGGTGGTACAGATGGGTACTGATGGGCATTGATGGGTGGCACGGATAGGTGACACTGGGCATTGATCGATCAGTAGCGACACTGATAGCCAGCACTGACTGGCATCGCAAAGGGGCACTGATTGGTGGCACTTGGTGGCACTTGTGGGCAGTGGTGGCCACTGATTGGTGACACAGTTGGCTCTATATTTTAATCAGGGCACTGATGATCAGTGCCCTGATTACATCCCTAGATGTCCCCTGTGAGGAGATGCCACTGATCGGCTCTCCTCGCCACACACTCTGTCAGTGTGAGGCGAGGAGCGCCGATTACCACCATATTCGTGTTTACATGTGACCGTCTGTGATTGGACACAGCCGATCACATGGTTAAAGAGCCACGGACGCAGCTCTTTACAGAAATCGGGTCGCGCTGTGCCCTAGCTACACGGCGCAGCCGCGATTGCCGGGCCATTCGAGAGCCGCAGCGCCCTGCCGTTGGTGACAGTGGGCAGGCGGCAAGCAGTTAAAGAGGACCTATTATGTAATATTGATCATCTGTAAATAGCATAGGAAGGGAGGACCCTCACCATGCCAACATCCAAATAAAAATAGATAGATGGATAGGTAGATATAGATAGATAGAGAAACTCAAAATATTGGTGGACTTTGTGGGCACATAATGAGAGGAGCATTCGTTAGAAAATATATACATTTTATTACAACATGATTAAGAAACATATAAAAAAAACATACAGTCAACACCCTATATAGACACAGTTACCTAATAATGCAGTTACAGAAGGATGGATCGAAAGTGTAAAGATTGACTTTGTAATATGTCTAATAAAGAGAATTGAGCCAATAACACCTCCAAAACTTGCTTGTCAACGCGTTTCACTAAAATAATAGCTTCCTCAGGACAAATAATTCAAGGACAGCTGTACACATCTGAGCAGTTTTTAAGGTGTTGTAGATATTCCACCGCCTACGCAGCATTGCCTGCTAGGGCCTCAATAATAGGCCTCCCTAATTGGGATATCTGCTATATTTATACGCTCAGATGCTCGTCTTCATAATTTGGAGAATTCTTTGTATCTATCCATCTGATTTATCGGTGTAGCATCTCAGGGCTGTAATTTGTGCTGTTACTGGTACTTTGTTCGGAAACGTTCATAGCCATAGCTTATGATCTACTTTTGTGTGGCGGCCCGAACTCTGATTCTTCTACATTTCTGATTTATACACTTAGTATACATCAGTTGTGTCTACTGCAGACAACATATCATGTATATGCATGACTTTCATTTATATATATATATATATATGTGTGTGTGTGTATATATATATATATATATATATATATATATATATATTATTATTATTATTATTATTATTATTATTATTATTATTTTTTTTTTTATTAAAACTTGAAACTTCGTCATGTTGGATGTCTGTCTAGTCTTGTGAGGTGTCTCTTTACCCTGACTTACAGATTTACCAGCACCTACCCAGTATTTGTCCTGAGAAAGCTAATATTTTAGTGAAACGCAAGTTTTGGAGGCGTTATTGGATCAGTTCTCTTTATTAGACAAATTACAAAGTCAATCTTTACACTTTCGATCCAGCCTTCTATAACTGCATTATTGGGTAACTGTGTCTATATAGGGTGTTGTTTGTATGTTTTTTATATGTTTCTTAATCATGTTGTAATAAAACTTTTATATATTATTATGTGCCCACAAAGTCCACCAATTTTTTGTGTTTCTCAATCCTTATATCTGTAAATAGCATAAACCCCTGGGCAGTGTCACTTAAATCCGTGTATTGAGAAATTCCATCAGTATATGCCCAGCCTTCCTTTTTTTTTTTTTTTTTTTTTTCATATTTAAATTTGTTTTATTATGTTGCAATCACTTGAAGGACTTTCTTTGTATTCCCTCACTTTCAACTGCCTACGCGCAGCAGCTAGCAGATGTTCTGAAGCAAGCAGACCTTTTTATTCGCTTTTTACAATCACCTGCCTATTCTCTATGCACCACAAAAGTAGAACTCCAGAGAAATGTATTCCCCACTTTGTATCCATTTAGTAATAATGTACAGTATTTGTAAGTGTTGCTAGTATAATTACATGATCTCTTTCTTTATATTAAATTCCCATAATCCCATGCACTGGAGAAATTAGAGTGTGGGAGTCAGTTGGGCTCCATTGCGCTGTACAATACTTTCACAAATCTCCTAGGGTCACCATACACGTTACAATCGGACCATACGATCTCTGTACAATCAACCTTACATCTACCACAACTATTTAATAGAAGGACATACTTAAATTATCCAATCAGTATCAAGTCAGGAAGATGCATCCACTACATACTTATTGGCAGTTCTAAAGAAGATTGTACAATCAGATAGGATAGTGTATGGTCAATCTTGGAAACTGTGGACTGGGAGAGGTGGAAGAACTTAAAGAAGGGTAGACCAGACCCAAGGCTACTTTTTACACTGCTACGTTGCAAAAAAAAAAAAAGCTGGTAAAAACGCATATACGCTTATGCCGCCTTTCCATTGTGTTTTGTGCCTGTGAAAATGGATAAACCGCACCAAAAATGCAAGTGCGGTTTTGATGCGTTTTTGCAGCGTTTTAATGCAGTTTCCATTCATTTTAATGGGGAGGTGCTTTTTGGTTTTCTTACCACACCAAAAAATGCAGCAAGCAGGATTTTAGAAATTGCAGCAGACCTGCAACTGATCAGTGTGAGGATTTCTATAGACTTTCATGGTCATGCATTTTTCTTCCGCTTAAAAAAAAGCAGATGAGTGTGAAAGCAGCCAACCAGTGATAAGTATGCTCACTGTATTGTGAATATGCATTATGTAAATATGCAGTTGTGTTGGTTTTATAGTGTGGTAGGGCTGTATGGTGGATGAGAGCAAAAATGTTACTTAAAGTGGAGTTCCATCCAAAAGTGGAACTTCCGCGTTAAGGAATCCTGACCCCCTGATATGCCTCATTTGGCATGTCATTTTTTTTTTGGCGTGTGTGGGGGGGGGGGAGCGGGTACCTAGTTTTGACAGTTACCCAGCTCCCACTTTTGCTCGGGACGCCTAGGCCGCCCCTCCCTCCCTACAATCTTCTGGGACACTTCACAAGTCCCAGAAGATTGCCCAGCCATTCAGGACATGCAGCGCGTCTCGCGCATGCGCAGTGCACATCCGGCTGTGAAGCCGCAAGCTGTCACAGCCGGGTGCCCACAGTAGTGATGCCGGCGCTGCGGGGAGGAAAAGAACCGATTTATTTGAGTGGTCGCATCGCTGAATCATGGTACAGGTGAGTGTCCGTTTGCTAAAAGTCAGCAGCTACACTTTTTGTAGCTGCTGACTTTTAATAAACACAGAAACGGCTGGAACTCCGCTTTAAGAGAAGTATAGTCAAAGTTTTTTTTTTTTAGCCAATCTTCTCTTGTGGGTCACTAGAGTGCACTTACCTTTGTTTTCCTGTGATCCAGAGTCAACTAATAGCGGGCTATTGTCTGGAAGGATCCTGACAATATTGCCGGGATTTGCCCTGCTGCCTGATTGATAGCTGGTTTCACCTCTCAGTGTGCAGCTGAGAGCCAGAGTCGGCTGTGTCTTCCTCCTCCCCAGCTCGGCACTCCAGTGAGCACTGGAGGAGTAAAGGGCAGCTACTGACAGTCACTGCTCTCCGCTCTGAGCATACCGACAGCTGAGCAATCGGTGGTCATTTGATCACTTAGTTCTCCGTCTTAGAGCCAAAGTGGAACAGCTACAGCTTCACACCAATGCTGCAGCATAAAGGTGAGTATGTATGTTTTTTTTTTTTTTTCATAACCTCATACTTCGTCCTTTAAAGTGTTGCAGACCCCTGCCTATTCAGGGAACAGTGAGAGTGCCCCCTGATAGCCCACTTCCTCACAGCAAGGTTCACCATCCGCATTCCCTCACCTTGTCACCGTTCTAGGAGTCCACTCCGAATAAACTCCAGTGTTGGATGCTGTTGGAGCTTACCTGATTTGACGTCATCATTGGCGCCCCATTCCTTCTGGTTCCTTGACGTCTTCGCTCTTTTCGTAGCCTTTACAAAGGCTCTAGCATCTACTGCCCTGAGGTAGTAATGCAGAGGAGGGAAGACCGCAATCTCGTTCCCTGTGGGGGCTAAGCCTCTAACCTAATAGCAAGTAGGTGAAGCTGAATTTAATCAACGATCCTACCAGGCCGAGCAGAGGGTACCCCACAAGGACCAATTGGCTTGGATAGATGCAAGTGGTTTTCAACGTCCTAGCTGTGAAGCAGAGACACCCCTAAGGGCTAAAGTCGATACTACACTTGATCTCAGCCAAAAGGCCGAGAAACGATTTTGTAAATAAAAAGTGCCAGAAAAAAAAAAAAAATCTGGTCTTCAAGTGGATAATATCTAGGTTTGTAAAGGTATTTGGTCACACAAAGTGAATTTATATCCCATGTGGCTATTAGAAGGGTTGTGGTGAATGCTCCTGTAAAGCTGAGAAATCATCTGCTGAAGTCCAGAAGGGAAATGAACATTTTCAGGGGTGTCAATTTCATGGGAGCTCTCATTCCTCCCTCTGATCCCCGCTCGTTAGTGATAAAGTGGTCAGCAGAGGGGACCTAGGACTGGTATAGTAACTCGCTGTGTGATAACTTCTCAAAATTCCAGAGCGGTGTAAGGTACTGTCAATGTGGACCCTCACCTTGTAAAACAACCCATTCAGTTTAAAATTTAAAACGAAGGTAAAACAGTTGTGTATGGATATAAAAAAAAATATCAATACCCTCTGTTCTAAGCTGCATAAGGGTCTTGGAGGAAGAGTTAGAATATAATTATGCCGAGCGAGGCCGTGCCCGAAGCGTGACGGGCAAAGCAAGCCGGCCAGGGGCCCTGTGGCAAAGTGGTCTTACAACCGTGTTGGAACGCATATGGCGTCGTCGCGCATGCGCACTCCAGCGGGTAGCAAAATGTGATGGGTAGCCGAATGTGACGTGACAGAGGCAACCTCAGCCCTCCAGCTGTGGCGTAACTACAAATCCCATCATGCCTCTGCCTCTAGGAGTCATGCCTGTGATTGTCAGGGTCATGCAATGTCTCATGGGACTTGTAGTTTCAAAACAGCTGTAGGGCTGATGTTGCCTACCCCTGCAGTAGGGGATGAGGGACTGCAGATATGGGAATATACTTTCCTCTGGAGTGGCGTTCCTTTTCAGTGTTCTGTTTGCAGTTGACCACATGCTTCTTTAAAGGGAATGTTTAGTATTTTCAAGCCTTGTTCAGACATTATCTATATAAAAGGGAACATCTTAATGTAAATAATCCTATCAAACTGTTTACAAGGGGATCCTTTATTCCAAGGCATCATGCACAGGGAATGTTTTTGCAGCTGCTTTTATTGGCATCTGGTGATTTTTAAAAAAAAAAAAAAATGTTTTCCCTTTTTTTGTTTTGGTTTGTGGATTGTTTGTTGTTTGTTTTTTTTTATTTCCTTTTTATTCAGGCGTGCATACGTGTATATAAAAATTGGCATTGATAGCAAATATGTTTGCATGTTATATTTATGCAATTTTCAGTTTTCTATTTTGTAAAAATACAAGTAGGAATAAGAAATATAAAATCTGGCTAACTTAAGGACATTGAGTCATTAAGCAAAATTACTCCCTTTTTCTTTTCCCCCTCTCTGTATTATTGATGTACAGTGCCATTCTTTTGAATATTTATATATATAGATATAGATATATATAGATATATATCTATATCTATATATAGATATATATCTATATTTCATGTCATACCAAAAAAATTGGGGTATATACTGTGTTTTTTTTTTTTTTTTTAATTTATTAAAAGAAAACATTTTTCCAAAGAATTTGCGCAAACGCCATGCGACTTAAATTGCAACAACCGCCATTTTATTCCCTAGCGTCTCTGCTAAAAAAAGTAGAATGTTTGGGGGTTATTAGTAATTTTCGAGCAGAAAAAATACTGATTTAATTTTGTAAATAAAAAGTGCCAGAAAAAAAAAAAATCTGGTCTTCAAGTGGATAATATCTAGGCTTGTAAAGGTATTCGGTCACACAAAGTGAATTTATATCCCATCTGGCTATTAGAAGGGTTGTGGTGAATGCTGCTGTAAAGCTGAGAAATCATCTGCTGAAGTCCAGAAGGGAAATGAACATTTTCAGGGGTGTCAATTTCATGGGAGCTCTCATTCCTCCCTCTGATCCCCGCTCCTTGCTTGTTAGTGATAAGGTGGTCAGCAGAGGGGACCTAGGACTGGTATAGTAACTCGCTGTGTGATAACTTCTCAAAATTCCAGAGCGGTGTAAGGTACTGTCAATTTGGACCCTCACCTTGTAAAACAACCCATTCAGTTTAAAATTTAAAACAAAGGTAAAACCGTTGTGTATGGATATAAAAAAAACATTATCAATACCCTCTGTTCTAGGCTGCATAAGGATCTTGGAGAGCTGTAGCAGGATAAACAGCAGCATACTGATCTTCCCAGTGAATTGCTTGTCAGGGCAGGAGCGTGCAACAGAGGTCTGATCATTGCCTGAGCTCCCATCACAGCTAGAGAACTGACCCCGCTGTGTTCCCATGCCTAGTGCGGTCAGTTTTTAACAGGAAAGCAGAGGGACTGGCGGGATCACCAGGGATTTCACACAAAGGAAGTAATACAAAGAGAACAGGATACTTTTTCATACAGGTACAGCAGGCACATAAAGTATATGTAAATCCAACATTCTCATGTTCCTGATAAGTGACATAACCCATCGGTATGTACAGAAGACTGCTCTTAGGGTGGACTAACCCAATAAAACTGTTGTCTTCCAACATATCGCAGATCTTTCCGTAAGCACGTTTTGCACGGAATGGAAAGGCCGACTGACCCGCAAATGTATTTTGCATGCAACCTGCAAATGTGACCAGTTTATTGGAAGATTTACAGTAATTGAGTTGCGAATACAGTAGCCCAGCCGAGCAGGCTGGCATTTTATTATTGCTCAGTGAAAAACGACTTCTTGCTGTGGCCTTTTTTTTCCTAGAGAAGAGAAATGTTAGGTGTATTGTGTGTGCGGAATGAGAGATTCTGCGCATATTAGAAGAGATAAGGGAGTTAACCCTTGGTGAGACAGAATACAAGCTTAGGGGGTTCACTACGGAATCCATCTGTGCAGAAGCAGCACATGCTTTTCTTCATAATGGTGTTTTCTTCTAAAATACTTCCATAATACTCTATAGGGGAAGTGACTATAGGAAGATACTTTCTTGTCATTAAAGAGAGAATGAGAGGAACTACCTTGGCTCTCTACAAAGCACAATACCCTAATACAAGGCACACAAACAGATAAATACAAAAGGCGCACCGCTTAAATTTTAAAGGTAAAGTTGAAATGAAATAAAATAGAAGTGCTGTACCGTGCAAAAAGGAAAAGTCCATGCAAAAAGTCCAAAATAACAATTTAATGCATGAACACAAAATTGTGTGTAAAGTCCCATACATAGGCAAAATTGTAAGCGAGTGGTGATTACTGTTGTGGAGGTGTATGCCAAAAAAGGACAGGCTCCCAAGATTCCACGCTGAGTGCCGTTAAGTTGAATCGCCCCAGTAGATGCCAAGTGGAGGCTTACCAGATTGTAATGACCTTCATTAAACAGAAGTCAAACTGGCTTTATTAAATATATGATGGGATCTCCAATCTACTCACTAGCAAAGCAATGCAAGTCACAACATATTACAGCATGTACTGGGCAATAAAGCCTCATATGCCGGTGTTTACCGTAAGGGAAAAGAGTGCTCTCCATAGTGTGAAACATTTTAAAAACAGTGAAATTTAATAAAATTTTGCACTTGCAAACCTCAGAAAATGAAAAGGCATTCCAAACAGATCAATCCCGGGTCTGTGCCCACAAGCAAGATGCCTGCGGCTGTTTGGCGCATGAGCAGTAGCATGTATTCTGGCTTCACCCTACGTGTTTTGTCATAAGTGACATCACTGGGGGCACGGACTTTTCCTTTTTGCGCTGTACAGCACTTAAATTTTAATTCATAACAAATTTACCTTTAATTTTTGAGCGCTGCACCTTTTTTATTTATATGGAAAGATTAATAGTTTTTTACTAAGATTTAAAGGGGTTACTGTAATGCAGTGGTGGCCCAGTCTATTAGGGGCGCAGGGGCGCCGCTCCCCTTATCCATGTGCCTGGCCCCTATTCTACATACAGGGTGCCAGACACCTGGATTTCAACAGGGGATTTTTTTTTTTTTTTTTTAAGTGCATGATTGCCTGGGGCTCTAATTGGCTTCAAAAAAGGGTGGACTCGGGGCACTGAGCACTGCGCCCTGAGCCCACCCAGTTGTGTAAAAATAGCGAATTTATATTCGCTATTGTCTTCCTGATTCTCCTCCCGGCTAATCAGGAAGCGGGTCCTGAGACCCAATTGGCTAAGAGGAGAAGCGATTATATTGGCCGCCGAGGGAAGGAGGAGGGAAGCCGCTGAGGACGAAGCCGCCGTGAAGCCAGAGACTCGGGGTAAAGCCGCCAAGGAGGAAGCCACCGCCATGGAGGAGGAGACGCAGGAAGCAGCAGAAGCTGCTAGATGGGGTAAGTGCTGGATAAGCGACCGACCTACCAGGGTGGGGGGGTGTCGACAAGTGTCTTGTTTGCCGCCGCCCCAAAATATACAGCATACCGCTTCTGTAATGTAAATGAGGGCAGTCATGTAAAGGCCTAGCTTGGTATGTAAAGTGTGTGTGTGTGTGTGTGTGTGTGGGGGGGGTGCTCCATTGTAAAGAGTGGTGCTGTGATGTTAAGAAGAGGGGGGTTGTGATGTAATGGGGTTGTAATTTTAAAGAGGGCTGCAAAGTAAAGGGGTGGCAGTGATGTAAAAGGAGGTGCTGTAATGTAAAAGGAGCTCAAATTTAAAGGGGGACTGCGAGGTAAAGGTCAGACTGCAATACAAAAGGGAGGCTGCAGTGTAAATGGGGGTTGTTCTGTTAAATGGGGGGCATAATGTTAAGAGGAGCACGGTGATGTAAAGGGAGACTGTGATATAAAGGGGAGCACTGTGATTTAAATGGGGGTCTGTGATGCAGAGAGGTGTATGATGTTAATGGACTCTGTAATGTAAAGGGGGGGCTGTATTGTAATTGGGGGTTGTATTGTAAAGGGGGCACCGTAACGTAAAGGGGGGGCTGTGATATAAAGACAGGCCACTATGAAGTAAGGGGGGGGGGGGCTGTGATGTAAATGGGAGGATGTTGATGTGACACTGATGTTGCGATGTGAAGGATCCGAGTCACGGAACAAAATTGAGATTCGGACCTCTGCTGGAAGCAAATTTTACTGATTAGACCTCCGGGAATTTTATTTCGTTACCCGAGCTGTAAAGGATGTGGAGGGTTTATTTCCGCAGCCCATTCCTTTTGGCACTTCAATGCATGAAAAAAAAAAAAAAGCTCAATTTTTGACAATTATATTTCTAACGAATGCACATCTGGACCGAAGGGGAATTTTTATATGTGCCTGGAATTAAGGTGTAAAGTTTTACACAACCAGTAGGAAGTGAGGATGTTATGTTTTATTGATCTGGTTTATCTTGTATGTTTTTGGAACACTTGCAGATTCCTGGAGAATTATGTGAATGGATAGGTTTGCCATCTGGTGGCCATAAGTAGCAGTCCCTCTTTCCTGGCTTTTTTGATAAAGACAAATTAAAACCATTATGAACCTTTCTAATCACACAGATACACCATGCAGTAAATGAACGTTTTCTCTTGCTTCACATTACTGTGTTAGGTAACAATTCTAAATTAGACTTGTAGCGGGGGAAGGCTATATTACCAGTATATTTTTACCTTAACTGCATTCAAGTCATTTAAAGTCAAGCTGCTGCAGACCTGTGCAATGCATTTTAGTCAGTTGGTGAAACTATACATAAGAGGATACTTTTTTGTGAAAACTTCACATGCAAACATTGACTAGATTCAGAGATCTGGGCAACTGAAGATGTGCGCTACTCTCCATTTATTAAAGCTGAACTCCAATGAAAATGTAAAATTGCTCCCTCTCCCCTTGTAATGAGACTGCCCCCGCACTGCAGGGGTTAATTGCTGTTTAGGGCTAGGGCAACAACAAAAAACAGTTTTACCTAAATGATCCCCTGCCCCCACACTCTTTTGAGCTGTAAGACCGGTCCCCACAGCCTCTTCTCCAGTGGTCACAGGTCCTCTAGCATCATCAGGTGCAATGCATGGTCTATAGCCCCGCACTGCACTATCATCCACCTCTAGAATGTAGGGGAGGCTGCGGCAGGAGCACAGGCTTGGGTAAGTAACTGCTTTTCCTGTCCCCTAGACCAGTGGTCTCCAAACTGCAGCCTGGAGGCCAGATGCAGCCCCTTGCTTACCCTTATTTGGCCCTTGGGGCACCACTCCCCCAACTGACATCCATGGTGGGGCACCATTCCCCCAACTGACACCCATGGTGGGGCACCATTCCCCCAACTGACACCCATGGTGGGGCACCATTCCCCCAACTGACACCCCACTGCAAGGGAGGATTTTTGAATCCCTGGAGTCAGGCTGTTCAGGTTTGTTTTGCTCTTTCCCACCTCCTAAGTCTCACTGTTGGGCTTTTAAATCTCAAATTTGTGAAAGGTATCTAAATATGACTGTACAGTCCAATACAGCCATATTTAATCATATTTAGTCACCAAATATAAATCCCATTGCTTACAGAAAGGCCTTATTCACATGACAAATTAAGGCTGTACATGGTCAAGAACCGGTGTAAATCAGGGGTCTCCAAACTTTTGAAATAAAGGGCCAGTATTTGTACTTCAGACTTTACGGGAGCCGGACTAGGGCCATTAGAAGTAGAAAATGTCCTGACTCCAGTGGGAGTAAACAATGCCCCAACCTTGGTGTTGGTGAGAAGAATTGTGCCCCATTGTTGTTGGGTGGGAAGAATCATGCCCCATCGTTGTCACAAGGAGGCACTGTGCCCCACTGTTGGTGTCATTGGGAGCAACTGTGCCCCGTCGTTGGTGTCATTGGGAGCAACTGTGCCCCGTCATTGGTGTCATTAGGAGCAACTGTGCCCCATCGTTGGTGTCATGGAGAGCAACTGTGCCCCGTCGTTGGTGTCATGGGGAGCAACTGTGCCCCGTCGTTGGTGTCATGGGGAGCAACTGTGCCCCATTTGTGTCAAGGTGGAGCAACTGTGCCCCGTCGTTGGTGTCCTGGGAAGCAAGTGTGCCCGTTCGGTGTCAAGGGGAGCAACTGTGCCCTGTCGTTGGTGTCGCGGGGAGCAACTGTGCCCTGTCGCTGGTGTCGCGGGGAGCAACTGTGCTCCGTTGTTGGTGTCGTAGGGAGCAACTGTGCTCCGCCGTTGGTGTCGTGGGGAGCAACTGTGCCCCGTCACTGGGAGCAACTGTGCCCCGTCGTTGGGGTCATTGGATAAAATCTTGCCCCATGGGCCAGATAAAAGCGAGCAAAGGGCCACAGTTTGGAGACCACTGGTGTAAATCTTTGGCAGAGATTGCAGCTAGGTGAGATCAGCTGCAGCCAAGATGTGAGGAAGAACACTCATCTGTCCCTAAAATGCATTTAACCCCTCGGATGTGCATTTACATTTTGTACAGTGAGGTGATGAGTACAGGAAGTGGGAGCTGGGTACACGTCAAAACTAGGTACCCGCCCCCCCCCCCCCCCCAATAAAAATTGCATGCCAAGTGTGGCATGTAAGGGGACGAGGAGTGCTTAACCACTTCAATACTGGGCACTTTCACCCCCTTCCTTCCCAGACCAATTTTCAGCTTTCAGCGCTGTCACACTTTTCAATGACAATTGCGCGGTCATTCAACACTGTACCCAAATGAAATTTTTATAATTTTTTTTCACACAAATAGAGCTTTCTTTTGGTGGTATTTAATCACCGCTGGGGTTTTTATATTTTACTCTACAATTAAAAAAAGACCGAAAATTTTCCAAAAAAAATGCATTTTTCTTAGTTTCTGTTATAAAATTTTGCAAATAAGTAATTTTCCCTTGATAAATTTTGACCAAAAATGATGCTGCTACATTTCTTTGGCAAAAAACTCAAATCATTGTTTATTTGGTGTTGGCGGTGATGGGGGACAGACAGGTTTTTTTATTGGGACACTGAAATGTGTATAGGGACAGGGGTATATCAGTGGTGCTTGGTGTACTTTGTGGGGTGATCTGTAACAGCTCTCTGTGTAAAATCATCCTCACACAGAGCTGTCACAGATCTGCAGATTCCCTCCCACCCGCACTGATCTCTCACTGAGCTTGGCGGAGAGACCTGTCACAGAGACACGCGTCTGTTTACATTGTGATGGCTGTGATTTGGATACAGCCATCAGGTGATCGGGAGGGCCAATCACAGCGCCCATACCCCGATCTCTGCTCAGCTCATTCCTGTGATCAGAAAGGATCGAGCCGCAGCGCGCCCTCGTTCTGAGGGACGTCCCTGAACGTCCACTCAGAACAAGGAAAGGACCACTAGGCCGTTTTATGTGCAGTGGCTGGGTGGGAAGTAGTTAAAGCGGAAGTTCCCGTTTTGGGTGGAACTCCACTTTAAGTAGACTGTCCTAAAATATAGTTTTGGTAAATCTGATAAAATAATTGTAAAAATGCTGTTACACTTAAAGTGGATCTTCACTGCATCTGAGCACCAAAACCACTAATTTATTTTTAATATTTAAAGCAAACTCCCCCATCCATCCATCCATCCAACCATCCATCCATGTTTCAATGCTTTATTTTATTGAGAAATCACTCTGAAAAACATCCTCCTAGCATTTCTGGCCACGGCCATCTTGACTAAGGGCAGATTTATGTAGCATTTACTTCCTGGAATCTATCTGTGTTTAGCTCAACCATGCAGGCAGGAGGGGTGTGCTTGGCTGAGAGAGCCCCTCCTGAAGACTCCTGGGATGTATGACATTTGCCTAGGAAAGTAACTCAAGAAATTAAAGAAAAAAAAAGTTAAAACAAGTAAATACAATATACTTTCCTGTCTATTTACAAATTCTGGCAGTATAAGAATTAAAAATATTCAAAGTTGAGAGAGTGAAGTTCCACTTTAAATACAGACCACACATACCTGCTTTTTCTAACAGTACAGCCAGTTGGGCTTTGCTTAAAAAAAAAAAAAAAATTCTCATTATTAGAATTATTATTATTATTATTATTATTATTATTATTATTATTATTCGTATTCTAAGTCTCATTATAAGTAGCAAGACTGATTTTATAAGAGACTGGATGAAGAATTTCACGCTCACTTGTAAATATCTTGATCGATTTTTTTTCCATCATTCTCTTTTCCTCCTCTGTCAAAGATTTGATTACATTTGCCATAATGATACAAGTGCAAAAGTAATATAGGCAAAGGCATAATGAAGCAATTTAGGCTCATCAAGCAGCAGGGCAAATATTTATTACAGTCGGAATCATGACAGGATCATTCTAATTTGTAGACTGACTTTCAGCACCCAAAGTTATGAATATGGCAATGTGAGCTGCCTTTGAAATGTTCAATGTGGTAAATAGATGTGCAAATAAAAAGAAATATGAGCAGAAAGAAAGAGAGGACTGAAATTAGCCTGGGGCCGGGGAGTTCAAAAATAAAAGAAGGAATCCATTCAAGTTCCCGATAATAAAGCAGATCTAAGATGTCTAGGTCCTCTAGAATTCCTCATAAGTGTCAATTAGAATCGCGGCACATTTTTTGTTACCCTGGTACTGTTAAAGCTGAACCCCAGCTCATATAAAATACACAAATTTAAAGTGGTATCAAACACAGAAGCAAACAACGATTAAATTTCAGCTTACCAGTTCTTAGATGTGATGGCTGCATTCATTTTCTTTTTTAGAAACTGGTCTCGCTCCCTGCCAGACAGGGCTGTGCTATATAAATCTCAGTACTGGATAGAGAGCGATACAAAACCTTCTCTTTTTGTTTGGGAGGCTGCTTATTTTACTTTAAGTTTACCTATTTAAAGTGGAGTCCCAGCCCCCCCCCCTTTTTTTTTTAAAGACACCCTAGATGTTCATCTAACCTAATGTTACAAAAGCTCAATATATGACAGGACACTGTATTATAGCATATTCTTTCAAAAAACTAACCTTTAAATCTTGCCTGCAGCGTTCTCCCATCTTAGTTGTGGGCATTTGAAGCCCACAAGTGTTTTCTTCTGAGAATTGGTGCTGCTGGTTACCCAGTATGCACCTCCGTATCTCGCGCATGCACATTAAACACAAGGCGCGGCGCACAATTGTGTCTCTGGTTGCCATCACAACGGCATCATTGTAGGAAGGTCCTGTCTCATTATGGCAACCAAATGTAAGCAGCTAGAGTCTAGACAATAGACTGAAGTAATGCAGCCTTTTCAAAAATGGTGCTTAGATCTGCCTTAGTTTCATATTAACTACGTAGTAGTTGAGGTTGAAAAAAGACACAAGTCCATCAAGTCCAAGCTATGTGTGTGATTGTATGTCAGTATTACATTGTATATCCCTTGTATGTTGCGGTGGTTCAGGTGCTTGTCTAATAGTTTTTTTTTAAACTATCGATGTTCCCCGCTGAGACCACTGCCTGTGGAAGGGAATTCCACATCTGCTCTTACAGTAAGGGCCCTTTCACACTGGGGCGGTTTGCAGGCGCTATTGTGCTAATAATAGCGCTTGCAAACTGACCCGAAAGTGTCGCTGCTTTGTCTCCAGTGTGTAAGCCCCGAGCGCTTTCACACTGGAGCGGCGTGCTAGCAGGACAGGAAAAAAGTCCTGCTAGCAGCATCTTTGGAGCAGTGAAGGAGCGGAGTATATACCACTCCTGCTCATTGAAATCAATGGGACAGCGTGGCTATACCGTCGGCAAAGCGCCTCTGCAGAGGCGCTCTGCAGTGGTTTTTAACTCTTTCTCGGCCGCTAGGGGGGTAAAACCGCCCCACTAGCGGCCGAATACCGACAGTAAAGCGCCGCTTATAATAGCGGCACTTTACGGCCACCCCTGCCCCAGTGTGAAAGGGCCCTAAAGAACCCTCTAAATAGTTTAAGGTTAAACCTCTTTTCTTCAAGTTTTAGTGAGTGGCCACGTGTCTTATTAAATTCCCTTCCGCAAAAAAATGTTATCCCTGTTGTGGGGTCACCAGTACAGTATTTGTATATTGAAATCATATCCCCTCTCAAGCGCCTCTTCTCCAGAGAGAATAAGTTCAGTGCTTGCAACCTTTCTTCATAACTAATATCCTCCAGACCCTTTATTAGCTTTGTTGCCCTTCTTTGTACTCGCTCCATTTCCAGTACATCCTTCCTGAGGACTGGTGCTCAGAACTGGACAGCATACTCCAAGTGATTCTGGACTGGAGTCTTGTAGAGCGGGAGAATTATAGTTTTATCTCTGGAGTTAATCCCCTTTTTAATGCATGCCAATATTCTGTTTGCTTTATTAGCAGCAGCTTGGCATTGCATTCCATTGCTGAGCCTATCTACTAGGACCGCCAGGTCCTTTTCCATCCTAGATTCCCCCAGAGGTTCTCCCCCCAGTGTATAGATTGCATTCATATTTTTGCCACCCAAATGCATTATTTTACATTTTACCACATTAAACCTCATTTGCCATGTAGTTGCCCACCCCATTAATTTGTTCAGATCTTCTTGCAAGGTTTCCACATCCTGTGGAGAAGTTATTGCCCTGCTTAACTTAGTATAGTCCGCAAATATAGAGATTGAGCTGTTTACCCCATCCTCCCAGGTTGTTTATGAACAAATTGAACAGGATTGGTCCCAGCATAGAACCCTGGACACCCCACTACCCACCCCTCACCATTCTGAGTACTCCCCATTTATCACCACCCTCTGAACTCACCCTTATAGCCAGTTTTCAATCCGTGTACTCACCCTATGGTCCATGCCAACAGACCTTACTTTGTACAGTAAACGTTTATGGGGAACTTTGTCAAATGCTTTTGCAAAATCCAGATACACCACGTCTACGGGCCTTCCTTTATCTAGATGACAACTCACCTTCTCATAGAAGGTTAATAGATTGGTTTGGCAAGAACGATTCTTCATGACTCCATGCTGATTACTACTAATGATACTGTTTTCATTACTAAAATCTTGTATATAATCCCTTATCCCCTCCAAGAGCTTGCGTACTATTCATGTTCGGCTAACTGGTCTGCAATTCCCAGGGATGTATTTTGGCTCTTTTTTTAAATATTGGTGCTACATTGGCTCTTCTCCAATCAGCTGGTACCATTCCAGTCAGTAAAAATTGGGAACAATGGTTTGGCACTTACTTGACTGAGTTCCCTAAGTACCCTCGGGTGCAAGCCATCTGGTCCCGATGATTTGTTAATGTTAAGTTTCCCAAGTCTATTTCTAATTTCTATTTCTGTCCTCTGTTAGCCAAGAGGGTGTTCCTGAGATGTGTCATGAGGACTAACACTGCAGTTTTGGTTACCGAAGACTCCCGATTCCCGCGTAAAGACTGAGGAGAAGAATAAATTCAATACCTTTGCCATCTCCCCATCCTTTGTAACCAGATGGCCTTCCTCATTCTTTATGGGGCCGATATGGTCTGTCTTTCCTTTTCTACTGTTTATATACTTAAAGTGGTTGTATACCCTTTTTTTTTTTTTTCACTTTGACCTACAGGTAAGCCTATAATAAGGCTTACCTGTAGGTAAAAAGAATATCTCCTAAACCTGTACGGTTTAGGAGATATTGCCCTTGCATGACACCTGCTGACACCTCGTTCTAAGGTAAGTATTACCTTAGAATGAGGCCTTCGAACGAGTAAGTATAAGTAAGTACAGGGGGTCCCCGGGTTAAAAACAAGTTAGGGACTGTAGGTTTGTTCTTAAGTTGAATCTGTAAGTCGGAACAGGTACATTTTTTTAGTGTAGCTCCAGCCAAAAAAACTATTTTTAGGCTTTTTGGATAGCATAGGGAAGGGTTAACACCCCTGTAACATTTGTTTTGCTGTCTATGCCCCTGTTCAGAAGATTTCACCTCACTTTCTGTCCCAATGACAATTGGATTTTGAAAATTTTGGGTTGTTGTGGAAACAAGCCTTGGTGATAAAGCATCAGTGGAGGTACCTTTTCCCCATAATAGCTCTAACAGGAGTGAATTTCCCTTCCTAAGGGTAGATTTCCTCTCACTTCCTGTTGTCTCCCTCCGTTTGTAAGTAGGAGTGGTTTGTAAGTCGGATGTTTGTAACTAGGGGACCCCCTGTATGTGTTGCATACTAGCTCATTCTGCCTTGCAGGTTTAAAATAAATAAATAAATCTGCGGGTTTACTACCGCTTTAAAGAATTTCTTGGGATTTTGTTTGCTCTCCTCCACTATGTGTCTTTCGTGTTCTATCTTAGCCGTCCTAATTGCACCCTTACATATCCTGTTGCATTCTTTGTAAAGTCTGAATGCTGGTGATGATCCCTCAGCCTTGTATTTTTTAAAGGCCTTCTCCTTTGCTTTTATTTGCATTTTTACATTGGAGTTAAGCCATTCGGGACTTTTGTTCGCTCTTTTAAATTTATTTCCCAATGGGATGCACTGGCTAATGCCCTTATTTATTATGCTCTTAAAGCAAACCCATCTCTCCTCCATGTTCTTTGTTTCTAATATTTTATCCCAATTTATATCTTCTAGCAAGGTTCGTAGTTTAGGGAAGTTGGCTCTTTTGAAATTTAGTGTCTTTGTGTTCCCCTTGTGTTTCCTATTTGTGTGATTTTATACTGAAGCCAATTGACCTGTGATCGCTGTTTCCTAAATTGCCCCGTATTTCCACATCCGTGATCTGTATTTTTGGTAATAGGGATGCACTGTTACCATTTTTTTTTTTTTACAATGAGTACAAGTACCGATACTTTTTTTTTTTTTTTTTTTTTTAGTACTCGCCGACACCAATTACCAATACCTACCGCAACAGTTTTGTTTTAACTTCAGCTGTCAGCAATGGTACAAAGCATTGAAAAGTTATTTACAAGTGAAAAAATAGATTTCTTTTTTTAATGTAGTGCTTTTTCAATGTGAAATGTGTAAATATATGTTAATATATATCTGTAAAAACATTCACTAACAAAGCAAACAAAAAAAAAGTTTTAATTGTTTATCGTTTATAAAATAGACGTGAAAAAAAGCCGGAAAATAATGGAGAGTTAATTCAGGCTGATTAGAGTAAATTAAGGGTTATTAAGGGGTTAAACAGAGGAACATTTGTTTATCCCTTTGATCTGCAGATGAAGAAACAGAAATATACAAAAAGAAACAATGTTTATTTTAGTGTTTCAGGGCCTAGCAATGTTGTTAATGAACATTGCTGGCTGCTTTTTTTTTTTTTTTTTTTTTTTTGACAGCTCCAATTACCAGACTTCTTTAACACTGGGGGGACCCACTGACAGTTCAAAGAGCTGAGCCTGAAAGTATCTGTACCGATACTTGTGCAAATACTCGGTATCGGCACAGATACTAGCACCGGTGCAACCCTAGTCGGTAATCAGTAGATCTAGTAACGCTTTGTTTCTAGAGACAAGACATGCAAGACACATTTAGGAACTGGTGAGCCTTAGACAAATGCGTGGTTCCCTCTGCCCAGTCTGTCTGGATAAATAAAATCCCCCATTATGATAGCATTTCCCATCCTTGCTGCTAATCCAAATTTGTGATAGGAGGTCCACCTCCCCCTCCTCCATCAGGTTAGGTGGACTATAGCATACTCCCATTATTATTTTCCCCTTGGCTTCATCCCTTTGGAGCTCTACCCATAATAATAACACCTCCTCCCTAGCTCCCTTATTGATGTCATTTCTCACATTCACTTGTATATTATTCTTGATATATAGGCATACCCCCCCCCCCCCCCCTCCCTTTTTAACCTCTCTATCCCGGCGATAAAGGGAATACCCTTGAATGGTTGCCAGCCAATAATGATAGCTGTTGAACCAGGTCTCTGAAATTCCCACAAAATCTAAATCCTCTTCGTTCAACAGTATCTCTAGTTCACCCATCTTGTCCACCAGGCTCCTGGCATTGGTGAACATGCCACGTAGTTTAGACCGGTCGCAAACTATCCTCTTATTGGGTGCATCACGTCTTTTCCTGTTTGGAAATAACGAGATGCTAACAAGCGGCGATGCCCACTGACTCCTCGGAATGATGACACACATCTCCCAGGAGCAGTGGCGTAGCAGGATATGACATACCTTGCCGCGGCGCCGCCAAAAGAGGAAGAAAATAGAAGATACCCTAGCGACACAGTCCAGCCCCCTAAAGTTTGAAGGGCCGTAAATTGGCTTTTTGTTTAGTAAGTTTGGAGATCCCTGATCAAATATATTGATAATGTGTAACAGGTTACCATCAATATCTGGTTCATCAGACAAAGGAAGGGTTACAGAGACCTGGGACTGGTTTAGCTCGTGTTGTCACAAAAGGCCATGGCCATATATTTTAAAGATCACATTGCCCTTTCCTAAATGTGTGTCAGGTCAGTCAGCAGAGCGCCTTTATTTATGGTTCATTCCCTTCCCAGCTGGCCATTGCTATTTACATTTTTAGCAAAATAACACGTAAAATCCTTAAAACAGCCAGTTGTCCAAACAAGATTGGTATGCGGTCAAAATGTTTTTATTTATTATTGGCATTTGCCTTTTTGTAGTTAATGCCACAGAGATACAAATCTATGAATAAAGACCCAGAGACGGACTATCTGATTTGCTGGGTCATTTCTTCATTCTACAGAAGTTGCTGAGCCGGCTGCAGTTTAATCTTGCCAGGGGCACGGCACTAAATTATTCTTCTAGATGAGAGTTATGGCAGGGAAACCGCAATCCTGTGCCAGAACATTGCCATAGGGGATCACCCCATAGTGCTATCCCTTTTTCAGCCTGAGCATGAAGAACTATTTTGGTCTAAAGAATAACTTCTCTTTAGTTTCTGATGACAGCGTCTTTAGATCTCTAAATAAAACCAATTCACTACACTTAGTTTCTGAAGCTGATGGGACTGACATACAGATTATTTGTCCTATAAAACTAGGCACCGAGAAATATTATATGTGGTCCCTCGCCACCCTGTTTTAACCTGTTTGCTGCCGGAGCCTATTTTTAATTTTCTTGCACACGTGTTCAAATGAAGATTTTACTCCTGGACATTATCTGATCCTACCCCAAAACACAAAAGCAGAAACCCTGTAGAATAAAAAGTTGCTCAAACTTTTTTTTTTTTTACCACATAAGGTCGGCCCTATAGCAGTTTTACAAATATATATCAAAGTGATCCAACACATCCAGGTAGGGGGCGTGCATGTGCACCACCGGCAACTCACTTCATGGGGACACAGTACCCGATGTCCTTCGGCACCCGCCGATTATCAGGCAGAAAGACAGACCTGCGCGCTGCCTATGTAAACAAAGCAGATTGCTGTTCTGACAGAATGGAAGTGGAGTTAAATTGTGTATCTGGCACTCCAGGAGGCAATGCCCTTAGTTTGTAATAATGTACATTTGATTAGTCAGTCTTTAGGTAAAAACAAAGTTGAACCACGGTAAGGGGGTGACTTAAAAAGGGGCAGCCATCCTCCGAGTGTGTCCAACAACTCTGCAAAACATATAAAAGAAACAAGGGGGGGGGAGGCATCTCTAAGTGTAGTATTAAAATAGTATCATTTATTGCACAAGATTAAAAACTTCTAATTTAATCATTTCTCTAGCATTTGCAAATTCATTATATACTCCTAGAGTTAAAAAAATGTAATATTTTTGGTATTATTATTATAATACAGGATTTATATAGCGCCGACAGTTTATGCAGCGCTTTACAACAATTAAGGCAGACAGTACAATTACAATACAATACAATTCAATACAGGAGGAATCAGAGAGCCCTGCTCGTTAGAGCTTACAATCTAGGAGGCCTGTAAATGCTGCGCTCTGGATGGTGGTCTGAGGAGGCCTGTAAATGCTGCACAGTGCTCTGGATGGTGGTCTAAGGAGGCCTGTAAATGCTGCACAGTGCTCTTGATGGTGGTCTGAGGAGGCCTGTAAATACTGCGCTCTGGATGGTGGTCTGAGGAGGCCTGTAAATGCTGCGCTCTGGACGGTGGTCTGAAGAGACCTGTAAATGCTGCACAGTGCTCTGGATGGTGGTCTAAGAAAGCCTGTAAATGCTGCAAAGTGCTCTTGATGGTGGTCTGAGGAGGCCTGTAAATGCTGCAAAGTGCTCTTGATGGTGGTCTGAGGAGGCCTGTAAATGCTGCGCTCTGGATGGTGGTCTGAGGAGGCCTGTAAATGCTGCGCTCTGGACGGTGGTCTGAAGAGACCTGTAAATGCTGCACGGTACTCTGGATGGTGGTCTGAGGAGGCCTGTAAATGCTGCACAGTGCTCTGGATGGTGGTCTAAGGAGGCCTGTAAATGCTGCAAAGTGCTCTTGATGGTGGTCTAAGGAGGCCTGTAAATGCTGCAAAGTGCTCTTGATGGTGGTCTGAGGAGGCCTGTAAATGCTGCGCTCTGGATGGTGGTCTGAGGAGACCTGTAAATGCTGCACAGTGCTCTGGATGGTGGTCTGAGGAGGCCTGTAATGCACCCAGTTCTCTGGATGGTCGTCTGAGGAGGCCTGTAAATGCTGCGCTCTGGACGGTGGTCTGAGGAGGCCTGTAAATGCTGCACAGTGCTCTTGATGGTGGTCTGAGGAGGTCTGTAAATGCTGCGCTCTGGATGGTGGTCTGAGGAGGCCTTTAAATGCTGCGCTCTGGACGGTGGTCTGAAGAGACTTGTAAATGCTACACAGTACTCTGGATGGTGGTCTGAGGAGGCCTATAAATGCTGCGCTCTGGATGGTGGTCTGAGGAGGCCTGTAAATGCTGCACAGTGCTCTGGATTGTGGTCTGAGGAGGCCTGTAAATGCTGCGCTCTGGATGGTGGTCTGAGGAGACCTGTAAACAGGGCCGTTTTTTTCGACTGGGCACGCTGGGCAGCTGCCCGGGGGCCACACTTGCCTGAAGGGCCTCACCCAGTGACCCGGGCCAGGGCCGATCCTCAGCGCTGCTGCTGCAATCTGCTGCAGATGACTGGCACTGGTTGCTCACTTGCTAGAATCGCCGGCCGCCCGGCGTATAGCAAGTAACCAGTGACATCAGTCTCAGTCTGAGGCCGCGGCCGCCCCAGCATTCATAGCGCGTGCCTCCACGGCTAGTGAACAAGCTCCGCCCACCTCTGCAGGGTTCTTCAGACAACGTGGCTCAGAGGGAGCGGAGAGGAGCGGAGCAAAACTTTCGGCCCTGACTGATGCTGCCTTCACCTTACTGTGACTCACTGCACCAAACCGGCGGCCCCCTCAAGTAAGTCACTAAGTCAGTAGCTGTGCCATCTAGTAAGTTGTGCCCATCAAACACAGCGACTGTGCCCAATCAAAAGCTGCCACTTTGCCCAATCAAAAGCTGCCACTGTGCCCATCAAAAGTTGCCACTCTGCCCAATCAAAAGTTGCCACTCTGCCCAATCAAAAGCTGCCACTCTGCCCAATCAAAAGCTGCCACTCTGCCCAATCAAAAGCTGCCACTGTGCCCAATCAAAAGCTGCCACTGTGCCCAATCAAAGCTGCCACTGTGCCCATCAAACACAGCCATTGTGCCCAATTATAAGCTGCCACTGTGCCCAATCAAAAGCTGCCACTGTGCCCAATCAAAAGCTGCCACTGTGCCCAATCAAAAGCTGCCACTGTGCCCAATCAAAAGCTGTTAAGATTGGCCCTGCCTGTAAATGTTGCACAGTGCTCTGGACGGTGGTCTGAGGAGGCCTGTAAATGCTGCACAGTGCTCTTAAATGCAGCCACTGTGCCCATCAAACGAAGCCACTGTGCCATCAAACGCAGCCACTGTGCCATCAAACGCAGCCACTGTGCCATCAAACGCAGCCACTGTGCCATCAAACGCAGCCACTGTGCCATCAAACACAGCCACTGTGCCCATCAAAAGCTGCCACTGTGCCCAATCAAAAAGTGCTACTGTGCCCATCAAACGCAGCCACTGTGCCCATCAAACGCAGCCACTGTGCCCATCAAACGCAGCCACTGTGCCCATCAAACGCAGCCACTGTGCCCATCAAACGCAGAAACTGTGCCCATCAAACGCAGAAACTGTGCCCATCAAACGCAGAAACACTGTGCCCATCAAACGCAGAAACACTGTGCCCATCAAACGCAGAAACACTGTGCCCATCAAACGCAGAAACACTGTGCCCATCAAACGCAGCCACTGTGCCCATCAAACGCAGCCACTGTGCCCATCAAACGCAGCCACTGTGCCCATCAAACGCAGCCACTGTGCCCATCAAACGCAGCCACTGTGCCCATCAAACGCAGCCACTGTGCCCATCAAACGCAGCCACTGTGCCCATCAAACGCAGCCACTGTGCCCATCAAACGCAGCCACTGTGCCCATCAAAAGCTGCCACTGTGCCCAACAAAAGCTGCCACTGTGGCCATTCAAAAGCTGCCACTGTGCCATCAAACGCAACCACTGTGCCATCAAACGCTGCCACTGTGCCCATCAAACGCAGCCACTGTGCCCATCAAACATTTCAATCTGTAATTTCTTGTCAATTTCTTGCTTTTCAAGCTCGTGTTATATTGTTCAAACGTTGTGTTAATGTTTAAATAATGATTTTGTTGGAAGTACCAATAAATATAGCCTTATTGATAATTTGCGTTTTTTTTCTCGTGCGTGATTGTGTAGACAGGGCCCCAGTGCACAGTATTGCCCAGGGGCCTATAATGCTGTTAAGATGGCCCTGTCTGTAAATGTTGCACAGTGCTCTGGACGGTGGTCTGAGGAGGCCTGTAAATGCTGCACAGTGCTCTGGACGGTAGTCTGAGGAGGCCTGTAATGCTCACAATGCTCTTGACGGTCAGGAGGCCTGTAAATGCTGCACAGTGGTCTGAGAAGGCTAATGCAGGTCGTCTGAGGAGACCTGTCATGCTGCACAGTGCTAAGCACGCTACGGTCGCTATCTTGCTTGCTGAGAGGGGAAATACTCATAGGTGGAGCTCCGAGGAGACTGGAAGTTCACACGGGTAAACGTCCCTCCCTCACATTTTTATTCCGTTTTCTTTCGTTTGACGAAAATTTGAATTGATTTTCGTCATAGTTATCGCCAACTGATGAAAATTTTGGGGTCATTTTTGTTTCGTTTTCATCACTGGAAATAGGCAGCTGGTGAAAATTATGACAAATATTTTCATCTACAAAATTAACACTGCTGCCCACTTTTTTTTTTTGATTGACAGCTCTGCTCCTGAAAACCTTCCACTGTGAGCTGCAGAGGATTTGTTTCAATCAGGGAAAGAAAAGGATGTTTTCAAGCTTCAGGCTTGTATATGAACTGGAATTGGGACCGGTTTAGACTGCCACACAAGAGCTTTTAGATCTACTTTAAAGGATGGGTTTATGGTTCAGTTTTGGTGTTCATTAAAGTTATGACTAGAAAGTGACTATTACTATTTTTGATTTGAAAAGTAAGTAAAATATCTGTGCCAAAACTTTACACACCAAAATATCTGGCACAGAAACATCCACGCCAAATCTAACCAAGCCAATCTTCAGAAGCTGTAAACGAAAATACCAAATGGTGCGAGTCTTTGTATGAGAATTGCTTTTGATTTGGATGCTGTAGAGCCTGGGGGCACAATAATGATTCGCTATGCAGGCCCATGATGTATAGTTATGGTGTTGCCGCAGCCTATATGTAAATCTTGATCACTTCAGCTCACCTGGATCATTTAAATATATTTACTTTCAGTCAGTCGGGGAAAGCAAAGCCGTTTATCACCTAGATACCCGATAGCTCCAGAACATCCCAGGATCCCACAAGAGCCAATTTATCCTGAGAAATGTCCGCAAACCATTAGCTGCCAAAATGTGCTACCAGCTCGGGTTTTGTTTGCTCGTCTGCCTGTGTATGGAGCCTAATTAAAACCCAACATATTCACATAAACAGCCTCATTAAATCGTGTGCTTGAAACCAAACCGCGTCAATAAAACTGTATAAATACATCCCTTATGGTTTATTAGAGAACAGGATGGCTGGGAAGGCTATGAATGCATTCGGAGCAGAGAGAATTTATTACCGTTGCATGTGCAATGCTTTTTTATGCTTATTTTCCTCAATTTTAAGTAAACGCTGATTTAAATGTTCATAAAAGTAGTTTTCTTTTTGTAAGTATTTGGAAATGGCCATGACCAGAAAATCAAGATCACTGAGCAGAACACAGAAAACAACAGTTTTAGGCTAGGGTCATACTGCTACAATCTGCAATTGATCTGATTTTCTGTGCGATTACGTAGTGCAGCTTGGATGCTGCTTTGATGATGCTTTGAAGTAGTTTGCATATTCTATGAAGCCAGAATTATGATGGAATTGCACCAAAGTAGTACAGGAATCTTTTACAAAATTGCGCCGTGCTGAGTTGCATTAATGTGAACAAGCACCATTGAAAACAATGTGATTTCCATTAGCGTCTGAATATGTCACATCTGAAATCACAATACTGTGAACTGAGCCTTAGTCCCATCAATTGAAAGCTGCTTATTAGGTCTTGGACCCCAACAGTTCAACACTGGTACTTTTCAAGGGGGAGCTTTTGGGGTCAATAGTAAGTAGAGTGCATCCGGAAAGTATTCACATCACTTCACTTTTTCCACATTTTATGTTACAGCCGTATTCCAAAATGGATTAAATTAATTCTTTTCCTCAAAATTCTTCAAACAATACCCCATAATGACAATGTGGAAATCTTTGCAAATTTTTTAAAAAATAAAAAACAAAAAAAAACCCATGTGCAGAAGTATTCACAGCCTTTGCTCAATACTTTGTTGAAGCACCTTTGGCACCAATTACAGCCTCAAGTCTTTTTGAGTATGATGCTACAATCTTGGCACACCTATTTTTGGGCCGTTTCTCTCATTCTTCTTTGCAGGACCTCTCAAGCTCCATCAGGTTGGATGGGGAGCGTCAGTGCACAGCCATTTACAGATCTCTACAGAGATGTTCAATCGGGTTCAAGTCTGGGCTCTGGCTGGGCTACTCAAGGACATTCACAGAGTTGTCCCTTAACCACTCCTTTTGATATCTTGGCTGTGTTTAGGGTCATTGTCCTGTTGGAAGATGAGCCTTCGCCCCAGTCTGAGGTCCAGAGAGCTCTGGAGCAGGTTTTCATCAAGGATGTCTCTGTACATTGCTGCATTCATCTTTCCCTAGATCCTGACTACCAGTTCCTGCCGCTGAAAAACCCTACAGCATGATGCTGCCACCACCATGCTTCACTGTAGAGATGGTATTGGCCAGATGATGAGCGGTGCCTGGTTTCTTCCAGACACGACGCTTGCCATTCATGCCAAAGAGTTAAATCTTTATTTCATCAGACCAGAGAATTTTGTTTCTCATGATCTGAGAGTCTTCCAGGTGCCTTTTTGGCAAACTCCAGGTGGGCCGTCGTGCCTTTTTACTGAGGACTGGTTCTGCCTGGCCACTATACCATACAAGCCTGATTGGTGGAGTGCTGCAGAGATGGTTTTTCTTCTGGAAGGTTCTCCTCTCTCCACAGAGAAACGCTGAAGCTCTGTCAGAGTGACCATCGGTTTCTTGGTCACCTCCCTGACTAAGGCCCTTCTCCCCCAAATGCGCAGTTTTGGCCAGACCATCCGCTCTAGGAAGAGTCCTGGTGGTTCCAAACTTCTTCCATGTACGGATGATGGAGGCCACTGTGCTCATTGGGACCTTTAATGCTGCAGAAATTTTTCTGTACCCTTCACCAGATCTGTGCCTCAATGCAATCCTATCTCGGAGGTCTGCCGACAATTCCTTGGACTTCATGGCTTGGTTTGTGCTCTGACATGCACTGTTAACTGTGGCACCTTCTATAGACATGTGTGTGCCTTTTCCAAATCATGTCCAATCAACTAAATTTACCACAGGAGGACTCCAAGTTGTAGAAACATCTCAAGGATGATCAGTGGAAACAGGATGCACCTGAGCTCCATTTTGAGTGTCATGGCAAAGGCTGTGAATACTTATGTACATGTGATATATATTTTTTTTAAATATATAAATTTAGCAAATATTTCAAACAAACTTCTTTTATGTTGTCATTATGGAGTATCGTTTGTAGAATTTTGAGGAAAATCCATTTTGGAATAAGGCTGTAACATAAAATGTGGAAAAAGTCAAGTGATATGAATAATTTCCGGATGTACTGTATAAATGCATAGCTCCCTTCATTGTGACTTTGTCTTGTTGCTAATGCTAAAGTAACCCCCTAACATCTGGCCATCCTCCCTTGAAGCCTTGACACTGAGGCTGGGTTCTCACCTATGCAAATTGGATGCGGAAATCCAGTTTGCATGTCAGGAGATTGTGACTGGCTCTCTATGGAACCAATTCACACATCTCCGCAGTGGCTCCGGTGCAAATGGCACAGGAGCCCTGTGCGTCTTTTGGTCCATTTCAGGTCTGAATTAAGCCAAAAATTCAAGCTGAAATCGGACCTGAAACTGTGAATTGAAAGGCACCAGACTCCTGCTGTGAGTCGGAGTGTGCTGCGGTGTGAACCCAGCCTTATGCCCCGTACACACGGTCGGACTTTGTTCGGACATTCCGACAACAAAATCCTAGGATTTTTTCCGACGGATATTGGCTCAAACTTGTCTTGCATACACACGGTCACACAAAGTTGTCGGAAAATCCGATCGTTCTAAACGCGGTGACGTAAAACACGTACGTCGGGACTATAAACGGGGCAGTGGCCAATAGCTTTCATCTCTTTATTTATTCTGAGCATGCGTGGCACTTTGTCCGTCGGATTTGTGTACACACGATCGGAATTTCCGACAACGGATTTTGTTGTCGGAAAATTTTATATCCTGCTCTCAAACTTTGTGTGTCGGAAAATCCGATGGAAAATGTGTGATGGAGCCTACACACGGTCGGAATTTCCGACAACAAGGTCCTATCACACATTTTCCGTCGGAAAATCCGACCGTGTGTACGGGGCATGACAGTGGTAGTAAACTTTTGCAGCAAAAAAAAACCCCCCAAAAACTTCTCCTTGCAAGGTAATGGCATAACGTGCTAGTGTGGATCACATACTAGCACATTATGAATGGTATACCTTCAAACTAAGCCCTCCAGCAGCTGTCACCGCTAACAGGTCTTTCATCTTCACCTGGTCTTCACCAAATCTCACTCCAAATCTGGTGAGAGTAGCAGTTGAAGGAATGGTGCCTTTGATCTCTTGTTGCAGATATACAGTTCTCAGACTGTAGGCACAGGAGTGCCAAGGCACACTCACATACCAGAAAGTAAACGTCTAATTCAAGACCAAAGGTTCATTTTCAGATGACTGTTAGACAAAAATAACACTTCTAAATTCTCCCTACAACTTACATCTACAATTTTGAGTTTAGGTCTACTTTAACCCACCTTCCAAACACAATCTGTCACAAACACTTAAAGTGATAATAAAGTCTTGTTGTTTTATTTTTTGAACAAAAAAATTAATAAAAAAAATGTCATACTTACCTGCTCTGTGTAGTGGTTTTTGCACAGAGCAGCCCAGATCCTCCTCTTCTGGGGTCCCCTCCGTAAGCACTCCTGCTGAGTGCCCCCACAGCAAGCAGCTTGCTATGGGGGCACCTGAGCTGAGCCACTACTGTGTGTCCATTCAGAAACAGAGCTGCGGCTCAACCACCCCCTCCTCTCTCTCCTTATTGGCTCACTGACATTATCAGCAGCTGGAGCTGTTGTGTCTCAGCCAATCAGGATAGAGAGTCCTGAACAGCCGAGTCTCTCGTGTAACATCGCTGGATCGAGATGGAGCTCAGGTAAGTATTAGAGATGGATTTGATTGACAGGTACTGCCTCTGTCTAGTGAAGAGAGAGAGCAGCTCTGGCTCAAGATCGGCTCAGGTAAGGGGTGGGAAATCTTGGACATTTTCTTACCTTAAAGGATAAGTTCACCTTTAGGAACATGCCGCTGCCCCCTCCCTGTGGCAGCAGTCTGCCCCCCACAGCCGCGTCATTCATTCACACAGCTTTGTGTGTGAATGATCTACAAGCCCCGACATCCTTTGCGGCTGTTGGCTTGTAGTTCTCAATGAACTACCATGGCGCCGTGGAGCGCCATAGTAGTAAATTGATTCTTCCTGTCGGTGTATCTGCCTGCCTGCATGGGGTGTATGGGTACATAGATATACTGACCGATCTGAAGGCGACCTGCAAGGCACCAGCTGGTGAAAAGCGTTACAGGCTCCGAAAGAAAAAAATAATAAATGCACTTTTTTTTTTTTACCTACAAAAAAAATGTGCATTTATTTTTTGTTCTAAAAGGTGAACTTAGCCTTTTTATGCAGAGAATACATTAAGGTAAAAAAAAAACCTTTCGCCTTTACAACCACTTTTAAGCTGTAGCTAAATTCAAGACCAAAATAATAATATATTGCGGCTTACCATTTGTTAGACGTGGTAAGTGCATTGGGCTTATTTTTTAATTTTTTTGGATTTTTTTTTTTTTTTTTTTTACTTTATTTTCATCTGGTGATGCTGCCGGTATGTCGTTGCTAAACCCACTGGGTGTCCTCACCTTTACAGCTCTGTGGAAGGTGTTGGAACCATAATACAGTAAGTACTCAGGGACTAGTATTTATAAAGGAGCGCAAATGGTCAGCAACAATTTTGTAGATAGGATGTGGAATTAAAATTGTATGTATAGCCAAATCTTACATTTTAGAGCTTTGATGAGAAGCCTTTCAAATTGAGACAAATGTTCTGGTGAAAACTGTCAGAGGACTTTCCCCTCATTTTGGGAAGATTTTCTCTGAAATCCTGTTGCTTCTCCAAGACTAAACGTGAAAGTAAATTTTTCTCTCTTTAGTTTTGGTTATACATATACTCTTAAAGTGGTTCTAAAATCAAGACCTTTTTTTTTTACCTTAAAGTAGAACTATAAGCAAAACTTATTTTTTCATTTTGGATAGAGCAAGGGTTATAACCCCTGTCAGATTTTTTTTTTTTTTTCTGAACTAAAAAGATTCCCAGCAGTCTTTCGATCAATCCTCCAGAGGGATAGTGTTTGAAGACGTGGCTGTGCACAAAATGCGTTGGGAGGCACCTTACGTCCTGACGTCACGTCGCCATATCTGAGGTGCGGATCGGCAGCCATCATTCATTTTCTGACTACGATTCCCCCTGAACACTATTCCTCTGAGAATTGATTGAAAGATTGGCGGGAATCTTTCTAGTTTGGATTGACGTTCAATGCCGCTTATTAATGGATTTCCGGGAAGTGCATATTGGTGGAGGAAGAGCACTGAAGTCACATTACACGTTTATATTGTCAGACTGCGAAGTGTCTCCTTCAGGGGACTTTCTGATTTTTTTTTTTTTTTTTTTTTTTTCTGTGCTTTGTGGACCTTTTGATATATATTTTTACGTTTGTGGACTTTTTGGATCTTTTTATGAAATTATCTGTGCTGCTTTTTTTTTTTTTTTTTTCGTTTTGAGTTTTATGATGCCACTGCTACTTTTACAAGGTAATAACTGGGCTTGAAAATGAGTTTGGTGCTCACAAAGTGGATTTATATCCTTTCTGGTAGTTAAAGTGGATGTAAAACCCATTCTCATCATTTCTAAACTACGTCCATAGGGGTTATCTATAAGGATATACATGCCTCCTGTATGTATCCTCACCTGTCAAATGTCTCCCCTCTGTCCTGTTATGAGACCCATAAAAACTGCAGATTCTGTGGGTGGGTCTGTTGTCCGGAGCTCGGTGGGTGGAGTCGTGATGTCAGACTCCCCGCCCACTTCTACACGCCCCTTGTCAACATGCATTTTCTCCTGTGTATTTCTTACACTGAACTTCTGCTGTGATCACTAACATCCAATCAAAACCCAGAAAAGTCACCACATGACTTCAGTATGCCCAATCATGCTGAGGTGTGGGGCAGCCAATCCTGGGAGAGCTGGAGAAGAGAGGAGGGGGGGATATGAAGTACATCTCAGGCTTATACATGAGATATGTAAATCACCTGTCACGGCAAGGGGGAGAAAGGACTCCTATTTCTCTGTCAGTTTTTTTATCTCACTGAAAAAATATAAGAAGATTGCTCAGAGCTGGAATAACTCTTTGTGGCAATACGGCACAGATGACATGAATTCCTATACTGTACAAGATGCAAGCCTTAATTTTTTTTTTTCTCAGGTTTACATCCACTTTAAGGAATATATTTAAATGAATGTTTTTGTGCCCAGAGATTAGCTCTAAATCCACATCCTTCCTAAAAAGTGTTGCTGATCATATGCACCCCCCTAATGAAAAACTAGTCAAGCGTACCTAATATACACTTTTACCAAAAGTATTGGGACGCCTGCCTTTACACGCACATGAATTTTAATGGAATCCCAGTCTTAGTCTGTAGGGTTCAATATTGAGTTGGCCCACCCTTTGCAGCTATAACAGCTTCAACTCTTCTAGGAAGGTTGTTCACAAGGTTTAGGAGTGTTTCTATGGGCATGTCTGACCATTCTTTCAGAAGCGCATTTGTGAGGTCAGGCACTGATGTTGGATGAGAAGGGCTGGCTTTCAGTCTCCGCTCTAATTCATCCTAAAGGTGTTCTGTTAGGTTGAGGTCAGTCAAGTTCCTGCACCCCAAACCCGCTCATCCATGTCTTTATGGACCTTGCTTTATGCAAATCATTTGATTTGATAGAGGGGGGGATTATGGTTGGGGGGTTTTCTTCAGAGGTTGGGATTGGCCCCTTGGTTCCAGTGAAGGGGAACTCTTAAGGCGTCAGCATACCAAGACATTTTGGACAATTTCATAATCCCCAACTTTGTGAGAACAGTTTGAGGATGGCCCCTTCCTGTTCCAACATGACTGCGCACCAGTGCACAAAGCAAGGTCCATAAAGACATGGATGAGCGAGTTTGGGGTGGGAGGAACTTGACTGACCTGCCAGGCCTTCTTGTCCAACATCAGTGCCTGACCTCACCAATGCACTTCTGGAAGAATGGTCAAACATTCCCATAGACACACTCCTAAACCTTGTGGACAGCCTTCCCAGAAGAGTTGAAGCTGTTATAGCCCCAATACTTTTGGTAATATAGTGTAAATGGTT